>NC_140997.1:145737344-146337344 GCF_052327205.1 Somniosus microcephalus
GGGGGAAGAGAGAGAGCGACTGGGGGGGAAGAGAGAGAGAGACTGGGGGGGAAGGTGGCCCGATGGACCCCTGCGAAGGAAGAAGGTAAGCTCTCCCTCCCTGTCCCACCCCTTCACTCTTTCCCTCCCTCACCCTCTCTCCCTCCCCCTCTCCTCACGCTCTCCCTCCCTCACCGTCTCTCTCTCCCTCCCCGTCTCTCCCTGCTTTACTCTCTCTCCTTCCCCCCACCCTCTCTCGCTCCCCTCCCCCACCCTCTCTCCCCTCCCCACCCTCTCTCTCCCCTCCCCCACCCTCTCTCTCCCCTCCCCGCACCCTCTCTCTCCCCTCCCCGCACCCTCTCTCTCCCCTCCCCCCACCTTCTCTCTCTCTCTCTCCCCTACCCTCTCTCTCTCTCCCCTACCCTCTCTCTCTCTCCCCTCCCCCACCCTCTCTCCCCTCCCCACCCTCTCTCCCCTCCCCCACCCCCTCTCTCTCTCTCCCCTCCCCCTCTCTCTCTCTCTCCCCTCCCCCTCTCTCTCCCCTCCCTCACCCTCTCTCTCCCCTCCCCCACCCCCTCTCTCTCTCCCCTCCCCCACCCCCCTCTCTCTCTCCCCTCCCCACCCTCTCTCTCTCCCCCCCAACCCCCTCTCTCTCTCTCCCCCCACCCCCTCTCTCTCTCCCCTCCCCCACCCTCTCTCTCTCCCCTCCCCAACCCTCTCGCTCTCTCCCCTCCCCAACCCTCTCTCCCCCCTCCCCAACCCTCTCTCCCCCCCAACCCTCTCTCCCCCCTCCCCAACCCTCTCTCCCCCCAACCCTCTCTCCCCCTCCCCACCCTCTCTCTCCCCCCCTCCCCCACCCTCTCTCCCCCTCCCCCACCCTCTCTCCCCCCTCCCCCACCCTCTCTCCCCCCTCCCCCACCCTCTCTCTCTCCCCCCTCCCTCTCCCTCCCCCCTCCCCCACCCTCTCCCTCCCCCCTCCCCCACCCTCTCTCTCTCCCCCCTCCCTCTCCCCCCTCCCCACCCTCTCTCTCTCCCCCCTCCCCACCCTCTCTCTTCCCCCTCCCCCACCCTCTCTCTCTTCCCCCTCCCCCACCCTCTCTCTTCCCCCTCCCCCACCCTCTCTCTCTCTCTCTGTGTCCCCTACCCCCACCCTCTCGCTCTCCCCCTCCTCCTCCCTCTCACCACCTCCCTACCCCCTCCTCCTCCCTCTCACCACCTCCCTACCCCCTTCCTCCCTCTCCCCCTCCTCCCCCCTCTCTCTCCCCCCTCTCCCTCTCCCCTGCCCGAGCCCTCATCCCCCGCTCCAATCCCTCTTTCCGCCCCGGGGCCCGGGCCTCGGCACCTGGATGAACGCGTTCCCTCGGCCGTCACCCTGATGCCGTTGGCCGAGGCGAACAACCGCAAAGACATGGCCCAGCCGAGTCCAGCGCCCCGGTCAGCTCGAGGTCTGCAGCCGCTGTTCGGCCGCAGGCCACAAAGCACCCGAGCCCAGCGCCGGCGATGGCTCCACGGAGCTCCGTGCCGCCCCACGCACTGACATGGCCCCGCCCTCCCAAGCTGGCTTGAAGAGCGCCGATTGCGGCTGAGAGACGGCCGGCGGGCCCGGTTGCCGGGGTAACCCTTCCCGCTCTCCAAGCCCCGCCCGAGATCAGCACCCCCGAGAGCCCCGCCCGAGATCAGCACTCCCGAGAGCCCCGCCCGAGATCAGCACTCCCGAGAGCCCCGCCCGAGCCGAGCGGGGAACAGAGAGAGACGCCGCGTCTCAGCTGCACGCGCACCCTTTACTAAGGGAGCGGCGCTCGGCTGAGGCCCGCCCCTCCAGCCTTCACAAAGATGGCGGCGATCGGGGGCCGCTTGTTGACTGGGGCCGGGAGGTGCCTAGCTCGGGCGTGGGTGCGGAGGAGAGGCCGAGGCTTCGAGGCCTACCTGGAAAAACGGGGAAAGGTAGGAAAATTAATGAGATTAGATAAAAGATTTAGAAAGTAATTAACTTTTTTTAAAAACAATGTGTGTTTTAAAAGCAACGGTTTTTTGAAAGATGCAGAAAGCGGGAAAAAGAAAGGAAAAGTTTGGAATCAAGATGGCGGCGGCTCACCTCGGTTCAGAACGATGAGGCCCGCCCACACATGCCGATTGGTCGACCGTCAGGTCACCAAAGCGTAGGATTGGTCAATCGTCCCGTCACTCGACCGTAGGAGGGCCCGGCCGCACGCGCCAGGAACCCGGCGTACGACTGGTCGACCTCGAGGTCACTCTGTCGCTAATGAGCGGATAATGAGATGCTAATGAGCGGAATTTTGAACGTTTTTCGGATACCGCGGGCGCGATTTTTGTCCGGCCGAAACGTAAATACGCTTACCACTGTTTCGGAAAGGTAAGTTTTCTTTCGACGTAACGCACGCGTAGGTACGCTCTATAACTTTCGAGCGCATAGCCGGACAAACGCACACGTGAGGACAGACAGACAGATAGACAGACAGATAGACAGACAGACAGATAGACAGACAGAAAGAAGTATCCGTTTATATATATAGATAATCAGTGGGGTGTTTTTTAAAATTTTATTTAAAGTTTTAGTAGTGTTTTGGCAGCCCATACTTTTCATGAGTTTGACAGTTCTTACTCTCAAACTCATGAATGAAGTTTCCCCTCCCCTGATTGGCTGCACAGTGCTCACCTGATCCCAGCCGGCACATCGCACTCACTATGCCGCTGGATCAGGTAAGCACATCGCGCCGACATCTGAACCGGGCCAGTGACAGGAAATGCAAGCAGGCCCGGGCTTCAGATGTCGGTGCGCTGAGTGAGTGCAGATCGGGGGCTTGCACGCGCGGCAAGCTCCCGATCCTAATTTCAGGGCCACTGTTTCAGATCGGTGACCTTTTGTCATCGAATGGCACCAGGGATGAGGGACTTCAGTTGTGTGGAGAGCGTAGAGAAGTAGGGATTGCTCTTCTTAGAGCAGAGATGGTTACAGGGAGATTTAATATAGGTGTTCAAAATCATGAAAGGTTTTGATAAGAGTAAATATGGAGAAACTGTTTCTATTGGCAGGAGGGTCAGTAGCCAGAGGGCATAGATTTAAGATAACTGGCAAAAGAACCAGAGGGGAGATGAGAATATTTTTCACACAGGGAGTTGATATGATCTGGAATGCACTACCTGAAAGGGTGGTGAAAGCAGATTCAATAGTATTATTCAAAAGCGAATTGGCTATATACTTGAAAAGGAAAAAATTGCATGGTACAGTAGCATAGTGGTTATGTTACAGGGCTAGTAATCCAGAAGCCTAGACTAGGCATCCAGAGACATGAGTTCACGGCAGCTGGGAAATTCAGTTAATTAAATAAATCTGGAATAAAAAGCTAGTATCCGTAATGGTGACCGTGAAACTATCAGATTGTTGTAAAAACCCATCTGGTTCATTAATGTCCTATAGTGAAAGAAATCTACTGTCCTTACCTGGTCCGGCCTATATGTGACTCCAGACCCACAGCAATGTGGTTGGCTCTTAACTGCCCTCTGAAATGGCCTAGCGAACCACTACAAAGAAGTATCATGGACTGTGGTGGTTCAAGGAGGTAGCCACCACTACCACCTTCTCAAGGGCAATTAGGGTTGGGCAATAAATGGCCTTGCCAGACGCCCACATCCCTTGAACAAATAAAAAAAAAAGTTATTATCGTAGATTCCTTTTCATACCTTTGGAGTTTTCTCCTCAGTTTCTCACTTGTTCTGCCCATCTGTCTGTTACACTGCCACCAGTCTGGTGCAATGCAAAAGCTGCACTACACTAGAGTACGACAGCAAGAAAAGCCATCCACAGCAACCTCCTGTAAAGGAAGGAAGGGTGGTCCTGAAGAGCAGACAGAACAACCAGATGACTTTCAGACACGCTACATGTAGGACTGTCATTTTATTTGGGGGGGGGGGGGGGGGGTTGTGTGGAAGAGAAAGAAAAGGGGTTCAACACACCTGATGAGATTAAACACACAATATACCACAGAATCTATCTGAAACAACTGAACTGTCGCCTGAGATTAAACATTCAATATAACTACAAGGACTGCCAACTGATATTTTAAAGAAACAATATACCAGAGAGTCTGTCTGCTGGGATTAAACATTACAAATACTACAAAATGGCAACATTATAATTATTGGCATTAGTGTATCAGAGCAACTGCAGCAGCAGTCGGTTGGAGACTAGCTCCTACTCAGGACCAATAAAGGCTAAACGTGGGCTACGCTATACAGTCCGATAGGATTAAAGCCTCAATTAATCACAGTCTGTCTGAAACAATTAAACACCTCAATGTACGACAAGATATACAGTCTCAATTAATTACCCACAACTGCTTGCTCAGATCCCTTTGTGACTGTTAGAATAAAATTTTGCTGGACAAGATTGCTGGACAAGATTTTGCTGGAAAAGACACAAACAACAAATTCGCTGACTGGGACTAATTGAATCACTGCACAGTGAGACATGCCACGCTTACGCATGGCTGGAACAAAGTTCGTCTCGTGTCCTGACTGGGACTAATTGGATCACTGAGGACTAACAAGGTTCACTGGTATCCTATCATCGAACTAATCACTTGTATCCTATTATCGAACTAATCACATTCCGCCGGGGAACAAGACGGAACGAAGACCTGAAGAGGCAGAATTGGCAACACAAGTGTGTAAACTCCTGACTGGAGGAAAATAACGATATGCGCAAATAAACGAATTGATTGGATGAATGTAAATGATCTAAAACCAACTTCTTGGAATTGTATATAAGCTCGGCACGTACTACAATCGGGGAGAAGGTGCTCTCGCAGACCGCGTGGTTGCAGATGCTTCTCCCAGAGCTCTGTCATTTAATAAAGTTGTCTCTCTTACTCAAAGTCTAGTTTCCGAGGAATCATTTTTCCTACAACAGTGACGAAGACCATGGTACACTAGCCTCCCTCAACAAACAGCCTTTGACATGGTTGACCACTCCATCGTCTTTCCTCTTTTGTCCAGTTCAGTGGGACTGCCCTTACTTGGTTCCACTTTTATCTATCCAATTGTCCCTGAAGAACCTCGACTCACTTTTCCCACCTCTGCAACGTTACCTCTGGAGTCCCCCAAGGATCCATTCTTGGCCCCCGACTTACCTCATCTACATGCTGCCCTCCTTGGTAGCATCATCCGGAGACATGGGGCAGGATTTTCATTGAGCCGTGGAGGCGGGATTGGAGGCGTGTGGGGGGTTAAAATCCTGAAATCGGGGGGCACAAATCCATCCCGCCCCCAACCCACCTCCATGCCAGTTTCAAAGGAGGCGGGTACCCGACCCGCACTGGGGCCCGCCTCCCCGAGGCGGGAAAGGGATTGTGCCAATTAACTGCCTGTTAACAGTTACTTAACAGGCAGTTTTTAGCCTAGTCCCTATTTTCATTCTTGAAGTGTGGGATCCCCGACGGCTCCAAACCACGCCAAGTTAGCGAGGCGGTCAGTCGGGCTGATGGGCTTGGAGGGATTGAGATGTCCGGTGTTCGGATGAGTGATGGGTGCATGAGTGCAGAGGTAAGTGTGTTTGGTGTGTTTAAAGAAGTTTTACTTACCTTTACAGCCTTCCTTCCTTCAGGTCTCGGGAGTCCCTCATCTCACCGGCACAGAAAGCAGAATGGCTGCGATCTGTCAAAAATTGCAGCATTCAGCTTTCTGTTCCGGGGAGATCTCTAAATCATCCCGAGAGGAAGGAATTAACTTAAGAGTACAGATTGTCAGTGTTTGACAGCTTCAAAAGGTCTTGACAGATGAAATGTCAATCTGTGACGTCACCTGTTGCCGGGTGGCCCTTAATTGGCCTGCTGAGCCCACTGGGCGGGCTCAACAAGGTTAATCAAGTTGAAATCGCGTGGGTTGGCCACAACTCGATGGAGACGGGACTACAACCCCGAAAGTTGGATTCCCACCTCCTACCTGCCTCATCAATGAAAATCCAGCCCATGGGGTCTGCATCCCCACATGTATGCTAATAACACCCAGCTCTACATCTCCTCCAACTCTCTCGACCCATCCACTGTTCCTGTGCTGTTAAACTGCTTGTCCGATATCCAGTCTTTGAAGTCTAAAGCCATCTTCATTGGCCCCCACCACAAACTCCGCACCCTCGCCACACAGAAGGCTGTAATGTACATTGGGAAGACCAAACGGAGATTGGGTGACTGCTTTACGGAACACCTACGTTCAGTCCGCAAGCATGGCCCCAAGCTTCCGGTCGCCTGTCATTTTAATTCTCTGCTCCATTCCCACTCTGACCTCAGCCTCCTGTAGTGTTAGCTCAAGGAACAGCACCTCATCTTTCGATTAGGCACTTTACAGCCTTCCTGACTCGAGATTGAGTTCAACGATTTCAGATCATAACCTCTGCCCCCATTTTTTCGAATGGCAGCTGTTGCTGATTCTGCTATTCCCATTTACACCTCTTCTAGAACCATCTTTTGTTCCTTTACTTGTCTAGTTACCATCTCCTTTTGCCTTGCACCATTATCCCTTTTGTCATTTAATCTCTCCTGCCTTCCCCCCAGCACAGGCCTTCCCTTTTGTTCTTTTCTCCCCTCCCTCCTTTCCCTGCCTCTGCACTTGCTTAAAATCTGTTATATCTCTAACTTTTTCCAGTTCTGACAAAAGATCACCAACCTGAAATATTAACTCTGTTTCTCTCTCCACAGATGCTGCCTGACCTGCTGAGTATTTCCAATGCTGAATAATCTTATTAGGCATCCTTGAACACCTCAATGAGATCAATAGGGACCTCCAGACAGAAGGAAGAAAATCCTGCCTAAAATTTGACTCAGTGTACAACCTTTTAAGAGTACACTGCCATTGTTTTAAAGTGGCTCCAAATGCCAAGGTTGGCAGTGTAGGTGTTGGCAATAGAGAACCCTCTTTTTCCTTCACCTGACTTCATACATATGGGGCTATTCCATTCACCAAAAGACACATTTACATGGAACTCCTCACAACAATGTCTCAAAGGGTTTCAAACACAAAAAAATGTTTTGGCGTTCAATTGTGTAGTGTATGTACTTTGCAGAAGGAACTATATTCTGCAGCCCCTGTATACTGCAGTACCAGTAGTGACCACCCCTGTATATAAGCCTGTGTAGTAACTTTGCATAGTTAGTTTCCCGTTTGTCTCCACTCAGTAAAGACCTGTTATAACCAACTCCTGCAGTCCGTGTCTCAATTACACACGGACATAATACTGGCGACGAGCAGATCCGAACTTACCTACAGTCTGCACCACCTCATGGGGATCCATCACTGAAGGGAAGTTGTCAGAGGTCGAGGTCAGAAGGAAGAAAGAAAAATAAATAAATAAATAAATAAAACAAACAGAAGAAACGGGCGTCGACCGTGGGCAACCGCCTCTGATTCATCGGAGTTGAAGATTTGCAAGAGAGGCTGTCAAGAGCGGGGCTTGGTTATCTTGTCGATGGTGTTCCAGCTAATCGGGCTGGTGGCAGGTAGTACACTGATCCTTCCTGGGCTGCGGCGGGCTAGAGCTCGATCGGGTGGCTTTTCAACGGGGCCGAGCAGCGTTGTCGGGAAGAGGAGAGAGAGAGAGAGAGAGAGAGAGGTTGGAGCACACAGGGCGCGGCCGGTGCTACGAAGCTGGGCAGCGTACAGACCCGAGAAGAGGGAGGAAAGTGTCCCGCAGGGTTTCTCCGACGACGGGGAAATAAAAGAAATTAGAAGTGCAGAAAGCCGCGAGGAGCTGCAGTTTGCCACGGGAACCGCGGAGAGCGGCGTTAGCAGCAGCGCGGGGGGAAGTGCGCGAAGACCATAGGGCGTCGCCATCAAGGCATAAAACGCCAGCAACAGCACTAGCAGCAGCGGAGAAGACGGAAAGCGTGGGAGGCGCCATTTTGTTAAATCGGGGAGGAAGGCAAAGCGCGGGAGGCGCCATCTTAGATTTCCAAGATGCCGAAGACTGGCAATATCACTGCCTTCGATAATGCAATAGAAGACTGGACCACGTATGTGGAAAGAGTCGAAGTATATTGCGAGGCAAACGAAGTAGCCGATGAGAAAAAGGCATCGGTACTACTAAACTTAATGGGCGCAAGAACGTACGGCCTATTGCGGAACCTGATTAGTCCAGCCAAACCGATGGCGAAGAGTTTTAACGAAATTGTTGATATCCTACAGGAACACCTAAATCCTACACCGCTGCTGATAGCAGAAAGATTTAAATTCCACAGGAGAAATCAGCATAAAGATGAGAGCAATGCTGATTACCTTACGGAACCACGCAAGCTATCAAAGCACTGCCAGTTCAGAGCAGGACTGGCAGATACCCTACGGGACAAATTTGTCTGTGGACTCCTGAGTGAAGGAACCCAGAAGAGGTTACTCTCAGAGAAAGAGCTGACGCTAGATAAGGCTTTCAGCGTGGCAGTATCGTACGAAGCAGCAGCAAGGGGAGCTGCGGAAATGCAGCAAAAGCCACAGGAATACGGCACCCACGAAATGACACGGGGATTTGAAAAATGTTATCGCTGCGGCAGAACAACCCATGGCCAGAAGGACTGTTGGTCCAAGGACAAAATATGCAGACAATGCGAAAAGATGGGACACATTGCACGAGTTTGCAGGTCTGGGAAGAAGACTAATGACAACAAAAAGGCTACTAAGGAACAGTACAGGAAAGTACAAAAGATGACGGACAGTAGTTCCGAAGACCAGATGAGCGACAGTGAATCCGGGAACAAGAGACTAAGCTGTCTCAAACTACACAACGTAATCGCAAAAGAGGATCACCGAACCATTTGGGTCACCCTCACGATAGCAGGGTCCCAAGTCAAAATGGAATTGGATACAGGATCAGCCCTGACCGTCATGAATCGACGCGACTACGAGCGGCTATTCTCACACATACCCTTGAAAGAGACATCCATTGTCTTGAAGACGTATACGGGGCAGAAAGTATACCCCAGAGGGAAAATAAGGGTGCCTGTCGAATACAACGGCAAGGAAATACAGAAATTATATCTGTACATACTGCAAGATGGTGGGCCACCGTTATTGGGACGTGAATGGATCAGAAAGATAAGTTTAGACTGGCACTCCATTCAGGCACTGACGGTGGCTGGTAAAAAGGATGACGACGTCACGCCTGGACGATTGTCAAAAATCTTAGCTAACGCCAAAGAGGTATTTCAACAAGAACTGGGAACTCTTAAAGGCGTAACCGCCTCGATAAAAATAGAAGAAAATGCAATTCCCAAGTTTTTCAAAGCAAGACCGGTACCATATGCAATTCGCCCAGCCGTTGAGGCAGAGCTGGAGAATCTGGAGAATGCAGGCGTGTTATCTAAGGTAGACTGGAGCGAATGGGCGACACCCATCGTTCCTGTCATGAAGAAAACGTTAAGCAATAAGTCTGAGGAGCCAAGGAAGGTTCGCATCTGTGGGGACTTCAAGGTGACGGTGAACCCAGTCCTTCACACAGTACAATATCCTCTCCCGAGGATAGAAGATATTTTCGCCTCACTATCTGGAGGGAAGCGTTTTACAAAAATTGACCTAGCACAAGCATATTTGCAGATGGAGGTTGAAGAATCCTCTAGGAAGTATCTCACGATAAACACTCACAAAGGTCTTTACCAGTATAATCGGCTGGTATTCGGAGTAGCATCAGCTCCGGTGATATGGCAAAGAGCGATGGAACAAGTTCTGCAAGGGATTCCGGGGACTCAGTGTTACTTGGACGACATCCTAGTGACAGGTGAAGATGACAGTGAACACCTTGCCAACCTAGAGCAGGTGCTCACTAGACTAAGAGAACATGGGCTACGAGCCAATCGCTCCAAGTGCGAGTTTTTTAAGAAACAGATATCGTATTGTGCCACGTGATTGATGAAGAGGGGTTACATAAGTCCCCTGACAAAATTGAAGCGGTAGTTAAGGCTCCAGCGCCTGAAAATGTGTCGCAACTGAGGTCATTCCTCGGATTGGTGAATTACTACCATAAGTTTTTGCCGAATTTGTCCGCAATTCTGCACCCACTGAACGCCCTACTACAAACTGGAGTCACATGGAAATGGAACGATGAATGTAAGCGGGCCTTTCAGAAGAGTAAAGGCCTAATCACTTCAAGAGAAGTATTGGCTCACTACAACCAATCACTACCGATAAGACTGGCGTGTGATGCGTCTCCCTACGGCATTGGAGCGGTACTGTCACATAAATTCCTTGATGGTTCAGAGAGGCCGATAGCTTTTGCATCACGCTCGTTAACTTCAGCCGAGCGTAACTACGCCCAGATTGACAGAGAGGCCCTCAGCCTGGTGTGGGGGGTGAAGAAGTTCAATCACTACCTGCACGGTCAGAAATTTACTCTACTAACTGATCATCAACCTCTTGTCTCCATTTTCAACCCTCAGAAGGGCGTCTCGATAAGGACAGCACAACGGCTACAGAGGTGGTCCCTTTTCCTAGGGGCACACCAATATGACATCGAGTACAAAGGAACTAAACAGCATGGGAATGCTGATGGATTGTCGCGCCTACCGTTGCCGACGGTGGAAGAAGCACCTGCAGTGGATCCAGTGAAGATATTCCACTCGACCATAGTCGAATGTCTACCTGTGACGAATGCAAACATAGAAAAGGAAACACGAAATGACCCGGCACTCTCCTGGGTCTATGATTTAACGGTGAAGGGATGGCCAGCACATGGCGAACCACTGTGGCCAGCATTCTCGCCGAGAAGAGAACAGCTGTCAGTGTACAGAGGAACCTTGATGTGTGGATCCAGAGTAGTAATTCCACCCAAATTGAAGGATAGAGTGCTCAATGAGCTTCATGAGGGTCATCTGGGAGGGGTAAAAATGAAGAACTTAGCCAGAGCATTTGTGTGGTGGCCGGGAATCGATAGAGAAATCGAAGAGATGACCAAGAGCTGTACAGGATGCCAGAAGGTCCAAATGCCCCACCACAAGCCCCTCTACATCCATGGGAGTGGCCCTCATCTCCATGGCAAAGGGTGCACATTGATTTTGCTGGTCCCTTCATGGACTCGATGTTTTTAATTGCGGTGGATGCACATTCAAAGTGGCCAGAGGTAATAAAAATGTCCTCAACCACCACAGAAAAAGTTATCACAGTCTTACGAACCATATTCGCCAGAAATGGGCTGCCTGAACAGATTTGCTCCGACAATGGACCACAGTTTGTGTCTGAAGAGTTCCGGAGGTTCTTAAAGAACAATGGTGTTAAGCATTACACATCCGCCCCATATCATCCAGCCACCAATGGATTGGCTGAGAGGTTCGTTCAAACATTCAAGAAGGCTATCAAGGCAATGTGTAATGAAGACATACCCCTACAACACAAGGTGGATAACTTCTTGTTTGCCTACCGGAATGCGACACATGCGGTTACCAACCAAACTCCAGCCATGATGTTCTTCAATCGAAGACTACGATGCCGCTTGGATTTGGTTAAGCCAAACATCAGAAGAGATGTGGAGAACAGGCAGTTTCAGAATATGAATGAAAGGCCGACCAGGAGTTTTAAGATAGGTCAACCAGTTTTGGCCCGGGACTACCGCACAGAGAAATGGCAACCAGGAACGATCTGTACACGGCAAGAACCTCTAATGTATACCGTGGACGTTGGAGAGAGCAATGTAAGACTTCCCTGCTCTATTCCCGTAGCCCTAATAAATCTCCTTTGCACCCTTTCCAAGGCCTTGACATCCTTATTAAACCACGTATATATCACTAAAATCATCTGCTGGAAACAAACATATTGGCCCCGATTTTCCCGGAGCCGTTGGGCGGGGTTTCAGGCGGACGGGGGCTGAAAATCTCAGAAATAGGGGGTCGCGACGCCTCCTGCCCGATTCCCCGCCCCGCCCGACTTTCACCCCCGTCTTTCAGCGCGACCCAAATCAGTCCCGCCCGCCACAGGCGGGAATGGTCGGCGGGAGCCTAATGACCAATAACTGGCATGTTTAATCCTATTTTCAGGGGCCCTTGGAATTTTCAGCCTTTCCCCACGTAAAACACGCCAGGTGGGAACACCGCTGATGAAACCTGGCGTGAACAATGTCAGCTTGCTTGCTTTCAGCTGCCGGTCAATCAGGACTGAAGAGATTTAATCAGCCAGCATTTGTAGGCTGCAGGACCTTGTTGCTGAAGGCTTGGTGCAACTTGTTCAAGGCTTAGGCACAGCTGTGGAAAGTTGGAGCCTCATACACTTCTCCAGTGTGAGCTCCTGGGAAGCCCCTCTCAGCACCCTAACTCAGCGCCTCCTCAGCGGAGGCATCTGCCAGAAGCATGGGAGGCCTTTTGTTCCTTCCCTTCTTGGCATTAGAGGATCTCCAACAGCACAGGAGGCTGCAGCAGATCCAGCAACAACAGCAGCACCAGCAACAACAGCAGCACCAGCAGGAGCGACAGGCTGCGGCTCAGCCACCTGAGGCAGCACAGGCCAGAAGGGGCCTGCGCATGGAAGGCCGTCGGCGCAGGAGATACCCCCCAAACAGGGTCGACAGACACAGGGTCAGCTACCTCAACATGACTGAGCAGCAGTGCCAGAGGCGGCTGCGACTTTCGCGAGAGGTAGTGACTGACATCTGCGCAATGCTGCAGCAAGACCTGGAGCCCAGAGCACCAGGTCGACACTCCTTACCAGTGGCCATCAAAGTCACCACCGCACTCAACTTTTATGCCTCAGGCTCCTTCCAGGGATCAGCAGCAGACATCAGCGGCATCTCCCAGGCGGCCACACACACTTGCATCAAACAGGTCACCGATGCCCTCTTTGCCCTTGCGCACAATCACATCCATTTCACCCGGGATCGCGCAAGTGTGAGGGCACGAGCGATTGGATTAGCTCAGCTGGCAGACTTTCCAAGGGTGCATGGCGTCATTGACTGCACACATGTGGCCGTTAGGGCACCCCACCGCAATCCAGGAGTTTTTGTCAACCGCAAGGGCTTCCACTCCCTTAACATTCAGCTGGTGTGTGACCACAAGAAGGTGATTTTGCATCTTTGTGCCAAGTACCCTGGCAGCTGCCATGACTCCTTCATACTGCGCCAGTCTACTGTGCCTCCGCTATTCAGTCCGCCAAACGAACTTCAGGGATGGCTACTTGGAGACGAGGGATATCCCCTGCGCTCCTGGCTAATGACGCCGTTGAGGAGACCAGCCAATGAGGCTGAGGAGCGCTACAACTCCAGCCACATTTCCACCAGATGCATTATCGAGCAAGCCATCGGATTGCTGAAGATGCGCTTCAGATGCCTCGATAGATCAGGGGGAGCCCTACAGTACTCATCAGCCAGGGTCTCCAAAATCGTTGTGGTATGCTGTGTGCTTCACAACATGGCACAGCGACGTGGCTTGCCGATTCCGCAAGACCAAGAGGCTCCTCACAGAGCCGCCTCGGATGAGGATGATGCTGAGGAGGAGGAGGAGGTGGAGATGGAGGATGGGAACGAGCATCCTGCAGTGGGCCGCCAACCAGCGGCACCAGTGCGCGAGAACATTGCTGGGCGAAATGCAAGGAACGCACTCATCCTGGGCAGATTTGCCTAGCCTGGTACATCAAACACTGCAGCCTCACTGCTTCTTAACTGACCATGGACAGTGGCCCATGCCTGCGCATTTCTACCTATTTGACCAGCTTGCTTACATCTGCAAGTTATCCTAAGGCCTCAATGTGATATACCCATTTGCCAAATGACAGACGCCATAACTGCTGCAGCTGCTACCAGATTTTTTATGTCCAAGAAAGTGTTGGCATTAAAAATATTTACAAGACTTTTCACCCAAGTGACTACCCTTGTGATTAGTGGTGCTTCATTTTTCTCTTACACGTGCTCCTACGTGGTGCTACCCCTGTGGCTTCAGCAGATGTGGAGGTCCCTTGCTCACTTTCCTGCTGCGCCTGTCTCGACACCTTTGGCGGGCGTCCTCTGGGGTGGCGAGCCTGTGAGGGCTCGCCAGCAGTCTGCTGTTCCTGCGGCTGTGCAGGGCTTGAGACTCCTATCTCACTGGGGTGTGGACTCCGGCGGGGCTCTGACCAAGGGCTCTGAAGTGGCCTGGAAGTGCGAGCGCGTGGAGGGGAGCCCCCACTTCCTTGAGGTGTGCCAACAACCTCCCTCTCATGGGTCAGCTCCCCCTCAGCACCTGCAAGTGGCTGGAGAGCACCTTGCTGCACATCAGGGGGGCCATTGGGACCCGTCTCTGTACTGGAAGTCCTGATCAGAGGGACTTCCATGAAGGTCTGGTCTCGGTGCTCAATAGATGCCCATCGCTCCTCAAGAGATGTCATTCTATTCAGAGCACTCACCATGTTTCCGATACCTGGCGACTAAACTCCTCCATGGCCGCAGCCGTCCTCTCCTCGGCTGCAGCGCTCTTCTCCTCGGCTGCAGCCCTCCTCTCTTCGGCTGCAGCCAGCATTGCCACGGAGGTAGCCCTCCTTTCCGTGGTGATGCTTTGATACACCAATGACTCCAATAAGGCTCTGCTCATGCTCGCCATGGACTCCTCCATTTGCTCCACACTCGCAGCGACCCTGGAGACAAAACCTGCCAGAGACTCCTGCATCTGTGCATGGAGATCCATCACCTCTTCTCTTGCGGATGGACCCAGAGGCATAGGGTCGACATGCAGCTGAGCTGAGCTGGCAGAGCCCTGCGCCCTCCGACGAGGACTCTCCACTGCTGTCCCTGTCTCCACAATCTGCTGATGCTCACTGGTGAGCTGTGATACACCAGGTGACAACTCTACTCTATGTCCCGAAGGTCCCACTGAGGTGTGAGTGTCTGCGCTGGTGCTGGGTGCGCTTACTTCTGCTGACGATGCGCCCTCAGAAGCTGGAGCTTCCTCTGAGGAGTGTGGCTGTAAAGCCTCTTCCTCCTGGGCAGTGGCAGCGGGCGCTCCGGATGGCCCTGTGGGGGAGTAAAGGAAAGAGTTAGAGATGTCATGCCAAGGCTACTTGCACATTGGATTTGGCAGATGCTCATAAGTCCAAATGATGTGTGATGCGCTATCAATTACTCATAAAAGACTGAGAGTTAAGAGAGTAACTAAAGGCTTTTATTAACAAAAGAATGAAGGTCTGCCTCGAGTGGTCGACCGGTCCAGAAATACAAAGGGCTGGGGAGCAGTCACCTTTATACTAGGACTTGTGGGAGGAGTCAGCCGAGGCATGTACAGGCATGTACACAGTGGAATACAAACAGTGGTTTACCACATTCACCCCTTGTTTAAAATTGAGTCCGGCGGGGTGAAGTGTATTAAAAGTTAGTGTATTGGAGTCTCTCCGGAGGTCTTGTCTGCCGCTGTGATCGGCGTGGCGACGGCAGGGGTAGTGGAGCTTCCGGCGTCGAGTCTTGCGTGGGCTGTGGCACAGGCGTGTCGTCCTCGTAGATGTCGAGCGGGTCGCGGGGCCCAGGCCTGCCGTCTGCTGGGGCTGGATATCGGATCGTGGGGGGGGGTGGTAGTGAGTAGTGGGTTACTGCGGCCCCCGAGGGTGCAAGGTCTCTTATGGAGACTGTGTCCTCTCGCCCGTCCGGGTATGCAATGTAAGCATACTGGGGGTTGGCGTGGAGGAGGTCGACCCTCTCGACCAGGGGGTCCGTTTTATGGGTCCTCACGTGCCTTCTCAGTAGGACCGGCCCTGGGGACGTCAGCCATGGCGGTAGCGATGTCCCCGATGTGGACTTCCTTGGGAAGACAAACGTTTTCTCATGAGGGGTGGCGTTAGTGGCAGTGCAGAGCAGTGACCGAATAGAGTGGAGCGCATCGGGGAGCACATCCTGCCAGCGGGAGGTTGGAAGGCCCCTAGACTTTAAGGCTAGCAGGGCGGCCTTCCAAACTGTCGCATTTTCTCTTTCCACCTGTCCGTTCCCCCGGGGGTTGTAACTGGTGGTCCTGCTTGTGGCAATACCCCGAGTTAGCAGCTACTGACGGAGTTCGTCGCTCATAAACGATGAGCCCCGGTCGCTATGGATATAGCTGGGGAAACCGAACAGGGTGAAGAGGTCGTTCAGACATTTAATGACCGTGGCACTGGTCATGTCCGGGCAGGGGATGGCGAACGGGAAACGGGAGTACTCATCAATAATATTGAGGAAGTACACATTGCGGTCGGAGGAGGGGAGAGGCCCTTTAAAATCAACGCTCAGGCGCTCGAAGGGGCGAGTGGCTTTTATCAGGTGGGCCCTGTCTGGTCTATAAAAGTGCGGTTTGCACTCAGCGCAGACTTGGCAGTTCCTGGTCATGGTCCTGACCTCCTCAATAGAGTAAGGCAGGTTGCGGGCCTTGATGAAGTGGAAGAACCTGGTGACCCCCGGGTGGCAGAGGTCATTGTGGAGGGCCCGCAGTCTATCGATCTGCGCGCTGGCGCAGGTGCCACGCGATAGCGCATCCGGGGGTTCATTGAGCTTCCCGGGCCGGTACAAGATCTCGTAATTGTAGGTGGAAAGTTCGATTCTCCACCTCAAGATCTTGTCATTTTTGATTTTGCCCCTCTGCTTGTTGTTAAACATGAAAGCAACTGAACGTTGGTCAGTGAGCAGGGTAAATCGTTTTCCGGCCAGGTAGTGCCTCCAATGACGCACAGCCTCCACAATCGCCTGGGCCTCCTTCTCAACAGCGGAGTGTCTGGTCTCCGGGCCTTGGAGGGTTCGTGAAAAGAAGGCCACGGGTCTCCCCGCCTGATTGAGGGTAGCGGCCAGGGCAAAGTCAGACGCGTCGCTTTCTACCTGGAAGGGGATGGATTCGTCCACTGCATGCATGGTGGCTTTGGCAATGTCTTCCTTGATACGGTGGAAGGCTAAGCGGGCCTCTGCCGTCAAGGGAAAAGAGGTGGACTTGATCAGCGGACGGGCCTTGTCCGCATAGTAGGGGACCCACTGGGCATAATAGGAGAAAAACCCTAGGCACCTCTTCAGGGCCTTGAGGCAGTGGGGCAGTGGGAGTTCCATAAGGGGACGCATCCGGTCGGGGTCGGGGCCGATGACTCCGTGTTCCACAACACAGCCAAGGATGGCGAGGCGGTTTGTGCGGAATATGCACTTCTCCTTGTTATATGTCAGGTTCAGGAGTTGGGCGGTGCAGAGGAATTTTTCGAGGTTTGCGTCATGGTCCTGCAAGTCACGGCCGCAGATGGTCACATTGTCCAGATATGGGAAAGTGGCCTGCAACGCATTTTGATCTACCATCCGGTCCATCTCCCTTTGGGAGACGGAGTCCCCGTTGGTGACGCCAAAGGGAACCCTAAGGAAGTGGTAGAGGCGGCCGTTTGCCTCAAAGGCAGTATACTGGCGGTCCTCAGGGCGGATAGGGAGCTGGTGGTACGCTGATTTCAGGTCAATGGTCGAGAAGACGCGGTACTGCGCGATCTGGTTGACCATATCAGCTATGCGGGGGAGTGGGTAGGCGTCCAGCAGGGTGTAGCGATTTATTGTCTGGCTGTAGTCGATGACCAGGCGCTGCTTCTCGCCGGTCTTAACGACCACAACCTGGGCTCGCCAGGGGCTGGTGCTGCCCTCAATAATCCCTTCCTTCAGGAGCCGCTCCACTTCGGTTTTAATGAAAACCCTGTCCCCGGCACTGTATCGCCTGCTCTTTGTGGCGATGGGCTTACAGTCGGGAGTGAGGTTAGCAAACAGTGGGGGGGGGGGTGACTCTGAGTGTGGAGAGGTTGCACCTGGTGCGCGGCGGGCAATTTGGGAGCTGCTGGCTACGGACTGTGAGTGGGGGTAGGGGTCCACCGTACGCCATCGTAACACTTTTAAGGTGGCACTGAAAATCTAACCCCAGCAGGACGGCAGCGCAGAGGTCGGGCAGGACCAGAAGTTTAAAATGATCGTACACGGTCCCGTCTACTACGAGTGTCACTACGCAGTAGCCGCCGATGTCCGCCGACTGGGACTCGGAAGCCACAGAAATCTGCTGGTGCGCAGGTAGGACTGGGAGAGAGCAACGCCGCACCGTGTCGGGGTGGATGAAGCTCTCCGTGCTCCCAGAGTCAAAAAGGCAGATTGTATCGTGGCCATTTACCTTAATATCCATTGTGGAACTGGCCAGCTGGTGCGGTCTCGCTTGGTCCAGTGTAACGGATGCCAGCGTAGGGGTCGGTGTGTCGCTGTGGGTATCAGATGAGGCGGTGTTGGGGGCCTGCTGCGTTCCGGCTGTCGTCCAAGATGGCGGCGTCCATGATCCCCATGTGGCTGGAGGCGTCCAAAATGGCTGCTAAACCGGTGGTTCGCACATGGCCGGGGAGGCCCAAGATGGTGGCCCGCATGGCCCGCACGCGGCGCTGCTGGGGTTCGGGGTGGCTTTGGCCCTGCAGACGTTAGCGTAGTGTCCCTTCTTCCCGCAGCCCGAGCAGATCGCGTTTTTCGCCGGGCAGCGCGCTCTGGGGTGTTTTGCCTGGCCACAGAAGTAGCATTTCTGGCCTTGGGGCACTGCTGTCTGGCCTTGGGACACTGCTGCGGTAGTTGGGCCGTTGCTGGGGTGTGGCTGGGGTGGCACGGCGCTATGAGGCGGTCCTACCGTGTCCCAGGCTGTCATTCCCCGCGGCGTCCACGGTGCAGAGGAGTAGGCATCCATGCCCCGGTAGGCTGCATCCAGTGATAGTGCGAGTTCAGAGGCCTTGTTGAGGTCGAGGTCACTCTGCTCCAACAGTCGCTGTCGGGTGTAATTGGATCTGTGGCCCGCTACAAAAGCGTCCCGGATAAGCTCCTCTGTGTACACGGCGGCCTTTACATCCTTACAACCACAGGCCCGGCCAAGCACAGACAGTGCCTGAAGGTATTCCACGGTCGATTCCCCAGGTTGTTGTTTACGACTCCCCAGAAGGTGCCTGGCGTACACTTCGTTCACTGGGCGCGTGTACTGGTCCTTGAGGAGCTTGATAGCGTCCGCGTACGAGGTCGCGTCTTGGATGACCGAGTACACTCGGTGGTTCACTTTGGAGGTCAGGACATCCAGTTTGTCCTCGTCCGATTTGATTGCTGCGGAGGCGGTCAGGAATTTTTCGAAACACTTAAGCCAGTGAGTAAACTTGGTGGATGAGTCCGCCTCCCGATGATCTAAGTCCAGGCATGCTGGTGTGAGGATCTTCTCCATTATAAAAATTTTGTTAATAAAATTGATGCGCTATCAATTACTCATAAAAGACTGAGAGTTAAGAGAGTAACTAAAGGCTTTTATTAACAAAAGAATGAAGGTCTGCCTCGAGTGGTCGACCGGTCCAGAAATACAAAGGGCTGGGGAGCAGTCACCTTTATACTAGGACTTGTGGGAGGAGTCTGTAAGATTCGCAATTTTCAGCAAAAATCACGCAAGAAAACTGGATAAAATAAGACTGTTTATTGACCAAAGTAAGCTTGCACAGAAAAACCTTTGATAAAAGGGCATACAAAATGGCCGCCAGGCCCCGTGATCAGTTTATGAACCATTTTATTTCTGTTACTGCAAGCCAGACAGGCTTGTGGATTGAAGACAGTGAGCCCACGAAAGCCAGTCTCTGGGAACCGAAACTCAGAGCAACAGCATACATATTCAATGGATTATAAGTACAGGATGGGGCCCATCAAGATATGGGCGGACAATGTAAAAACACTTATACCCATTTATCGTACAAAGGAAAAACCGTTTAGCAGCCATCAAGGAAAATGTCCGGACCGATCAATATGCGAACCGAGCCACGGTGACAATGCAAAAGACATTGAAAGACATTATCGGCCAGGAAGGCCAGTTTAAGTTATCACCGGCTCCGTTACAAGACAAAGCGCCCCTGCAGAGATTTCTGCCCGCCAAAATTAATACAAAGACAGGACTATGATTTGGCGGGAGATAAGACTGTCCCAAAAGAGTATAACTATGGATTGAAAGTCCATCTAAGTTACTTCGGACTCCGGGTTACTTGAACAACTTCTTCTTCACTGCCACGGCTTCTTGTTGGGCGACTTCAGGCTTCCATTTCTTCAAGAACTTTCTTCTACGAGGAACGAACGAAGGGCGGACGGTGCCCGGATCGGCGCCTCTTCCACTTCGGCAGATCGATGAAAACGTTTTCGTTTTTTTTTAAGACGGACGGTTTCGGTAAAAGGACAACGTGGTCGGTGTTCAGCCAAACAAGGCTCGGCCACAACGAGAAGACGACGAGGGTGGCCCGGGTACTGGGGTCGGGAGATCATCGACGACCCAGGCCGACGGAGAAGAAACCCTCTGGAGAACCGGCGATCGATGCCACAAGATTCTCCCAAGTGCATAGCCTGCATCTGGGTCTGCTCCATGAGCCCAAATTGACTTAGTGGATCTCAACCTTAACGAGCGCTCATCGAGGCTGGGTCTACCCCACCGCCTCGAGGGAGGAGAGAATATCGACTGCGCCAGAAGTTTCCAAATCCACGTGACGACGGAAAGCGGTGCCAAAAAGGCTGCGAACCCCCTTTCTCGCGATTTCGAGAGTGGTGAGCATGATCCCAAGTTCCCCAGGTCGAAACTTAGTTTAGGTATAGGGGAGGGAGTTAAGGGAAATCGTAATGTGTTTCCCCTTTTTCGATGTGCCGTGTGTTCCCCATTTCCATAGAGTCAAGTTCATAAATTTGTGCATGATTGTAGTAACTTTAATCTGTGCCTATGACATGTATTTTGTAATGCTTCAAACTGTTTAAAAATAAAAGCATCCATTTCGTGCTATTCAACCTGGTCTATTGAGTTCTTTCTCTGCACTACTGTTCTCTGCACCTAAGTCCAAGGTCTAGAACCGTAGGGGGGAGTGGGTCGAACCACTCAAGGGTAATTATTGCACGAAGCCTGGCAGGAGACCAGAAAGAGCAAGAGAAACCCCCTACAGAAATGGCGACCGCGGCAGGACCTTGGCAGCAGGAAAGTAGTGTGTTAGATCAAGATCTGAATAAACGAAATGTGATGGATGAAAGAATAGCAGATTATGTTTTCGGAAAAGTCAACCTCACAAAACAATGGATATCTGATCTACTAAGGGATAGGCGCCCGCTAGACGCAGCCATCAAGTGGACAGCGGGTAGAGAGCATAAGAAATCTGTAGAAAAGGCGGTCTGGCTGATGTGCTACAAGAAGCAAGTCCAGCTTTTGGACCAGGTAGTTGCAGCACAGACAGTCCAGATCAACGGCTTGCTTAAAGGCGTGGAGGAAAAGGTTGCGGGAGGTCAAAAACTGATTGAATCGCTTGACGCGCTGAACCAGGAACGCCGCTCTGTAATTCGCTGCCACGAAACCCGGGTAGAATATTTAAAATGTCAGGTCGTTGAGGCCAAGGCCAGTGAAGGTAGAATGAGAGAGAGGTGTTCCCGTCTAGCCAAACAAGTAGATGCCCAAGAGGAAAAGCTCCTGGGAGCCAGGGCAGCATATAAAATGGCCATGGAGGATAGATCTGAGAACACCGACCACAGCACTTGCCGCCGGGAGCTAGAGGACCTGAGAAAGGCCCTAGCGAAGGCAAACGGGTTGGTGTGTCTCATAAATCCACCAGCGAGTCAGCTGTTGCTAGCCAAGGAATCCAAAAGACCGATTCCACAAGAGGCAGTTGGGGTACCAACCCCCGAACCTTCTGCGCCTCCTGCCTATGAGGAGTCTTGGACTCCGGGACAGGAGACGGAGACGGTAGAGGAAGAGAGCCCTGAGGTAGAGCAACCCCAGACAGTAGAGTCGGGGTCGGCGCCAATGTGTCCAACGAGACACCGGAGGATCGGTCCAAATGAAGAAAATGGCGATGACGGACCCCTTGAGAGTCAGATCATAATGCCTCATAGCGCACGACAGCTAAGAGAGATGATAAGTCACATCCCAAAACTCTCCGAGTCAGGAGATCCCTCCGTGCATTTCAGGGACGTGGAGCAGACCGCAGCAGTCAATGACTGCGACGGGGTTGAACAGTCTAAAATGCTGCTGTTCTCCCTGGACAGTTCGCTCCTCCAGTGTCTCCCTGACGAGAGCAAGAGAGGGCACAGGGACTATGAGTTGCTACGAGATGAGATTCTGGAGATCATGGGAGAGGGGGACGGAACTCCGTTCCTCCGTTTAGAAAAGACAGTGCAGCTAGAGGGAGAACCCCCACGGGTTTTCGCCGACAGGTTGTGGCCAGTGTATCGGCGCAGCTGCCCGGGCGGGCCGGCCCGGGCCGGGCTGGATGGCGAACAAAGGGCTCACTGGCTTCGGTGCCTGGTAGCAGGTTGCCTGCCAGTAGTGAAGGAACAGGCCAAAGCATGGTTTGACCCCACTAACGCCCGCTCCACGGAGGAAGTGGTACTAGATCAGCTCACGATCAGTTATAGAAACAACAAGGGCAAGAAAACGCCTGTTGTGAAAGGAAAGGTGCATGAGGTGAGACCCGCAGCCTCTGCTAAAAAGGAATGGCGTCAGGAGGGAAATCGCCATCCCCAAGCAAATAGCAGTTGTTACGGGTGTGGGAAGGAGGGTCATTGGCGCAAGGACTGCAGGAATCCTTGGAAGGATAAGAGGGAGAGAGCGTTCGCCGCAGCCCAAGATCGAGCCCAAGCCCGAGTCGCCAACGGCCCGAGAGTTTCCCCAACACCAGCACAACCACAAGTGCAGGCCGCTGCCCCAACACCAGTCCAGAACCCAACCGTAGCCTTTGCCCCGAATGAAGGGGGTGGTGCGGTTGTGGACCCCGCTGCGATCGAGTCAGTCTTGGAGACTATGCGGTCTCTGATGACCTGGCAGGGGAAGGTAGCGGTTGCTAACAGCCCTATCGCCCCCGAGACCCCAGCCGAAACACCTAAATGACTGACGCCCGCGCAGCCCATCTACTTGTGTCCGCTCCGCTATGACGCTTGGAGAAGACCTGTGGTGGAGATGGAGGTGGAGAAACAAAGGGGTAGTTACCTGTTGGATACGGGAGCTTCGTGTACCTTGATCCACACGGACAAACCTTTTGCCTCACCTCTGTCCGCCCAGGCTCCATATTTAGTAGCGGGTTTCACAGGTAGAGCACAGGCTGGCGCGCACTCCCTCCCGCTCTCCATTCAGTTGGGAGCGCTCCACACCACATGGACGTGCATCCTATTGAAGTGGAAAGAGCGGGGGGGGGGGAAGGCATCCTCGGGGCTGATTTCTTGGTGGAACACGGGATCCTCGTGGACCTGAGAAATCACTGTCTCTGGGGAGCCGAGGGCGGTTTAGGTAAGGTAGTCGTAATCCCGGGGAAGGAAGAAAAGGGGGCCCTGTGCACTATGAAGCCATCAGGAGGTTACGATCTCGAGCTCATGATAACAAACGTCCCAACGGACTTGCAGGCGCGTGTGTCAGAAAATCTGACCGCGTTCGCCACCCACAAGCACGACTGCGGGAGAGTCACTGGGTTCGAAGTCAGCGTAGACGGGGACCCCATGATCCGACCCCAAAAGCAGTATAATTTCCCCAAGGAGGCAGAACCCGACATGGAGACAGCAATATCTTCATTGGTACAGCAGGGCGTATTGAGGACGATAGCCACCCACGTGAACTCCCCATTATGGCCGGTAAAGAAACCGGACAATTCGTGGAGAGCCACGGTGGACTATAGAGTCCTCAATAGTAATATCCCAGCCTGCGCGCCCACGGTAGCAGCAGTTGCAGACTTAATAGGGAGTATTCCAGCATCGGCGACCACATTCACGGTGCTGGACATCTCGAACGGTTTTTGGTCCATTCCGCTGCGGCGGGAGGACCAGTACAAGTTTGCCTTTACTTTCAAAGGGCAACAGTACACCTGGAACTGCTTACCACAGGGTTTTCACAACAGCCCCAGCATTTTCCATCAGTGTATGGCGGGGAGTTTGAAAGAGTTCAGCCAGCCCAACCAGATAGTGCAGTATGTGGACGACTTACTCCTGTTCACAGATACAAGGGAGCAGCACGGCCCACTGTTAGCCGAATTGTTGGAACTGTTAGAAAGGAAGGGTTTCAAAGTAAACCCAAAGAAAGCCCAGATCGGCCAGCAGGAAGTTAAATTCCTGGGTCTGGCCATCCGCGCTGGGGAAAGAGCCATAGATAAGGCCAGACGGGAATCAATACAAGATCTGCCGATTCCCAACACAGTAACGGGTGTAAGGTCCTTTTTGGGATTGACCGGGTACTGCAGAGATTTCATCGAGGACTATGCTGCCACAGCGGCCCCGCTACTTCGACTCTTACACAAGGGAGTCGAGTGGTCTTGGGACGAGGGGTGCCAGGCAGCATTCGAGAAGTTGAAAAGAGATCTGCAGACCGCGCCAGCCCTAGGGGCCATAGATGGGGGAGAGGAGTTCTTTCTGGAGGTAGCCGCTAGTGGGGACAGCCTGAGCGCAGTACTGCTCCAAGAGCGGCACGGCAAGCTAAGACCAGTAGTTTATTCCTCCAGGGTGCTCACGGATGTGGAGAGGAGTTTCTCCAATTGCGAACGGCATCTCCTGGCCACGCATTGGGCTGTGAACAGATCAGTGATCTTCACAGGGACCTCTCCCATTACGCTCCTCACCCATCACACCCCCACGAAGATGCTTCTGGACGGGAGGATTAAGGATGGGACCGTAAGCAGCGCTCGGATTGCGCGCTGGACCCTCCTCCTTTCCCAGATGGATCTCAAAGTTAAAGGCCTCTGCGCGCCAAGGCTCGCAGCCAATATGGCATATCCCGGGACAGCCCATCAATGTTCCGTAGAAGGGGTATGGGAAGTTAACATAGGTTTACGGGCCGGGATACATCCCACGGGCCGCGAGATCTACGTAGACGGTTCTAGCACTGTAGCTGACGGCAAGCGACTCACAGGGTGTGGAGTTTATGACCCTGCGGCAAACATTGCCCTGGCAATTAAGCTCCCCAGCACTATGAGCGCGCAGCAGGCTGAACTGTCCGCGGTGGCGTAAGTGGTTACCCACCCCGAGATTTTCCCAACCCCATACACGATTTGCTCAGACAGCATGTTCACGTGCAATTCGTGTACGGAGTACCTCGCCATCTGGTCCCGACGCGGGTACACCTCCGCGGACGGGCGGCCTTTAACAGTTAAGCCCTTGCTGGAGAAGATCCTAGCAGCTGTGGGGGAGAAAGGAGAGGTGTTCATCCATAAGGTGAAGGCTCACTCCATTACAGAACCCCGCAGTCAGGGCAACCAGCAGGCGGATGCGCTAGCCAGGGAGGGTGCCCGCAGCGGCATTCTCTGGGACCCATACGAACCCGGACCCGTGGCGGCGATCCAAGGCAGGGAGGGAATTCCCGGGAACACAGGGGTGACACCGCCCCCAGACCTAAAGACCGTCCAAACCCTGGATCCCGCCCTAAAAGCAGTCCTAAAAGCCATCACAGAGGGCAAACAGGTAGAAGGTCCGTACAGTACGGCAGCCCTCACAGTCAAAGAAGGTATGCTGTTCCGAAAGGAGCAGTGGGTTGTGCCGCAGCAGCACCGAAGGGAATTCCTGCAATTGGCCCACGAGGGTCCAGGAGCGGGACACCCCGGACCTGAGGTCACCTGGCAACGGGTGGAACAGGCGGGATGGTGGCCGGGACTTCGGGACGATGTCCGCGAGTTCTGCGCAAGCTGTCTTGTGTGTGCTGCTAACAACCCAGACCCCCACAAAAGGAAGGTGCCCATGGGGCACATCAGGAGGGTAGAGGGACCATGGCAGTCGATTCAGGTCGACTACATAGGGCCCCTGCCCGCCGCCCAGGGAGGCTATAAGTACTGCCTTGTCCTGGTAGATGTGTTCACCAAATGGGTAGAAGCCTTCCCGTGCAGAACAGCTACGGCACTGGGTACTGCTAAGATCTTGATTCGGGAAGTGTTCTCACGGTGGGGACTCCCCCGTTTTGTAGAGTCCGACCAAGGGAGTCAGTTCACCGGTCAAGTAATGCAGAACGCCCTCAGGCTCTTGGGCATTGAGGGAAAGTGGCACGTAGCATACAATCCCCAGTCATCCGGGATTGTTGAGCGTATGAATCGGACCCTCAAGGAAAAGCTGAGGAAAGAGACAATGGGCTCGCCCCAGAAATGGGCGGAGGTCCTGCCTTTAGTCCTCATGGGGATCCGAGCCAGCCAGTCCAAAAGCACGGGGTATTCCCCGCACGAGTTAATGACTGGAAGGATCATGCGAACACCCACCCATGTGCTAGCCCCGGTGCTCACTGAGGGCCAGCTCCGAGAGGTGAAATGGGACAAATTCGCCCAAACCCTCTTGGAGCGCCTGAGACAGATTTATGGGCAGGCGGCTGGGAACATGGGAAGACAGCACCAGGGAAATAAACTGTTGTTGGAACCTCGGAAACAACAAGAGTGGGTAGTCGGGGACCAGGTCATGGTCCGAAACTACGCCAGGGTAGGGAGTTTTGAACCACTGTACATGGGGCCATACAGCATTGTAGACAAAGCCAGCCCCATGGTTTATGCAGTGAAGACGCCCCGACGTACCAAATGGTTTCACATCAACCAGTGTAAACTGTTTAAACCGGGTACACCAGGGCCACCAAAGGGGACCAGGTCTGAGAACAAAGATCCTCAGCCTGTAACAGAGTCACAGACCACACAGGCTGGAGCAGTAGCCTGCGTGAAGGGAGAGGCCATCCCATTGGAGTGGGAGGTCTCATCTTTTGAATGGGATTTAGGCAGGGGAGAGCCCGAACAGCTCAACCTCGCTTTAGACCCAATCACGGAGGAGGAAGAGTCAGAGGACGGCAGTCCCGCCCTCGACTCAAGCTTGGGGGAGGTAGGGAGTGGGGGTGGAGACTCGTTACCTGTAGGGACAGGTGAGGTGGAGTCGGAAGCCACAGATCCCGACCCCGGGGGGGCGGAGCCTGAGGAAGGGGAGCTGGAGCCGGCAGCTGTGGAGGAACCACAGGCTGTGACGGTAACAGTCACGACCCCAGGTCCATCGGCCCCGGGAGCCCAACCCAAAGCAGCCCCTCGTAGGTCAGCTCGAGCGCCCCAGCCCAGAAAATTTTGGCCAGATTCTCCCCATCCTCCCCAACCACGGTTTAAAGCAGCCCCAGGAAGACATGATCCCCGTTCAGCAGCGACAGGCTGCGGGGGATCAAGGCCAAAGATCAATGCAGCCCCACCGCAGGGTGTGGCACACGACAGACCTCACAGGGATTCGGAAAGCCGCCCCACGGAGGGCGGCGCTGTACATAAGTTAAGATAGGTAATTATGGTCATAGTTTAAGGAATGTAAAGTATATGGTGTTAAGAGTACAATTTTGAAGTCTGCCCGGTATGTGTGTTTGTTAGGGAGCGGGGTCCAGGAACCCGCGCGTCCAATTAATTTAGGCCAGCACCTATCGGGAGCCCGGCTACATCATTTTGTTGGTTACAGAAACCTGGGATACGATGGAAAGGATTGTCGTCGCGTTCATGGCGATCGGGTGCGGGTGGGCCTACCGAGGCCGCACCAAGGACGTCATCATTTTCGGGTGCTCCGGGGACACGGCCCCCATCGCAACGGATGGGACGGGGGAGCGAGAGGTAGAGGAAACCGCCACCTACTTCCACCAAGGGAGATGGCCAGGTTGGCTGGGAACGAATTCTACGGAATATTCCAGCAATTTCGGTTTTGCCTACCAAGAGACTTCATTAACGTGCCCTCGAGTGAGGATCCTAGCGCCCAGAGTCAGCATCACCGTGGGAAAGAGGATTTGTCTGGTGTGCAATGGGAACGTACCACCAAGGCGATGGTGGTGGCTACGAAAGCTGGGAAAGGACATGAGAAACTCTACGGTCGAGTGGGAGCGACTGGGTAATAATACCCATCGGACTATTACGGGAACTCACGGACAATTACGTGTGTGTTGGGACAAATGGTGGGAACCGGATGAGGGAATATATGTCTGTATGTGGGGTTCGAGACGCGTCTGCCCCAAGGGCGTGTCCATCTTCTTCCAGAGGCAGTGGCAGGATGAAGGGAAGGGGATGAGATGGGATGTTAGCACTCGAGCGTGCGGAGCCCCATACTCCCCTATTCCGGTGAACGCCACTGAACTCATCACCCGCCCACGCAAGCCCCTGCCCACGCTTCCGGTAGCACTAGCCCAGAAAGGAGGGTGCCCAACCACCACCAGGGGACCCGGGAACGGTTTAGTATTGGTACCCACCGGTCAGGTGCTGTACCAAGGGGTACACTACGCGGTGGCCTCAGTGATTTTAAATCTCACTGAGGTAAGATTGCCGGAGTGGTGTCCCAAAGAAACGGAACAATTATACCAGGTCCTGTTAACCAGTATGTTTAGACAATTTTACGAATTTGACTTTGCCGACATCGACAGAGACAAATTATACACCACACCGCCAGAAGTTTTGGATCGAGTCGGGAGGCAAAGAAGGGGTACTGTAAATGACATATTCACTGCTTTTAATACCGGGACATCTGTTGTCAACGCTCTAGATAACGTGGAACTGCAGACACAGATCAACGGTTTAAAAGCCCAGTTAAGGAACATATTGACAGACGAAAACAAGGTCGTGGGTTCTGAGTTGCATGAGGACCAGGCCATGACACTACACTTTAAGGACATAATTGCTGAGCTGGAGAAACACGCGAGAACGGTAAATGCACTCATTAAGGAGGATCGGAATGCGTCCGATCAAGCTGCGCAAAACGAGGCCTGTGTGCTGTACGGGGCGTGGTTATTGGGCGAGGGCCGCAGTAATCTTGAGGATTTAAAACAGGGTTTGGTCCCGTCCTGGATCAGCAACAAGCACTTGCAAGCGCTCCACCCTTTTGAGAATGCATTAAGCCCGTGCCAGCTCAGACTAGCCGCAGAAGCATACCCAGTTCCAGTGGACTGCGGACATTCGAATCACACTATTATGGGAATAGTAGTAAGAATGCCGGTGTTGGGTCCCGCAGCAAAGCCCGCCCCGGTATACAGAGTAGAGAACATTGGAGTCATTCAGGGGGGCGCACACATTCGTTACGCAGTGGTCCCGCCTTACGTCATCAGATGGGAGCGTACGATGACAGGCACCGACCTCTCGGGATGTCGGAGCCGGGGAGCACACATCATCCTGTGTCCCCAGCACTTGAATGCCTTTTTGAAACCACAGTGCGGGTTCAGAACCGCTAGCGCGAAGCCGGTGAATTGCACCATGGAGGCAATGGCAGAGGACCATGTGCCCCCACAGGTAGCATATATCGGGGGTGGGACATACTGCGTCACCACTGCAGCGCCTCAGTACCGATATGGACAACACGAGTGGTGTTCGGTCGGTGATAGCAGTTTCTGTTTCAAACCCAGGGCCGAGGTTCAAGTGGCACAACAACGAATTGTTCCCATTCCTGCGCCCTCCACTGTACACATCACTATCAAAGAGAATTTCACAGACTTACAACGATTTGTCGCGCATTTTGGTTATGTCATTCCCCCTCTTCCCGAACACCTCACCAAGGTTTTAAAAGCCGTTATAGTTTCGCAGAAACATTTCTATACACTGGAGCAGAAGACTTTAGAGATAGGAAAAGACATATTGGACATAACCATCTCACCATGGTGGGACTTGTTCACCAACATAGAGGTCCCCGCCTGGATTAGAATAGCATCCAATATCCTAGTAGTATGTCAGGTTTTGATTGTGATATTTTTGCTCTTCGTGCATTGCAAAAGAGGCAAACGCCTCCAGAGGCACGAGAACACAGGAGAATGGAGAGAACGCTATGTGCAGATGGGGGAAGCAGATACCCCACTCTAAGCTGCTAGTATAAGATTAAGCGTCCCTCCATTTAAAAATTTTTGTTTTTTTTGATTGTTTTGGGTTATAAGGAAATAATTATGGTTATGTTATTAGTTGTTAGTAAGTTTTTTGGATTAATAAAAGATGCATGCAGATGGCGCAAAAGGGTATCAACCCCTGCCCATCTGACAGGTGAAGATGTTATAGTTTAAGTTTTGCTGTCTATGATTCCAAATGTGCATGAGGTAATTTTCATTTTCTCCGGAAATGGGAACTGCATGTGTCGTGAGGGGCATAGATAGTTAAGTGCCAGGAATGTTTGGATGTGGGGAATCAGGGAAAATTTGCTCATCAAGGATTATTGATACTTTAAGCAAGCTATCAGTATCACAGGGGGGCCTGTAAGATTCGCAATTTTCAGCAAAAATCACGCAAGAAAACTGGATAAAATAAGACTGTTTATTGACCAAAGTAAGCTTGCACAGAAAAACCTTTGATGAAAGGGCATACAAAATGGCCGCCAGGCCCCGTGATCAGTTTATGAACCATTTTATTTCTGTTACTGCAAGCCAGACAGGCTTGTGGATTGAAGACAGTGAGCCCACGAAAGCCAGTCTCTGGGAACCGAAACTCAGAGCAACAGCATACATATTCAATGGATTATAAGTACAGGATGGGGCCCATCAAGATATGGGCGGACAATGTAAAAACACTTATACCCATTTATCGTACAAAGGAAAAACCGTTTAGCAGCCATCAAGGAAAATGTCCGGACCGATCAATATGCGAACCGAGCCACGGTGACAATGCAAAAGACATTGAAAGACATTATCGGCCAGGAAGGCCAGTTTAAGTTATCACCGGCTCCGTTACAAGACAAAGCGCCCCTGCAGAGATTTCTGCCCGCCAAAATTAATACAAAGACAGGACTATGATTTGGCGGGAGATAAGACTGTCCCAAAAGAGTATAACTATGGATTGAAAGTCCATCTAAGTTACTTCGGACTCCGGGTTACTTGAACAACTTCTTCTTCACTGCCACGGCTTCTTGTTGGGCGACTTCAGGCTTCCATTTCTTCAAGAACTTTCTTCTACGAGGAACGAACGAAGGGCGGACGGTGCCCGGATCGGCGCCTCTTCCACTTCGGCAGATCGATGAAAACGTTTTCGTTTTTTTTTTTTTTAAGACGGACGGTTTCGGTAAAAGGACAACGTGGTCGGTGTTCAGCCAAACAAGGCTCGGCCACGACGAGAAGACGACGAGGGTGGCCCGGGTACTGGGGTCGGGAGATCATCGACGACCCAGGCCGACGGAGAAGAAACCCTCTGGAGAACCGGCGATCGATGCCACAAGATTCTCCCAAGTGCATAGCCTGCATCTGGGTCTGCTCCATGAGCCCAAATTGACTTAGTGGATCTCAACCTTAACGAGCGCTCATCGAGGCTGGGTCTACCCCACCGCCTCGAGGGAGGAGAGAATATCGACTGCGCCAGAAGTTTCCAAATCCACGTGACGACGGAAAGCGGTGCCAAAAAGGCTGCGAACCCCCTTTCTCGCGATTTCGAGAGTGGTGAGCATGATCCCAAGTTCCCCAGGTCGAAACTTAGTTTAGGTATAGGGGAGGGAGTTAAGGGAAATCGTAATGTGTTTCCCCTTTTTCGATGTGCCGTGTGTTCCCCATTTCCATAGAGTCAAGTTCATAAATTTGTGCATGATTGTAGTAACTTTAATCTGTGCCTATGACATGTATTTTGTAATGCTTCAAACTGTTTAAAAATAAAAGCATCCATTTCGTGCTATTCAACCTGGTCTATTGAGTTCTTTCTCTGCACTACTGTTCTCTGCACCTAAGTCCAAGGTCTAGAACCGTAGGGGGGAGTGGGTCGAACCACTCAAGGGTAATTATTGCACGAAGCCTGGCAGGAGACCAGAAAGAGCAAGAGAAACCCCCTACAGAGTCAGCCGAGGCATGTCCAGGCATGTACACAGTGGAATACAAACAGTGGTTTACCACATTGTGGCTTCAGAATTATATCAGCAACTCATGGTATACAAATGAGAGAGATGGGAAACTTTTCTGTCACCAGCTTGCGGGCTTGCTCCTGTCTCTCCTGCCCCAGCTTCCTCAGGCACGTCAGCCCCAGCAATCTCCAAAACGGCTTCTTCCCAGGGGGTCAGGTGGGCGAGTGAGGGTGGTCCTCCTCCAGTCCTCGCTCGTTCTCTCCTATTTTGAGCTCTCTTTTCCTGCAATGAGGGAGACAAGTGGAGTTTGAGTGAGAATGAAGGAGTGAGTGTAGAGATTGCATAGCAAAGATACTTAGGAGGAGACAAAGATGGTGTGAGGCTGCAAGACCAAGGGCCCTCCCTGTGTGCTGGCAGTTGTGTTACAAGCATCAGAGTGAGAGGCAGTGTGAGGGCTGCATGGCGAAATAGTTAGGTGAATGTGAGCATAGAGAGGGAATGGGTAAGGGTGCATGGATGGGACTGTGAAGTTGGATGTGGAGGAGGTGATAGCTGAAGCTGAGTGCTGTTGGGGAAAGGCAATGGGGAGCAGCCTGAGGGTGATGGGAACTTCATACTTACTTTTCCTGTGCGGTGCAAGTCATGGAAGCGCTTCCTGCACTGTATCCACGTACGACGGGTCACCCCACAGAGTTCACCTCTTCAGCCACCTGCATCCAGGCAGCCCTGGTCTCTTTGGGAGGCCTCTTCCTCCCTGAGATAGGGAAGAGGACCTCCCTGCGGGCCCTAACCCCATCTACCAATGTCTGCAATGATGTTTCGTCGAATTTTGCGGCAGCTCGGCCTCTGCCGCTGGCAGCAGCTGGTGCAGGCTCCTCTGCCATTCTGATAGACTGGTTGGGAAGCCTGCAGAGGTTGAAAAGCTTGCTGGACACTTTAAAAGCACCACGAATGATGACATCATACTGTGGGGCTTTCTGACTGGAAATGGACAATTAGCAAGGGTCCCCACACGCTGGAACTTAATTGGCCACGTGAAGGAAAATTGCGTGCAGCTGGCTGACCCATTTATATTCGGGTCGGAACCCAAAAATTTCCCACACGATTGGGAAAATCAGGGCCATTACATCAACTGAATCTGTCTACAGGTATCGGGCATCAGAGTCTAAAGCTGACACCATTATCATTGGGGTTATTGTAACACAGCAACAGTAGCAGCAATAAATCAGTCTGAGACCAGTGCCCGCTCTGCAGCAATGACATTAAAGTCAAGATACCCACAGATTCTCTCTGTGGGGATAAGACCCATCATCTACCAGGGTACTCTGCTGGGATTAATCACTTGATATACTACAGAGCCTGTCTTCTTGGATTAAACACTCCTATATATCACATTAAAAGAGTGTGGGGACATCATAATCATTGGGATAACTGTAACATAGCAACACAAACAAATCAGTTTGAGACCAGTGCCTGCTCAATAGCCATGACAACAGTTAAAGGTCAGATATGACATACTGAGCTCTGCCTGAATGCATTAACAAGTCAATATTTGATTTTTTCATTTTTTAATTAGCTTCACAAAGGAACCCAGTGCAAACTAGGCAAAGTTACAGATGATGCTAAATTGGTGGGGGATGAGCTGAGCCAGAAGAAGCAACCAGGAACCTACAAAAGGAATAAAAAGGGTTATGGAATCCACTGGGAAGAATACAAGAAGCATGTCAGGTTAGTGATTAGAAGACAAAAAAGAAATTGGAAAGGAGTATAACTGCTAAAACATTAAAGAATAGAAGAAATGCACAGAAGAACCACAAAGCTATCTCTTGCATCAAAGGATGAGGAAAAAAGAGTAGGCAAATACCACCTCCAGCGTGATCCCACCACCAAATACATCTTCCCCTCCCCTTTCAGCATTCCGAAGGGACCGTTCCCTCCGCGACACCCTAGTCCACTCCGCAATCACCCCCAAAATGCCCTCCCTTTCCCACAGCACCTTCCTGTGCGAGCGCAGGAGATGTAACACCTGCCCTTTTACCTCCTCCCTTCCCACCATCCAGGGCCCCAAACACTCCTTCCAGGTGAAACAGCGATTTACTTGTATTTCTTTCAACTTAGTATACTGTATTCGCTGCTCACAATGCGGTTTCCTCTACATTGGGGAGACCAAATGCAGATTAGGCGACCACTTTGCAGAACACCTCCGTTCAGGCCGCAAGCATGACCCTGCGCTTCCGGTCGCTTGTCATTTTAATTCTCCACCCCACTCTGACCTCTCCATCTTCGGCCTCCTACATTGTTCCAAATTTTTTTTTTTTTTTAATTCATTGTTGGGATGTGGGCGTTGCTGGCTGGCTAGGCCTGCATTTAGTGCCCATCCCTAATTGCCCTCGAGAAGATGGTGGTGAGCCGCCTTCTTGAACCGCTGCAGTCCATATGGTGTAGGTACACCCACAATGCTGTTAGGAAGGGAGTTCCAGGATTTTGGCCCAGCAACGGTGAAGGAACGGCGATACAGGTCCAAGTCAGGATGGTGTGTGGCTTGGAGGGGAACTTGTAGGTGGTGATGTTCCCATGCGTCTGCTGCCCTTGTCCTTCTAAGTGGTAGAGGTCGCGGGTTTGGAAGGTGCTGTTGAAGGAGCTTTGGCGAGTTGCTGCAGTGCATCTTGTAGATGGTACACACTGCAGCCACAGTGCGCCGGTGGTGGAGGGAGTGAATGTTGAAGGTGGATGGAGTGCCAATCAAGCGGGCTGCTTTATCCTGAATGGTGTCGAGCTTCTTGAGTGTTGTTGGACCTGCACTCATCCAGGCAAGTGGAGAGTATTCCATCACACTCCTGACTTGTGCCTTGTAGATGGTGGAAAGGCTTTGGGGAGTCAGGAGGTGAGACACTCGCCGCAGAATTCCCAGCCTCTGGCCTGCTCTTGTGACCACAGTATTTATATGGCTGGTCCAGTTCAGTTTCTGATCAATGGTAACCCCCAGGATGTTGATAGTGGGGGATTCAGCGATGGTAATTGTGGTAAACCACTGTTATTGTATATTGTTACCTCTGGGTGGCGCTGTGTACCAAGGCATGCCTCAGCTGACTCCGCCCACATGACCAGGTATAAAGGTGGGGGTTTCGCCGACTCACTTCCTTCTTGGAACCAGCCACCCACGAGAGGCATGCTCTGTTCTCTAGTTAATAAAAGCCTTTTCACCACCTTCCTGATTCATCGTCTTTTATGGAGTAATTGATAAGCGTATCAATTTTATTAACTAGAAGTAAAATGGCGACACCTGAACAGCAACAACAGCAGGCGTTGCTGCGAGCCCTCAGACCGGCATGCCTGGACCTCGACCCTCAAGCAGCGGGTTCATCAACCAATTTCGAACACTGGCTGAGCTGCTTTGAATCCTTCCTAGGAGCCTCCGCCGTGACATCGGAGGAGAACAAACTAAAAGTTTTGACCGCCCAGGTGAGCCCTCAGGTATATACGCTCATCCGGGACGCGACTACGTACACGGCGGCCCTCGAACTACTAAAAGGGCAATACACGCGCCGAGTGAACACGATTTACGCCAGACACCTCTTGGGATCCCGCAGGCAGCAACCAGGGGAATCGGTAGAGGCATTTTTACGGGCGTTACAGACACTCTGCAGAGACTGCGACTGTAAGGAGGTAACGGCTGCGGGGCACGCGGAGGGACTTACTTGTGATGCCTTCGTCAGGGGCCTCCAGTCCGACTACTCCCGGCAGAGACTGCTCGAAAGCAAGGAGCTCGACCTGAAGACGGCCGTAGCCCTGGCGCTCTTGCTAGATGCGGCCCACCGAAACCTCGAAGCATACTCACGTAACGGCGCCGCGCCATGGCCATCGCGACCGTGGGACATGGGACCGCCGCCCCCGGCACCAACTGCTGCAGCGATGTCCCGAAATCAACTGGGACAGCCGCCCCCGGTAAGAACCGCAGCGATGCCCCGTAACCAGGCCCAAAAATGCTATTTCTGTGGCCAGTTAAAACACCCTAGAGCGCACTGCCCGGCTAAGACCGCTACCTGCTCGGGCTGCGGGAAGAAAGGCCATTACGCCAATGCCTGCAGGGGGAAACCAGCGAACGCCAGCAGCGCCGCGTGCGAACCATGGGGGCAGCCATCTTATCCGCCATTTTGTGCACCTTCGGCCGCATGGCCGCCGCCATTTTATCCGCCGCACTCAACCGCCACTTCGTCTCCGGACTCGACCACCGTCTCGTCGGACGACCATACCGACTCACTAAGCCATACACTGGCCTCCGTTACGCTGGATCAAGCCCTCCCTCATCATCTATCCAGCTCCATGATGGATATCACGGTAAACAGCCGCGCCACCACTTGCCTAATCGACAGCGGGAGCACAGAGAGTTTTATTCACCCAGACACGGTACGTAGCCACTCCCTCACGGTCCTGCCGACGCGCCATCGGATTTCTATGGCATGCAAGTCCCATTCAATGGACGTCGGCGGCTACTGTGTGGTGACCCTTTCGGTTGGGGGCACAGAATATAAAAATTTTAAACTTCTAGTCCTGCCCCGTCTCTGCGCTGCCGTGCTGCTAGGGTTGGATTTTCAGTGCCACCTTAAAAGTGTCACATTAGCATACGGTGGACCCCCCCCCCCCCACTCACAGTCTGCAACCAACACCTTTTAAATCGCCCGCCGCAAACCACCTGCAGCCTTTCCACACTAAAAGTCCCCCCCCCTCCCTTGTTCGCTAACCTCACCCACGACTGTAAACCCATCGCTACCAAGAGCAGGCGGTACAGCGCCGGGGACAGAGCTTTCATTAGCTCTGAGGTGGAGCGGCTCTTGAAGGAGGGCATTATCGAAGGGAGCACTAGCCCCTGGCGAGCCCAGGTTGTAGTCGTTAAAACCACTGATAAACGCCGCCTGGTCATTGACTACAGCCAAACCATAAACCGGTACACTCAGCTGGACGCATACCCCCTTCCTCGCATATCTGATATGGTCAACCAGATTGCGCAATACAAAGTATTCTCCACCATTGACCTTAAGTCAGCATACCACCAGCTCCCCATCCGCCATGAGGACCGCCAGTATACTGCCTTCGAGGCGAACGGCCGCCTCTACCACTTCCTTAGGGTTCCCTTCGGCGTCACCAACGGGGTTTCGGTCTTCCAAAGGGAGATGGACCGGATGGTTGACGAGAACGCGCTGCAGGCCACCTTTCCCTATCTGGATAACGTCACCATCTGTGGCCACGACCAGCAGGACCATGACGTTAATCTAGAAAAATTCCTCCGTACGGCCCAACGGCTGAACCTAACGTACAATAAAGAGAAATGTATGTTTCGCACCAAACGCCTCGCCATTCTCGGCTGCGTGGTGGAGAACGGAGTCATCGGGCCCGACCCCGACAGAATGCGCCCCCTAATGGAGCTACCCCTCCCCCACTGCCAAAAAGCACTGAAGAGATGCCTGGGGTTTTTCTCCTACTATGCCCAGTGGGTGCCCCACTATGCAGACAAAGCTAGACCCCTCATCAAATCCACCTCCTTCCCCCTGACACCAGAGGCGTGTGCAGCCTTCACCCTTATCAAGAGCGATATCGCGAAGGCCACAATGCACGCAGTGGATGAGTCGATCCCCTTCCAAGTGGAGAGCGATGCATCCGACTTCGCCCTAGCTGCAACCCTTAACCAGGCGGGCAGACCCGTGGCCTTTTTCTCAAGGACCCTCCAGGGCCCCGAGACCCGACACTCCTCTGTCGAAAAGGAGGCCCAGGCTATTGTGGAAGCGGTGCGTCACTGGAGGCATTACCTGGCCGGAAAACGGTTTACCCTGCTCACTGACCAGCGTTCAGTAGCTTTTATGTTTAATAATAAGCAGAGGGGCAAAATCAAGAACGACAAGATCTTGAGGTGGAGAATCGAACTCTCCACCTACAATTATGATATCTTGTACCGGCCCGGGAACCTAAATGAGCCCCCAGACGCCCTATCACGTGGTACATGCGCCAACGCGCAGGTTGATAGACTGCAGACCCTCCACAATGACCTCTGCCACCCGGGGGTCACCAGGTTCTTCCATTTCATCAAATCCCATCGAGGAGGTCAGGACCATGACCAGGAACTGCCAAATCTGTGCCGAGTGCAAACCGCACTTTTATAGGCCGGACAGAGCAAGCCTGATCAAGGCCACTCGCCCCTTTGAGCGCCTGAGCGTCGATTTTAAAGGGCCCCTCCCCTCCTCTGACCGCAATGTGTACTTCCTCAACATAATTGATGAGTACTCCCGTTTCCCGTTTGCCATCCCTTGCCCAGACATGACCAGTACCACGGTCATCAAATGTCTGAATGACCTCTTCGCCTTGTTCGGGTTCCCTAGCTATATACATAGCGACAGGGGCTCATCTTTCATGAGCGACGAACTTCGGCAGTACCTGCTAGCGAGAGGTATTGCTACGAGCAGAACCACCAGCTACAACCCCCGGGGGAACGGCCAGGTGGAAAGAGAGAACGCGACGGTTTGGAAGGCCGTCCTCTTAGCCTTAAAATCTAAGGGCCTTCCGACCTCTCGCTGGCAGGAGGTCCTCCCTGCGGCGCTCCACTCCATCCGGTCACTGCTTTGTACTGCCACTAATGCCACCCCTCATGAGCAAATGTTCGTTTTCCCCAGGAAGTCCACATCGGGAACCTCGCTACCGGCATGGCTGACTTCTCCTGGGCCCGTCCTACTGCGGAGGCACGTAAGGACCCATAAAACGGACCCCCTGGTCGAGAGGGTGCACCTCCTACACGCCAACCCCCAGTATGCCTGGGTGACATACCCAGACAGGCGGGAGGACACGGTCTCCATACGAGATCTCGCACCCTCGGGTACCCCTGAACTACCACCGTTATCCCCCACCACCCCTCCCAATCCAACCCCTGTAGACGACATGCCGGAGCCCCAGGACCCTTCGCTGACCACCCAGACACCAGATCCGACGTTGGATGCTGCAACACCGCCGCCGCCACCACGACGATCAGGGCGTCAGACAAGGCCTCCTGATAGACTTAACTACACGAACTTGTAGTACCCTTCACCCCGCCGGACTTAATTTTAAACAAGGGGTGAATGTGGTAAACCACTGTTATTGTATATTGTTACCTCTGGGTGGCGCTGTGTACCAAGGCATGCCTCAGCTGACTCCGCCCACATGACCAGGTATAAAGGTGGGGGTTTCGCCGACTCACTTCCTTCTTGGAACCAGCCACCCACGAGAGGCATGCTCTGTTCTCTAGTTAATAAAAGCCTTTTCACCACCTTCCTGATTCATCGTCTTTTATGGAGTAATTGATAAGCGTATCAGTAATGCCATTGAATGTCAAGGGGAGGTGGTTAGAGTCTCGCTTGTTGGAGATGGTCATTGCCTGGCACTTGTGAATGTTACTTGCCACTTGTCAGCCCAAGTCTGAATGTTGTCCAGGTCTTGCTGCATATGGACACGGACTGTGTCAGTATCTGACGAGTCTCGAATGGTGCTGAACAGTGTGCAATCATCAGCGAACATCCCCACTTCTGACCTTATGATGGAGGGAAGGTCATTGATGAAACAGCTGAAGATGGTTGGGCCTAGGACACTGCCCTGAGGAACTCCTGCAGTGGTGTCATGTGATTGAGATGAATGACCTCCAACAACCACAGCCAACTTCCTTTGTGCAAGGTATGATTCCAACCAATGGAGAGTTTTCCCCTTGATTCCCATTGACTTCAGTTTTGCTAGGGCTCCTTGATGCCACACTCGATCAAATGCTGCCTTGATGTCAAGGGCAGTCACTCTCACCTCACCTCTTGAGTTCAGCTCTTTTGTCCATGTTTGGACCAAGGCTGTAATGAGGTCAGGAGATGAGTGGCCCTGGCGGAACCCAAACTGGGCATGTTAGCAGGTTATTGCTGAGTAAGTGCCGCTTGATAGCACTGTCGACGACACCTTCCATCACTTTGCTGATGATTGAGAGTAGACTGATGGGACGGTAATTGGCCGGGTCGGATTTGTCCTGCTTTTTGTAGACAGGACATACTTGGGCAATTTTCCACATTGCCGGGTAGATGCCAGTGTTGTAGCTGTACTGGAACAGCTTGGCTAGGGGCGCAGCTAGTTCTGGAGCACAAGTCTTTAGTACTATTGCCGGAATGTTGTCAGGGCCCATAGCCTTTGCAGTATCCAGTGTCTTCAGCCGTTTCTTGACATCACGTGGAGTGAATTGAATGGGCTGAAGACTGGCATCTGTGATGCTGGGGACCTCAGGAGGAGGCCGAGATGGATCACCCACTCGGCACTTCTGGCTGATGATAGTTGCAAATGCTTCAGCCTTGTCTTTTGCACTCACGTGCTGGGCTCCACCATCACTGAGGATGGGGATATTTTTGGAGCCTCCTCCTCCTGTTAACTGTTTAATTGTCCACCACCACTCACGACTGGATGTTGCAGGACTGCAGAGCTTTGATTTGATCCGATGGTTGTGAGATCGCTTAGCTCTGTCTATCGCATGTTGCTTCCATTGTTTAGCATGCAAGTAGTCCTGTGTTGTAGCCTCACCAGGTTTGACACCTCATTTTTCGGTATGCCTGGTGCTGTTCCCGGCATGCTCTCCTGCACTCTTCGTTAAACCAGGGTTGATCTCCCGGCTTGATGGTAATGGTAGAGTGAGGGATATGCCGGGCCATGGGTTACAGATTGTGGTTGAATATAATTCTGCTGCTGCTGATGGCCCACAGCGCCTCATTGATGCCCAGTTTTGAGTTGCCAGATCTGTTCAAAATCTGTCCCATTTAGCACGGTGGTAGTGCCACACAACACGGTGGAAGGTATCCTCAACATGAAGACGGGACTTCGTCTCCACAAGGACTGTGCGGTGGTCACTTCCACCAATGCGGTCATGGACAGATGCATCTGCAACAGGTAGATTGGTGAGGACGAGATCAAGTAGGTTTTTCCCTCTTGTTGGTTCCCTCACCACCTGTCGCAGACCCAGTCTGGCAGCTATGTCCTTTAGGACTCGACCAGCTCGGTCAGTTGTGGTGCTACCGAGCCACTCTTGGTGATGGACATTGAAGTCCCCCACCCAGAAGACATTTTGTGCCCTTGCTACTCTCAGTGCTTCTTCCAATTGGTGTTCAACATGAAGGAGTACTGATTCATCAGCTGAGAGAGGACGGTAGGTGGTAATTAGCAGGAGGTTTCCTTGCCCATGTTTGACTTGATGCCATGAGACCTCATGGGATCCTGAGTCAATGTTGAGGACTCCCAGGGCTACTCCCTCCCGACTGTATACCACGGTGCCACCACCTCTGGTGGGTCTGTCCTGCCGGTGGGACAGGACATACCCAGGGATGGTGATGGTGGTGTCTGGGACATTGGTTGTAAGGTATGATTCGGTAATTATGACTATGTCAGGCTGTTGCTTGACTAGTCTGTGGGACAGCTCTCCCAATGAAACTCAATGTAAGCTTGAGGAACAGCATCTCATCTTTCTATTAAGCTCTTTACAGTCTTCCGAACGCAACATTGAGTTCAACAATTTCAGATCATAATCTCTGCCCCCATTTTTGGATGGCAGCTGTTGCTGATGATTCTGATATTCCCATTTACACCTCCTCTGGACCCATCTTTTGTTTCTTTACTTGTCCCATTACCATCTCCTTTCACCTTGCACCATCATCATTTAATCTCTCCTGCCTTCCATCCCATCACAGACCTTCCCCTTTGTTCTTTCCTCCCTTCCCCTCTTTCCCTGAATCTATACTTGCATAAAACCTGTTATACTTCTAACTTTTTCCAGTTCTGACAAAAGGTCATCGACCTGAAACGTTAACTCTCTTTCTCTCTCCACAGATGGTCCCTGACCTGCTGAGTATTTCCAGCATTTTCTGTTTTTATTTTAGATTTCCAACATCCGCAGTATTTTGCTTTTGAATTTAAGAGGGAGGTCAGGAAGAACCTGACAAAGAGTAATCAAAGAGAAAGAAAGAACTTGCATTCATATTGTGCTTTTCACATCCTCAGTGTTAAGTCTGTGTGTCCCAGTTATGCTTATTATAAATCACTGGACACAGACCACAAGAATAACTTTAACAGGTCTTTACTATTCGGAGGTCAGGGCTGAACTGCCCAGCAAATCCCTACACAACGTTTATATACCGGTGTGGTCACCACCGGTATTATAGTATACAGCAGCCAAGAGAAAGTAGTACATCTCTTAAGGTAGTTCTCTTAAGGTGGAACAGGTTACATACACCACAATCCTCCCTTTTTAGCTTAACAGTTATATCCCCATTTAACATAACATAATAACATATAGATCTACATATATACAACTTCATGCAAAACAGTTCAAAGATTCAGTCCCTGAGGAGGCCTCCTGATTCGAGTTGGATAACGCCTTTCAGGGGTCTCTGATTCTCGTTGCTGGGGTGACTCATCTAGTTGATCTCTTATGGATTGGACATCATCCTCAGGTACACTCACTTCTGAGGTAGATGCTTCAGGTTCACTAACTTCTTCCACGGTTGTCTCTGCCGTAACCCTGGGTTCGACCCTTGTTCTCGATTCTACCAGTTGGTCAGCATGACGCCGTATTACATTTTCACCAATATCTACCGTGTACATCAGGGGTCCTTGTCTGGCCCGAATTGTTCCAGATTGCCATTTCTCGTTTTTATAGTCCCGGGCTAACACTGGTTGTCCTATTTCGAAACTCCGAGTGGTCTTGTTATTTATATGCTGGAACTGTTTGTTTTCAACTTCCCTCCGCACATTTGGTTTTAACAAGTCCAACCTGGACCGCAACCTCCTGTTATAGAACATCATGGCAGGACTTTGGTTTGTCACTGCATGAGTGGCGTTTCGATATGCCAGTAGGAATTTGTCCACCTTGTGTTGTAGTGGAATCTGATCTTTGCTCATGGCCTTTATTGCTTTTTTGAACGTTTGTACAAATCTCTCGGCCAACCCGTTTGTAGCCGGATGATATTGGGCAGAGGTATAATGTTTCACCCCATTCTTCTTCATGAATTTCTGGAATTCTTCTGACACGAACTGCGGTCCGTTGTCTGAACATATTTGTTCTGGCAATCCATTTCTTGCAAATATCGTTCTTAGCACCGCGATCGTCTTTTCCGAGGTAGTGGTAGTCATCTTAATCACTTCTGGCCATTTAGAATGCGCGTCCACCGCAATTAAAAACATGGAGTCCATGAATGGACCAGCAAAGTCAATATGTACACGTTGCCATGGGGTTGAAGGCCATTCCCATGGATGCAGCGGTGCAATCGGAGGTGCATTTTGCACTTTTTGGCACCCTGAGCAGCTTTTCGTCAGATCCTCTATCTGTTGGTCGATACCCGGCCACCACACATAAGCCCTAGCAAGGCTTTTCATCTTGACTCCCCCCAGATGACCTTCATGCAGTTCCTTTAGAACTCTCTCTCTTAACTTAGGAGGAATAATCACCCTTGTTCCATACATCAATGTTCCTTGACAGACGGACAGCTGTTCTCGTCTTGCTGAGAATGCCGGTAACAGTGGATCACCATGTGCTGGCCATCCCTTCACTGTCACTTCGTAGACCCGGGACAGTGTCGGGTCGTTCCTGGTTTCTCTTTCAATACTTGCATTGGTGACTGGTAAACATTCGATGATGGTCGAGTGAAATAACTCAACAGGGTCAACCGCCGGTGCCTCCTCCTCTGCAGGCAGTGGCAGGCGCGACAGCCCATCAGCATTACCATGCTGCTTTGTACCTTTGAATTCGATCTGATATTGATGTGCCCCTAGGAAAAGGGACCATCTCTGGAGTCTCTGTGCTCTCATCACCGAAACACCCTTCTTAGGGTTAAAAATGGATACCAACGGCTGGTGGTCTGTCAGAAGCGTAAACTTTTGGCCCTGCAGGTAATGATTAAACTTCTTTACTCCCCACACAAGGCTGAGAGCCTCCATATCTATCTGAGCATAGTTGCGCTCAGCGGAGGTCAATGATCTGGATGCGAACGCAACTGGCCTCTGCAGGCCATTTGGCAACTTGTGTGAGAGTACTGCCCCAATACCATATGGAGAAGCATCACAAGCCAAACGAATAGGCAGCGTTGGGTTGAAGTGAGCCAACACTTCCTCTGAGGTGATCAATGCCTTGCTTTTGCGAAAGGCCCTCTTACAGTCCTCGCTCCACTTCCATGGTACTCCCTTCTGCAAAAGAGCGTTCAGCAGGTGCAGCACCGTGGATAAATTTGGCAGAAACTTATGGTAATAGTTAATCAACCCTAGGAACGACCTCAACTGGGATACATTATCCGGAGCGGGAGCCTTCACAACAGCTTCGATCTTGTCAGGAGACTTATGAAGCCCCTCCTGGTCAATGACATGACCACAGTACGAGATCCGCTTCTGAAAGAACTCACATTTCTGGCGATTAACTCGAAGTCCATATTCTTTCAATCTGGTGAGCACCAGTTCCAAATTTGCAAGGTGTTCCTCGTCATCATCTCCTGTAATCAGAATATCGTCCAGGTAACATTGTGTGCCTGGAATTCCCTGTAATACCTGCTCCATGGCCCTCTGCCAAATTGCTGGAGCCGATGCCACTCCAAAAACCAGTCTATTATACCGGTACAAGCCTCTATGCGTGTTGATCGTGAGATACTGGCGTGACTCTTCCTCAACTTCCATCTGTAAGTACGCCTGCGCCAGGTCTATCTTGGTGAAGTGTTTCCCGCCAGACAATGAAGCAAAGATATCCTCAATCCGCGGAAGCGGATACTGCACCGTGTGAAGCACCGGATTAACAGTGATCTTGAAATCTCCACAGATGCGAACCTTCCCCGGTTCCCCCGGCTTGTTGCTCGATGAACGCTTCATGACGGGGACAATGGGCGTGGCCCACTCACTCCAGTCTACCTTAGACAGTACTCCTGAACGTTCTAGCCCTTCCAGCTCAGCTTCCACAGCAGGTCGTATCGCATAAGGTACCGGTCTGGCTTTGAAAAATTTCGGGTTTGCATGTTCTTCAACCTTGATGTTTGCCGTAATTCCTCTGTGTTCCCAGTCCCTGTTGGAACACCTCTTTAGCATCGTCCAATATTCTGGACAATCGTTTAGGTTTGACATCTTTTTTACCGGAATCTACCGTTAGTGCTTTTAAGGAATGCCAGTCCATATTTATTTTCCTAATCCACTCCCGTCCCAGTAGTGGTGGACCTCCCTCAGGTAGCACATATAAGTCCATTCCTCGGCTTTCTTTGCCCTTGTGGACCACCTTTACCTCTATCTTCCTGATGGGGTATACTCTTTGCCCCGTGTATGTTTTCAATACAACCTCCGTATCCCCTAGGGGAATATGTGGGAATAACCTTTTGTAATCTTGCTTATTCATGACCGTCAATGCCGATCCAGTGTCCAATTCCATCTTCACTTGGACTCCTGCTATCTGAAGTGTGACCCAGATTGTTTGGAGGTCTGCTTCATTACCAACATTGTGTACTCTTAGACTACCCAGTTCATTACTGCTGGAGTCTGAATTTGACTTCTGTTCGTTCGAACTGTTCTCCGTCACCTTGTGTACCTTTCTGTACTTTTCCTGCGGTGACTTTTTGTTGCTGGTCTTCTTTCCTGACCGGCATACTTTAGCTATGTGACCAAGCCTGCCACATTTTCTGCATTCCTGATTTTTGAACCAGCACTGGTTCTGATCGTGCGTTGTCTTTCCACAACGATAACATTTTACTGTACCCAAGACCATTTGATTGGTGCTGAGTTCCGGTGACCGTAGCTGCATTTCCGCAGTGCCTCTCGCTGCGGCTTCCTGCGATGCTGCAATAGTGACAGCTTTATCAAGCGTAAGATCATTCTCCTCAAGCAGTCGCTTTTGTGTTCCTTCTTTTAACAATCCACACACAAATTTATCTCTCAGCGCATCTGCTAGTCCTGTTCCAAACTGACAGTACTTTGATAGCTTAGGCAGTTCAATTAAAAATTCAGCGTTGCTTTCGTCTTTCAGCTGCGTTCTTCTGTAAAATTTAAATCATTCCGCTATCATCAGCGGCGTGGGGTTTAAATGATTTTTCAGGACAGTAACAATATTCGCGAAAGTCTGATCCGCCGGTTTATCTGGTGACAGAAGGTGCTTCAATAGCCCGTATGTCTTCGCACCCATTGAGCTTAATAAGGTTAGTGCTTTCTCATCATCTGGTGCCTTATTTGCTTTACAATAAACTTCCATGCGTTCTACATACGTGGTCCAATCTTCGATATCGCTATCAAAGGTATTAATGTTCCCATGTTTAGGCATCCTTGCAAGTTTTAAAATTTTTCTTTTTCTCAAAATGGCGGCTTCCCGCGCTTGTCTTCTTCCCCCGCCTACTAAAATGGCGGCTTCCCGCGCTTGGCGGTCTTTCCCGCGCTCGTCTTCTTCCCCCGCCGACTACAATGGCGGATTCCCGCGTTTGCCTTCTTCCCCCGCTGGCTGCAATGGCGATTGCCGTGCTGCTGCCGTTCTCGCCTCCCCAGCGGTTCTCAATTCCCCGACGCTGCTTTTACTCCCCCGCGGTTCCCGTGGGCATTCACGCTTCCCCTGCTGTTGCGCCTCTCAGCCCCGCATGCAGCCCGGTCCTTTACACCGGCTGCATTTGAGTTCTCCGCGGCTCTCGTGCCTTAAGCTGCCCCAGTCGCTGCGCCTCTCGGCCTCGATTGCAGCCCGGCCCTTTTCACCGGCCGTGGTCGAGTTCTCCGCCCTTTTTCCTCCGTTTTCCCTCCCCCACTCCACAGTCAACGCGGCCGACTTTCTGCTCGTGTCACTGATCGGCTTACCCACCACCGTGGTAGAAGGGATGATCACTGCCCGTCGCTGATGGAGGGCTTCGTGGTCAGAATTTTTTTTTTTTTTTTTTAAACCCGGGTTCTCGATGCCTCCCGTGCGATGGTGCTCAGCAGGATGATGAGGGTGGATGCCTCTTCTCGACGCCCGTTCTGAGGACGAAGCTGCCTTGGATGCAAAACTGCCGCAGGGTAAGATCGGACTCGTCGCCACTGTTAAGTCTGTGTGTCCCAGTTATGCTTATTATAAATCACTGGACACAGACCACAAGAATAACTTTAACAGGTCTTTACTATTCGGAGGTCAGGGCTGAACTGCCCAGCAAATCCCTACACAACGTTTATATACCGGTGTGGTCACCACCGGTATTACAGTATACAGCAGCCAAGAGAAAGTAATACATCTCTTAAGGTAGTTCTCTTAAGGTGGAACAGGTTACATACACCACACTCAGGACGTCCCAAAGTGCTTCATAGCCAATGAAGGCAAACATAGCAGCCAATTTGCGTACAGCAAGGTCCCACAAACAGCAATGAGATAAATTACCAAATCTGTTTTGGTAGTATTAGTTGAGGGATAAATGTTGGCCAGGACATCGGGAGAACTCCTCTGCTCTTCTTAGAACAGTGCAATGGGCAGACAGTACCCCAGTTTAACATCCGCTCTGGATGACAGCATCCCCGACAGTTCAGCAGTCCCTCAGTACTGCTTGAAGTGTTAGCCTCAAATCTCTGGAGCAGAGCTTGAACCCATGATCTTCTGACTCAGAGGCACGAGTGTTACCACTGAGTCAAAGCCTACAACAGAATCAATACTTGGAATGGTCTTCAATCAGCAGATGTGAAAATCACATTTATTCAAGATTCAATTATATGATACGATGGGGAGTGGGCGGTATTTTCTAGTTGGGTTGATGAACTAAAATGGTCCGGACAGACTCCCTTCATCTGTATTTATCTTGTTATCTTCTCCAAAGTATGCTTATGCCATTGAACAACATATACCAGAGTATGTCTTCTGGTATTAAACACTCAATACAATACAAACTCTGCCCTTAATAATCTTACTACTTTGAATACCGCAATCATATCCTCATCAGTTTACTTTCCTACAAAAATATCCCCAGATCCTTAAATCCATCCTTGTGTGTTTTATTCTCCAACCCCTTATTTTAATACCATTTTTTGCACCATTTCCAATTTAGCTACATCATTTCTGTGGAGTGAGTTTCAAAATTGCACACAATCTCTAAGTGGGCTCTGACCAACACTACACAATGATAGAACTACTTCCTTTGATCTACTCGCCATTCCTCTTTTTAGGAATATTAGGAAAAGGAGTAGGCCCCTCGTCCTGGTACAGATCATGGCTGATCTGAACCTCACCTCTATTTACCTGCTTTGCTCAATATACCTTCATACCTTTACCTAACAAAACCCTTTTTTATGCAACCAAATAGCTCCTTTGTTTTTCTGATAGCTGCTAAACATTGATTTGATGTCTTCAGGGATCTAGTATGACCCCAAGATTGCTTTCCTGAACCATCGTGGTCAGTATTTTCCCATTAATCCTGCAATGCCTCTGCATGTTCCTTGTCGTAAGCGTATTACTTTATATTTGTCCCAACTAAACTGTCTGCCATTTTTCCCAAACAATCTAGATTCTCCTGTAGCTTTCCCCATCCGCACCTGTTATTTTGGTGTCGTCCATTAATTTTGAGATGAAGCTGCAGGTCATCTCTTCCAGATCATCAATAAAAATGTTAAAGAAGACTAGTCCCAGCACCAAGCCCTACAGCATTTCAGACACCGCAGCTCTCCATCCAAAATGACACAAACCCTCTGCCTCCTATCACCCAGCCCATTTTTACTCTAATTAATGCACTGCTACCAGTATCATGTGTGCCAAATTCATGCTCTAGTTTTCTACGTTGCACCTTATCAAATGCCTTACTCAATCCAAGTAAATTACATCCATATTGTTGCACTTATTGAACTCTTCTGTTAATTCTATCAAATTGCTCTGCATAAAAAGTTCCCTTCTGTAAATCCATGCTGTCTTTTTCCATTTAGTTTGCATCTCTAAGTGCTCCACTAACCGATCCTTAATGATTGATTCCAGAATATAACATGGTACTGATGTCACACTAACTTGTCTATCATTATTACCAGGATCCTCCCAGTTTCCAGTGTTCTGCAGTCTTCCGGAACTACCCACTTTATCTAGACAATCCTTAAAGATTTCTGCTAATGGTGCTTCCTAGCTCATCCTTCAGCTCTTCAAGAACCCCGATTTATTTATTTTCAAGTATCCAGTTCCCAGCTCAGCAGTAATGTTAATTCTTCAATCAGCTTGTCTCGAAACGTCCATTTGGTTCTACCCCCGTACTATCTTCTTCACTCATAAATACTGAAGAACTCCTTTAATTTTTTGGCTATGTCCAAACCTTCACCAATCATGACTCCTGTTTCTGTAGCCAGTAGCCCTACACTCTAGTGTTTATTACTTTTTTACCCCTGATGTACTTAAAAAGTCACTTGATTTAATTTCCTTAGCAATTCCATACACTTATTTTGCTCTTAAAAGTCCCTTTACTGTGAACTTTGTTTTCCTACTATCCTGAAGTGAAATAGTATCAAATGGCATCAACTTTATGATCCTTATTGATTTGCAGCTCATTAAAGAAAGACTTGAAAGACTTGCATTTCTATAGCGCCTTTCACGACCACCGGACGTCTAAAAGCGCTTTACAGTCAAATTTTTGAAGTGTAGTCACTGTTGTAATGTCGGAAATGTGGCAGCCAATTTGCACACAGCAAGCTCCCACAAGCAGCAATGTGATAATGACCGGATAATCTGTTTTTTTGTTATGTTGATTGAGGGATAAATATTGGCCAGAACACCGGGGATAACTCCCCTGCTCTTGTTGATATAGTGTCATGGGATCTTTTACGTCCACCCGAGAGAGCAGACGGGGCCTCGGTTTAACATCTCATCCAAAAGACAGCACCTCCGACAGTGCAGCACTCCCTCAGCACTGCACTGGAGTGTCAGCATAGATTTTTGTGCTCAAGTCTTTGGAATGGGAGTTGAACCCACAACCTTCTGACTCAGAAGCGAGGGTGCTACCCACTGAGCCAGTGTGTGAAATGCATGGCATTAATCGCCATGCATTTCACATCTTATGTACTTCACTTACTAAACTAGACTCAGAGCTCTGCAAAACCATCTAGTTATGGAACTGAGACCAATGGGCTTACTCAATCCCCGTGCATTTCACACACTGCACATCACCGGCAAGGGGACTGGAGGCTGTGCATCAATGGGAATTAGAAGATCAGGATCATTTAACACCATTCATACTCAGAACACCATGTATTTGTTGATACAACAGCACTGGTTCTAATACAATTCAAACAAGGGAAACTTCTTTGATGAAAGGGCAAAAATTCAGTGGAAGTCTTGACAGATAATAAAAGCTATTGTATGTGTAAAATTGATACATGGCTAGATATTTATGTATTCCCAAACTTTTGTGGGAAAAATCCAGCACATATTTTTATTTGGGCACAAGGGACAGAATCTGGATATAATCTGAAAGCTTCCCAGAGAGGGTCAGTGACCTGTAACTGTATAAAAAGAACAGATCGGTTTTTATTATTCATTCACGGGATGTGGGCATTGCTGGGAAGGCCAGCATTTATTGCTCATTCCCTAATTGCCCCTGGGAACATTGTGGTGAGCCGCCTTTTTTAAACTCTGCAGTCTGTGTGGTGAAGGTACTCCCACAGTGATGTCAGGTAGGGAGCTCCGGGATTTTGACCCAGCGACGATGAAGGATCGGCGATACACTTCCAAGTGTGTGACTTGGAGGGTAACTTGGAGGTGGTGGTTTTCCCATGCGCTTGTTGCCCTTCTAGGTGGTTACGGGTTTGGAAGGTGCTGTTGAAGAAACTTTGGCGAGTTGCTGCAGTGCATCTTGTAGATAGTGCACACTGCAGCCACGGTATGTCAGTGGTGGAGGGAGTGAATGTTTAAGATGGTGGATGGGGTGCCAATCAAGCAGACTGCTTTGTCCTGGATGGTGTCGAGCTTCTTGATTGTTAATAAGGGCAATATAGCACCAGCCAAAATATGTCTCTTGGGTTGCACACAAAGTTTTCAAACAAAACCTTGGAAAAGTGTTTGAAACACAATTGTGATGAAAATAGACCAGTCAAATGTCACCATTATGACTAAGGAATGACAAGAGGGGGTTAAACAGAATCCTTCATTCAAAATTTTTCACACAAGCTATTCTTGTGGCCTGAGTGAGATAGCCAATTTTTAATAATAATAATAATAATTCAACTTTATTGTCATTGTACAATGCACAATGAAATGTGATCTTGCAAGCTCCCATGAGTCCAGTACAAATAACATTAACATTAAACGTAAATAGCACCGTCCTGGGAGAAGCAAAGCCGCTGCGTCTGTGCGCGCCGCCATTCCATTTCCACCATTCCTCCTGTCCAACAATCTTCAGCCCAACGCCCGGGCCTGCTCACCAGCCGCCCCTCCCGGGGCTCCTTCCATGACCTTCTCACCAACCGCCCCTCCTCGGGGCTCCTTCCGTGACCTTCTGCACCTGGTCTTCCCTGATGGTCACCCCTCCAGGTACTAACCAGGCCTGGCTCTGCTTAGCTTCCAAGCCTTGCCAGTTGTACCTAAGAACTCAATTGATATGACTCAAACTTATTTCACATAGGGCCCTTACAGCTAGGAGAGAAAAAATGTAATCGCATTCGTATGGGCTGCTTTTGAACCTAGGCCCCAGAGGTGAAAGGAGAGTGTGCACCACCAACACTCCTACTGATGAGAAGTCACTTACAACCAAACAGCAGTCAGAGCAGTTTGAGTTATAGAGCTGACAACTTGAGGCTTTTGACAGACAGGTTGTGGGATAAACAGCAACTAATGAACAGAATGATTTAAATTAATCTTGTAATCACATATGCAGTTTATACCACCTCATCCAGTGCCAAGGGACTTTGGTATAAGCTAGGAAAGTACAAGTCTAATCTAACTGCATACTATGATCTCTATTTGGCACAAGTTCATGCCCTGTCCAGGGGGGTTTCTCTTTGACTGAACGCATGCTGCAATCTGCAAAAACGTGTCACTAGCATAGGAACCCCATTGGCAGTGTAAACGGAGCCACAACCTAAGATTATATCAGACAGTGGATTTGGACACTGGAATCAAAAGCCTGCTTACTCCAATTCAAACAAGGATATAGAGGAAGTCGAATCACCAAATTACATTTAGATAACATCCATCACTGGATTTCCAAGAGCTCATTGGTCGCAGCCAACAGCTAAATTGACTAACCTAACACCAATTCCCAGGGATGGCCTTTTTAACTTCAAATTCAGGTCCAATATATAAAGAAGCATGCTTTGTACTGATTTACAGTGGGTGACAAGGGAGATATATTGATGGAACAATATTGAAATACATTTCTTTCAGTGCCTATATTTAAACTTCAGCTTTATCAAAAATTAGCCTCATTCCCATTGTTCCCCCCTCCCCCACCAAGACTCAGCATTTTGGGCCAGCACAGCCTTGGGTGAAAAAAGTTTGACGGGAATCTATTCGACCATGGAAGGTGCACCTGTCAGAAAATACTGAGGACATGTCTTGACAGACCATCAGAAATTCATTTTCAGGCAAATCGCTTTGTGTACGCGGCTGACAAACTGAATAGATTATATGACACATGAGCACCGGTTTTGGGGCCTGTATAACTGTGTACTGAGAACCACTTTGTTATGATGGCCTGCATTTACACGCAGTGTGCAAGAGAGAGAGGAAAAACAAAGACTTGCACTTATATTCAGAGGATCTTCGCATCCAAGTATTGACAAGAGTTGAATGTACATAAAACATGACAGTGATCCACTCACCTGACAACTATGCAAAAAGTTAGGAACATGCGACCCCTGCTGGAGCTGTACATTTGTGATCAGGTGAGAACGGGCTCAGATTAAACTACAATTCACCCTGTGGTTGAATAGCCTACTAATATTCGCTGTCTGTTCACACATGAAGAATACTAATGGATGGCTGGTGCCTGTGGAACCATACCCCAGCAACGAGTTAATGCCTTAAGGAGAATGATATAATATTTAACAATAATAGCACTTAAAAATCCAATGGAAGAAAAAAAAATCCAGAAATCTACTTTGCAACCCCAATTTTCAAAGAATCAAGACAGTCTCCTGCTGGAGTGAGCAATGGGACGCTCTACTCATGCAGCTGCCACCTATTTGTGCCTTCAATCAGTTCCTGAAATTGCAGCTTTGATGTTCGGGGCAATTTTCTCTCCTGCCTTTTAGCAGTTTCTGAAAGTGAGATCGTTTTTCTGATCTCAGCATGATAGTAAAGATGCCTTATCAAAAAGATTGTGCACCTGTTGAGCTGCTGCCATCTCCAAGCTCTGCTTACTCCAGCATGTAAGGAAAGAAATAACGGAGCAGCAGTCGACTGTGCTTTTTGTTTCAAATTGAAAGCTTGAACTTTCTTCCCTCCTTCTGTCGGTGTAGGTGGGTAGAAATACCTCCTAAATCATCCGGGAGGACTGTGGCTCACCTGTACCTGCTCCATTTTGACCCCCAACATGCAGAATGTCCCTCAGATTGTATCTTCTGTCAGGGGTCACTGGATATCAGTTAGAAGTGGAGGTCCTTGGCTGTTTTTCATCTCCGTGGCCCAGGCGGTGGAGCAAATTTCAACATCCTTAGCACAACCTCAGTTGAGATCAACTAACTAAGAGCACACCAGGCATCAAATCTAGGACCTTCCTGGTCTCTATGGCTAGACTGGGTATACAGAGTGCTTAGGAGCAGTGGTACCACCTTTGGCCCTTGGAGCAGCCGCATCCTTTGGATGGCTACAGACACTGGTCTCCACTCGGCTTTCATCTATGGTTCCTTGCACATGCCTCTGCACTGGGAACTTCAGCTTTTCCTATATGCAGTACTATATACTTCTCCACATCATCTGCCATTGTGCCGCCCACTTACCCATTTCATCTGACTCACTTTGTAGTTCCCAAGCCCTCTTCACCAAATTAACTGCCCCTTCTAATTTGGTATTAACTGTCAATCTGGTCATTTTCCAAACCAAGACATTTATGTAAATTAGAAACAATACGGATCCTAAACCAATGTTCCCCTAAAGCTGCGGGGCTGCACGGTGCTCTAGGGGTGCCATGCAGTCGGTGAGCCGGCTTTTAAATTGAAAAAAAACGCGCATGCACGCAACTTTAAAGGGGCCGCGCCACCCAAAAAAAAATTACAGGAAACATTGGTACCGATCCTAGGGGCATCCAACTCAGCAATTGCCCTTACCCCAACGTAACTCCTCTGAAGTCAATGGGAACCGGGGGGGAAACTCTCCACTGGCTGGAGTCATACCTAGCACAAAGGAAGATGGTTGTGGTGATTGAAGGTCGATCATCACAATCCCAGGACACTGCTGCAGGCGTTCCTCAGGGCAGTGTCCTAGGCCCAACCATCTTCAGCTACTTCATCAAAGACCTTCCCTCCAACATAAGGTCAGAAATGGGGATGTTCGCTGATGACTGCACAGTGTTCAGTGTCATTCACAACTCCACAGATAATGAAGCAGTCCATGCCCGCATGCAACAAGACCTGGGCGACGTTCAGGCTTGGGCTGATAAGTGGCAGGTAACATTCGCGCCACAGAAGTGCCAGGCAATGACTACCTCCAACAAGCGAGAGTCTAATCACCTCCCCTTGACATTCAATGGCATTACCATCGCCGAATCCCCCATCAACATCCTGGGGGCCACCATTGACCAGAAACTTAACTGGACCAGCCACATAAATACTGTGGCAACAAGAGCAGGTCAGAGGCTAGGTATTCTGCGGCGAGTGTCTCACCCCGACTCCCCAAAGCCTTTCCACAATCTACAAGGCACAAGTCAGGAGTGTGATGGAATACTCTCCACTTGCCTGGATGAGTGCAGCTCCAACACTCAAGAAGCTCGACACCAACCAGGACAAAGCAGCCCGCTTGATTGGCACCCCATCTACCACCTTAAACATTCACTCCCTCCACCAGCGGCGTACCGTGGCTGCAGTGTGTACCATCTACAGCAACTCGCCAAGGCTTCTTCGGCAGCACCTCCCAAACCCGCGACCTCTTCCACCTAGAAGGACAAGGGCAGCAGGCACATGGGAACACCACCACCTCCAAGTTCCCCTCCAAATCACACACCTTCCTGACTTAGAAATATATCGCCAATCCTTCATCATCGCTGGGTCAAAATCCTGGAACTCCCTCCCCAACAGCACTGAGAGAGTATCTTCACCACACGGACTGTAGCGGTTCAAGGAGGCGGATCACCACCACCTTCTCAAGGGCAATTAGGGATGTGCAATAAATGCTGGCCTTGCCAGCGAGGCCCACATCCTATAAAAACAAATAAAAAAGAAACAAGTACCCAGTGCTTTGTACCCTTCAGCCAATTTTCAATCCGCTCCAGGGGAATACCCTGAACCTCCAGTGCTTTACTTTAAAAAGTAACTCTTGGATGGAACTTTGTTAAATGCTTTTTGCCTATCTAGGTACACCATGTCAAAGGGCTCTCCATAGTCCACTTACGATGATACGTTCTCAAAACATGAGGTTGGTCAGGCAAGAACTTGCCCTTCTTAATGCACGCTGACTGTTGTTTGCTAGGTTATTGTTGCACAGGTAATCCCAAAGTTTACTCCTGATAATTAATTCTAATTTTTCACCTGGTGTTGAAGTAAGATTAATTAGTCTGTAGTTGCCTGCATCTGCTCGGTCATCTGTTTTGGATGGGCACCAGGTTAGCCTGTATCCAGTCCAACAGGACCTTCCCAATGTTCATCAATAATTATTGTCCACTATCCCTTGTCTCTCAGCACATGGAGATAAAAGCCAACCATCCCATGAGTTGCATTTGTTTTGAGTCCTTTACGCTTATGTACAACTTTCATCTAGCTTAAATCCAAATCATTAATTCTACTTGGGATACGATAAAATGAGGCCATGTTGTTCACAGCTTCCCAGGTGAAGAGGAAGGAAATGAATATTTAGTATATTAGCCACCTGGTGTTCTTACTCAGTTTCAGACCCATTCACATCTTCTAGGGTACTCACCCCTCCTGTTATAGCACTGAAATAATCTATTATTGTTATGTTTTGCATCTGAAGGTACGCTTTTCTCAAGGTCCCTTTTTGCAATTCTAACCACCCTTTTAGCATGTGCTTTGCATGTTCTTATATTCATCCCATCGAACCTTCTCACTTTTCTTTCTGCAGGATTTGCAGATTTTATTCTTCCTCCTTATCGCATTTGATTCATTTCTTAATCTGTTTAGGATCACAGGAACAGCACCACATCTTTCGATTAGGCACTTTACAGCTTTCTGGACTCAACATCGAGTTCAACCACTGTTCCCATTTTTTCCAGACAGCAGCTGCTGCTGATGATTCTGATTTACACTTCCTCTAGACCCATCTTTTGTTTCTTTACTTGTTGCATTACCATTCCCTTTTGCCTTGCACCATTATCCCTTTTGTCAAATTTATTAGAGTTTTTTGAGGATGTAACTAGCAGGGTAGATAAAGGGGAACCAGTGGATGTAGTATATTTGGATTTCCAAAAGGTGTTAAGCTGGATTAATCCCATACTGCCTTACCAATGATTCGCAAAGCATGATGGACTACTTGGCATGCAGTGAATAGTTTAAATAAAAAAAACTGATGCAGGACTGTGGGAATGCAGTACACATAGATAAGAAAGGACAGGAACAGAATGTTTAGATAACTGTTGGAGACAGTCTCATGGTCGAATTTTGTTGAAAGCAAAAGTGAATTTTAAACAGAACTCTGTAAAAAGAAACAAATGACTTGTGCAGCGTGTGATCGCCTAGTTTTCTGTATTCTCATGATGACTTGCAATTTATGAAAATGTATAAATATTGTAGCCCCGTGAGTCTAAGCGCTCACTCTTTGGGAGGCATACTTGTGTGCAAACACAATTGGGTTTCTCAGAGTGAAGTCCAGGTACCTTAATAAAACTTTACTTATTTTACAGTTTCTGATTTTGTGTATTACTGAGAAAGTGATAGACTGACCGGCGTGTTGAGTCTCCTAAAGCAGCGAACCCTGATCCCCCAAGTTAGGGGTAGATCCTCCTCACAGAAGCGAGGGGTTAACAATTCTGGCGACGAGGATGGGATTCCAAAGCACTTCGGTCCAAATCACAGCGGTCTAGGCTGACGGGTCGCTTTCGGACGACTGAGCAACTAAGTGGCCACAGGTAAGGTTTTTACCTTTTTGCTCTGTCTGTTACGAAGTGACTTGCCGCATTCGCTGTGATCCTGGCCTTGTGCTGACGGAATCCTTTAGTTAAGAATTCGGGATATCACACTTTCTCAAAGTCAGAAGTGTTAGGTTAAAGTCCTTTGGGTTCGAGTCCCATAAAGTTTTAGGTTATATTCCTTTGGGTGAAAGTCCCATAAAGTGGGGAAAACAGAGGTTATATTCCTTTGGGTGAAAGTCCCATAAAGTGTGTAAAGGGTTAAGCGCATTAAACCGGTTCGCAAGTACGTACACAAATTGGGAAAAAAATCAAGTACGTACTAAGAGTGGGAAAATGGGGGTAGGAAAAAATAAGAGTGGGGAAAATGGGGGCAGGAAATATAATCATTGAACAAAATAAGAAAAAAAAAAGGGAAAAGATAAACATAAAGTTTTACCGACATGGAAATTATTAACATCTGTGCCGAGACAAATATAACACAAGATTGTTGAGTGAAAGGAACCTTAAATAAAATATGCTGGAATTTCAGTTTGTGTGAAAGTGTGACTGTTTTCCTGACTATGAATGTTTAAGATGTTATAGTATTTTTGTCTGAAAAGTCCGTCTTTAAAAGAAAGATTCTGTTATGTATGTTTTAGCTCCACCCACTTCTCTGTGTTAAAAGCGCTTAAAAATGTTTGTCTTGTCTTGGATTTTGGAAGTTTTAAGAATGTGCGAATAAGATTGTGCCCCAAGAAAAAATCTTTGAACTACAATTTAAAAGTGATGGTGTGTAAAAACTGAGAAGAACAACAAAAGTTTGTTTTTCAAAAGATTAAGTTTCAGTCTAAGATTTAACCTTGGAGTCGCAGTTGCTATGGTGAAATCTTCTAAAGCAGTTTGATTTGATTTGTTTAAATGTGAAAGACTAATTTTCTCTAGTTATACTCAATGTTTTTACAGTATTTTGGAAAGACATCTGAAGGACAATAAGAATATTAATATGACGTAATTTACTGTTTTCTGCAAGAGTGTGCTATTTTGTTTTGTTTGTCTGTTCATAGTTTTACAAAAGATGGGCTTCTGCCTTAAAGTTACAGTTGCCAATGTGCTTGGAAGAAAATTAATTTGAATGTTTACAAGATCTGGAATAAATTGGAGTTTTGAGGTTAATTAACCTATTAAGACCAGACTTTCATTGTGGCCACGGTGAAATTCTGGTTGGTGTGAATTTGTGTAGACCGCATTGAATAATACTTAGCTTGTGAATTTTGCTCAATCCCGTCTTTGTCCATATTACCTCCGTGTTCATGTTTGGTTAAAGTGTAAAAACACAACTGTCTTTTTCGATCGGGAAAGTTTTTTAAGTTTACGTGAAGTAACGTAATGACGTGCATTTGATAATGTTTTGCTCCACCTTCTTAGAATCCTGCAAAGGAGTTAACCCAACTTTACTATGAAGTTTAAAGATATTGGACGTTAAATAATTTAAGTTTCTTAATTTTAAGTTAATATTTCCCCAGTGACAGAAGGAATTTATGATTTGATAACTTAACCTTGGGCTCTAAGCAGAGTCACAATGGAGACTCTTCTTTCTTTTGTTATATGGAAGTTACCTTGTAAACTAATTGCAGCACTTCTGTCACTAATGTTAAAACACTGTGTAAGCTACCTAGCCTGAGAATTACTTGTTTCTGAAATTGGAGATGGAGGATAAATTGATAGAAATGAAATTGAACATTGACAAAACCTGCCGGTACAATAATACTGCTGTTTGGATTTTGGGATAATTTTGAAATGACGAAATGGACTCAGGCACTATATATTGGGTTACTTTTGGGAAAATAAAATATCCTCTAAAATAATGATAAATAAAAAAGTGTTAATAGCTTGGATCAAGTGAGAACGTTTGATCTATGTTTTCTATCTTAAATATTGTACTGGACAGTAAAGTTTCTCCAGGACTCATGAATGAGATATGAATGGTAATTAAAGGAAAGTGATTGAGAGTGTAAGATGTAGTTAAGAATAATAAAAAACCTGCCGAGTGTGTGCTCATTCATCTTCAGTGTACTGTCCCTTTAAAAGCCTGTGCTTCCCTCTTCGAGGTCACAGGCTGCGTGCTCTCGCTCTCTTTCTCCCTCGCGATCATGACTGCGGCTAGAAGTTGTGATTGAAGTTGCATGGTGCGTGTGTGTGTCAACTAATGTGCAATGTGCAATGAATTACGAAATGAGAATGTACCCGATGGCTGAGAAATCGGCTAAAGACGCGAAGGTAGCTGTGGATAAAGTAGAGCAGGATAATTACGATAATTACGAAACAAGCTTTTGAACGATTGCCATACGATGAAGCATCAGAGGATGATGAAATTATCACTCAAACGTTGGTGAGATTGGGGGGATTATTGGCTTCAGCTCAGTCCCGGCAACAGCGATGGATTGTCAAATAGATACAAAATTCATTTTGAACCATTTGTCAAGGGAAGGGTATGTAGTATCAAAAGCAAAGATTCAATTTTGCAAAAAGCATGTAACATACTTAGGGCACATTCTGACACCAGATGAAAAAGTTCTGCTCTCAGAAAGGACCCAAACAATATCCCAACATCCAGAACCTACCACTAAAAGAGGAATATGAGCATTTTTAGGATTAATACATTTCTGCAGGACAGATGGATACCAGAAATCACTAAACATACGAGGCCCCTAACTATACTAACAGGATCACAGGTTAGAGAACCGCTCGTTCTATCAGAAGCACGAAGAGATGCGTTCAATTCTTTAAAACAAGCCTTAAAAGAGGCCCCGCCCTTAGGAAGACCAATGTATGATAAGACTATTTAGGTTGTATGTGACTACTACCGATTACTGAACAAATTATCCACACAGCACATGACGTCGGCAAGGATAAGTAGATATGAGATTAACCCACAGAACATGTAGGTGAACCAATACATGACTGTGTAACAAAAATTGAGACCCAAACAATAATCAGACCTGATTTAAAGGACGTGCCTTTGAATACCCCAGACCATGAGTACTTTGTGGATGGATCAGCCGCTAGATCAGATACAGGTGAAGGACAGATAGGATACGCAATTATAGAATCACCAAATGTGGTAGAATCAGGTAAACATCCAAATCGTTGGTCAGCATAGAAAGCAGAATTACGCGCACTAGCAAGAGCATACGAATTATCAGAAGGGATGAAAGTAAATATTTATACGGACTCGAGATATGCCTTCGGATTAGCGCATGATTTCAGAATAATATGGAAAAGGGTTTTCTGACCACATCGGGAACTCCCATATTGAACCAAGTACAGGTAGAAAGATTGACACAGGCAGTATTACTACCCAGGGAATTAGCCATAGTAAAATACCAGGCACACACACGGTTACATACACAGGTTGCCGAGGGGAATAGATTGGCAGATGAAGCAGCAAAATATGCCGCTATGTATGAGGACCAAAAACAAATGCCCCAGTTGGAACAAAAGGAGGGAGGGAAGTATCCCTCTTGTGTGCCATTGTTGGAAGATGTACAAAAGCACCAGGAGGACGCTCCTGAAAATGAAAAACAAAAGTGGATAAAAGAAAATTGTAAAAAGGATCCTTTGACACAACTATATGCCGACCCAAAGGGAAGGATAGTTGCTCCAAATTGGAAAATTCTTGGTGCAACCCAAATTGGGAAAAAGTGGCACAGCAGACAATTGATCACTGACTGATATGTCAGCAACACAACCCAGGAAAAGCCATACCAACCATAACAGCAACAACAACTATCCCAGACGGTCCCTTTCAAATACTAGTTAGATTTTGTACAATTAGAATCAGCTTACGGATATAAATATGTACTAGTTATCATTGATGTATTTAGTAAGTGGATAGAAGCCTTCCCAACAAGGAACAATACCGCAAAGACTGTGTGCAAAATAATACTGAAGGATATCGTGCCAAGGTTCGGAGTGCCAATACAATTAAGTTCTGACAACGGACCACACTTTGTTGCAGAAATTAATGCTGAACTTTGCGATGTTCTCAATATTAGACAACATTTACATTGCCCGCTCCATCCACAATCAGCAGGACTGGTGGAAAGGGCTAATGCAGCCCTAAAGCTAAAACTGGCCAAACTCTGTGTAGAAACCAAATTAAAATGGCCAGAAGTATTACCAATGAAAGACAGGATTATCACCAGCAGAAATTATCTTTGGAAAACCTTTAAGAACCCCGTTCTCGGCTCCCATCCAAGACGACAGACAAATAGATATTCATGTAATGGACAATCAGATGATGTCTTATTGTATGTCACTAACCTCTGCTTTAAAGTTGTCTCATCAACAGGTAACAGCCGTGACTAAACCAACACCAGAGGATGCCTGTCATCAACTCAAACCGGGTGATTATGTCTTCGTAAAGAACTTCTACCGAAAAGGATTAGAACCCAGGTGGAAGAGGCCCCTATCAAGTACTGTTAACCACGCATACCGCAGTGAAGGTCAAAGGAAAGACAAAATGGATTCATGCTTCACACTGCAAGTTGTCATCACCGCTCTTGTCATAATGGACATAACCTCAACAGTGACAGAGGAGACCCCAGGCAGGGTAACATCAGGAAAGATAGAAGAAACAGAGGATACCCCAGGCGGGGCAGAATTAATTGAGCACACCGAAAGAGAAGATCCGAAGCAATGTAGAGGAGACCCCAGGCGGGGCAGAATAATCTTCAAATATGTAACATATATATGGAATAGTTGACACCCTGTGCAGTATGTAGAGAAAAGGTCGAGGTTATCATGTAATGATAAAAGGAGGGAATGTTAAGCTGGATTAATCCCATACTGCCTTACCAATGATTCGCAAAGCATGATGGACTACTTGACATGCAGTGAATAGTTTAAATGTAAAAAACTGATGCAGGACTGTGGGAATGCAGTACACATAGATAAGAAAGGACAGGAACAGAATGTTTAGATAACTGTTGGAGACAGTCTCATGGTCGAATTTTGTTGAAAGCAAAAGTGAATTTTAAACAGAACTCTGTAAAAAGAAACAAATGACTTGTGCAGCGTGTGATCGCCTAGTTTTCTGTATTCTCATGATGACTTGCAATTTATGAAAATGTATAAATATTGTAGCCCCGTGAGTCTAAGTGCTCACTCTTTGGGAGGCATACTTGTGTGCAAACACAATTGGGTTTCTCAGAGTGAAGTCCAGGTACCTTAATAAAACTTTACTTATTTTACAGTTTCTGATTTTGTGTATTACTGAGAAAGTGATAGACTGACCGGCGTATTGAGTCTCCTAAAGCAGCGAATCCTGATCCCCCAAGTTAGGGGTAGATCCTCCTCACAGAAGCGAGGGGTTAACAATTCTGGCGACAAGGATGGGATTCCAAAGCACTTCGGTCCAAATCACAGCGGTCTAGGCTGACGAGTCGCTTTCGGACGACTGAGCAACTAAGTGGCCACAGGTAAGGTTTTTACCTTTTTGCTCTGTCTGTTACGAAGTGACTTGCCGCATTCACTGTGATCCTGGCCTTGTGCTGACGGAATCCTTTGGGTAAGAATTCGGGATATCACACTTTCTCAAAGTCAGAAGTGTTAGGTTAAAGTCCTTTGGGTTCAAGTCCCATAAAGTGTTAGAGAACAGAGGTTATATTCCTTTGGGTGAAAGTCCCATAAAGTGTTAGAAAACAGAGGTTATATTCCTTTGGGTGAAAGTCCCATAAAGTGGGGAAAACAGAGGTTATATGTTGCCGTCCCATCAAAACTGCCGGACAAACCAGCGCTAATGTTGAAACATATGGAAATTTTGAGCTCTGTATCTGGCAACAAACCCTGTTCTAAACAGTCGGCCGTACCTTGCAAGTGTCTCTGTAGCTTAGCAACAGCTTCAGCGAAACCTTGCAGAGCCTGACTGGTGAAAAAATAGCAACGAAAAGAAAAAAAAACTAACGAAACGGCTCCTGATTTTTGCCGGTGGCTCAAGCATTCCGGACAGTTAACCTCCGGATAAACCAAAGTTTCCTGTATTTTTTAAATAGTGAGAAACTTTCAAATGTTGGTGCTCAGAGAGATTTGGGTGTCCTCATGCAAGAAACACAGAAAGCTAGGATGCAGGTGATATGCCTATCAATTAGTCCAATAAAAGGCGACGAGTTAAGAACGTAACTGAAGGTTTTTATTGGCTAAATAACAGAGCCCACCCTCGTGGGTGATCCGATCCAACAGGGAGGAATACTAGCCAGTCAGCTACCTTTATACCTGGGCAGGTAATGGGCGGAGTCGGAGGTGGTCAGCCCAGGTATAACAGTGCGACAAGAGGCGACCTCGTGTAGTGATGTGACAGTGAGAACAGTGAGAACAATATACAGTGATAACTATAACAGTGGTTTACCACATTCACCCCTTGTTTAGATTAGAGTCCGGCGGGGTGAAGTGTATTACCAGCTCTGGTATGTCAGTCTGTCCGGAGGCTTCGTTAGCCTCTCCGATCGTCGCAGCGGCGGTGTTACATTATCCGGTGTTAAAGCTGGTGTCTGCGTAGTCGGCAAAGGCTCGTGGGGTTCCGGCATGCCGTCTACCTCGGCTGGACTCGGGGGGTTGGGAGGGGGGGGTGAGGGTGCGAGGTCTCGTAAGGAGACAGTGTCCTCCCGTCCGTCTGGGTAAGCCACATAGGCGTACTGGGGGTTGGCGTGCAGGAGGTTCACCTTCTCGACCAGGGGGTCCGTTTTATGGGCCCTCACGTGCTTTCGCAGCAAGACGGGTCCCGGAGAGGTCAGCCAGGTTGGTAGGGTGGTTCCCGTAGTCGACTTCCTGGGGAAGACAAACATTCGGGCATGGGGGGTGGTGTTAATGGCAGTGCAAAGTAGTGACCGGATGGAGTGCAGCGCAATCGGGAGGACCTCTTGCCAGCGGGAGGTTGGGAGGCCCTTAGACTTTAAGGCTAAGAGGGTGGCCTTCCATACCGTCGCGTTCTCTCTTTCCACCTGGCCGTTCCCTCGGGGGTTGTAGCTGGTGGTCCTGCTTGCTGCAATACCCCTCTCCAATAGGAACTGACGGAGTTCCTCGCTCATGAAGGAGGCGCCCCGGTCACTATGTATATAGTTCGGGAACCCGAACAAGGCGAAGAGTTTGTTCAGGCATTTAATGACCGTGTTACTGGTCATGTCTGGGCAGGGGAAGGCAAAGGGGAAACGGGAGTACTCATCAACGATGTTGAGGAAGTACACATTACGGTCGGATGACGGTAGGGGCCCCTTGAAGTCGATGCTCAGACGCTCGAAGGGGCGGGTGGCCTTGATCAGGCTTGCTCTGTCCGGCTTATAGAAGTGCGGTTTGCACTCAGCACAGATCTGGCAGTTCCTGGTCATGGTCCTGACCTCCTCGATGGAGTATGGCAGGTTGCGGGCCTTAATGAAATGGTAGAGTCTGGTGACTCCGGGGTGGCAGAGGTCATTGTGGAGGGTCTGAAGTCTATCACTTTGCGCGCTGGCGCATGTAATGCGTGAAAGAGCATCAGGGGGGTCGTTCAGTTTACCGGGCCGGTACAAGATCTCATAATCATAGGTGGAAAGCTCGATTCTCCACCTCAAGATTTTGTCGTTCTTGATCTTGCCCCTCAGCTTGTTATTAAACATGAAGGCAACCGAGCGTTGGTCGGTGAGGAGGGTAAATCGTTTGCCTGTCAAGTAGTGCCTCCAGCGCCGTACTGCCTCCACAATTGCCTGGGCTTCCTTCTCGACCGACGAGTGTCGGGTCTCGGGGCCCTGTAGGGTCCTTGAGAAGAAGGCTACCGGCCTACCCTCCTGGTTAAGGGTAGCGGCTAGGGCGAAGTCGGATGCATCGCTCTCCACTTGGAAGGGGATTGACTCATCCACTGCGTGCATTGTGGCCTTGGCTATGTCTCCCTTAATGAGGGAGAAGGCCGCGCACGCCTCTTCCGTGAGGGGGAAGGATGTGGTTTTCAGGAGGGGTCTGGCTTTGTCCGCATAATTGGGTACCCATTGGGCATAGTAGGCGAAAAGCCCCAGGGTTCTCCTAAGTGCTTTTGGACAGTGGGGGAGGGGTAGCTCCATGAGGGGGCGCATTCTTTCGGGGTCGGGGCCGATGACTCCGTTCTCTACTACACAGCCAAGGATGGCAAGGCGCGCTGTGTTAAACACGCATTTCTCCTTATTGTAGGTGAGGTTCAGCCGTTGGGCCGTACGGAGGAATTTCTCCAGATTCACGTCGTGGTCCTGCCGGTCGCGGCCGCAGATGGTGACGTTATCTAGGTAGGGGAATGTGGCCTGCAGTCCGTTCTGGTCAACCATCCGGTCCATCTCCCTTTGGAAGACCGAGACCCCGTTGGTGACACCGAAGGGGACCCTAAGGAAGTGGTATAGGCGCCCATTCGCCTCGAAGGCGGTGTACTGGCGGTCCTCGGGGTGGATAGGGAGTTGGTGGTAGGCCGACTTAAGGTCGATGGTCGAGAATACGCGGTATTGTGCAATCTGATTGACCATGTCAGATATGCGGGGAAGGGGGTATGCGTCCAGCTGGGTGTATCTGTTTATGGTCTGGCTGTAGTCGATGACCAGGCGATTTTTATCGCCGGTCTTAACGACCACGACCTGGGCACGCCAGGGGCTGTTGCTCCCCTCGATGATGCCCTCCTTCAGGAGACGCTGCACCTCAGAGCTAATGAAAGCTCTGTCCCCAGCGCTGTACCGCCTGCTCTTGGTAGCGACGGGTTTGCAGTCGGGGGTGAGGTTAGCGAACAGGGAAGGTGGCGGCACCTTGAGGGTGGATAGGCTGCAGGTGTTACGCGGTGGGCGGTTTAACCTTCGCTGGTTGTCGACTGTGAGTGGGGGGAGGGGTCCACCGTATGCTAGGGTTACACTTTGGAGGTGGGATTGGAAGTCCAGCCCTAGTAGGACGGCAGCGCAGAGCTGGGGGAGGACGAGGAGTTTAAAGTTTTTATACTCTGTACCCTTAACCGACAAGGTCACAGCACAGTAGCCGCTAATGTCCGTGGCGTGGGACCTCGATGCCATCGAGATTCGGTTGCGCGTTGGCAGGACAGGGAGGGAGTAGTGGCTCACCGTGTCTGGGTGGATGAAGCTCTCCGTGCTTCCGCTGTCGAACAGGCAGGTCGTGGCGTGGCCGTTTACTTTGATGTCCATCATCGACTTGGACAGGTGGTGTGGGCGGGCTTGATCCAGAGTGACGGAGGCTAGCGTGTAGGTAAGCGAGTCGTTGTCGTCTGCGGGCGAGGCGGTCGTCGGGTCCGGGGGCCCGGTGGCAGTCGGGCGTGGTGTGTAAAATGGCGTCTCCCACGAGGTAGGACAAAATGGCGGAGAAGATGGCTGCCCCCATAACTCACATGAGGCACTATTGGGGTCGGTTGCCTTGATCAAAGATGGCCGCCCCCATGACTCACGTGTGGGGATACTGGCCTCAGTTGCCGTGAAAGAAGATGGCCGCCCCCACAGTTCGCATGAGGCACTGCTGGCCTCTGAAGATCCGCTCCTGCAGGCCTTAGAGAAATGGCCTTTCTTCCTGCAGGTTGTGCAGGTAGAGTTCCTGGCTGGGCAGCGCGACCTCGGGTGCTTCTCCTGGCCGCAAAAGAAGCAGCCGGCGGCCCGATCGCGGGTGCCCGATGTCGGAGCCGGTACCGGGGGTGGCGGGCCCGGTCGGGTCCGGGACGCCGACGCTGAGGTAGGTCCCGGGGGCGGCGCTGCGAAGGGTATTGCGGTAGGGGTCGGGCCCGAGTCCCAGGGTCGCGAGCAGTACCTGGAAAACGCCTCCTGGTCCTGATGGGCCACCTCCAGGGAGAGAGCGAGGGCTTCAGCTTTGTCCAGGTCGAGGTCTTTAGCTTCAAGCAGTCTTTGCCGTGAGTAGTCGGACCGTAGGCCTTTCACAAAGGCATCGCGGATATTATCTTCCGTATTTTCAACAGCCGTCACCGCTTTAAAGTCACAGTTCCTGCCGAGTGCTCTTAGCGCCCGTAAAAATTCAGCTACAGACTCTCCTGGCTGTTGCGGGCGGGATCTTAGGAGGTGCCTGGTGTACATGTAATTTACCGGGCTGCGGTACTGCTGTTTCAGTAGGTTGATAGCGGCCTCGTACGTAGTCGTGTCCTGTATGAGTGCGTATACTCTCGGGCTCGCTTGGGCGTTCAGAAGTCTTAGTTTGGATCTCTGCGGGGCGCCGGATTCTTCCAGGTAGGATTCGAAGCAGTCCAGCCAGTGTTTGAAGTTGAGGGCTGCGTTTGGTGCCTGTGGGTTTAGATCCAGGTATGGTGGTTTCAAGGCTTGCAGCCAAGCCGGCTGGTGTGGCCCGTTGTCTGGAGGCTGCTGTTGCTGTGCTGCTGGGTGAGCTCCTTGCTGTTGCTGTTCATTATCAGACATCTTTAAAATTTAGCCAATAAAATTGATATGCCTATCAATTAGTCCAATAAAAGGCGACGAGTTAAGAACGTAACTGAAGGTTTTTATTGGCTAAATAACAGAGCCCACCCTCGTGGGTGATCCGATCCAACAGGGAGGAATACTAGCCAGTCAGCTACCTTTATACCTGGGCAGGTAATGGGCGGAGTCGGAGGTGGTCAGCCCAGGTATAACAGTGCGACAAGAGGCGACCTCGTGTAGTGATGTGACAGTGAGAACAGTGAGAACAATATACAGTGATAACTATAACAGTGGTTTACCACAGCAGGTACAGCAAGCAATAAGGAAGGCAAATGGCATGTTGGCCATTTTTGCAAGGATGTTCTTTCCTGCCCTTCCTCCTTTCCCTGCCTCTGTAATGCTTAAAATCTGTTATATCTCTAAATTTTTTCCAGTTCTGATGAAAAATTATTGACCTGAAATGTTAACTCTGTTTCTCTCTTCACAAATGCTGCCTGACCTGCTGAGTATTTCCAGCATTTTCAGTTTTTATTTCAGATTTCCAGCATCCGCAGTATTTTGCTTTTGTATTAGGGCCGCATTTGTTTGGTTTACATTTTCCTGTCTTTGATATGTATTTATACTGCATGCGCAGCATTATGCTTTTAAAGGAACTCCACTTGTTTTTTACTGAAGTGTTGTTAATTCATCACTTCCCATCAACAAGTGACAGGCCACCAATATTTCACCTGATTGTTATACAGGTCAAAGTGGTCTTTGCACACAACATGCATTTGGAAGGGCAAAATCTATGGTTGTACTGATGGATGGTTTACTGGAATCCTAGTGACAACACTGTATATTTGAAGAGCTGTATTTGTTTTTATGGAAACAAGAAATTAAATCCAGCTTTCCAAACAGAGATAAAAATAATCCCCTCATTTTGCAAGTCTGCTTTCTTGTGGCTGATCGGTTGATTACCTGAAAACACGTCGAAGTGTGACAGTCAATATCAGTGACGCTGTGGCGGTACCACTGTGTTAATCTAGCTGTTAATTCTGTTGGGCATTGCTGGGTTTTGTATACAGTTTGCATGTACGGGGCGTGGCCCTTTAAGATCGCGGGCAAACGCGATGACGTCACGTCGCAAACCATGTGACTGCCCAAACGCGGGAATTCGCGGACAAACGCGATGACGTCACGACGCAATCCACGGAACTGCCCAGGCAGTCCTCGTGGCATCCCCATTCGGTAAAGACCTGTACAATGGCTCTCCTGTGTCGATCTCTGCTGTTTTCTGGAATTCGTCAAATCCTACATTAAAGACCTGTTTGATTGTTCTCCTGAGTCGACCTCAGTTATTAGTTAGGAATACATCAATTCCTACATTGGCCACCCCTCGCAAACCACGAGGACTCACCCCTCACAAACCACGAGGACTCGCCCCTCGCAAACCACGAGAACTCGCCCCTCGCAAACCACGAGGACTCGCCCCTCACAAGCCACGAGGACTCGTCCCCCGCAGACGCCGCCCCAGCTCATCAGCCTGCTGGGTTGCTTTTTCTACCACGCGCAGTTCGGCGCGAAGGCGAAGCGTTGCCGCCCTCCCGGCAGTTTCCCCCCAAAAGAAGCCAACAACAACGAACACTGCGACCAACTAGGAACGGGTCTAACGGGCATCCCGCGGCCACGATGGCGATCGGCCACGCGGGAAAATTGCTGTTCATTACTGATCACGGCCTCACCCTTGAACCAGCGGCTGATCAACGCAGCAACTGTTTCTTCTCTTCCGTGTTACCGCAGTAACACTACGGCACGCACCGTTTGTGCGTTCCCGACTCCTGAAGAGTTCGCTCGCCTGCTCGACGAGTTTCTCGACCTGACGAGACCCACGTTCATTCCCTCCTGGATCGCCCGTTTCGGCGTTCCCGCAGATATTCGTTCGACAGGGGACTTCCTACCATCATCGGCAGAGCCATGGTCCGCGTCTGCCCAGCCTGCCAGTCACTAAGAGGCGGCCAGATGTTTCGCACCGGCGCCCGCTTTGAACCACGGGCTGCAGAGGTCACACGTTTCCACGGTCCTTCACAAGGCTGAATATGTTCTTATTCGCCATGACGCACATAGGGATCCGCTCCAGACCCCATTTACCAGACCACGTTTCGGTCGACCGCTTGGGGCCAGCACCTTTGGACCTCACCCACCACATCGAGACAGCACAGCCGCCGAGACGGGGTCGGACACCCATCGTCGTTACAGCGGACCAAGTGCGACCGCCCGCCAGACCACCAGCCGCCCAGCAGCCTACGCCTCGAGACTACAGGAGTCGTTCGGACAGGCCCGTCAGACCACCTCACCGTTTGACTTTGTCCGTTAAAGCGAATTCTGGGGGGGCACATGTGGCAGTACCACTGTGTTAATCTAGCTAACTGTATATAATTCTCTTTAACGATGTTCTAACACCGGCCCAAACCTGTACCATTCTGTTGGGCATTGCTGGGTTTTATATAGAGTTTGCATGTACGGGGCGTGGCCCCTTTAAGAGCGCGGGCAAACGCGATGGCGTCACGTCGCAAACCACGTGACTGCCCAAGCGCGGGAATTCGGGGCAAACGCGATGACGTCACGACGCAATCCACGGGGCTGCCCAGGCAGTCCTCGTGGCATCCCCGTTCGGTAAAGACCTGTACAATGGCTCTCCTGTGTCAATCTCTGCTGTTTTCTGGAATTCGTCAAATCCTACATTAAAGACCTGTTTGATTGTTCTCCTGAGTCGACCTCAGTTATTAGTTAGGAATACATCAATTCCTACAACGCAATCATTCTGTACTCTCTTCAGCTCCCCAAAGAAACAATTCCGTTAAATCTTACTCTGCAATTTTAATTAAAGCATAATCATTAAAGGCGCTTCTAAATCATCACACGGGATCCTGGAGGAGTGCCATTCAAACAGAAACCTGTGACCTTCATGCGCTGTTCTCCCCCCACACAATAAATTTGTGTCGCTGATGTGGGATCCTTCATATTAAGAAGTGCTGCTGCCTGCAATAGCACTACACTCCTTGAATGTAAAATTACTTTGCATTATCTGAATCAAGTTATTTTTATCTGAATCAAGTTATTTTTTAAACGTTTACCACAGATATTTTCACCTCCCACTTCCCTTCGGTTGAGGCACTGGGTAAATGTACCAATAGTCAGCTAGTGGCCTGTACAAAACAAGATGATCCCCGACTGGATCTCTGGTCTGTGTTGAGTTAGCTAATCTCAGTCAGGAAGGTGAGGAGAGGATACAACTGACTTTAGCGTTCCCAGGTTAGAGATCAATCATCCAAGGCTCCCATTCACGACCAGTATCCTGTGACCCCCCCATACTGGATGGACACATCTGTGCACTTTGAGCGACAGATAGTAGGATCAAACTGCACTATAGTGATGCCCCCGCCACAGGTCATGTTGCCACTGCCATTCACTGTCCAGGTTCACTTTAAGAATGATCATTTGGGTGAGCTAAAACACAGCAGCTAGTGCCAGCATGAATGACCACCTTGAGGAGAGGTTTGAAGTATAGAAAGAAAAACCTGACCGAAGAAAATTGCACGACAGAACAATAAAGGGAATAATTTGGTATGGAAATAGGAAAAATAGCGGCGTGACGCCTGGCTGAAAAATTGTTTTAAACTGATCCAGTGGACATGGAGGCTAGGCAATTTGTCAAGGAAAGTGGGAGTGCAAGATGGAAGGAAACAAAAACAAATCAGTTCAATAAGTCACTCTGTGGCAATCTTTGATCATTCCCAGGCTCCAGTTACACAGCTACAGAGCAGCGGCCGAGGTGCATATGTCATGTCCACTTCCTCAGTCAAGACACATGGTGCAGGGATGGAAAGAGTGGACTATATTGTAAAACACTTGACCCAGCCCTCCGGTACAATGTAGATAGAACCAACTGCCTTGTAGCGTAATTTGACAGAGATGGATCACCTGTAAGTGTGGTCCCACTATGACTCCCCATTTACTTGCTTGTCTATTTACTACCAGTCACCAGTATGACTCACAGGCCCAAAGGTCAAGGTTTTCTGTTGCTACACTCAGACGGCAGTGATTTAACTGTGCCTCACTTAGTATCATAGAATCATACAGCACAGCAGCATGCCATTCAGCCCATCGTCCCTGTGCTGGCTCTCTGAAAAAGCTACCAATTCGTCCCACTCCCCTGCTCTTTCCTCATAGCTCACAACTTTGTGATATAAGCTGAGTCTTGTGATTCCCACTGGCAACTCTCATCCAACTACATCCTGACACTCATTGGCATCCTCAATCAGACCAGACTCTCTCTGGCATCCTCAATCAGACCAGACTCTCTCTGGCATCCTCAATCAGACCAGACTCTCTCTGGCATCCTCAATCAGACCAGACTCTCTCTGGCATCCTCAATCAGACCAGACTCTCTCTGGCATCCTCAATCAGACCAGACTCAGTAGCACTTCCAATCAGACATGAACCGACTCCCGCTGGCACCCTCCAACCCTGATTCCCATTGACAGTTATTATTTTGATGTTGTTGGGAGCTTATCCTCATTATTTTTATCCAAATAGTGAACCCTTTCTCTTCCTAAGTTACAATATATGATTGTGAATATCTTGCCTTTCTGTAGCACTCCTCAAATCACTTTACATGAAGGACATTTGGAGGACACTGAGCAGCAGAATAAACAGAATTAGGGAGTTGGCTAAAAATAAGGTCAACGGGAAGGCTTTATAGCAAGGAAGGAGGTAGCAAGGTAGAAAATTTTGGGGGAAGTAGGTAATAGAACAATCACTGAGGATGGAGCCTGGGGAACAGAGAACAATAGCAAACCGCTGTTGGAGAAGCAGTGAGTGCACGTAGGTACGCGTGACTGGAGGAGAGGGGGATGAAACTACGAAATTGAGGATGGTAATCTTAAAATGAATCACCTGGGCACAGGGAGCTTAGCAGGACTAGGGGTGTTGGAAGTCTGGGAGAGGACCCTGGCAACAGAATTCTCATTTGAGTTGGAGATAATGGAGGATGGAAACCAGGAGGCCAGCATCGAGACTGCTGGAGAAGTCGAGACAAAGAAGATATGGATTAGGGTTTCAGCTGCAGTGATGGGGAAAAGGCAGGCAATGCTTCCGAGGCACAGTACTGGCAACAGATCGGCGATGAGTAAGGATGTTTTGTTCAGGGTAAAATTTCTACGCCACCGGGATTAGCCTGAGGTAAGAACAAGGGAGCCTGATGGATCCGAGGCCAGACGCACATTGGTGCTGGATTGAGCCAAAAACAACAGCGGTCAGGTTTACTGACATTTAGCTGAAGGAACTTTCAACTCGTCCAGTACTTTAACCAAACAGGCAGCTCGGTCTTGCTCTTGGAAAATACTTCGGTTTGATTTACTATAAAAATACCGAATTAACTACTAAAACTACCAGGCTGCCAAGAATCATCATTTTGCTCTACAAATAAAGGATTGCTCTAGAGAAAACTTCTCCACAGTGCCAGCGGTAGGAGATCCTTGCTTTCTGATAACATGGCACACAACACATCCAGCTCAGTACCCAGGCATTTGGTTACCTGGCCGAAACATAGAAAAATAGGAGCAGGAATAGGCCATTCGACACTTCGAGCCTACTCCGCCATTCAATATGATCATGGCTGATCCTCTATCTCAATACCATATTCCCGCTCTCTCTCCATACCCCTTGATGCTTTTTGCGTCTAGAAATCTATCTATCTCCTTCTTACATATATTCAGTGACTTGGCCTCCACAGCCTTCTGTGGTAGAGAATTCCACAGGTTCACCACCCTCTGAGTGAAGAAATTCCTCCTCATCTCAGTCCTAAATGTCCTACCCTGTATCCTGAGACCCCTCGTTCTAGATCCCCCAGCCAGGGGAAACATCTTCCCTGCATCCAGTCTGTCTAGCCCTGTCAGAATTGTATACGTTTCAATGAGATCCCCTCTCATTCTTCTAAGCTCTAGTGGATACAGGCCTAGTCGACCTAATCTCTTCTCATCCCAGTCCTGCCATCCCAGGGATCAGTCTGGTGAACCTTCGCTGCACTCCCTCTATGGCAAATATATCCTTTCTTAGGTAAGGATACCAAAACTGCACACAGTACTCCAGGTGTGGTCTCACCAAGGCCCTATATAACTGTAGTCAGACATCCTTGCTCCTATACTCAAATCCTCTTGCAATGAAGGCCAACATACCATTTGCCTTCCTAACTGCTTGCTGCACCTGCATGTTGGCTTTCAGTGACTGGTGTACAAAGACACCCAGGTCCCTCTGTACATAAACATTTCCCAATCTATCACCATTTAAACAATACTCTGCCTTTCTGTTTTTCCTACCGAAGTGGATAACTTCACATTTATCCACGTTATACTGCATCTGCCATGTATTTGCCCACTCACTCAACTTGTCTAAATCGCCTTGAAACCTCTTTGCATCCTCTTCACAACTCACAGTCCCACCAAGTTCCGTGTCGTCAGCAAACATGGAAATATTACATTTGGTTCCCGCATCCAAATCATTGATATATAGTGTGAATAGCTGGGGCCCAAGCACTGATCACTGCGGTACCCCACTAGTCACCGCCTACCACCCCGAAAAAGACCCATTTATTCTTACTCTCTGTTTCCTGTCTGTTAACCAATTTTCAATCCATGCCAGTATATTATCCCCAATCCCATGTGCTTTAATTTTGCACACTAACCTGTTATGTGGGACTTTATCAAAGACCTTCTGAAAATCCAAATACACTACATCCACTGGTTCTCTCTTATCTATTCTAACAGTTACATCCTCAAAAAACTCCAGTAGGTTTGTCAAACATGATTTCCCTTTCATAAATCCATGTTGACTTTGTCTAATCCCGTTGATATTTTCTAAGTGTCCTGTTATCACATCCTTTTAATAGACTCTAACATTTTCCCTACTACTGATGCTAGGCTAACCGGTCTGTAGTTCTCGGTTTTTTCTCTCCCTCCTTTTTTAAATAGTGGAGTTACATTTGCCACCCTCCAATCTGCAGGAACTGTTCCATAATCTATAGAATTTTGGAAGATGACAACCAATGCATCCACTATTTCCATGGCTACCTCTTTTAGTACTCTGGGATGCAGATTATCAGGCCCTGGGGATTTATCGGCTTTCAGTCCCATTAATTTCTCCAGCACTATTTTTTTACTAATACTAATTTCCTTTAATTCCTCCTTCTCACTAGACCCTTGGTTCCCTAGCATTTCTGGGAAGTTATTTGTGTGCTCTTCCGTGAAGACAGAACCAAAGTTTTTGTTTAATTCCTCTGCCATTTTCTTGTTACCCATTATAAATTCTCCCATTTCTGAGTGTAAGGGGCCTACATTTGTCTTCACTAATCTTTTTCTTTTTACATACTTGTAGAAGCTTTTACACTCTGCTTTTATGTTCCTTGCAAATTTACTCTCATACTCTATTTTTCCCCACTTAATCAATCTCTTGGTCCTTTTTTGCTGAACTCTAAACTGCTCCCAATCCTCAGGCTTGCTACTTTTTCTAGCAACTTTATATGACTCCTCTTTGGATCTAATACTATCCTTAATTTCTTTTGTTAGCCATGGTTTGGCCGCTTTTCCTTTTGTGTTTTTGCGCCAGAAAGGAATGTATAACTTTTGCAATTCATGCATTCGTTCCTTAAATGTTAGCCATTGCCTATCCACCGTCATGCCTTTTAATGAAGCTCCCCAATCTATCATAGCCAACTCACTCCTCATACCTTCGTAGTTTCCATTGTTTAGGTTTAGGACCTGAGTTTCGGATTGGACCTTCTTCACTTTCCATCTTAATGAAGAATTCTATCATGTTATGATCACTCTTCCCTAAAGGACCCTGCACAACAAGATTATTAATTAACCCCTTCTCATTGCACAATACCCAATCTAGGATAGCCTGTTCCCTAGTTGGCTCCTCAACGTATTGGTCTAAAAAACCATCTCGTACACACTCCAGGAATTCATCCTCCACAGTATCATTGCTAATTTGGTTTGGCCAGTCCATATGTAGATTAAAGTCACCCATGATTACTGTAGTACCTTTGTTACATGCATCTCTAATTTCCTGTTTGAGGCCATCCCCTACATTACAACTATACTGTTTGGGGGTCTGTAGACAACTCCCACCAATGTTTTCTGCCCCTTGGTGCTTCTTAGCTCCACCCAGACTGATTCTGCATCTTGATTTTCTGAGCCAATATCCTTTCTCACTATTGGTCTGATTTCATCCTTTACTAACAACGCCACCCCACCTCATTTTCCTTTTTGCATGTCCTTCCTAAATATCGAATATCCTTGGATATTCAGCTCCCAGCCTTGGTCACCCTGCAGCCATGTCTCCGTAATCACAATTATATAGTATCCGTTTACATCTATTTGCGCTGTTAATTCGTCTACCTTATTACGAATGCTTCGTGCATTCAGATAGTGCCTTTAGATTTGTCTTTTTAACATTTTTAGACAGCTTAACATTTTTTTGTACTATGGCCCTATTTGTCTTATTACCATTTTTTCTTACCCGGACCCTATTTGTTAGTGCATTCCTTTGTTTGTACGCTCTGTCCCTTCCTGACGCAATCTGGTTATCCTTACCCCAATCACTTTTCTGCACTGCTTCCTTGTCTTTTCTCTTTAGCATTCTAGATTTCTCTCCATCGGGACCCTCCCCCCCCCCCACCCCTTATTTAGTTTAAAGCTCTATGAACGCATGCTGCCAAATCTAAAGAGCAGAATATTTTAATGGTGGAAACAGTTATTTGTCAACCAAAGCTCAGAGGCAGAAATTTACTTCATTCACAGATTCATTAGGAATACACGGCATTATACCATATATACAACCATTAATATTTTATGTTTAGAAAAAAACGCTCAATGGAAAATAGGGGCCGGGGCAATGTTAGGGGTCATAGTTCTCATTTTCCATTAGGGATTTATTTTTACAAGATGGAAAAATGCATTAAAATGGTGTTTCTCTATTTTAAAATTGTAATAATATCAGAGCTGTAAAGTATATTTTCGGTGGGAAGGTGGGGTGGTGGCTGAGAGTTAGCAGAAAAATGTTTTTTGGGACGCCGAGAGTAACCGCAGGATTAAAGCAGAAAATTCTGATACCTATACTTAAGAAGTAAGACAAGTCCAATCCAGGCAACAACAGCAGGTCTGTTAGTCTGGTTTCTATACAGGGAAATGTAAGCCATGCAAAGGGGCAAGGTGGAGGAGAATCTGCATAGAAATGGTTTTATTTTAAAATCTCTGCATGATACAATAAGAACAGCAATCCCATAAAAGGAATGTGGCACAAAGTGAATAGTCCACTGTATTCTGCAGAACAGGAACACTGACTTGCAGTACCTTCAAACAGCTGTGTGACTCATGCTCGCTTCACTACATAATCCATTTGCAATAAAATGATAATTTTCTGAGCTTGTGACAGTTCTCAGTCACCTATCTCTCCCACGCAGACAGAAGCTGCCTGCTGATGCTGTTCTAGCGTTATTTCCAAAAGGAACAGGTGATAGGATCCCAAACCACCACCATCCCCTCCACCTCCCACCAAGGACTCCAATAGATCAGTTCCTGCACCTGCATGCAGAATCAAATCACACCGCCATGTCAACTTAACTCATCACTTGCCAGGTTCACTGGTTGTGAAATGAATGGACAGAGAGTGAAGTCCCTTCTTCTCAGTTCGTGGAACGCTCCCATCCTGGGACAACTGAAATAGATCAGCCAGCATCCATCCTGTTGCTCAGATCCAACGATCAGGTTAACAACTCCAGAATACAGTCAAGGGGAAGTAGGGCGGGGAAGGAAAGAAAGAAAGACTTGCATTTATATAGCGCCTTTCACGACCGCCGGACGTTTCAAAAGCACTTTACAGCCAATGAAGTGCTTTTGGGGTGTAGTCACTGTTGTAATGTAAGAAACACAGCAGCCAATTTGCGCTCAGCAATCTCCCACAAACAGCAATGTGATAATGACCAGATAAACTGTTTTTGTTATGTTGATTGAGAGATAAATATTGGCCAGGACACCAGGGATAACTCCCCTGCTCCACAGGGCACCAGATTCAATCCCAGGTATGTGCTGAATTAGCTGGTCTCAGCCAAGGTGGCATAAAGGTAGTAAAATCGTCCTCTGGGTTAAGGAAAGAGAAAAAAAAAAATCATCAAGGTTCCCGACTCCCGATCACTGTCCAGTAAATACACACCTGCAGGCATGAAGTGAGGTCATCATCGAACTCAACTCTGATACCCTCCCTACCCACACAGCGGAGTAACCTGACTGTCTAGAATGGCCATGTGGACGAGGTACAAGGAAGCTCCGGAGCCTGTGGAACCATATACCATCAGGAGAAAAGTGGGGTAAACACCCAAAACATACAACTGCAGGAGGTGTAAAAAGAAAAGCTGCTAACACTGGAACACATAAATTCAGAAAATGCTGGAAACACACAGCAGGTCCATCGAGACCTGAAACAAGAAAAGACTGATGGTTTCCGAGACCCCTTAATTCGACCTGCAACCCCAAACATCAACCTGTCTTTTCACTTTTCTGATTCCGACAGGCCTTCTATTTATTTTTTTGCCTCTTCCAGGAGCTTACATGACTGTAGAGGGTGGCGGGTAGGAAGGGTCTAGTCATGATGCTCCGGCCATCATGGTGTGGGGCAGGCTTGATCAACCAGCTGGTCTTTTCCTTCCCGTCAATTTCGTAAGTTTGTATTTCCAGCATTTTACACATGAACCAGTATCCTCAGCATACAGCATGAAATACCAAGGCGTTCTGTACTCCTGCAGATCATGTACATTCTCTTTACTTCCCCATATACAGCAAGGGACCTGCCGGCCTAGCAATGGGCTGATATTATTGCTGGTACTATGCAACATATTCCATTATCCCTCCTGTGACATTACAAACACTGAACTGTCCATTCACAATCACCACACGAGAGAGAAGTGCTGCACAAATCATCTGTGCCCAACAATGACCGGAGAAGCATTTGGAACAATTATGAAACGGTGAAATGCCATGGGATGTTTTTCTATATTGAAGGCGCTATATAAATACAAGTTGTTGTTGGAACAATTCAACAGAATATAATTCCCCTTCAAATGTACTGATATAATAATAAACTGTAGCCACCAATGTGAATTTCCCATGTACCCATTTTCATAACACTGTCACTAGGCTAATATAGGCATATACAACACATTAGTGCCAATATGTTACAGGAAAAATTGCAATGAATCCAATTCACTTTACTGTTGTGTGTACTCATATTTCACCTCTAGTTGTTGCATCACTGTAACCACCAGTATTTAACATATAGCATTAGAGAGCTTAAAATGTCCTCTCTATGCGCATCCCACATGCCAATCAAAATCAATGTTCTTCACATGTTAAATGGGCAGAAGTGTGAAAATGTCTTCACACCCAGATTACACTTTACTGAAATCCTAGTGACACCGTACTGGTTAAAACATTTTGGATGTGTGCGTTATGAATGCTGCAACCAGAGTACTTACAATTATGTGAACATCGAGGGATCATCATCGCAATATTGAAGTATTCAAAACAGATGCCACAGCGCAGGAGATCATCCATGGGCTGGAACAGAAACAAAACACGTTAAAAAAGAATCCAAACTGAAAATGTTTTGCACACTTAATGAGTGCAAATCCAAGGATCACTTGGCATATTTCATGGAGTTGGCTTCCTGACTGAGAATATGCTACCCCGAGGAAAAATATTGCACAGGAACATTGCCAAAACCACTCAATTGTGGACCTATGAAGTTTAGATAGAAAATACAGTATTTGCATCGATTTACTATTTCACTTAACTTACCAAGAACAGAATACAGGTGCTGTGGGATAAAATGCATAATCCCACTCATGGGGCCAACCTTAACTCACTCACAAAGAACCTCAGGACATCCCAAAGCACTTTACAGCCAGTTGAGTACTTATTTGAAGTGTAGTTACTGTTGTAGTGTAGGAAACATGGCAGCCAATTTGCACACAGCAAGCTCCCACAAACAGTAATGCAATATTGACCAGATAATCTGTTACACTGATGATGGTTGAGATAAATATTGACCAGGACACCGGGAAAAACTCCCCTGCTCTTCTTCGAATAGTGCCATGGGATCTTTTACATTCACCTGAGGGGGCAGACAGGGCCTCAGCTTAAACTCTCATCTGAAAGATAGCACCTCCAATAGTGCAGCAGTCCCTCAGTACTGGAAAAGCAGGTGATTAGAACAGAATGGAAAGCCTTTCTTATTTGTGCTTTTTTTTTAAAAACTTTATTTTGTCCATTTTTGCATTGACTTATAAAAATATTTAATTTTTTAAGCTTAAATCTTTAATGTCATTAATTTTAGAACTATTCCTTCTTGTGGTCTTGTTCACAGTGACTCACAGGATACACTGTTTTATAAGATTATCAATACAATGTGATGGGGAAAATGTTATATGCAGGAGTTTTATTATATTGATACAGGAAACTTCGCGATATCCGGCACCGACGGGACCGAGCTGGTGCCGTTAGATCAAAACTTCCAGATAGACCAGCGCTAATGTTGAAGGATACAGAGGTTTTCATCTCCGTATCTGACAACACTGTTGCTTAGCAACAGCTTGTAAACACTCAGCCCGTACCTTGGAAACATCTCTGAAGCTGTTGCTAAGCTACAGAGACGCTTTCCAGAGCCTGACTGTTTAAAAAAAATGCTAGGGGAAGAAAAAAAACCTAACAAAACGGCTGCTGATTTCTGCCGTTAGATCGAGGTTTCCGGACATGCAACCTCCGGATAAACCAAAGTTTCCTGTACATGTAAACTGTCCATTGCACTGCCCAGTCAAGTGATAAATATAACATTTTGTTATATACAGTTGGGAGACTTCAGAAACTAACTCCACACAGTGGCCACAGCCCATACAAAGTTACCAAGTGGCCCAAGCACCTATATAATAGCAAAATACTGTGGATGCTGGAAATCTGAAATAACAACAGAAATTGCTGGAAATACTCAGCAGGCCAGGCAGCATCCGTGGAGAGAGAAACAGAGTTAATGTTTCAGGTCTGGGACCCTTCATCATAACTGGAAAAAGCTGGAAATGTAACAGATATTAAGCAGGTCCAGAGACGGGGGGGGGGGGGGGGGGGATTAGGAGGGGAGGAAGGAATTGAAAGAACATGCTGGACCAATATGTCGAGGAACCAACCAAAGATCAGGCCATCTTAGACTGGGTATTATGTAACGAGAAAGGATTAATTAGCAATCTTGTTGTACGAGGCCCCTTGGGTCGGAGCGATCATAATATGATCGAATTCTTCATTAAGATGGAGAATGAAGTAGTCGACTCAGAGACTAGGGTGCTAAATTTAAATAAAGGAAACTACGATGGTCTGAGGCGTGAGTTGGGTAGGACTGATTGGGGAATGTCACTCAAAGGGTTGACGGTGGATAGGCAATGGCAAACATTCAAAGACCGCATGGATGAACTACAGAATTTGTTCATCCCTGTTTGGCATAAAAATAAAACAAAAAAGGTGACTCAACTGTGGCTAACAAGGGAAATTAGGGATAGCATAAGATCCAAGGAGTAGACATATAAATTGGCCAGAAAAAGCAGTAAACCTGAGGATTGGGAGCAGTTTAGTTTTCAACAAAATAGGACAAAGGGATTAATTAAGAGAGGGAAAATAGAATATGAGAGTAAGCTTGCAGGCAACATAAAAACTGACTGTAAAAGCTTTTATAGATATGTGAAGAGAAAAAGATTGGTGAAATCAAGCGTAGGTTCCTTGCGATCAGAATCAGGGGAATTTATAATGGGGAACAAAGAAATGACAGACCTATTAAATACGTATTTTGGTTCTGCCTTCACAAAGGAGGACACAAATAACCTCCCAGAGATGGCGGGGAACATAGGGTCTGATGAAAGGGAGGAACTGAAAGAAATCAGTATTTGTAGGGAAATGGTGTTCGGGAAATTGATGGGATTGAAGGCCGATAAATCCCCAGGGCCTGATAATCTACATCCTAGGGTACTTAAGGACGTGGCCCTAGAAATAGTTGATGCTTTGCTGATCATCTTCCAGCATTCGATGGAATCTGGAACAGTACCCATGGATTGGAAGGTAGCTAATGTTATCCCACTATTCAAAAAAGGTGGTAGAGAGAAAATGGGAAATTACAGACTGGTAAACCTGACATCGGTAGTGGGGAAAATGCTAGAGTCCATTATAAAAGAAGTAATAGCAGAGCACTTGGAAAACAGTGACAGGATCGGACAAAGTCAACATGGATTTACAAAAGGTAAATCGTGCTTGACTAATCTACTGGAATTTTTTGAGGATGTAACTGGTAAAATAGATAAGGGAGAGCCAGTGGATGTGGTGTATTTGGACTTTCAGAAGGCTTTCGATAAGGTCCCGCATAAGAGATTAGCGTGTAAAGTTAAGGCACAAGGGATTGGGGGCAAGGTATTGACTTGGATAGAGAACTGGTTGGCAGACAGAAAGCAAAGAGTTGGAATAAACGGGTCTTTTTCCGAGTGGCAGGCAGTGACTAGTGGGGTACCGCAGGGATTGGTCCTTGGGCCCCAGCTATTCACAATATATATTAATGATCTAGACAAGGGAACTAGATGTAATATCTTCAAATTTGCAGATGACACAAAGTTGGCTGGGCGTGTGAGCTGTGAGGAGGATGCCAAGAAACTCCAGGATGATTTGGACAGGTTGCGTGATTGGGCAAAAGCATGGCAGATGCAATATAACGTGGATAAATGCGAGGTTATCCACTTTGGTGGCAGAAACAGGAAGGCAGATTATTATCTGAATGGCAATAGATTGGGAAAAGGGGAAGTGCAACAGTCCTTGTGCACCAGTCGCTGAAGGTAAGCATGCAGCTGCAGCAGGCGGTTAAGAAGGCAAATGGCATGTTGGCCTTCGTAGTGAGAGGGCTTGAGTACAGGAACAAGGATGTCTTGCTGCAGTTGTACAGGGCCTTGGTGAGACCACATCTTGAGTATTGTGTGCAGTTTTGGTCGCCTTATCTGAGGAAGGATGTTCTTGCCATGGAAGGAGTTCAGCGAAGATTCACCAGGCTGATACCTGGGATGGCAGGAATGACGTATGAGGAGAGATTGGGTCGATTGGACTTGTACTTGCTGGAATTTAGAAGAATGAGAGGGGATCTCATTGAAACTTATAAAATTCTGACAGGACTGGACAGACTAGATGCAGGAAGGATGTTCCCGATGGTCGGGGAGTCCAGAACCAGGGGTCACAGTCTAAGGATAAGGGGTAGGCCATTTAGGACAGAAATGAGGAGGAATTTCTTCACCCAGAGAGTGGTGAACCTGTGGAATTCTCTACCACAGAAGGCAGTAGAGGCCAATACATTAAATATATTCAAGAACGAGTTGGATATATTTCTTAAGGCTAAAGGGATCAAGGGGTATGGGGAGAAAGCAGGGACTGGGTACTGAATTTGGATGATCAGCCATGATCACATTGAATGGCGGAGCAGGCTCGAGGGGCCGAATGGCCTACTCCTGCTCCTATCTTCTATGTTTCTAAAATGTTGCAAATGGGAATGGCCTAAGCACCTATGTAGCCACCTAGTGGCCTGCAACCACAATGTGACAGGTGGCATAGCAAAAATTAATGGGAAGTTTTCACATAGCTATTTGCAATGGTAAATGTTGATGTGTGTGTTAAGTTGCGCTGACACAATGGGCCAAATGGCCTCCTTCTGTGCTGTAAATTTCTATGATTCTATGTGTCTCTCTCTCTCACCTACACACTCTATCTCAGGCACACGTCTCTCTCTCTCTCTCTCTCGTGTTTCTCTCATGTGCACGTGTCTGTTTTTCTCTAACATAACTCTTGTGTGCGTATGTATCTCTCTCTCTCCCAGGCACAAGTGTCTCTCTCATGCACACGTCTGTGTTATTCTCTCTCTCATGTCTGTCTGTGTCTCTTTCATCCAGTGTGTGTGTGTCTGTCTGCCCCTCTGTCAGGCACAAGTGTCTCGCTCCTGCACACATCTGTCTCTTTTTCTCTCTCTCACTGGTACATGTGTCTCTCGCTTTTCCGTGCTTTCGCACATGCATCTGCTTTTCTCTCTTTTGCACATATCACTGTGTCTCGTGTGTGCGCAAGTGTCTCTGTCAGCTGTGCGCAGGTCTCTGTCAGCTGTATTTCCCTATTAGCTCATGCTACCCATAAAACAAAAACTCCCTGCAGTGATCGTAGTGTTTCTCTTTGGATAATTCTCAGGCCTAGAAATTGGGTATAGCCCCGCTTGGGGCGTTAGAATTGGCGCAGCGCAAAGTTTATAGCCAGACGCAACTTATCGCCACCTGGCGCGATATTGGGTTGCATCGCCCCTAAAGGTGATTGAGGCACGAATTCAGGCGTTACACAGGACTCCTAAGGGGCTAAACTTCTGGCGCAACCCAATATCGGAGTGAACAGCCGCAGCACAGGTGCTCTCAATTACCGATGACCACGAGACTTCCAGGTGCCGGCCAGCTCTTAAAGGGGTGGGTCAGTCAGCTTCAGCATCCACACTCTGCGCCTTGCAGGCCTCAGAATCGGCGCAGGCCCTTCTCTGGCGCTAAAAACTTGGACCAGATGGAGAAGGTGAGACAGAAAGCAGAGTGCTTCACCAATGAGGCTCTGGAGCAATTGGTGGCTGCAGTGGAGCGCCGGCGAGATGTTCTCTACCCAGACAATGGCAGGAGGCCGAATCATAAGGACTACCGACAAGCTTGGAGGGATGTATGCCAGAGGGTCAACTCCAGCAGCATGGTGACCAGGAGCCCTGTTCAATGCAGAAAGAAATTCAACGACCTCACTCGTGTCGTGAGGGTGGATGTTGTTTCTGCAAACTTCTGCATCCCTTCATTTGCACCTGACTTTATGGCTACAAGGTGGCCTGTGCCCCATTGGCCATCTGCCAGCAAGCACCCATGGCCCTTTCTGGGCACACACATGCACATCTGACTCAAGGCATCATGTAAGGGCTCTTGCACCATGGGGGGCATGAGATGATCACTCAGGGCATCAGGTAACATAACTTTCCCTCCTTTCCCCTGCAGATCAAGCTGGCGAGGATTGGCAAAGTCCAGCTTCGCACCAGTGGAGGACCTCCACAAGTGGTCACTCTCACGGATCTCGAGGGGAGAGTCCACCAGATTCTTGGAGGACGTCTGAGTGGTCCTGTAACCACTGCAGCTGCCGACCCCATTGTCGACAGCGATGGTAAGGTTCTCACCTTTTACAACTGTCTCCTTCCACTTGTTCCCCCCGCCAGCATGCTTTCTCACTGTGGACCCATGTCATAGCCTTGCCGCAATCTGGCATCCCTTGCTGCCAAGCTGTCCTTTTGCAAAAGCCCCTCTTCCACCTCCCTGTTTTCAGATGCTGCATCACCAGCTCGGGAGCCGGGCCCTCAAGCTGCCAGTGCCAGTGCCTCCAAAGGCTCAATGAGAAAAGTACTGTCCAACAGAAGGTCAGCAACTCTCTCCAGCAACGATCAGAATGGCCAGCCCAAATGGCTGCAGCTTTTATAGTAGTGCTGTCCCCTTTAAATAGCGCCCCCCCGAGTCCGAGAAGGGCCTGGGAACGCTCCATCCAACTGTCACTAATAGCGCCAGGCGGAAAGGTTGCGGGCGCTACCGAATATCCGGTCCGGGGCGCCAAAAAGGCATTGCACACTGAAATGACGTCATGATCTGCCTGCGCCCGCGGGCGGGCGCAAAGAGTTACCGCCGGCGCTAAAAGGATACTCAATATGGGAGGTGACGCTATATTCACTGCGCCCGCCCGAAAATTGGGTAACGCCCCAATTCTCGGGCTCTTTAGGCGCTAATCGCTGGCGCTACCAACCGAATTTCTAGGTCTCAGTCTTTTCGAAATTAAGACATGGGGTCCCCAAGAGCGTGAGTGCGCTTTCAGGGGGTCGCCAGGAATGTTCCAGTTTTTGGGACTGTCAATATTTGCTGAGGCTTTCCCATACAGAAAAGTTTCAAAACTTTTGATCTAAACCTTGCCTACTTGAAAAGCACTCTAGAACTAATGAAAAGTAGTTTATATCTAGTAGAACAGATTAGGTAGGTAATTGAGGGAAAGTGGGATAAAGAGATATGGGAACAGGACGAGCACATGGGATCAAGGTCCTGTGGAGGTTAAACAGGGACTGGTCCAGCCAAATGGTTTGTTTACATTGTAATTTCTATGTTAAATAAGAGCATGACCAAAAATCATGACAGGTTTGTGTACAGGATGTGCAAGTTTTAACATTATAGATAGATATAGAGATGTACATACAGAGATACATTTAGATAGATGGTTGAGAAAACACTTCAGAGTTTGGCAAAAGCAAAATACAGGAAACTTTGTGCTATCCGGCACCGACAGGACCGAGCTGCTGCCGTCCCATCAAAACTGCCAGATAAACCAGCACTAATGTTGAAACATACGGAAATTTTGAGCTCCGTATCTGGCAACAAACCCTGTTGCTTAGCAACAGCTTCTAAACAGTCAGCCGTACCTTGCAAGCGTCTCTGTAGCTTAGCAACAGCTTCAGCGAGACCTTGCAGAGCCTGGCTGGTGAAAAAAAAGCAATGAAAAGAAAAAAAAACCTAACGAAACGGCTCCTGATTTTTGCCGGTGGCTCGAGCATTCCGGACAGTTAACCTCCGGATAAACCAAAGTTTCCTGTACTGCAGTTGCTGGAAATCTGAAATAGAAACAGAAAATGCTGGAAATACTCAGCAGGTCAGGCAGCATCTGTGGAGAGAGAGGCAGTTAACATTTTGAAACGTTCTGAAATATTAACTCGGTTTCTCTCTCCACAGATGCTGCCTGACCTGCTGAGTATTTCCAGCATTTTCTATTTTTATTTCAGACTTTGGCAATTCAATTTGTGCTCATCAGGGTGCATGTGAAACGTTTTAGAATTGGTATTTTGATGATCTACATTGATGACTCAATTTAAAATAACCATATAATTTCCCACCACTTTCATATCAGTGCAAACTAGTTTCAGATGCAGATTTATGCAACAGCAGTGGTACAACATGGCTGTCACAGCAGTCTGACTCCCAAGAGAAAAGTGGTCCAACCATGGCTAACAAAAGAAGTAAAAAAATAGTATTAGATTAACGGAAGATGCTTATAATGTTGCCAAAAAGAGTAAGCCTGGGGATTGGGAGGATTTTAGTATTCAGCAAAGGAGGACTAAGAAATTGATGAAGGAAGAGAAAATAGAATACGTGAGTAAACTAGCAAGAGACATAAAAGCAGATTGTAAAAGCTTCTATAGTTGCGTAAAAAGGAAGATATTAACGAAAGTAAGCATTAGTCCCTTAGAGGAGAAATTATAATGGGAATTATGGAAATGGCAGAGGCATTAAACAAATACTTTGTATCTGCCTTCATGATAGAAAACACAAAAAACATTACGGAAATAGTGCAGAACCAAGGGTTTAGTGAGAATGAGGAACTTAAAGAAATTAGTATTACAGTAGTAAAGAAATAGCACTGGAGAAATTAGTGGGACTAAAAGCCGACAAATCCCCTGGACCTGATGGCCTACATGCTAGGGTTTTAAAAGAGGTAGCTGCAGAGATAGTGGACGCATTGGTTTTGATCTTCCAGAATTCCCTAGATTTTAGAACGGTCCCCACGGATTGGAAAGTAGCAAACGTAACCCCACTATTAAAGAGAGGGAGGGAGAAAACAGGGAACTATAAACCAGTTAGCCTGACATCAGTAGTAGGGAAAATGCTATAATCTATATTAGGGGTGTGGTAACAGGGCACTTAGAAAATCATTGTATGACTGGCAACACGGTTTTATTAAAGGGAAACAGTGTTTGACAAATCTGTTGTGAGTTTTTTGAGGTTGTAACTGGCAGGGCAGGTAAGGGGGAACCAGTGGATGTAGTGTATCTGCATTTTCAAAAAGCATCCAATAAGGTGCCACACAAGAGGTTATTACACAAAATTAGGGCTCATGGAATTGGGGGTAATATATTAGCATGGACTGAGGATTGGTTAATGGACAGAAAACAGAGAGTAGGAATAAACGGGTCACTTTCGGGTTGGCAGGCTGTAACTAGTGGGGTACCGCAAGGATCAATGCTTGGGTCTCAGCTATTTAAAATTTGTATCAATGGCTTAGTTGAGGGGACCGAGTATAATGTATCCAAAGATAGGTGGGAAAGTAAGTTGCGAGGATGACGCTAAGAGATATAGACAGGTTAAGTGAGTGGGCAAGAACGTGGCAGGTGAAGAAATGTGAGCTATCCACTTTGGTAGGAAAAATAGAAAAGCAGAATATTCTTTAGATGGTGAGAGACTGAGAAATGTTGGTATTCAGAGGGACCTGGGTTTCTTTGTACACGAATCACGGAAAGTTAACATGTGGGTACAGCAAGCAATTAGGAAAGCAAATAGTATGTTGGCCTTTATTACAATTGGATTGTAGTATAAGAGTAAAGAAGGCTTACTATAATTATATAGGACTGTGGTGAGACCACACCTGGAGTATTTGTAGTGTATGTAACGTTCCACCTTTAAGAGAACTATTTTAAGGGTTGCACTACTTTATCTTGGCTACTGTATACTGTAAGTATACTGTAATACCGGTGGTGACCACACCGGTATATAAGTGCTGTGTAAGGATTTATTGGGCAGATTCGCCCTGACCTTCGAATAGTAAAGTCCTGTTAAAGTTACTCTTGTAGTCTGTGTATTAATTCACCATATAACCCACAGACTTTACAGTGGCGACGAGTTCCATCTTACCCTGCGGCAGCGATACATCCGAAGCAGTTAACGAGCGTCGAGAGGAGGCACCCGCCCTCGTCATTCTGCTGAGAGAAGACTCGAGTCTGCAGAGCAAGGAAGAAGGAAGAATTCAGACACGAAGCCTTCCATCAGCAACAGGCAGTGATCGTCCCTTCTGCCACGGTGGTGAGTGAGCCGATCAGCCACGAGAAGCAAGTCGGCCACGTTGACTGTGAGTAGGGGGAAAATTAAAAAAAAGAACGGAGGAAGGGCGGTGAACTCGACCACGGTCGGGGGGGAAAGGAGCCGGACAGAAGTCGGGCCCAGAGGCGCTGAGACTGGGGCAGCGTGGGGCACGGAAGCCGCGGTGCAAGCGAGAACGCAGCCGGTGTGAGAGACCGGGCTACAAGCGGGCTGGGAGACGCAACAGCGTTGTGAGACAGCTCGACCGCGACCGGCGAAAGGCCGGGCAGCTACCGAGGCCACGAGGCGCTGCGACCGGGATCGTAAGGCGCGGGAAGAAATAAAAATAAGAAACCGCGGAGAACTCAGCCGCAGCCGGGGGAGGAAAGGACCGGACTGCGAGAGGGCTGGGAGGCGCGATTGGAAGCCGCTGAGGGAGAGACAGAGCCCGAGCGAGCGGGAGAGACAGAGCCGAGCGAGGGAGACCGAGGAGATTCAGCCAGCGGCTGGAACTGTTCGCCGTCAACGGGTTGTCCCCAGCGCCGGTTGCCCTGCCGAGAAAAGGGAACAAAGAACGCACTGAAGCCGGCGCGCAGGCTGCGAACCCCGAAAGCCAGCGGTCGTCGCCCGAGGGAAAAGCTTACCCCTCCCGCCAGTAGGCGGAGAAGAAGACAGGAGCGGGAAACCGCCATTTTTGGAAAAAAAAAGTTAAAGAAAAATTTCGTTGTTGTTTCTCAGGAAGATTGTGAAGATGCCTAAGCGTGGCAACATCAACGAATTCGATTCTGATGTGGAAGATTGGACCACGTATGTAGAACGCATCGAGATATATTGTAAGGTCAATAAGATAGCAAATTATGATAAAGCTCTAACCTTACTAAACTCAATGGGTGCGAAGACATACGGGTTATTGAAGCATCTTCTATCACCAGCTAAACCGGCGGATCAGTCTTTCGCTAATATTGTTGCTGTCCTGAAGGATCATGTGAACCCCACACCACTGATGTTAGCGGAACGAGCTAAATTTTACGGGAGAACGCAACTAAAGGAGGGAAGCAACGCAGAGTACCTGGTTGAACTGCGTAGGCTAGCAAAATACTGTCAGTTTGGGGTAAATCTGACAGAGGCACTGAGAGACAAGTTCGTGTGCGGGATGTCGAAGGAAGGAACACAAAAGCGACTGCTCGAAGAGAACGATCTTACACTTGATAAGGCTGTCCTTATTGCAGCATCGCACGAAGCCGCAGCGAGAGGCACGGCGGAAATGCAGCTGAAGACAGCGGTACTCAGTGTGGATCAAATGACTTCGGGTACAACGAAATGTTACCGTTGTGGGAAGACAACACACGACCAGAACCAATGCTGGTTTAAAAACCAGGAATGTAGAAAATGTGGCAAACTTGGTCACATAGCTAATGTATGCCGGTCAGGAAAGAAGACCAGCAACAATACGTCACCGCAGAAGAAGTACAGAAAGGTACATAACGTGACTGTGTAGAGTCCAGATGAACTGAATTCGGATTCAGACCCCAACAGCAAGGAACTGGGTAGTCTGAGGATTCACAATGTGAGTAAAGAAGCTGACCGACAAACTATCTGGGTCACACTGCAGATTGCAAAAGTCCAAGTGAAGATGGAAGTGGACACCGGATCGGCGTTGACGGTCATGAATAAACAAGATTACAAAAAGTTATTCAAACATATTCCCCTACGGGATACGGAGATAGTATTGCAGACATACACGGGGCATAAAGTATACCCCATCGGAAAGATAATAGTCAAGGTGAGACACAAGGGCAAAGATCACCAAGGAATGGACTTATATGTACTACCCGAGGGAGGTCCACCACTTCTGGGACGGGAGTGGATCAGGAAAATAAAGATAGGCTGGCACTCACTAAACACAATGACGGTAGATTTCGGAAAGAAAGATGTCAAACCTGAACGGTTGTCCAGAATATTGGACGAGGCTAAAGAGGTATTCCAGCAGGGACTGGGAACACTGAGAGGAATTAAGGCAAAAATCAAGATTGCAGAACATGCAAGCCCAAAATTTTTCAAAGCCAGATCGGTACCTTACGCGATACGACCTGCTGTGGAGGCAGAACTGGAAGAGCTTGAACGTGCAGGGGTACTGTCGAAGGTGGACTGGAGTGAGTGGGCCACGCCCATTGTTCCCGTCATGAAGTCTTCATCAAGTAACAAGCCAGGGGGACCGGGGAAGGTCCGCATCTGCGGAGACTTCAAGATCACAGTTAATCCGGTGCTTCACACGGTACAATACCCGCTTCCGCGGATTGAGGATATCTTTGCTTCATTGTCTGGCGGGAAACACTTCACCAAGATAGACCTGGCACAAGCATATTTACAGGTGGAGGTCGAGGAAGAGTCACGCCAGTATCTCACAATCAACACGCACAGAGGCTTGTATCGATATAATAGACTGGTTTTTGGAGTAGCTTCGGCTCCAGCAATTTGGCAGAGGGCCATGGAGCAGGTCTTACAGGGTATTCCAAGCACTCAGTGTTACTTGGACGATATCCTGATTACGGGAGAAGACGAGGAGGAACACCTCACAAATTTGAAACTGGTGCTCACCAAGTTGAAGGAATATGGCCTTCGAGTTAACCGCCAGAAATGTGAGTTCTTCCAGAAACGGATCTCGTACTGCGGTCATGTCATTGACCAAGAGGGGCTGCACAAGTCACCTGACAAGGTCGAAGCGGTCGTGAAGGCCCCCGCTCCGGAAAATGTATCACAGTTGAGGTCGTTTCTGGGGTTGATTAATTATTACCATAAGTTTCTGCCAAATCTATCCACGGTGCTGCATCCGCTGAATGCTCTGCTGCGGAAAGAAGTACCATGGAAGTGGAGCGAGGACTGTAAGAAGGCCTTTCGCAGAAGCAAGGCGTTGATTACCTCTGAGGAAGTGTTGGCTCACTTCAACCCAACGCTACCTCTTCGTCTAGCTTGTGATGCTTCCCCTTATGGTATTGGAGCTGTACTCTCACACAAGTTACCAAATGGCTCGGAAAGGCCAGTCGCATTTGCGTCCCGATCATTGACCTCCGCTGAGCGAAATTATGCTCAGATAGATAGGGAGGCTCTCAGCCTTGTGTGGGGAGTAAAGAAATTCAATCATTACCTGCAGGGCAAGAAGTTTACATTGCTGACAGACCACCAGCCGTTGGTGTCCATATTCAACCCTAACAAGGCCGTTTCCACTATGACAGCACAAAGGCTACAGAGGTGGTCCGTTCTACTAGGGGCACACCAATATGACATCGAATACAAAAGGTCCAAACAGCATGGAAATGCTGATGGGTTATCGCGCCTACCGTTGCCAGTGGAAGAAGAGGCGACTACAGTGGACCCAGTGGAGATGTTCCACTCAACCATAATGGAATGTCTACTAGTAACAAATTCCATGATCGAAAAGGAAACAAGAAATGACCCGACTCTCTCACGAGTCTACGATTTAACGGTGGAGGGATGGCCAGTACATGGCGAACCAATGCTGCCAGCATTTTCGCACAGAAGAGAACAGCTGTCAGTGTGCCGAGGAACCTTGATGTGTGGATCTAGAGTGGTGATTCCACCCAAACTCCAGCAGAAAGTACTAAAGGAGCTTCACGAGGGGCATCTGGGTGGAGTGAAAATGAAGAACCTAGCCAGAGCGTTTGTGTGGTGGCCAGGTATTGATGGAGACATCGAAGAAATAACCAAGAGCTGTCTAGGATGCCAGAAGGTCCAAAACGCGCCACCACAAGCTCCTCTGCATCCATGGGAGTGGCCCTCATCTCCATGGCAAAGGGTACATATCGACTTTGCTGGTCCATTTATGGACTCAATGTTTTTAATCGCGGTGGATGCACACCCCAAGTGGCCGGAGGTAATAAAAATGTCCTCCACCACCACGGAAAAAACCATCACAGTATTAAGGACCATATTTGCCAGGAATGGGCTGCCGGAACAGATCTGTTCTGATAATGGACCGCAATTTGTGTCCGAAGAATTCAGGAAGTTCTTAAAAAGCAATGGGGTCAAGCACTATACGTCCGCCCCATACCATCCCGCCACCAATGGATTAGCTGAAAGGTTTGTCCAGACCTTCAAGAAGGCCATGGGTAATGAAGACATAAATCTACAACATAAGGTAGATAACTTCTTGTTGGCGTACAGGAATGCAACACATGCGGTCACAAACCAAACTCCCGCCATGATGTTTTTCAATAGAAGAATAAGATGCCGGCTGGATTTGATTAAGCCAAACGTCAGAAGGGACGTAGAGAACCGGCAATTTCAAGGCATGAATGAAAGGCCAACTAGATCCTTTCAGATAGGTCAACAAGTTTTGGCCCGGGACTACTGTACCGAGAAATGGCAGCCGGGAACTATTGGAAAAAGGCTAGGACCGTTGATGTATACCGTGGACATTGGTGAAAGCATAATAAGGCGCCATGTTGACCAGATCATAGAATCATCCACAACGGCCCAACCTACTCCACAACTCTATACGTCTAATGTTGAAGCAGAGATACCCAGAGCATCTACCTCCGATCCGGTAATACTGGAATCCGATGAACCTGAAACGGTCCTTCAAGCCGAATCGACCTTGCCAGAAGAACCTACTACACCACCGAAAACGACTACACCACCGAGGCGTTATCCGGACAGAGTCCGGAAGCCTCCAGAGAGACTGAATCTGTGAACTGTTTCACATAAAGTTGTATATATGTTAAGATGTTATATTAATGGGAATATGTATATATTGTTAACCTAAAAAGGGAGGATTGTAGTGTATGTAACGTTCCACCTTTAAGAGAACTATTTTAAGGGTTGCACGACTTTATCTTGGCTACTGTATACTGTAATACCGGTGGTGACCACACCGGTATATAAGTGCTGTGTAAGGATTTATTGGGCAGATTCGCCCTGACCTTCGAATAGTAAAGTCCTGTTAAAGTTACTCTTGTAGTCTGTGTATTAATTCACCATATAACCCACAGACTTTACAGTATTGTGTACAGTTTTGGTCTCCTTACCCAAGGAAGGATATACTTGCCTTAGAAGGAGTGCACGAAGGTTCACTAGACTGATTCCTGGGAGGTGGGGATTGCCCGATGAGGAGAGATTGAGAAGACTAGGCCTATATTCCCTAGAGTTTAGAAGAATGAGAGGTGATCTCATTGAAACATATAAAATTCTTAAGGGGCTTAACAGGATAGATGCTGGGAGGATGTTTCCCCTGGCTGGGGAGTCGAGAACCAGGGAACACAGACTCAGAACAAGGGGTCGGCCATTTAGGACTGAGATGAGGAGAAATTTCTTCACTCAGAGGGTTGTGAATCTTTAGAATTCTCTACCCCAGAAGGCTGTGGAGGCTCATTCAATGAGTATATTGAAGACAGAGATCGATAGAGTTTTGGATACTAAGGGAATCAAGGGATATGGGGATAGGGCAGGAAAGTGGAGTTGAAGTAGAAGATCAGCCATGATCTTACTGAATGACGGAGCAGGCTCAAAGGGCCAAATGGCCTATTCCTGCTCCTATTATGTGATATACCTATCAATTCATTCCATGAAAAGCGACGAGTTAAGATAGTAATTATAAGTTTTTATTGGCTAAATAACAGAGCCCACCCTCGTGGGTGATCGGTTCCAGCAAGGAAGAATACTAGCCAAGCAATCACCTTTATACCTCGGCAAGCAGGCGGAGCCATGGGCGGAGTCAGCTGAGGTATGCCTAGGTATAACAGCGTGCGAGGCAAGAGGTAACCTTGTGTAGGTGATAACAACAGTGTAACAACAACAGTGGTTTACCACATTCACCCCTTGTTTAAAATTGAGTCCGGCGGGGTAAAGTGTACTACTAGTTCGTGTATGTCAGTCTATCAGGAGGCCTCGTAAGCCTTTCTGACCGGCGCAGCAGCGGCAGCGGTGGTGCAGTATCCGATGTTAATGCTGGTGTCTGCGTGGTCGACGAAGGCCCCTGGGGTTCCGGCATGCCGCCTACAGGAGCTGGATTTGGGGGAGTGGTGGGGGATAACGGTGGTGTCTCAGGGGTGCCCGAGGGTGCGAGGTCTCACAAGGAGACTGTGTCCTCCCGCCCGTCTGGGTATTCCACATAGGCATACTGGGGGTTGGCGTGCAGGAGGTTCACCCTCTCGACCAGGGGGTCCGTTTTATGGGTCCTCACGTGCTTCCGCAGCAGGATGGGCCCCGGAGAAGTCAGCCATGTTGGTAGCGAGGTTCCCGTAGTCGACTTCCTGGGGAAAACGAACATTTGCTCATGGGGGGTGGCGTTAATGGCAGTACAAAGCAGTGACCGGATGGAATGGAGCGCTGCCGGGAGGACTTCCTGCCAGCGAGAGGTTGGGAGGCCCTTAGACTTTAGGGCTAAGAGGACGGCCTTCCAAACTGTCGCATTCTCTCTTTCCACCTGGCCGTTCCCCCGGGGGTTGTAGCTGGTGGTCCTGCTCGCAGCAATACCTCTCGCGAGCAGGAACTGGCGAAGTTCCTCGCTCATGAAGGATGAGCCCCGGTCGCTATGTATATAGTTCGGGAACCCGAACAAGGCGAAGAGGTCGTTCAGGCGAAGTCGGATGCATCGCTCTCCACTTGGAAAGGGATGGACTCATCCACTGCGTGCATTGTGGCCTTCGCAATGTCTCCTTTTATGAGGGAGAAGGCTGCGCATGCTTCTGCTGTCAGGGGGAAGGAGGTGGACTTCATGAGGGGTCTGGCTTTGTCCGCATAATTGGGCATAGTAAGCGAAGAGCCCCAGGGTTCTCTTCAGTGCCTTTTGACAGTGGGGAAGGGGAAGCTCCATGAGGGGGCGCATTCTTTCGGGGTCGGGGCCGATGACTCCGTTCTCTACTACGCAGCCGAGGATGGCAAGGCGCGAGGTGTTAAATATACATTTCTCCTTATTGTAAGTGAGATTCAGCCGTTGGGCCGTACGGAGGAATTTCTCCAGATTAACATCGTGGTCCTGCTGGTCGTGGCCGCAGATGGTGACGTTATCTGGATAAGGAAACGTGGCCTGCAGCACGTTCTGGTCAACCATCCGGTCCATCTCCCTTTGGAAGACCAAAACCCCGTTGGTGACGCCGAAGGGAACCCTAAGGAAGTGGTAGAGGCGGCCATTCGCCTCGAAGGCGGTATACTGGCGGTCCTCAGGGCGGATAGGGAGTTGGTGATAGGCCGACTTAAGGTCGATGGTGGAGAATACCCGGTACTGTGCAATCTGGTTGACCATGTCCGATATGCGGGGAAGGGGGTATGCGTCCAGCTGGGTGTACCGGTTTATGGTTTGGCTGTAGTCGATGACCAGGCGGTTTTTATTGCCGGTCTTAACGACTACGACCTGGGCACGCCAGGGGCTGGTGCTCCCCTCGATGATGCCCTCCTTCAGGAGACGCTGCACCTCAGAGCTAATAAAAGCTCTGTCCCCGGCGCTGTACCGCCTGCTCTTGGTAGCGACGGGTTTACAGTCGCGGGTGAGGTTAGCGAACAAGGAGGGGGTGGGACTTTGAGAGTGGAGAGGCCGCAGGTGGTATGCGGCGGGCGGTTTAAAAACTGCTGGTTGTAGACTGAGTGGGGGGAGGGGTCCACCGTATGCCAAAGTGACACTTTGGAGGTGGCATTGGAAATCCAGCCCTAGTAGGACGGCAGCGCAGAGCTGGGGCAGGACGAGAAGTTTAAAGTTTTTATATTCCGTGCCCCTAACCGACAGGGTCACCACACAGTATCCGCTGACGTCTGTTGAATGGGACTTCGACGCCATCGAGATCCGATGGCGCGTTGGCCGGACAGTGAGGGAGTAGCAGCGCACCGTGTCTGGGTGAATAAAACTCTCCGTGCTCCCGCTGTCGAACAGGCAGGTCGTGGCGTGGCCGTTTACCTCGATGTCCATCATGGACCTGGACAGATGATGCGGGAGAGCTTGGTCAAGCGTGACGGAGGCCAGTGTATGGCTGAGTCTGCTGCTGTCGTTGGCAGGTGAGGCGGTGGTCGGGTCTGGAGACAACATGGCGGCCGAGTGCGGCGAACAAAATGGCGGAGAAGATGGCCGCCCCCACGACTCACATGAGGCACTGCTGGCGTCTGTGGCCTTGATCAAAGATGGCCGCCCCCACAACTCACATGAGGTACTGCTGGCGTCTGTGGCTTTCCCTCTGCAGGCGTTCGCGAAGTGGCCTTTTTTTCTGCAGCCGGAGCAGTTCGCGTTCCTTGCAGGGCAGCGCGCCCTTTGATGTCTCGCCTGGCCACAGAAATAGCAGCTGGCGGCCCGATCGCGGGGCTCCGCTGCCGCAGCAGGTCCCGGGGGTGGCGGTCCCGATCGATTCCGGGACACCGACGCCGTAGTAGGTCCCAGGGGCGGCGGTGCGAGGGGTATTGCGGCCGGAGTCGGGCCCGAGTCCCACGGTCGCGCAGCACTGTACCCGGAGTACGTCTCGAGGTCCCGATGGGCCACTTCCAGGGAGCGAGCGAGGGCTGTAGCTGCTTTCAAGTCGAGGTCCTTTGATTCAAGCTGTCTTTGCCGTGAGTAGTCGGACCGAAGGCCTTTCACGAAGGCATCACGGATATTTCCTTCAGCATGTTGTGCAGCCGATACAGCTTTAAAGTCACAGTCCCTGCCGAGTGTTTGTAGCGCCCGTAAAAATTCATCTACAGACTCTCCTGGCTGTTGCGAGCGGGATCTTAGGAGATGTCTGGCCTACATTGAATTTACTGGGCTCCGGTACTGCTCTTTTAGCAGGTCGAGGGCCTCCTCGTATGTAGTAAGGTCCCGGATGAGTGCAAATACTTTAGGGCTCACCTGGGCGGTCAGAACTCTTAGTTTGTCGGCTTCCGATGGCACGCCGGAGGCTACCAGGTAGGATTCAAAGCCGCTCAGCCAGTGATCGAAGTCGAGGGCTGAATTCGCTGCCTGTGGATTTAGATCCAGGTACGGCGGTCGGAGGGCTCGCAGCCAAGTCGGCTGCTGGGGCTGGTCAGTCATTTCAAAATTTAGCCAATAAAATTGATATACCTATCAATTCATTCCATGAAAAGCGACGAGTTAAGATAGTAGCTATAGGTTTTTATTGGCTAAATAACAGAGCCCACCCTCGTGGGTGATCGGTTCCAGCAAGGAAGAATACTAGCCAAGCAATCACCTTTATACCTCGGCAAGCAGGCGGAGCCATGGGCGGAGTCAGTTGAGGTATGCCTAGGTATAACAGCGTGCGAGGCAAGAGGTAACCTTGTGTAGGTGATAACAACAGTATAACAATAACAGTGGTTTACCACATTATGTTCCTATGTTCTTATATTAAGCGCACAAATGCCAGCAGGTGAGAGACCAGGCCCAAGACATAATTTCATACCACTCAAACTTCACACAATGGCCCAAAATTGCTGTGGCTGGCCACCGAACAGCACCTGCTGTTAGTTAGACTTGCCATTGCCCGTTTAATGTCGACGATATTTTGCGCTGCAAGTTGCTGGATGCGAGATGGAAACAGCGCAGCGCCCTTTACAGGGCATCTGGGACCTGAGTGAACAGGACAAGTAACTATGTATCTCCTTAACCAATCAGATTGAAGCATTGTGAAATTAACAGCGCAAAATTTGAACAAGAAAGTCTAAGTTAGAATGGTGAATCCAATGTCAAATCAGCTACAGAAAGAGAAATGAAGAGGAAAAGTTTGGAGTAAAAGAGAAAAAGAGAGAAAATCGTTTTTTAAAAATTCTTTTAAATCTCCAACTTCAATTAAAACGTGATATAATGAGTGTCCACACTGGTAATAGCTCATTTTCAGTGGCAGAGAGGTTGACTGGCAGTAATGAACACTTATACGATAGCAAAATACTGCGGATGCTGGAAATCCGAAATAACAACAGAAAACGCTGGAAAAATGCAACAGGCCAGGCAGCATCCGTGGAGAGAGAAATAGAGTTAACGTTTCAGGTCGATGACCCTTCATCAGAACTGAGAAGAAAGGCAGGAAATTAAACAAATTAAAAGGCCAGCTTGGGGGCTGGGAAATGGGGGAGGGGATGAAAGAACAAAAGGGAAGTGAAGAGACATTAAGAGGTATTCGAGACGAGATAGTGATGGGACAAGTAAAGAGACAAAAGATGGCTCTAGATAAAGTGTGAAATGCGCTGGCCGAATGAGCAGCCTGTTCTTGCCCCACGGAACTTATCTCTTCCTATCTCCACTCTATCTTTTCTCCCCTTGTCCAGTCTCTTCCCACCTACATCCGCGACTCTTTGGACGCCCTCCGCCACTAACAGTTTCCAGTTTCCTGGCCCCAACCGCCTCCTTTTCACCATGGACGTACAATCCCTCTACACCCCCATCCCCCACCAGGATGGCCTGAGGGCGCTCCGCTTCTTCCTTGAACAGAGGCCCAACCAGTCCCCATCCACCACCACCCTCCTCCGCCTGGCTGAACTTGTTCTCACATTGAACAACTTCTCCTTTGACTCCACTCATTTCCTCCAAATTAAAGCTGTTGCTATGGGTACCCGCATGGGTCCTGGCTATGCCTGACTTTTCGTGGGAACACTCTTTGTTCCAGTCCTACTCGGGTCCCCTCCCTCACCTCTTTTTCCGGTACATTGATGACCGTATTCTTCACATGGTCCATCTCCGACTCTTCCCTTCCCTTCCTCGACTTCTCCGTCTCCATCTCTGGGGATAGGTTATTGACCAACATTCACTACAAGCCCACAGCTACCTGGACTGCACTTCCTCCCACCCTGTCTCCTGTAAGGACTCTATTCCATTCTCCCAGTTTCTCCGTCTCCGACGATGCCACCTTCCACACCAGTGCTTCCGATATGTCTTCCCTTTTCCTCAACTGAGGATTCCCCTCTACCGTGGTTGACACGGCCCTCGACCGTGTCCGTTCTATCTCCCGCACTTCTGCCCTCACCCCTGCCCCTCCCTCCCGGAACCACGATAGGGTTCCCCTTGTCCTCACCTTTCACCCCACCAACCTCCACATTCAACGGATCATCCTCTGCCATTTCCGCCACCTCCAACGTGATCCCACCACCAAACACATCTTCCCCTCCCCTTTCAGCATTCCGTAGGGACTGCTCCCTCCGAGACACCCTAGTCCACTCCTCTATCACCCGCAGCACCCCTTCCCCTTCGCCCGGCACCTTCCCGTGCAAACACAGGAGATGCAACACCTGCCCTTATACCTCCCCCCTTCCCACTGTCCAGGGCCCCAAACACCCCTTCCAGGTGTAACAGCGATTTACTTGTACTTCTTGCAATCTAGTATACTGTATTCGCTGCTCACGATGTGGTCTCCTCTACATTGGGGAGACCAAACGCAGATTGGATGACCGCTTTGCGGAACACCTCCATTCAGTCCGTAAGGGTGACCCCCGAGCTTCCGGTCACCTGTCATTTTAATTCACCGCCCCATTCCCACTCAGACCTCACTGTCCTCGGGCTCCTGCATTGTTCCACGGAAGCTCAGCGTAAGCTCGAGGAACAGCACCTCATCTTCCGATTAGGCACTTTACAGCCTTCCGGACTCAATATCGAGTTCAACAATTTCAGATCACAACCTCGGCCCCTATTACATTTTTATATATTTTTTATCCACACCTTTGGTTTGTGCCTTTTCCCTTTTTTTTTCCTCTCCCACATAGCAGCTGTCTCTCATTCTGCCAGCGCATTTCACACTTTATCTAGAGCCATCTTTTGTCTCTTTACTTGTCCCATCACTATCTTGTCTCGTCTTGAATACCTCTTAATGTCTCTTCACTTCCCTTTTGCTCTTTCATCCCCTCCCCCATTTCCCAGCCCCCAAACTGGCCTTTTAATTTGTTTCATTTCCTGCCTTTTTTCTCAGTTCTGATGAAGGGTCTTCGACCTGAAACGTTAACTCTATTTCTCTCTCCACGGATGTTGCCTGGCCTGCTGAGTTTTTCCAGCGTTTTCTGTTATTATTTAGTAATTAACACTTATTGCGCCGTTAAAAGGATGCTTGGACTGAAATGGACAAGCTCCAACTATCTGTGCCAAGTTTAGTTCAGATCTACTGCACAAATACAGCAACTCCACACCATTCGACGCATGTCAATGGTGAGACAGAAGGCAAGATGCCGTTTTCACGAAGCTAACGGCGGAGCGACACATCTCAGACAGCAACCTTTGGATTTCCGTGTTTAATCGTGCATCTGCAGTTGCCTGAAGTTGCTGTGGTATTTGCACATAAGTAACGGCGAGCTTCGCCTTATTTTGACAGCAATTTTTGGGCCTTTGAATAGTATAATTCCAATTTGATGCAAAGCCAACTTTAAAACTTTTCCAATCAAACAGCTGGGGAACTTTTGGAACACAATTCTTAAACACTTTCAGTATCAAGATTGGGGACTGCTGGCTGCACCCTCCTAATAATAGTAACATGTGTTTATATAGCACCTTTAACATACTAAATTGGCCCAAAGCACTTCACAGGAGCATTATCAGACAAATTTTAACACTGAGCTACATAAGGAGATATTCTGACGAAAGGTCATCGACCTGAAATGTTAACTCTGTTTCTCTCTTCACAGATGCTGCCTGACCTGCTGAGTATCTCCAGCATTTTCTGTTTTTATTTAAGGAGATATTCGGGCAGGTTACCAAAAGCTTGGTCAAAGAGGTAGGTATTCAAGAAGAGTGAGGTTTAGGGTGGAAATTTCAAAGCTTAGGGCACAGCCACCAATGGTTAGGCAAAGGAAATCGGGGATGCACAAGTGGCCAGATTGAGGAATGCAGAGTTCTCGGAGGGATGTAGGGTTGATGGTTACAGAGATAGGGAGGAGCAAGGCCATGGAGGGATTCGAACACAAGGATTAGAATTTTAAAATCGATGTTGTCGTGTATTGATTGCGAGTTTGACACCAGTCAATACGGTAATGTAATGTGCGAGTTTGACACCAGTAAATACGATAATGTAATGTGCATTGCATTATGGGAATTACCCGGGAAAACGGCAGTCAGCCATTTTACACAATAAAGTGAACACTGCAGTTATAAGCCTGTCTGCCTGATTCTATGCTTTAATGCATTCATACAACATTGGCGACGAGGATAACGAACGGAATCATTTCAGATAGGTAGTTGCCCAAGTTTTAGTTAGCTACGATGGAGAAGACCGGCATTCAAAATTTTGCATGCTTCGCCGAGCCAGCCACGTTGGGTCCAAGATGACGAGGTGGTTAACGTCTTTTGAGCTTTATGCCGACGGCAAAGGACTCATTATCGACGATACCTCTACAGGTGCCACAAACTAGAGGAGAAGAGCTCTACTTCTACACCTAGCAGGACCAGATGTCCAGGATATCTTTTCGACTCTACCGGACACAGGAGAGCCAGCAGACTACACGGCGGCAGTTAGTGCTTTGAATCACTACTTTGTGCCCCAGGTCAACGCAGCATTTGCTAAACAGACTTTTCATAAGTTGTCCCAGAAGACAGGTGAGACTGTGCAACAATTTGCTACTCGCTTGCGGCAGGCTGCTAAAGACTGTGCTTTTGGGGGGGATGCGGATAATCAAATAAGAGACGCTATCCTGAGTAGGTGCACGTCAGCCTATGTGCGGAGGAAATTGCTAGAGGAAGGGCAAGGTCTAACACTCGCCCGCACGTTACAATTGGCCTCACAATGTGAAAACGTCGAGGAGCAGATGTCAGCCATGTCATGTACAGAGAAGGCAGAGACAGATACTGTTCTTCGTGTTACACAGAAAAGAGGGTGTTATGCGAAAAGCTCGACAGAGAAACCAAAGGGAAATGGTGATAGGAACGAAAGGAAATGTTACAGATGTGGACACACATACCACATGGGCAGAGATCCGAAATGCCCAGCACGCGGACAGACGTGTCATAAGTGCAAGGGAAAGGATCATTTCTCCAAAGTATGCCGCACAAAGGGTACAAAGAAACACAGTGTGAACAATGTAGAGGAACAAAATGACTTTACATTTGCTGTTACTGGAAATAATGTGAGAGTTTTGTTTCTTTTACTTCTTTTGTCCGATCGCAGCCCTGCCTTCGATCTATTTTCTTTTCTTTCCAGTTTTGAAGAAGGGTTCAACCCGAAACGTCAACTCAAATTTCTCTCCACGGATGTTGCCTGACCTGCTGAGTTTTTCCAGCATTTTCTGTTGTTATGACAGAGACTTACCTTTTGTGTGGGGGGAGTAAACCTGAAAATGTTAATTGATTCGGATGCAACTAGTAATGTGATAGATGAGAATACATGGGAAGGATTAAAGTCAGAACACATTAAGTGTCAGTCACATGTCCCTAAGACAGAGAGAAAGTTATTCTCTTATGCTTCTAGCCGACCACTGTCAGTTAAAGGTGTATTCGCATGTGGGATTACAATAGGTAAGAGAACTGAGCAGGCGGAGTTCATTGTGGTTAAAGGCCATGGAGCGCCGTTGCTAGGAAGGGAGACAGCCATGAAACTGGGAGTTTTAAAAATAGGCGCAGATGTCTCAGCTGTGGTAGATGTAAGACAGCTACTAGAACAGCGGTATCCAAAGGTGTTCCAGGGAGTAGGAAGGCTAAACACAAAACAGATCAGTTTGTATATCGACCCACAAGTGAAGCCTGTGGCCCAGCCACTCAGGCGTATACCATGCAACTTAAGGGGGCAGTAGAGGCCAAAATAAAACAGTTGAGGGACATGGACATTATCGAACCTGTAACTGGTCCCACCCCATGGGTAAATCCTGTGGTTATTGTACCAAAAGTGGATAAGGATGTAAGGTTATGCCTAGACATGAGACGAGCAAACCAGGCAATAGTGAGGGAACGATATCCAATCCTCACCGTTGATGAGATACTCCAAGGTATGAACGGCTCGACAGTGTTTAGTAAGCTAGACCTGAAATGGGGTTATCACCAGCTAGAACTGACCCGAGTCACGAGAAATCACAACGTTTGCAGTACATAACGGAGTATACAGGTACAAGAGGCTGACATTCGGTGTATCTTCAGTTAGTGAGCAATATCAGCACGAGATAGCTAATGCCTTAGCTGGAATAGAGGGTGTTGAAAACATCTCAGACGACATTATCGTGCATGCACACGACCAGGAAACGCACGACAGACGCCTGCACGCTGTCATGACCAGACTAATGGAAAGTGGACTGACACTAAACTCAGAGAAGTGCCAATTCAACATGGACCGATTGATTTTCATGGGAATCCTGTTGTCTGAAAAGGGTATCGGACCAACAGCAGAGAGAGTGCGAGCGGTGGCAGAAGCTCGGGAACCAGAGAATGCTACAGAGGTGAGGAGTTTCTTGGGACTCGTTGGGCACAGTAGCAGATTCATCCCGCAGTTTGCAACGCTACCAGAGCCACTGCGACGCCTGACGAGAAAAGACACACCATTTAAATTTGGATCACAACAGAGACAGTCATTCAGTGCACTCAAGGAAGAGTTGGCCAGAGCCGGCACTTTAGCATATTTTGATAAGGACGCACCAACCAAGGTGATAGCAGATGCCAGTCCTGTAGGTTTAGGCGCAGTACTAGTTCAGGACCAACAGGGACAAGAGGTGCCAATATGCTATGTAAGTCGTAGTTTAACAGACTGTGAGAGGAAATACTCTCAAACAGAGAGAGGCCTTAGCTCTTGTATGGGCTTGTGAGAGGCTGCATCCATATGTGTATGGCCGAAAATTTAACTTGGTAACTGACCATAAGCCATTACAAGTGATATACGGCCCACACTCTAAACCCTGTGCCCGTATAGAGAGATGGGTACTTAGATTACAGCCGTACGATTTTAAGGTGATACACATTCCAGGCAAGCAAAACATTGCAGACCCACTGTCACGATTGCTGGGAGAGACAGCAAAACAGGAGCGACATTCTCATGGCTCAGATGAATACGTGAGATTCGTAGCTGTGAGTGCGACACCAAAAGCACTCACTACTAGAGAGGTGGAGGAAGCCTCTGCTACCAACCCAGAGCTGATTGAGGTACGGAAGGCAAGCACAAACGGACATTTTGAGAACTGTAAAGCTTATGCAGCAACTGCAAACGAGCTGTGCGTAGTGGGGTACCTAGTTCTTCGGGGAACACGCATCGTGCTACCCACAGTGTTACACGCACGAGCCCTGGTGTTAGCACATGAAGGACACTTGGGAATAGTTGGAACAAAGCAACATCTCAGAACCAAGGTTTGGTGGCCTGGCTTGGACAAGGCAGCTGAAAAACACTGTAAAGCGTGCCACAGCTGTCAGATAGCAGCCAGACCCGACCCACCTGAACTGTTGAGACCAACACCATTACCGGAGGGCCCCTGGCAGGATGTAGCTATAGACTTACTGGGACCCTTGCCGTCCAACCACTCCATTCTTGTGGTAGTTGATTATTATAGTCACTACCTGGGACCCTTGCCGTCCAACCACTCCATTCTTGTGGTAGTTGATTATTATAGTCGCTACTATGAATACGACATCATGACCTCCACAACAACAGAGAAGGTTATTGATAGTTTAGAGTCAATCTTCAGCCGTCATGGTTTGCCAATCACCTGCAAATCTGATAATGGTCCCCAATTCAGATCTGAATTATTCAAAGAATACTGTGAAAACAACGGGATCAAACACCTGAAAACGACAGCAAAATGGGCTCAGGCTAACGGAGAAGTCGAGCGCCAGAATGCATCGCTGATGAAGAGAATCAGAATTGCTCAGTCAGAAAGACTAGATTGGACACGTGAACTTAGAAAATATGTGACTGTGTACAGGAGCATTGACCATGCCACGACAGGAAAGAGCCCGGCAGAGCTGCTCTTTAAACGGAAAATGAGAGGAAAGCTGCCAGACATCACAGAGTCACGCGCAGACATGGGAGTATGTGACCGGGACGCCGAACAAAAAGGCAAGTCCAAACTGTATGCAGATGAACAGTGGAGAACACAATACTCAGAGGTGGAAGTTGGCGACACGGTGCTGGTACGGCAGGACAAAGTGGACAAGTTCACCACTCCTTTTAATGCCACACCCCACAAAGTTTTGAGTAAAACAGGGAGTCAAGTAGTAGTAGAATCTCCAGATGGAGCACGCTACTCGAGAAACACTACGTTTGGGAAGAAATACAGAACCAATGGACCAAAGGAGACACTCCATGAGCAGGAGGAAACACAAGGGACTGAGGACAGTATAGTAGATCCTGACACACATACCACTGTGACACAGGCAATACCCACTGACCCCAACATGTCAGACATACCCAATACAGCCAGACCTCAAAGGGTTAAAAGAAAACCCCAAAGACTGTCTGATTATGTCACAACATAAACTGTGCGAGAACTGCATGGGTGATGTTAAATGTTTAAACCTGGGAATTATTTAGTTGTGTGGTAAGACACAAGTTTGTAAAAAGTTTATAAGCCAAATAAGTTATTGTAAGCAACTGTTTGTAAACTGCAAGTTTGTTTCCAAGGAAAAGGGGGATGTCATGTATTGATTGCGAGTTTGACACCAGTCAATACCGTAATGTAATGTGCGAGTTTGACACCAGTAAATATGGTAATGTAATGTGCATTGCATTATGGGAATTACCCAGGAAAACAGCAGTCAGCCATTTTACACAATAAAGTGAAGATCGCAGTTAGAAGCCTGTCTGCCTGATTCTATGCTTTAATGCGTTCATACAACAGATGTATTGGTTACACCGGGAGCCAATGTAAATCAGTGAGCACAAGGGTGACAGGCAATGTTGCTTGCAATTTTTTTTCGTGCGCAGTCCTTTTAACTGGCTGCACAGCCCATTTAAATTTTCGCGTGCACGCGGTTATTTCCATTGAATAGCCGGTGAGCGGCCTGTATGGGACCTCCAGACCGCTGCGCACAGCTTAACAGGAACGCTGGTGATGGGTGAGCGGGACTTAGTGTGAATTAGGATACAGGCAGCAGAGTAAGTAACTGGTGCAGAGGTGCACACATCAAGAATCTACGGGTACCAGTCTGAGAGGAGCAGCCAGAGACGAAGACCCTAAAAGCACAACTTCACCCTTGGCCCAGTGAGTAACTGCACCATCCAGCTGAGCCAGCCTGATCCCCGGGAGCTCCTGCTCCTGCGCAGCTGAAGGGCTGTCACAGCCCATCATGTTCTTTCATACAGTACTGTGACTGGCAGCTGGCACAGGCCCGCTGAAAGGCCCCAAGCCGGCTCTATGTTTAGCAAAGAGGGAGACGCCCGTAACGGGGAAGAGGGGACACTAACGCCCGGCCCGGCCCGGCCCTGCCGGCTATCCTCGGTGTCCGGTCTCGGGGGTGAATGAAGCCGGTTCCCGGACCCCCCGACCCTCTCACTCCCGTCCCCGGGCCCTCTCCCACTCACTCACTCACTCACCCCCAGCAGCCGGTCGCGGCTCTCGCGCTGCCACATTCTCCCGCTCGCGGATTCGATGCAAACAGCGCGCGCTTGACAGGACCGGATACACGTCACCGCCAGCTGAGCGATCGGCACCCGGGCAGCATCCCCTGCACCAGGCACTGTGCAACTTCCACTGTCTGCATCCCCTGCACCAGGCACTGTGCAACTTCCACTGTCTGCATCCCCTGCACCAGGCACTGTGCAATTTCCACTGTCTGCATCCCCTGCACCAGGCACTGTGCAACTTTCACTGTCTGCACCAGGCACCCTGCAACTTTCACTGTCTGCATCCCCTGCACCAGGCACTGTGCAACATTCACTACCTGCAATCCTTTGCTTGCACCTTGCAGCCCTCACCGCTGCATCAACTGTGAAACATTCATTACCTGCATGACTTGCTCGCACCGTACATCATTCGCAGGCACAGTGTATTCCGGAAATGTGCAATGCTTTCCAGCTGCATTCCAACACTGTGCAACATTCACCAACTACATCTCAACACTGCGACATGCCCCTAAATCTCCTGCACCGTGCATCACTCACAGGCTGCATTCTCTGCCTCAGGTTACAGGTTGGATATCGGGGCATTGCCGGCTGCTACCCAGCACTGTCCGATGCTCTCCAGCTTCATTCCAGTACTATGCATCAGTCACAGGCCGCAAGCTCTAAAATATGTATCATCCAGACTGCAATCCCTGCCTCATCCTGAGCGGCATGTGAGATTCATAGGCTTCATCCCATAGGGTTGCCAACTCTGCTGGAGGCATTCCCGGAGGTGTGATCATGTAACATTCTAACCACGTGACATCTAATCACGTGTTACCTGCAAATGTTATTGCATTTACCTTATAACAGTTGGGTGCCCTGTAGTTGAGTATTTTTGCTTGTGGTTTTGCGGCAGCAACTGTTATGTGAGACGTTCCAAGAACCAGGAAGCCACCTGCAAGTGGGCGAAAAAGAGAAACCACAGGAGGGGAGGAGGGGAAACCAGAGGTGGGAGGAATTTTGATTCCAGCAGTAACTAATAGTAACTCACTGAAATTGCACTGATAACTAATAGTAATCCTGGGAACACTCAGATTCCCCTCATAACCAACAGTAATACAACAACAACTCATTGACACTCTACATGTAACTGTTAGTAATAGGTGCAATGCCCCGATATCCAACCTGTAACTAGTACTAATCCTATAACACGCCAATATTCACCCTGTAACTACAGCCAAAATCCCCCTGCACTGCACAAGGTGTGGTCAGGCTCCCCAGACGATGCCACTTTTAACAGGCCCCATCTCTCTCCCTATGCCCTTGGACTCTGATTTTAGACTCAGGGCCTATGTGAAAGGGACAACTCTGAACTGGAAGCCTTAGTCAGAGCCGATCTGTACTTGGCCTTCACATGTCAAAACTGGCCGGCACAGACTGACCTGAACCAAATCATTTTAGTTTTGGGCTCCAAGCTACAGGAAGGATGTAGAGGCAATAGAGCGAGTACAGTGCAGATTCACTAGGATGCTGCCTGGTGTGAGAAAATGCAAGTAAAAAGAAAGACGTGAAAAATTGGGGCTGTTTTCATTAGAACAGAGGAGCTAAAGGCGCGATTTGATAGAGATACTTAAAATTATGATGGGATGGGATACAGTAGATGGAAACAGACATTTTCCAGTGGTTGAAGGGTCTAGAATAAGGGGTCATAGATAGAAGATAAAAATAAGAAATTTAGGATGGGGGGCAGGAGAAGTCTATTTTAATAGAGGTTGCGTGGCTGTGGAATGAACTGCCAGAGTTAGTGATTGAAGCAGAAATTACGTCTACTTTTAAGAATAGGTGAGATAGGCGGTTGACAGAAAGGGAAATAAAGGACTATGGGAACAGGACAGGCATGTGAGACTGGGACTACTGATTGCCTGGAGGATAAACACCAACTCAGACTAATTGGGCTGAACAGCCTGTTTATGTGTTGTAATTTCTACATAATCTTTACAAAAAGATCTGGATTAGCATCTGGTTAGGAGGGCTAGCAGGATAACTAGGGATGTGCAACATTTGCAGCCTTGCTTGCATCGCTTACGAACAAATAAAAAAAACTACTAGAAATGAACCTTATGGTTCTGTTGCAAGGACCACAGGCCCCAAGAAAAGCATCCCACTTAGGATTTATAGTGCGGGATATAAAATTGATAAATATTCTCAAGTTTTGCTTGATTTACCTTTGTTAACAGGTAGCAGCTTTGCTGAAGCTTTCCTCAGGAGATTAAAGACATTGGGTAGAGTCCATGATTGAGCAGATTGTATCTGGTCTGTGGAAGGAATGGATGTCATCGTCTTTTCTCATTCCATTATATATGCTCTTAAAAATGAGTTAGGTTCACTTATGTACAGTCAAGCTGGTCAATGAGATAAGGGAAGAATTGCAAGAGGACAGAAAGGTTCAGGTACAGTAAGAGCAGAAACAGCAAACAGAAGGATTGGAGCCAAGTTGTGGAGAAATCAAGCAGACCTACAAAGTTGGGACTCCTTTCTTTCTAAGTTCATTGGAATTCCAAAGCATCTCATCCTCGCCAAGAGTTGGGGGAGTTTTCCAACCAAGGCTGATGTTGAGATTGGTAACAGCATTAATATTTAAATGAAAATATCAACACAAATTAATATCAGCCCAGGTGTCAGTCTTGGCGCAGTGGAACCACTCTCATCTGAGTCAGAAGGTTGTGGGTTCATGCTTCCACTCCAGAGACTTGACCTTAATCCAGGCTGGCACTCCAGTGCAGTACTGAGGGAGTGCTGCACTGTTGGTGGTGCCGTCTTTCGGATGAGCTGTTAAACCGAGGTTCTCGTCTGCCTTCTCAAGTGGACCTAAAAGATCCCATGACACTATTTGAAGAAGAGTGGTGGGGAAGGGATTCTCCCAATGTCCTGGACAACACCTAAAAAACATGATCTGGTCATTTATTTCATTGCTGTTTGTGGGATCTTGCTGTGAGCAAATTGGCTGCTGTGTTTCCTACATTACCCTTCAAAAAGTACTTAATTGGCTATAAAGCATTTTGGGACTTCCTGAGATCATCAAATGTGCTATATAAATGCATTTCTTTCTTTCTTTCTCTCTTTTTCTCTTTTTCTTTCTTTCTCTCTTTCTTTCTCTCTCTCTCTCTTTCATGGCCACAGGACCATGTGACCATATGTAGTCCATCCAGCAGGATAACTCCAGGGTTCACTATCAGCTGAGACCAGATGACCTTGTTTGGTCATCATGTTTAATATAACAGATTAGTTCCTCCTATGCTGACCAGAAGGTCCCAGGTTCTCTGCTGAGTTGCCTGACCTCAGTGAGAGTGGCAGTAGGGCACTACAATTGGCCTCCGAAGCTAGGAAGCATAATTCACCTAGGGTCCTGATTAGTATCCAGTTGTAAAGTGGACATTGGTTGAGGACAGGCTCAGGTTTGTGCCCCCCACAGCCAAATACCCTTTGCATTCTATGAACATACGAACAATGACGGACAGGTAAAGACCCTCTGGTGCATCCAGCCTGCCCCACAGAATGGTGATACCTTGTGCATCATAATAAATACTCTCCACCCCACCTGAAACCATGTGATCTCCTGGGAGAGCCAAATTAACCAGTTTAAAAAAAAAAACAGGCCAATTTGTGAAAAAAAATCTGGGGAATTCCTCTCCGACCCATCGAGGCAATCGAAACTAGTTCAAGAGATTGCACTGGCCCTGAATTCCCTGCAATACCTACCTTCTGTAAGAGGTGATCTCCCCCAGCCAGAAACAGGTCCAGCTCTCGCTTGAAGGAATTTGGCGAATCAGCATCCACCACACGAGACGGCAGCCTGTTCCTGGGGAAAGAGGGAGCTGTTCCGTGGGGACGAGCTCCACTTAAACTGGGCTGGGACCAGTGTCCTGGCGAATCGAATAACTAGGGCGGTAGATAGGGCTTCAAACTAATGAAGGGGGATGGTGGGAGGATTCAGGAAAGGGTAAATTCAAAAGCAGTAAGAGAAATGTTAAGGCTGTAGAGCAGAGCAGTGATCTGGGTAAAGATAAGCAGTGTGGGTCAAGAAGAGTGTACTGGCCTCGCTAGATGTGCTCCTATCTAGTTATCCAGCAAGTTAAACACTCATTCAAATAATTCCTCGTGAAGCCATTTAGCTGTTTTGGAGCTTTACTTGAACAAATTTGTGAAACTGTAAACAAAGACAAAGCATGTTTTGTACATAAACTGAGTACTATACATTCGATATTACATAAGTTATAAACATATTTACAACAGTAGAATAGACTAATTGTATAACTAACATTTGCACTGTACTTCTGTAAATATCAAATATTAACCTTTTATAAACATAGTGGGGCAGAAATTCGGGTCAGGGGCTTGCCGCGCGTGCAAGCCCCCGATCTGCACTTACCCGACGCGCCGGCCGTTGAGCTTCAGGGACGCCTGGAATTCCTGTTTTAAAATGTTGACTCCCGGGCAGCGTCTGACATCACGCCGCCCAGGAGTGCAGCCAGCGCGAAGCCTGGAGCGCGCAGTGCAAGTGAGACACGCCCCTTGAGGTCTCATTTTAAAAGGACACGCCCCCAATGTTTCTCACAAGCTGCAAAGCATTTTTACATATAGAGCAGCATTTTAAATAGGTTTTTAGTATTTTTAAGAAGCTTTTGGTAACTTTTATAAACTTTTAAAAACGTTTACATTATTTTGAAGAATCTGAAGTAGTTTTAAACAGAATTAAAGCGATTTAAAGACTTTTAAAAGCCCTGAAAGCATTTTTTTCATTTCATTTATTTAATTAGCAATGGCGTCGTCGTACGTGTCTTCACACTGTTCCCTTTGGGGAACTGTATGAAGTGGTGGAAGGATTTCTGGCCATGATTAACACTCCTTCCGTGACCGTAACCATCTTTGTACCAGTATTAGGGTGGTTAGGCCTATGGCGGGAGGGTTTTACGGGCTCCCACAACCTATACGAGGGGGGGGGGCCACCCACACCCACGGACGCAAATATCCCACTGGATGTCCACCCAGAATTTAGAGCCGGAGCTCCGACTCCACTTGCCGGGACTGTCTGGAGCGGGGTTAGAAACCCTACGCCGTGTGGCCCAGCGGCGGGGATGCTACCGCTACGCCAAAGGCCCACTCAGATTAGCAACATGAAATGGCTGGAATGAGCACAATTCACAGCATTAAAAGAACTCACAATTGAACTGATGATGACCTCAGCAATCTCCTCAACGAGGTGGAGGCGCAGCGCCTGCTCATCATTGGTAATGAGAAGTCCAAGGCGCCGCAAAAAGGACAGATGATAGCTTGGTCTTTCAAGTGACAGCATAGGGCTCCAGTCACGGGGAGGGAAAAGGCGCAGGAAACGTATGGGTGTCACCTTTTGCACGGAGTGGGCCTTTTGCTTAGCAGTAAGCATCCCCGCCGCTGGGCCAGAAGGAGTAGGGTTTCGAGCCCCGCTCCAGACAGCCCCGGCAAGTGGAGTCGGAGCTCCAACTATAAATTCTGGGTGGACATCCAGCGGGATACTTGCGTCCGCGGGTGTGGGTGCCCCCCCCCTCAGATGGGTTGTGGGAGCCCGTAAAACCCTCACGCCATAGGACTAACCACCCTAATGGCTGGTATGAAGATGGTTATGGTCACGGAAGGAGCGTTAACGTGGCCAGAAATCCTTCCACCACTTCATACAGTTCCCGAAAGGGAACAGTGTGAGGATACATACGACGATGACCTCTTGCGCAATGCACCTCCTTGGACCCTCAGTCGCAGATGCGAGGGGGCAAATCGTGCAATTGTTAAATTTTTCATTTTATTGACATGTAAAATGTTGGCCCAGTAATTCCGTTCCAAATGCGTGCGTACGGTCGGGGTACTCACGTGTCTGGCCGGAGGAAATGCCGGTTTTCAGCATGCACAGCGCATGCGGGGAAAACCGGCATTTCCTGTCCTCTGAACAAAGGGGTTCAGAGGCAGAACACGTGCGACTGCACAGGCAGAGCGTGCGCAGTAAAATTCGCCGGTTTCATTCATGCTTTCAGTGAGGTTAAGTCCTTACAACTTACACATGAAAAAAGCATGAGTACAGTTGCTCCAGAGGCTGCGGAGGAAGATATATTTTATCGTGGAGCTTCTGTAAGGCAATATTTTTGTTTGGGAAAGGGAGGAAAGTTATTTTAAGAAATGCTGAGGTAAGTTTTAAAGTTTAATTTTTTTGTTTTTTAAAACGGGCTTTCAGTACTGTAGGTAGAAGGAGCAATTGTGGCTATGTGAATTGAATTTGCTGTGTTTATTAAATGTGAAAATGACTCCAACATTTTTAAGAAAGAAACTTTTCATCAGTAATATATTCTTTTAAGTAATTATGTATGTATGTCTGTATATATTCCTTTGCGTATATGTATGTATATATTCCTTTACTTATGTGTATGAATGTATGTATTTAATTATGACTTTCAGAGAATGTAACTTAATGGAAAATCATAATTAAATACATACATTCATACACATAAGTAAAGGAATATATACATACATATACGCAAAGGAATATATACAGACATACATACATAATTACTTAAAAGAATATATTACTGATGAAAAGTTTCTTTCTTAAAAATGTTGGAGTCATTTTCACATTTAATAAACACAGCAAATTCAATTCACATAGCCACAATTGCTCCTTCTACCTACAGTACTGAAAGCCCGTTTTAAAAAACAAAAAAATTAAACTTTAAAACTTACCTCATCATTTCTTAAAATAACTTTCCTCCCTTTCCCAAACAAAAATATTGCCTTACAGAAGCTCCACGATAAAATATATCTTCCTCCGCAGCCTCTGGAGCAACTTTACACATGCTTTTTTCATGTGTAAGTTGTAAGGACTTAACCTCACTGAATCCATGAATGAAATCAACGAAGTTCACTGCGCACGCTCTGCCTGTGCAGTCGCACGCATTGTGCCTCTGAACCCCTTCGTTCAGAGGACAGGAAATGCCGGTTTTCTCCGCATGCGCTGTGCATACTGAAAACCGGCATTTCCTCTGGCCAGACGCGTGAGTACCCCGACCGTACTCACGCGTTTGGAACGGAATTACTGGGCCAGTGTTATCAAAATACTACGTTGACAAAGTTACTATCATGATAGCAGACAAAGATACTCACCGATATTGCGCCTGACCTAACATATGAGATCAGATTACATTGGATTGAGAATCCCTCATGGCAGATTCTCCATTGCTCTGTTAGGTTCTTTCTGGAATTCTACTTCCTGGTCAAACAGGAAGAAAGGTAGAAAGGTCAAAGGACCTCTGCTACATACAAACACTGCTAACACAATAACCACCACCAGAGGGTGCTATCTGCATGTAAAATGTCCGTAATGTCCATAAGTCCAGAACACTCCCCGTCTGGGGTCATTAACGACTCCACATAGTCCGAACTCTACTTGTCACTGGAGTTCTCTGGCAACAAAAGAAGAACCACCTCAGAGATAGTCCGTCGGTGTCGATGATAGGATGCAGCTTCCGTAGACTGCTGTGAGGGGGTAGGTTGCGTTCTGCTGCGCACAGTTCCAATCTGGGTATGGTGAGGTCTGCCTGGGGCGCCAACTTGCCTCTATCAAAGACGAAGCCGATTTTGCTTTGTCCATCTTGAGTGGTGACCTTCAGATAAGCCACACTTGCAATGGCCTTAGCGGATGCGTCTGTAAAGACACAAAGCTCTTTGAATTGGGTATTTAAGGGAGAGAAAGATGTATAGCAGCGAGGTATTCGGCTCTCCTGTAAGTCTTGGAGTGAGTCTCTCCATCTGTCCCACTCTGCTTGCAGCTTTTCAGGGAGAGGTGAATCCCACTCTTCAGCGCGTGTGGAGAATTCCCTGAGGAGCAGCCTGCCTTGTATGGTGACAGGGGCTAAGAAGCCAAGAGGGTCGTATAGGCTGTTGACTGTAGAGAGCACTCCTCTACATGTGAAGGGTTTCTTGGCATCTAAGACTTGGAACGTGAATATGTCTGTTGCTATGTTCCAAGACACTCCCAGGCTATGCTGTAAGGGGAGGTCATCAGTGAAGAGGTCTAGATCCTTGACGTCCTTAGCACGATCTTCAGGGGGGAATGCCTCCATCACTGCTGGTCTGTTAGAGGTTATCTTGTGTAGCCTGAGGTTGGATAGTGCAAGTAGTTCCTGAGCTCGTCCAAGGGTACTGATGGCCTCTACTTCATTCGGGAATGACTTCAGTGCGTCGTCGACATAGAACTCTCGTTCGATGAACCCTCTCACATCACTGCCAAAGTTGTCGTCTTCTTCCTTGGCAGTCCTCCTCAGTCCGTATATGGCGACAGCAGGGGATGGGCTATTCCCAAGACATGGACACACATTCTGTAGTCCACAATGTCTCTATTGGGGTCGTTGTCCCGATACCACAGGAAGCGGAGGAAGTCTCTGTGGTCTTCTCTCACCACAAAGCAATGAAACATGTGCTGGATATCGGCAGTGATGGCGACGGGCTCTTTCCTGAATCTCATGAGTACTCCCAAGAGGCTGTTGTTAAGATCGGCCCCTGTGAGGAGTACGTCGTTGAGAGAGACTCCCTGATATGGTGCACTGGAGTCAAACACCACGCGGATCTGTTCCGGCTTTTTGGGGTGATAGACTCCGAAGGAAGGGAGGTACCAACACTCTTGGCCTTCCTGGAGTGGAGGAGCTATCTCTGCATGATCATAGACAAGCATTTTCTTGACAAATTCTAGGAAGTGTGCTTTCATCTTTGGCTTCTTCTCTAGTGTGCGACATCCTACAGGGTACACATTAACGAGGCATATCTTGGAGCATGCTCTTGTGCTCACTCCCTCTCCACACACCTCGGTGCACCTGGATGTAATCTCCGGACCGGCAGCTCCCTCTCTCTCCCCGCCGTGCTCTGAAGCGGGAGGAACGACTCTGACTTCCAAGGAGCTGGGCCTGGGTGGAGTGCTGAAATGTGCCGATCACTTTCACATTCTGTGCATTTTGCATCTACCTTGCAGTTCTTGGCGAGATGGCTCGTGGAAGAGCAGCACTTGAAACGTATAAAGTTCTCTTTAAGATATTGTTTCCGATCTTCCAGGGACATCTCCCTGAAGCCTCTGCACTTCTTTAATGGATGGGGCTTGTTGTGGATAGGGCATTGTTTGCTCATATCCTCAGGTTTCTTCTGCACCTTTGTGTTCTCAGTTGAAGACACTTGCATTTTGTGGACAGATATTGGTGTCTTTCCATGTCTGTCAAACTTGTCTCTTCTGGCAAGTGCTGGGTGGGAGGAGAAGAGGTTGAAGCTGGGGTCGTTCCTGGCTTTGGCTTCTTTATGGATGAATTTGGCGAACGCAGAGAATGGTGGGAAGGCCATGTTGTGCTTTAGCTTGAACTCTGATCCAAACGTTATCCACTTCTCCTGCAGGTTAGATGGAAGCTTCTTAACGATGGGACTTACCTCTCTGGAAGTGTCTAAGTACGATAGTCCAGGTAGGTAGCCATCCTGCTTTGCGGCTTCGAGTTCCGACAGCAGATCTCCAAGGTCACAGAGCTTCTGGGGTTCCTTACTCGTCAACCTCGGAAAGTTCTCCAACCTGTCAAAGAGAGCCCTTTCAATGGCTTCGGGCAAGCCGTAGCTTTCTTCTAGCCTCGCCCAAGCCATCTTCAACCCCGCTGGCAGACGTCCCACATTGGCCGCTTTTATCCTGCATGCCTGTCCGGCGGGCTCTGGGCCGAGCCATTTGATAAGGAGGCCGAGCTCTTCTCCTGCCGACAGGTCTAAGCCCGATATGGCATCGTGGAAGCAGGACTTCCAAGTCCAATAATTCTCCGGCCTGTCATCAAACTTGGTTAACCCTGTAGTCACCAGCTGGGTGCGTGCAAGGTATTTGGCAAGGTCGTAGGTACTGGGATCTGTGCCAGGGTTGCCCTGAATAGGGGCTCTGATTCTGGGGGTCTCAAGGAAATGAAAGGGGGTTTGCTGCTGACTTTCTCTATTCAGCGCTCTATTTCTCTGCACCGTGTCTTCTGTCCTGCTGGGGGAGACTCTGCGGCTTGAGGCACGCTGTCTACTTTGACCTTGGTTGGTAACTTGTGGCATGTTATATGAAGTGCTTGCGTCTGTTGAGATGTGCGGGCCTTCATCCCTTTCTCTTGTAAGCTGTATGTCGGCATGGTCGCTCACGTAATCTATGGTGCGCTGTCGTGGACTCTGCCACAAAACGGGAATTAAAGGTTTGTAAGCTGTCTCGGGATCAGCTCCCTCCAAAATTGCCTCGAATATTTGTGTCTCAGCTAATGCAGCATCTATCTCTTTTTGTTGCTGCAGAGCTTCTAATGTGGCTTGGAGACGGGCCTGTTCAGCTTGGCGTTCAACTTGGTGACGGGCCTGTTCGGCTTGGAATCCAGCCTGTTCAGCTTGGAATCGGGCCTGTTCAGCTTGGCATTCAACTTGGTGATGGGCCTGTTCAGCTTGGAATCGGGCCTGTTCGGCTTGGGGTTCAGCTTGGAGATGGGCCTGTCTTACTTTTATTTCTATTTCACTCTTCGCATGCGCAGCTCTGGCTTGAGCTGCTACTAGCTTAGCCCGTGCTCTGGCGATGGCCACGCTTACTCTAGAACCACCTGATGACCGTGAACCAGTTTGCAATCTGACGTAACCGGAGCTTATAGACCGATTGTCACCTTCTACAGTTTCGTTTGCCCATTTAAGGTCTTCTCCTCGCTGCAAAGCATTTTCGTTATTATCTTCTGACATGTTGATGTGAGGTAGGTGTGCTCTACGAGGTTAAGGCTTACACTGGGTTCCTCCTGCTCTGCTCTTCACAGCTAGCCGTATTGCTATCTTTTCACTGTACTGGCCTCGCTAGATGTGCTCCTATCTAGTTATCCAGCAAGTTAAACACTCATTCAAATAATTCCTCATGAAGCCATTTCGCTGTTTTGAAGCTTTACTTGAACAAATTTGTGAAACTGTAAACAAAGACAAAGTATGTTTTGTACATAAACTGAGTACTATATATTCGATATTACATAAGATATAAACATATTTACAACAGTAGAATAGACTAATTGTATAACTAACTAACATTTGGACTGTACTTCTGTAAATATCAAATATTAACCTTTTATAAACATAGTGTTATCAAAATATTATGCTGACAAAGTTACTATCATGCTAACAGACAAAGATACTCACAGATATTGCGCCTGGCCTAACATATGAGATCAGATTACATTGGATTGAGAATCCCTCATGGCAGATTCTCCATTGCTCTGCTAGGTTCTTTCTGGAATTCTACTTCCTGGGTCAAACAGGAAGAAAGGTAGAAAGGTCAAAGGACCTCTGCTACATACAAACACTGCTAACACAATAACCACCACCAGAGGGTGCTATCTGCATGTAAAATGTCCGTAATGTCCATAAGTCCAGAACAAAGGGATAGAAAGATTAATAAAGGTAATAGGGCATTAGTGACTAAAGTTACATCAGGTAGCAAATGTAACCCCACTATTTAAGAAAGGAGGGATAGAGAAAATGGGGAACTACAGAGCAGTTAGCCTGACATAAGTAGTAGGGAAAATGCTAGAATCTATTATTAAGGACGTGGTAACAGGGCACTTAGAAAATAATAATAGGATTGGGCAGAGTCAACATGGATTTATGAAAGGGAAATCATGTTTGACGAATCTGTTGGGAGTTTTTTGAGGTTGTAAATAGCAGAATAGATAAAGGGGAACAAGTGGATGTGGTGTATTTGGATTTTCAGAAGGCATTTGATAAGGTACCACACAAGAGGTTATTAAACAAAATTAGGGCTCATGGGATTGGGGGTAATATACTAGCATGGACTGAGGATTGGTTAACGGACAGAAAACAGCGAGCAGGAAATAAACGGGCCATTTTTGGGTTGGCAGGCTATAATTAGTGGGGTACCGCAAGGATCAATGCTTGGGCCTCAGCTATTCACAATCTATATCAATGATTTGGATGAGGGAACCAAATGTAATATATCCAAGTTTGCTGATGATACAAAGCAGGGTGAGAATGTAAGTCGTGAGGAGGATGCAAAGAGGCTTCAAGGGGATATAGACAGGCTAAGTGAGTGGGCAAGAACATGACAATTGGAATATAATGTGGAGAAATGTGACGTTATCCACTTTGATAGGAAGAAAGGGTATTTTTTTAAATGGTGAGAGATTGGGAAATGTTTGTAATCAGAGGGACCTTGGTGTCTTTGTACATGAATCACTGAAAGTTAACATGCAGCTACAGCAAGCAATTAGGAAAGCAAATGGTATGTTGGCCTTTATTACAAGAGGGTTTGAATATAAGAGTAAAGACGCCTTACTGTAATTATATAGGGCCCTGGCGAGACCATACCTGGAGTATTGTGTACAGTTTTGGTCTCCTTACCTAAGGAAGGATATACTTGCCATAGAGGGAGTGCAACAAAGGTTCACCAGACTGATCCCTGGGATGGGGGGATTGTCCTATGAGGAGAGATTGAGTAGACTAGGCCTATATTATCTAGAGTTTAGAAGACTGAGAGGTGATCTCATTGAAACAAATAAAATTCTTAAGGGGCTTGACAGGGTAGATGCAGGGAGGATGTTTCCCCTGGCTGGGGAGTCTAGAACCAGGAGTCACAGTCTCAGAATAATGAGTTGGCCATTCAGGACTGAGATGAGGAGAAATTTATTCACTCAGAGGGTGGTGAATCTTTGGAATTCTCTACCCCAGAGGGCTGGGGAGGCTCAGTCGTTGAGCATATTCAAGACAGAAATTGATAGATTTTTGGATATTAAGGGAATCAAGGGATATGGAGATAGTGCAGGAAAGTGGAGTTGAGGTAGAAGATCAGCCATGATCTTATTGAATGGCGGAGCAGGCTCGAGGGGTCGAATGGTCTACTCCTATTTCTTATGTTCCAGAGGTCCACTATTCTCTGGGAAAAGAACTACCTCCTGTCATCTGACCTAGATCTAGCCTTACACAGTTTAAATTTGTGAACCCTAGTTCTCACGCATGAAGAATAGATGCCTGGGCCACGTACATGAAAGTGAAGAAAGGAGAAAGAAAGACTTGCATTTATATATCGCCTTTCACGACCACCGGACATCTCAAAGCGCTTTACAGCCAATGAAGTACTATTTGAAGTCGCGTCACTGTTGTAATGTGGGAAACGTGATTAGCAGTTGTGGAACAACATCCCCACATTCAGGAGATGAGGGATAGAAAAGTGAGAGTAAGGAAAATATGAAACCGGTTACTTGCAAGACAAGAACCGTGCTTAGATTAGTCGTTGTATCAAAACATGGCCACAGCACAGAGAATTCAGAATAACTGCATGACTTCAATTACTCACTGGTGGAATACAAGGTAAATATCAGTGATTTATTGCATGTCTGTGATTTATGAGCTGTGCTTGGAACCATGGTGTGGAGATGCCGGTGTTGGACTGGGGTGGACAAATGTAAGAAGTCACACAACACCAGGTTATAGTCCAACAGTTTTATTTGAAATTACACCTGAAGGCTTTTCCTGACATGTTGCATAATTTATTTTCCTTCTGGTCAACATTTGACAGTTGCAATACCCAGTTGTACAGTAAGACACTGGTAGTTAAAATCCAGCACACCACTCCATGCTCAAACAGGCAGAGCATGTTCCCTACTCGTTGATTTGTGTATTCTTGGGCCACGTTTCCTGGAAGTTATTTGCAAAATGGCAAGCTTTGTAGTAATGGTTTCACCAAAGAGTCTCACATGTACATTGTGCATAAGAACAGCAACCTCAGCATGCAACATCTTATCTCTCACAACCTGAAAATTAGGGAAAGTTTTCCAATCTCATTGCCTCGTAGTTATAAACAGCTCCTATGTTCATTTTTCCTGGGCAGATGTGAAGTTTTGGATTAGTAAAGGTGAACATTTTAGGGTAGGGATGCTGGGAGGCAAGACCTCCCACCCATAAACCAATGCTAAGACCCTTTTACTATACTGCATCTAACTAAGTGTTTCATGATTCCTTCCTTTGGAATGCTTTCTAATACTTTACCCACATGTTAGGCTTGCTGGCTTATAGTTTCCTGGGTTGTCCCTAAGCCCCTTTTTAATAATGCCCCAAAGATATTTGCAAGAATGTGACCTATTTTGTAAGCTATTTCCTTAAATATCTTTGTATGAAGGCCAGCTGGGCATGGTGTCCTGCCTTTCTTTAACTTCCTTAGCTAATCAGTGACCACCATCTCTGCAACTGCTGCAAAGGCCACTGCAGTCCCTGTCCCAGAACCTTTGTGATTGGACCCCACAGAAGTAGGTGGTGAATACCAGGTCCCGGCTTAATTCCTGTACCTTCTGCCACACTCTCTCCTGCGGGAATGTACTAGAAGGCCTGTAATAATTCAGGACCGTCATCTGCACCTAACATGCCCACTTCCATCAGAGTTCACTGGGCAATGATTAGGAGTGGGAAATAAACAGATTCCTTCCCTCCATGCTGCAGGAAAAATGTATTTTGATTTACATTTGTGTCGAGCATTTAATTTGGGATGGGTAAATTTGGCTCTGAGTCATCCCACATAAACCAGCTCAATTTATATTGATTAAGGAACTATTCAGTTATCAACAGGAATGCAGTACAACATGACTCATCATTTAACTCTTCTCTTATCTTGAAGTTATCAAGGACTGACAGGATACAATTATATATTACTAAGTCACACGGAGTCCAGTTCTACGGAGTACTGCTTCTATAGAGTACTAAACTCGGGAATTTGGTGAGTGAGGGAATTCGGTGAGGTGGAGGTAAGAGGTGCTGCTAGATACATAAAAAAATATATAAACAACTAGCGCTAAATTAGGGCTGTGGGCTAAGTTACAGTAAAGACCTAAAGCATATAACTAAATTTAATAAATTAAACAAGGTTATTACCTAGATTAAAAACTACTAGTAGACAATTGAGAATTTCAAAACTTGAAAACCTAATTAGTTAAATAAAATACAATAGAGACGGCAGGGCAGGTGATGTGGTGCAGCTGTGCCATGTGGGAGCTGGTGGACCCCAGTGTGATCCACAGCAACCAAAGAAATATAGAAGATAGGAGCAGGAGTAGGCCATTCGGCCCCTTGAGCCTGTTCCGCCATTTAATGAGATCATGGCTGATCATCCAAATTCAGTACCCTGTCCCTGCTTTCTCCCCATATCCCTTGATCCCTTTAGCCTTAAGAAATATATCTAACTCCCTCTTGAATATATTTAATGAATTGGCCTCAACTGCCTTCTGTGGTAGAGAATTCCACAGGTTCACCACTCTCTGGGTGAAGAAATTCCTCCTCATCTCAGTCCTAAATGGCTTACCCCTTATCCTTAGACTGTGACCCCTGGTTCTGGACTCCCCCGCCATCGGGAACATCCTTCCTGCATCTAGTCTGTCTAGTCCTGTTAGAATTTTATAAGTTTCAATGAGATCCCCTCTCATTCTTCTAAACTCCAGCGAATATAAGCCTAATCGACCCAATCTCTCCACATACGTCATTCCTGCCATCCCAGGTATCAGTCTGGTGAATCTTCGCTGCACTCTCTACATGGCAAAAACATCCCTCCTCAGAGAAGGCGACCAAAACTGCACACAATACTCAAGGTGTGGTCTCACCAAGGCCCTGTACAACTGCAGCAAGACATCCTTGCTCCTGTACTCGAATCCTCTCGCTATGAAGGCCAACATACCATCTGCCTTCTTAACCGCCTGCTGCACCTGCATGCTTACCTTCAGCGACTGGTGCACAAGGACACCCAGGTCTCATTGCACTTCCCCTTTTCCCAATCTATTGCCGTTCAGATAATAATCAGTCTTCCTGTTTTTGCCACTGAAGTGGATAACCTCGCATTTATCCACATTATACTGCATCTGCCATGCATCTGCCCAATCACCCAACCTGTCCAAATTATACTGGAGTTTCTCGGCATCCTCCTCACAGCACACACGCCCACCCAGCTTTGTGTCATCTGCAAACTTGGAGTTATTACATCTAGTTCCCTCGTCTAGATCAGTAATATATATTGTGATGAGTAGCTGGGGTCCTAGCACCGATCCCTGCGGTACCCCACTAGTCACTGCCTGCCACTCGGAAAAAGACCCGTTTATTCCAACTCTTTGCTTCCTGTCTGCCAACCAGTTCTCTATCCAAGGCAGTACCTTACCCCCCAATCCCATGTTCTTTAACTGTGCACGCTAATCTCTTTTGCGGGATCTTATCGAAAGCCTTATGAAAGTCCAAATACACCACATCCACTGGTTCACCCTTATCTATTCTACCAGTTACACCCTCAAAAAATTCCAGTAGATTAGTCAAGCATGATTTACCTTTTGTAAATCCATGTTGACTTTGTCCGATCCTGTCACTGTTTTCCAAGTGCTCTGCTATTACATCTTTTATAATGGACTCTAGCATTTTCCCCACTACCGATGTCAGGATATAATTCCCCATTTTCTCTCGACTGTAGGAATGGAGGTTCCTATCAAAAAGACTGAGTTCGACTCAGGCAATTAAAATAATGAACTTTAATGAAACCAAACGAGTTTAAACTGGAAACTGCTAGAACACATCAATAACAGGTCTACAGTCCTTGAGGGCTCTACGAGGACTGATCCTCTGGTCAGAAAATGAGGTCATGACATCATCACATTCTTCCCGCCAATGGGGCATCAAGTGACTAACGGCATGATGTCATCACGTTGAAACTGTGCTGTAAAGGTAGCTAGACATTGTACAGTCAAACAGTGTAATTAAAGGTACAGGCACAGACAGTAACTACATTGCTGTTAAAGGAATTATGTACAACCGCTCTGAGTCCTTTGGTGGCTCTGCCACATGCGCCCCCCCAGAATTGTCTTTAACAGAAAAGGTGAGGCAAGGAGGAGGCCTGATGAGCCTGTCTGATTGACTTCGATACCCTGGTAGAGGAAGTTGACGACCGGTGGTCGAGTTGGCAGTCGGTTGCGGCTGAGCAGGCGTGGCGAGTGTGGTCGAGTTGCCAGGTGGCTTTGGTTGATCTGGTGCAGCGGCAACGGGCAGTCGGCCACGTTTGGGTGGTTGAGCGACTACGACAGGGTGGTCCAGGTCCAGGTGAGCCGGCTTCAAGCGGTCCACCGAGATGTGATCCGGTTTCCCTCCGACGTCGACCGAAAAGGATTTGTCTCCTGGTTGACGCGGAAAGGACCAGTGTAAGGGGGCTTGAGCGGATCCCGGTGAGCGTTGTGTCGGATGAAAACATACTCCGCATTCTTCAGTCCCGGTGGCACATTGGAGTTCTGCAAACCGTGATTGGACGTAGGTATCGGAGCAAAGCATCTGGCCGTTTCTTGGTGGCGAACGAGTTGCCGGGAGGCGGACCATGGCTCTGTGGGAGAAGGGAGGAAATCTCCTGGTACACGGAATGGCTGGCCATAGACGAGTTCAGCCGAAGATGATTGTAGGTCATCTTTGGGTGCCGTACGAAGACCCAACAGGACCCATGGGAGTCTGTCCACCCATCCTGCGCCTTGAAGACTGGCCCGAAGAGAGGCTTTAAGTGACCTGTGCAATCGCTCGCAAAGGCCGTTTGCCTGCGGATGATAGGCGGTGGTGCGATGAAGTTTGGTACCGAGCCCCTGAGCCACAGCGTTCCAAAGATCCGAGGAAAATTGTGGCCCGTGGTCAGAAGAGATGTCTGCCGGTACCCTGAAATGGGCAACCCAACAGGAGATGAAAGCTCTAGCGATGTCTGCCGACGTGGTGGAAACCAAAGGAATTGCCTCGGGCCACCTAGTGGTGCGGTCCACTATGGTGAGGAGATGAGTATAACCCTGAGAAGGCGGAAGCGGCCCCACGAGGTCCACATGCACGTGGTCGAAACGACGCTCCGGAACAGTGAACGCAGCCACTGGAGCCTTGGCATGACGCGGGACATTGGCCTTCTGGCATACGACGCAGGTATTAGCCCAGTCACGGACATTGATGTGCATACCTTTCCAGACGAACTTGGACGACATAAGCCATTGCGAAGCCTTCATTCCCGGGTGCGACAACCCGTGTATGGCATCAAAAACCTTCCAGCGCCATGCGACTGGCACGATAGGTCGAGAAACTCCCATGGAAACGTCGCAAAGGAGCGTGGCACCTGCAGCCTGGAAGATGACGTCGGTCGCTTGGAAGCTAGAGGGAACGCTTCTATATGCTTGGACCTCCAAGTCCGAAGCCTGATCTGCCGCCATGAGGGCGTAGTCTATTCCCAGGTGCACCACGTGGACCGTCGCATGGGAGAGGCAATCTGCCACCAGGTTGTCCTTACCAGACACATGTTGAATGTCCGTGGTAAATTCGGAAATGAACGTCAAGTGACGTTATTGACGAGCGGACCACGGTTCGGCGGTCTTGGCCATGGCGAACGTAAGGGGTTTGTGGTCGACAAAAGCCGTGAAAGGGCGCCCCTCCAATAAAAACCGGAAATGGCGAGGAAAAGGGCCAGTAGCTCCCTATCGAAGGTGCTGTACTTTTTTTCATTCTTTCGTAATTGACGGCTGAAAAACGCCAGCGGTTGCCACGTGCCGTTGACCCGCTGTTCTTGCAACACACCGATGGCGTAGTCTGACACGTCGGTGGTAAGGGCGATAGTAGCACCTGGAAGTGGGTGCGCCAGCATGGTTGCGTTGGCCATAGCGTTCTTGGTGTCGCCGAATGCCTGGACCATTTCAGCTGTCCAGCTGATTGGGTCTTTACCAGACTTGCCCTTGAGGGCCCCGAACAAGGGTTGCATGAGTTGAGCTGCCTTGGGGACGAAACGGTGGTAGAAGTTGACCATCCCCAGGAACTCCTGCAAGGCCTTGACTGTCAACGGCCGTGGGAAAGTAGTAACCGCCTCAACCTTCGTCGCCAAAGGGACGGCGCTGTCCGATGTTATGCGATGTCCCAGGAAGTCGATTTGTTGCAGGCCGAACTGGCACTTGGCCGGGTTGATGATTAAACCGTGTTGGCTGAGGCGCGTAAAGAGGGAACGCAAATGGGAGACGTGCTCCACGTTGCTGACACTGGCGATGAGTATGTTGTCAAGGTAGATGAAAATGAAACGCAGGTCTCGAAGAACGGAGTCTATTAAATGCTGGAACGCCTGTGCTGCATTCTTTAAGCCAAACGGCATCCGCAGGAACTCAAAGAGGCCAAAAGGGGTGATGACTGCGGTTTTCGGGACGTCTTGTGGGTGCACTGGAACCTGGTGATATCCACGGATGAGGTCGACTTTAGAGAAGATAGAATTTCCCGCCAAGTGGGCCGAGAAGTCATGGATATGTGGGATCGGGTACCGATCCGGAGTGGTGGCGTCGTTGAGGCATCGGTAGTCACCGCATGGCCGCCAGCCGCCGCCTGGTTTCGGCACGATGTGGAGAGGCGAGGACCAAGGACTCTTCGATCGCCTAATGATCCCGAGCCGCTCCATCGTGGCGAACTCCGCCTTCGCAGCTGCGAGCTTACCGGGTTCGAGCCTTCTAGCCCGCGCGTAAACCGGGGAGCCAGTAGTGGTGATGTGATGTTCAACACCATGTTTCGTCGCCGAAGAGGAGAAGGTGGGCCTTGTCAGCTCCGGAAACTCCCCGAGGAGCCGCGTGAAGTCATCTGGAGGAGGGAAAGCACAGGCAATGGAGCGCGCCACGGAGGTACCATGGAAGCACGGAATCGAGTGGAAGGTGGCCGCGTTGATCAGCCGGCGGTCCCGGACATCGACTAGCAGGCTGTTGGCACACAGAAAATCCGCCCCAAGGATAGCCTGCGAGACTGTGGCCGTGACGAATTCCCAAAAGAAGCGCTGACCACCGAAACAGACTTCGACTCGCCGCTTTCGGAACGTTCGAATAGCTGTACCATTAGCCGCTACGAGGGAAAAACCGAGGTTCCCAGTCTGCATGTCGAGCTTCGACGCAGGTAGAATGCTACACTGCGCCCCGGTGTCACACAGAAAACGATGCCCCGAGAGGGAATCGGTGATATAGAGGAGTTTCCCCGTAGAACCGATGGCCATCGCCACCGCGGAACACCCGTTAGACTTGGTCATCCGTCGCCAGGGACGCCGCCTGCGCTTTCTTCTTTTTTTGGGGGGCGAAAAACTGCAGGGGGAACGGCAGCATCATGCTTTCGCGCCAAAACGGGTGTGGTAGGAGCACCAGCCCACTGTAGGAGAAGCTGGGACCGCGTCTGTGGGGGGTGGGTGCCTCATGGCCGCGCAGCACTGCTGGGTAACCGTGAAAATCTTATCGGCTTCAGCCGCAAGCTTGGCACAGTCAGTAATGTCGGAGCTGGCTAGGGCAGCCTGAACCTGTTCAGGCAGTTGATAGAGGAAAAGCTCCCGGAAGAGGAAACATTCTGGTTCTGCACCCAAGAGCGTGAGCATTTGGCTCATGAGCTCGGACGGTTTGGAGTCCCCGAGGCCGGGCAGCCTGATGAGCCGGCGAGCACGCTCTGACTTTGATAGCCCGAAAACCTGAAGCAACCGCGCCTTAATTGCATCATACTTGCTGTCAGTAGGAGGATTACCGATGAGGCTGATGATCCGTGATGCAGTTGCGCTGTCGGGGGCGGAGACCACGTAATAATAACGGGTCTGATCCGCGATGATGTTCCGAATGGCGAACTGGGTTTCAGCCTGGATGAACCAGGCGTCTGGTTGTTGCTCCCAGAACTGTGGCAGTTTCAGCGTGATGGCGTTTGTGTCCATGTCGAATCTTCCATGAAAATCGTTCGTAGAAGTCGGGGTCACCAATGTAGGAACGGCGGTTCCTATCAAAAAGGTTGAGTTCGACTCAGGCAATTAAAATAATGAACTTTAATGAAACCAAATGAGTTTAAACTGGAAACTGCTAGAACACATCAATAACAGGTCTACACTCCTTGAGTGCTCCACGAGGACTGATCCTCTGGTCAGAAGACTGACGTCATGACATCATCACGTTCTTCCCACCATGGGGCATCACGTGACTAACGGCATGACGTCATCACGTTGAAACCGTGCTGTAAAGGTAACTAGACATTGTACAGTCAAACAGTGTAATTAAAGGTACAGGCACAGACAGTAACTACATTGCTGTTAAAGGAATTATGTACAACCGCTCTGAGTCCTTTGGTGGCTCCGCCACACTACCACCTTTTTTAAATAGTGGGGTTACATTAGCTATCCTCCAATCCATGGGAACTGTTCCAGAGTCTATAGAATTTTGGAAGATGACCAGCAATGAATCTACTATTTCTAGGGCCACTTCCTTAAGTACCCTAGGATGTAGATTATCAGGCCCTTGGGATTTATCGGCCTTCAATCCCGTCAATTTCCCGAACACCATTTCCCTACAAATATTGATTTCATTCAATTCCTCCCTCTCATTAGACCTATGTTCCCCAGCATCTCTGGGAGGTTTTTTGTGTCCTCCCTTGTGAAGACAGAACCAAAGTATTTATTTAATTGGTCAGCCATTTCTTTGTACCCCATTATAAATTCCCCTGCAGTAAGTGTCTGCAGCGCAAGGAACTTCGGCTCCGAGTTGATGAGCTAGAGTCTGAGCTTAGGACATTGCGATACATCAGGAAGAGAGAAAGTTACCTGGACACTTTGTTCCAGGAGGCAGTCACACCCCTTAGGTTAAATACTTCAGATTTGATCTGTGGTCAGGGACAGGAGGGTGTGACTATGAGTGAAGCAGGTATGGGGATCCAGAAGGTAGCATTGGAGGAGCCTCAGCAGGTATGAGGTTCTTGCAGCCTGTGTGGACGAGAGCAGCAACTACAGGGAGGATGAGCAAACTGACTATAGCACCATAGTATAGGGGGCCATTCAAGTTTGGGGAGTAAAAAGGAATGTAGTAGTGGTAGGGGACAGCATAGTTAGGGGGATAGATACTGTTCTCTGCAGCTGAGAGCCTGAGTCCCGAAGGCTGTGTTGCCTGCCCGGTGCTAAGGTTAAGGACATCTCCTCGGATGGAGAGGAACTTGGAGTAGGAGGGAAAGGAACCAATTGTCGTGGTCCACGTAGGTACCAACGACATAGGTAGGACTAAGAAAGAGGTTCTGCTGAGGGAGTATGAGCAGCTAGTGGCTAAATGAAAAAGCAGAACCACAAAGGTAATAATCTCTGGATTACTACCTGTGCCATGAGAAAATTGGCATTGTAAAGGAATAGCCATATTCAGAAAAATACACCATCCTATGAAAGAAAAAGCCTGATTAAAGCATGACAAACTGGGCTTGGAAGTCTGGAAGCCTTAACAATCAAAAGCTGTAAACAGCATACAGGCTTTTGAGATAAGATAAGTTGTTGACACTGAGACAATAGCCTTATTGAAGTAGAAAGTTAAAGGTTCCAGAAAGTCTGAAGCCTTGGAAAGAACACAATAGCCATACCCAGTTTATAGGTGTTATAAACCAACACTTCAGAAAGAAACACAGAACATTAAAGAAACATGTGCCTTTGTAAAAATTACATCAAGTAAAAGGAACACCTGCTGTCAAATCATTTTTATGTTAAACTTAGAACACAGGAGACACGAGTCTGTGGTACAACCAGCTGAGGCGATTAAGAATTGCATAGATCATCCTAAGTAAGGTGTTCTAAATGCAAAAGATACAAACAGAAGACCTTCTTAAGAATGACATCAAATAGATGCATCTGCATCACATTGTTTTTATGATAAGTTTTGAACACCTAAAGGTAGAGACACAAGTCTGCTTGCTACAGCTGAACTGACTGTAAGAATAGCAGGGGTCAACAGAAAAATGACTAGAGATAATTAGCTTACATCAGCAGAAAACTTCAAAGGATATACCACTGAGAAAGAGTATAAAAATTGAACTTTCAAATTTTTTTTGATAGATTCACTGAAAGGGGCAAAGCGATTTTCAGGCTTCAGAGGCAGGCTCTAAGTTATCGGCCTAGAAATTCAGTTGCGTTCGCCAGCCGTTAACGCCATAAGAGGGGTAGATTTCCAGCGCTAGGCACTTAGCGCCCGGGCGCAGGCCGGTCTGCACCAACGCCCAACTTCAGTTGACATTTAGCGCCGGCGCAAAGTGTTTGCGCCCGCTCAGCTGCGCGTGCAGCTTATGACGTCATTTCGTCGTGCAACGCTGTTTGTGCGCCCCAAACTGAAAATTCAGTGGCGCCCGCCCAATGTGGGCGTGGCGCTGTTAAGAACTGTGAAGTGGAACGCAGCAGAGGCCCTGTGGGCCTCGGGGAGCGCTAATTAAAGGGCACTTACACTGAACTATAAAGGCCAGCCATTTTGCTGCAATGACTTTAGTGCTTTGGATTTCTGGACAGAGACCAAGGAACAGACCTTACTGATTTGGGACAACATAGGAGACGTATTTTTGGCTTCTGGCCAGAGCTTGGAAATTTGACTCTGTGATTTCACTGTTTGCAAGTTTATTATGGGGGCTGCATGGGGTTCCAACCCTCAGTTCCAGCATTATGTGCGAAGGGCTCGCAGACGCTGTGTGAGAGGGCCAGCCATGCCTAGACGCAGAGGGGCCATCAGGCGTCGGCAACATAGGCCTTACCCACTCAGGGAATACCGGCAGCAGGTGTCCTATCTCACCATGACTGCCGCGCATTGTGTTAAGAGGCTGCGCTTCAGAAGGGAGGTGGTTGCAGAGATCTGCCAGCTGCTTCACAGAGATCTGCGTCCACAGCTGATGTGCAGGACGCCTCTGTCGGTGGAAGTGAAGGTCACGGTGGCTCTGAACTTTTATGCAAGCGGCTCCTTCCAAGCCGCTGCTGGGGACATAGCGAACATCTCCCAGTTCGCCGTGCATCGCTGCATTCGGCAGGTCACCGATGCCCTTTTCGCAAGGAGACACCAATTCATCTCCTTCCCCATGACCCTAGAGAGGCAGGAGCAGCGTACAGTCGGATTTGCCAGGATCGCCGACTTCCCCATGGTGCAGGGTGCCATTGACTGCACGCATGTGGCTATGCGGGCACCTATCGACAATGCCGAGGATTACCGCAACCAGAAGGGCTACCATTCCCTCAATGTACAGCTGGTGTGTGACCACAGGCAGCGCATCCTAGCTGTCAATGCCCGCTTTCCAGGAAGCAGCCACGATGCATTTATCCTGCGCCAGGCTACTGTGGCTGACATGTTCCAGGCACAGCCTCCACCAAGGGGATGGCTTATTGGGGACAAGGGCTACCCTTTGTGCACATGGCTCATGACCCCGCTCCGCGCGCCCAGGACCCCTGCGGAGGAGGCATACAACGAAAGCCATCAAGCCACAAGGAACATCATAGAGCAAACGATTGGCGTCCTGAAGCAACGGTTCTGCTGCCTGGATCGATCCGGCGGATCTCTACAGTATTCGCCGGATAGAGTCTCCCAGTTCGTCGTCGTTTGCTGCATGCTGCACAACCTGGCTATCCGCAGGACTCAGGCACTGCCACCTCACGTTGGGCCACCACCTCAGGAGGACGAGCAGGAGGACCATGAGGAGGAGGAGGAGGAGTACCAGCCCAGAAGGGAGCCACAAGGTCCAAGGGCCGTCCGCCGGCGGCTTATTGAACGACACTTCTCGGCCCCCTGTCAGGGAATGGCTTGTGGCAATGAACGCACCTGAATGCAGCCGCTCCGCAAGCCCTCAGCTGGTTAACGCAACAACCACTTGAAACATGACACCTGGACAAGTTGAATAAATAAAAAGCTTTATTTAACAAACTCAGGGCCCTTCCCACATGAAACAGAAAAACAGACAAGACCCCCAAAAAACAGTGAAAAACATATCTCACTCCCACAACCTGGGGAGGAATAACAAAACTTGTCAATCCAATTGGCCTTCATCTTCGGCCTTTCCAAAATAAGCCCCCCCCCTCCAGAACACAAACACCCCCATATAAAAAAACAGTTGCCGACACCCTCTACTTGGTGTGCCGAGAGGGCGAGTCCTTGTGCAGGCTTCTCCGGCCCCTGCCCAACCTGTTGCTCCGCCTCAACCTGGGCCTTGTGGGTGTTGGAAGGCTGGGGGAAGGCTCCTGAGGGCCGCAATGCGTAACGGCAGATGCCCTTGGGGGTCGGCCTAGACGAGGTCCGGCCCTGGAGGGTCCGGCTGCTGACTGCTGCAGCTGTGGCTGGGCAGCATCAGTCTCTGCAGCAGCTCGTCGCACCTTGGCTGGGGGAGTGGCAGTGGCGGCTGCAGCAATGGGGGCAAGCTGGCTGATGCCAGGCGCTCGCTGGTCGCCAGAGACATTGGCACTCGGCCGGGCTGGCACTGCAGCAAGCGCAGCAATCTGGTGGAGGCCAGACCGCTGTGCTGCAGCAGGGTGGCGGGTGCCCTGTCGATGCTTCCGTGACACAGCGAGTGTGGCAGAAGTGAGTGCCCGAACTGCCCTGTTCTGTGCCCACATCAGATCAGCCAGTGTCTGCACAGCACCACTCATGAACTCGCGACTCGCGTCCTGTGCTGCCGCGAGTTGGTCGACACCCCTGGCCTGTGCTGCCGCGAGTTGCTCGACGCCCCTGGCCTGTGAGTCCCCGAAAGCGGCCACACTATGAGCCAGGGACTCAATGGCCTGAGGCAACTGTCCCACAACCCCCATGAACTCGTTGTGGCGCCGCTCGGAGGCCGCGGACATTTCATCAAGGAGGCGCACCTCCTGGGCGAGGACCGTCTCCGGACTGGAGGGCGGACTCTCCATCTGGGGAGAAGGCCGACCCTTCCCACGAGCCTGGACGCCACTGGGCCCAGCAACTGCCCTTCCCTGCAACACTTCCCCCCTCTGGGGAGAAGGCAGCCGTGCTGCCCGACCCTTCCCGCCTGCCTGGATGCCACTGGGCCCAGGAGCTGCACCCCCCTGCAACACTTCCCCCTGGCTCTCCTCCAGGCAAGACGTGTCCCCTCCATTGCCATCCCCTGGCGCGGATGAGGGTTCCCCCGATGTGCCGCCTTCCTCTTGGTCCTCGTCGTCCTCCTCTTCCGAGGGACTGGCACTCTCAGCTTCATGGACCTCCTCCTCACCAGCTGAAAGCAGGAAGGCACAAGAGTAGCTTTAGAGTGAGGACAGGGCGTCAGCGAGGGAGGCATGAGTGGTGGCATTATGCGCATTGGTCGGACAGTGGCAAAGGATGTAGATCTGAAGCGCAAGGGGAACGAGGGAGGTCCAAACGGTCATGTCCTTACCATTGGGGCCCAGCACAGGGTCGGCATCTCCAATAGCAAAGGGGCCAACCACCCGGCCACGCATGAGTCAAGCCACGCGCTCCTCCAGGTCACTGAGCTCCTGGAACTGGCCACGGCCTCCCCCGGTGACATTCCGGCTCTTCATATTCTTGGCCAGCTTGGCCTGCAAGAGAAAGGACGGCCTCTAAGTACAGTGTGTTGCCCTGTTGTTGTCTGCACTGCCTCCCATGGTCGATTAGCATGGCCAGTGTGGTGCCCTGTTGTTGTGTGCACTGCCTCCCATGGTCGAATAGCTTGGCCAGTGTGTAAAGTGCAGAAAGTGCGATTGATGATCATGCCAGTGCCATAGCTGCGGGAGGAGGGATGGCCATTAGGCCTTTGAGGTCCCTTTGCCCATAATGTGAGGTGCACATGCAAGGATGAGGAGGACACTGGAAAGGGTACTCACCCTGACCATCCGAGTGAGGTCGTTGTACTTCTTGCGGCATTGGTCCGCACTCCTGGGGACATCGCTGGTGGATGACACCCTGTGGGCGATTTCCCTCCAGGCTCTCCTGTACTGCCTCCTGGGAGCCTTCTTGCCACTGTCCGGGCACAAGATCTCTCTTCTCTTTTCAAAAGCCTTAAGCAGCACCCTCAAAGCATGCTCTGAGAAGCGCTGCACTCGTTCACGGGCCTTCTGCATGGCTTCAGGCGCTATTTGGGTCCACCAGCAGTGTTCAGGCCTAGCTGCAGGGCTCCACTATCCAGGGCGTGGCAGCAAACAAAGTCGACCCTTCCCCCTTTAAGAGCTGGCCGGCGTCAGGGTGTCTGCTGTCAATCAAAACATGACTGCACCGGCGCTGCGCCCGGCCTCGGCGTTATCAGTCCGCACCGCCGGCTTAGCGCCTAAAGATAGGAGTGCAACGCCAGTTTCAGCGCTCGCCCAAACTCCTTGGCCAAATCTACTGAATTTCGGCGAAGTGGCCTACACTTTCCGGCGGGCGCTAACTTTAGCGCCCGCCCGACTTTAGCGCCCCAGAAGCGGCGCGACTGAATTTCTAGGCCTTCAACTCTTTGAGTCTCGGGTATCAAAGGTATTTGATTTTGGTGGATATCCTGGAATAAGACTAAGAAATGTAAAAATGTAATGAAGTTAAGATTTGAGAATAAGGGTCTCGGAATAAGAATTGTAAGCTATTTGTAGTTGAAACTGTTAATGTCGCGATTGAAACACTGTAATTACATGTCGATTCTTTAATAAATCTGTATTTTTTTAGAATTGTCTCACATAGTACTTATGTATCAAACTCGCGAACTCAATCTCTGTACACTCTTTGGTGAGGAGTTGCAGAATTCTGGGGGAGTTTTCTGGACCCTCATAATATCCGGAAGGTTACAGTCTAGCTAAACTTATTAAATGTACTATCTGGAGGACGGTAACATCTTCAGGTCATTCCTTTCCTTTAGGGAGAGATAGTCTGGACCTTTAGACCCAGTTAAGCGTCTTTAGGATTCGGCTACCTCTAACTTTAGTTGAAAGTGAACGTCTGGGAAATACGCCTGATCTGGGGTAGCCCGAAAGGGGCTAGGACTAGTAATAATCCCTTTCAGCATAGGGTCAATAAGATCAGAGAGTTGAATGCATGGCTCAAAAATTGGTGTGGGTGAAATGAGTTTCGATTCATGGGGCACTGGCACCAGTACTGGGGAAAGAGGGGAGCTGTTCCGTCAGGACGGGCTCCACTTGAACCGTGCTGGGACCAATGTCCTGGCAAATTGAATAATTGGGGGGGGGAGGGTTCAGGTGAGGGGGAACTTGGAAAGTTAAAGAGAAAGGACAAGACAATAGTGCAGGGTAGCGATAGGGGTAATGATAACCAGAGTGTGACAGGAAGGGACAGAGCATACAAGCATAAGAATGCACCAACAAATAGGGTCAGAGTAGGGAAAAATGGTAAAAAGACAACATTAAAGGCTCTTTATCTGAATGCACGCAGCATTCATAACAAGATAGATGAATTAACGGCACAAATAGAAATAAATGGGCATTATCTGATAGTCATTACAGAGATGTGGTTGCAAGGTGACCAAGGCTGGGAACTGAATATTCAGGGGTATTTGACATTTCGGAAGGATAGGCAGAAAGGAAAAGGAGGTGGAGTAGCTCTGTTAATAAAGGATGAGAACAGTACAGTAGTGAGAACTGATCTTGGCTCGGAAGATCAAGATGTAGAATCAGTTTGGGTGGAGATAAGAAATAATAAGGGAAAGAAGTCACTGGTGGGAGTAGGCTATAGGCCCCCTAACAGTAGCTCCACTGTGGAACAGAGTACAAATCAATAAATAATGGAGACTTGTAAGAAAGGTGCTACAATAATCGTGGGTGATTTTACTCTTCATATAGATTGGATAAATCAAATTAGCAAGGGTAGCCTTGAGGATGAGTTCATAGAGTGTATTCAGGACAGTTTCTTAGAACAATACATTGTGGAACCAACCAGGGAACAGGTTATTTTAGATCTGGTAATGTGTAATGAGACAGGATTAATTAATGATCTCATAGTAAAGGATCCTCTAGGGAAGAGTGATCATAACATGACAGAATTTCACATTCAGTTTGAGGGTGAGAAACTTGGGTCTGAAACTAGTGTCTTAAACTTAAATAAAGGCAATTACAAGGGTATGAAGACAGAGTTGGTTAAAGTGGATTGGGAAAATAGATTAAAAGGTAAGACGGTAGATAAGTAGTGGCAGATTTTTATGGAGATATTTCATAACTCACAACAAAGATATATTCCAATGAGAAAGAAAGACTCTATGAGAAGAATGAACCATCTGTGGCTTACTAAGGAAGTTAAGGAGGGTATCAAATTGAAAGAAAAGGCATACAATGTTGCGAAGACGAGTGGTAGGCCAGAAGATTGGGAAATTTTTAGAAACTTTCAAAGGATGACTAAAAAAATAATAAAGACGGAGAAAATAGATTATGAGAGTAAACTAGCAAGAAATGTAAAAACAGACAGTAAGAGCTTGTACAAGTATATAAAAAGGAAGAGAGTAGCTAAAGTAAACGTTGGTTCCTTAGAGGATGAGATTGGAAAATTAATAATGGGAAACAAGGAAATGGCAGAGACTTTGAACAAATATTTTGTATATGTCTTCACAGTAGAAGACACAAAAAGCATCCCAATAATAGTGGAAAATCAAGGGGCAAAAGGGAGCGGGGAACTTAAAACTATCACTGGAGAAAAAGTACTAGGCAAATTAATGGGACTAAAGGCTGACAAGTCCCCTGAACCTGATGGCCTGCATCTTAGGGTCTTAAAAGAAGTGGCTGCAGAGATACTGGATGCATTGGTTGTAATCTTCCAAAATTCCCTAGACTCTGGAACGGTCCCAGCGGATTGGAAAACTGCAAATGTAACACTCATATTCAAGAAAGGAGGGAGACAGAAAGCAGGAAACTATAGGCCAGTTAGCCTAACATCTGTCATTGGGAAAATGCTAGAATCCATTATTAAGGAAGTGGTAGCAGGACATTTAGAAACTCATAATACAATCAAGCAGAATCAACATGGTTTTATGAAAGGGAAATCGTGTTTGATAAATTTACTGGAGTTCTTTGAGGAGGTAACGCGCAGGGTAGATAAAGTAGTGTATTTGGATAATGTAGTGTATTTGGATTTCCAAAAGGCATTCGATAAGGTGCCACATAAAGGTTACTGCACAAGATAAGAGCTCATGATGTTGCGGGTAATATATTAGCATGGATAGAGGATTTGCTAACTAACAGAAAACAGAGTTGGGATAAATGGGTCATTTTCAGGTTGGCAAACTGTAACTAGTGGGGTGCCACAGGGCACAGTGCTGGGCCCTCAACTATTTACAATCTATATTAATGGCTTGGATGAAGGATCCAAGTGTACTCTAGACAAATTTGCTGATGATACAAAGATAGGTGGGAAAGCAAGTTGTAGGGCGGACACAAAATGGTCAATTTTCCCGAAGCTGTCGGGAAGAAGGCGGGACTACAACTTTCGGGTTTTAGTCCCGCATACATCGACGTCCGGCCAATCCGTGCGATTTTCCCTTGATTGACCTTGTTGAGCCCGCCCAGCGGGCTCAGCAGGCCAATTAAGGGCCATCCGGCAACAGGTGATATCACAGACTGCAATTTCATCTGTCAAGAGTTCTTGACAGATGAAATATCAGTGTTTCACAGCTGTTTCAAGCTGTGAAACACTGACAGTCTGAGTTCTGACATGAGTCCTTCTGCACAGACTCAGTTAGAACTCACATCGGCACTCAAAGCTGAAGGTTGTCACTTTTCACAGATCGCAGCCGTTCAGCTTTAAGTGCCGGCTGAGTGATGTGCTACTGAAGGCTACAGGAAGAAAGGCTGTGAAGGTAAATACTGGTAAGTAAAAGTTCTTTACACACTTTAGACACACCAAACACACTTACCTTTGCACTCATAGAAAACATAGAAAACATAGAAGATAGGAGCAGGAGTAGACCATTCAGCCCTTTGAGCCTGCTCTGCCATTCAATGAGATCATGGCTGATCATCCAAATTCAGTACCCTGTCCCTGCCTTCTCCCCATATCCCTTGATCCCTTTAGCCTCAAGAAATATATCCAATTCTTTCTTGAATATATTTAATGAACTGGCCTCCACCGCCCTCTGTGGTAGAGAATTCCACAGGTTCACCACTCTCTGGGTGAAGAAATTCCTCCTCATTTCAGTCCTAAATGGCTTACCCCTTATCCTTAGACTATGACCCCTGGTTCTGGACTCCCCGGCCATCAGAAACATCCTTTCTGCATCTAGTCTGTCCAGACCTGACAGAATTTTATAGGTTTCGATGAGATCCCCTCTCAATCTTCTAAATTCCAGTGAGTATAAGCCCAATCAACACAATCTCTCCTCGTACGTCATTCCTGCCATCCCAGGTATCAGCCTGGTGAATCTTCGCTGCACTCCCTCCATGGCAAGTATGTCCTTCCTCAGGTAAGGTGACCAAAACTGCACACAATACTCAAGGTGCGGTCTCACCAAGGCCCTGTACAACTGCAGCAAGACATCCTTGTTCTTGTACTCGAACCCTCTTGCTACAAAGGCCAACATACCATTTGCCTTCTTAACCGGCTGCTGCACCTGCATGCTTACCTTCAGCGACTGGTACACAATAACACCCAGGTCTCTTTGCACTTCCCCTTCTCCCAATCTATTGCCATTCAAATCATAATCTGCCTTCATTTTTTTGCCACCAAAGTGGATAATCTCACATTTATCCACATTATAGTGCATTTGCCATGTTTCTGCCCAATCACCCAACCTGTCCAAATCGTACTGGAGTTTCACGACATCCTCCTCATAGCTTACCCTCCCACCCAGCTTTGTGTCGTCTGCAAATTTGGAGATATTACATCCAATTCCCTCATCCAGATCATTAATATATATTGTGAACAGCTGGGGTCCTAGGACCGATCCTTGCGGTACCCCACTAGTCACTGCCTGCCACTCGGAAAATGACCCATTTATTCCAACTCTTTGCTTTCTGTCCGCCAACCAGTTCTCTATCCAAGTCAATACCTTGCCCCCAATCCCATGTGCCTTAATTTTGCATGCTAATCTCTTATGTCGGACCTTATCGAAAGCCCTCTGAAAGTCCAAATACACCACATCCACTGGTTCTCCCTTATCTATTTTACCAGTTACATCCTCAAAAAATTCCAGTAGATTAGTCAAGCATGATTTACCTTTTGTAAATCCATGTTGACTTTGTCCGATCCTGTCACTGCTTTCCAAGTGCTCTGCTATTACATCTTTTGTAATATACTCTAGCATTTTCCCCACTACTGATGTCAGGCTTAGTGGTCTATAATTCCCCGCTTTTTCTCTACCACCTTTTTTGAATAGTGGGGTAACATTAGCTACCCTCCAATCCATGGGCACTGTTCCAGAGTCTATCAAGTTCTGGAAGATGACCAGCAATGCATCTACTATCTCTAGGGCCACTTCCTTAAGTACCCTGGGATGCAGACCATCAGGCCCTGGGGATTTATCGGCCTTCAGTCCCATCAATTTTCCTAACACCATTTCCCTACAAATACTGATTTCTTTCAGTTCCTCCTTCTCATTAGACCCTATGTTCCCCGGCATCTCTGGGAGGTTATTTGTGTCCTCCTTTGTGAAGACAGAACCAAAGTATGTATTTAGTTGGTCTGCCATTTCCTTGTTTCCCATTATAAATTCCCCTGATTCTGACTGTAAGGGACCTATGCTTGACTTCACCAATCTTTTTCTCTTCACATATCTATAAAAGCTTTTACAGTCAGTTTTTATGTTCCCTACTAGCTTACTCTCATATTCTATTTTCCCTTTCTTAATTAATCCCTTTGTCCTCCTTTGTTGACTCCTAAACTGCTCCCAATCCTCAGGATTATTGCTTTTTCTAGCCAATTTATATGTCCTCTCCTTGGATCGTATGCTGTCCCTAATTTCCCTTGTTAACCACGGTTGAATCACCTTTTTTGTTTTATTTTTATGCCAAACTGGGATGAACAAATTCTGTAGCTCATCCATTCGGTCTTTGACTGTTTGCCATTGCCTATCCACCGTCAACCCTTTGAGTGCCATTCCCCAATCAATCCTACCCAACTCGCTCCTCAGACCATCGTAGTTTCCTTTATTTAAATTGAGGACCCTAGTCTCTGAATCAACTACTTCATTCTCCATCTTAATGAAGAATTCGATCATATTATGATCGCTCCGACCCAAGGGACCTCGTACAACAAGATTGCTAATTAATCCTTTCTCATTACATAATACCCAGTCTAAGATGGCCTGATCTCTGGTTGGTTCCTCGACATATTGGTCCAGGAAACCATCCCGTAAACACTCCAGGAATTCCTCCTCCACAGTATTGTTACTAATTTGGTTGGCCCAATCTATATGTAGATTAAAGTCACCCATGATGACTGCTGTGCCCTTATTGCATGCTTCTTTAATTTCCCTTTTAATGCCATCCCCAACCTCTGTCTTACTGTTTGGAGGTCTATGTATCACTCCCACTAATGTTTTTTTCCCCTTAGTATTTCTCAATTCTACCCATACAGATTCCACATCATCAGAGCTAATATCCTTCATTACAATTGTATGAATCCCTTCTTTAACCAGTAATGCTACCCCACCTCCCTTTCCTTTTTGCCTATCTTTCCTGAATATCGAATACCCCTGGATGTTGAGTTCCCAGTCTTGGCCATCCTTGAGCCATGTTTCCGTAATCCCAACCAAATCATATTCGTTTACCTCTATTTGCGCAGCCAATTCATCCACCTTATTACAAATGCTCCTCGCATTAAGACACAAAGCCTTCAGGCTTGTTTTTTTAACGCTCTTAGACCTATTAGAATTATTATTTACTGTGGCCACGTTTGATTTAAACCGTTGATTTCTCTGACTGCCACTTCTGTTTCTCTCCTTCCTATCTTTTGCTTTTATCCCTGTTTTCCTTTCCTCTGTCTCCCTGCTCAGGTTCCCAACCCCCTGCCATTTTAGTTTGAACTAAGGGGAGTCAAGGGTTATGGGGAACAGGCAGAAAAGTGAAGTTGAGGCCAAGATCAGATCAGCCATGATCTTGTTGAATGGCAGAGCAGGCTTGAGGGGCCAAAAAGCCTACTCCTGCTCCTATTCCTTATTTCCATAGTTGTCAGAACATAAGAACATAAGTTTATCGAGTTGTTATGATCTGGAATGCACTGCCTGAAAGGGTGGTGGAAGCAGATTCAATAATAACTTTCAGCAGGGCTGTGGGGAAAGAGCGGGGAAGTGGGACTAATTGGATAGCTATTTCAAAGGCTCAGTGCACCGAATAGCCTCCTTCTGTGCTATAAGAGTCTATGATTCTATCATGAAGGTCAGTTAAATCATCACCAACAGTACAATATCTTGGGTTTGAGATAACAATGCAATGCTAGCTGGGCTCGATTAAATGTGTTACAGCTCAGTTCAGCATTGCAGTAGTACAGTTGCAGATAAGACCAGTTATAGTGTAATTACAGCAGAATCTCATATATGTGTCATAATAATGTAGAGGACTGATTCCCACCGACACCAATACCCACCCCACCAGATAATGGAAATTGGCAGATAATTGAGAGCCATCCTACACTTATCGAAGAGTCCATCACACATTAAAGTGTCCATAGAGCAACAGATCTTGATGATTATTGATCTAAAGAAAACAAAAAATGACAAACCACCATTTAGTAAGAAAACCATGTGGATTGGTTCAAATATCACGTTCATTAAAAGCCAACAATTTCCATTAATTAAGCAGTTTAGAAAAGGCAACCAATGAGCAATCAGCACTCACTAAAAAAACAACCAATCAAATTGTCCCACCCAAAATTTCAAACTGCTTTCTGTGGTCATATTATTTTCTCAAATACTCCTCCATAAACACTTAAGAATAAAGTGTCTCCTTCCCTCAAAGTGTCTCCTTCCCTCAAAGTGTCTCCTTCCCTCAAAGGGTTTCTTCCATCACACTCTCTCCATCCGTCAGAGTGTCTCCATCCGTCAGAGTGTCTCCATCCAACAAAGGGTATCTTCTATCAAAGTGTCTCCTTACATCACACTCTCTCCCTTCCCTCAAAGTTTCGCCCTTGAAAACATCAACCTGAAAGTATCAGTTATGTATAGCATTGCACTATGCATTGGAGTATATTTAAGGAAGTGTTTAGAATGATAATCCTTTCCTAATGGATGTAAAAGGTCTGTCTTGAAGAAAACTGTATTTCTAAGGAGGAGCTAAACTGTTTTTAACATGGCCTATCTCTAGGCGTCTGTCAGGTCCATGAGAGGACACACTCCAGACATCACACTGCCGACATTACACTCCAGGTATCACACTCCAGGTATCACACTCTATTTCAGATGCAAATCGATCTTAATATGCTGGGTGAAACTGACAACCGCATTACAATCTGCAAAGTGCCCATGCCAAACAATGGCTTGTGTGCCTTAAAGGGACGTGGCACCACTTTTGTAAATTACATATGAATGATGGGCAGAAAAAGATCAGCTGGTCTATCAAGCCTGCCCCACACTCATGGTGGATGGAGCATCATGACTAGACACTTTCTACCCACCCCCCTCCCCAGTAGCCATGTAATCTGCTGGGGAGGTGTAAGAATATAGATATGTTTTTACATTATTCTAATACAGAAAAAAGACAGAACCGCTAATGGAGGCACAGTTGGTTTCAACTCTGCATTCACAAATTCTATCTTTGCCCCTCAATGACACTGATAACTTTGGAGAAGGATGAATTTCAGGGACAAAGACCTTGTACTCTAAGGATAGGCACATGTAGATTATTAAATAAAATAAGCTAGTTGGCATTAATTATATAATATGAAGCTAAAAGGGTTGTAAGTTTAAAACACAGGCTTTTTATCACAGCAGCGGGGAGTGTAAAAGAAGGAAATTACTGCAGTATAAGTAAGGGAATAGGTTAATTTCACTATAGAAGTTGGAAGAGATAAGACGCCAAAGGCTCGTACAACAAAGGCTATAGTTCAGGAAGAAAAAAGATAGGAAGCAAAGATACAATGTACCAGGACCTAATTGTCCAGTAATCTGTTCAATAAGCTACGGGTCATAAAACACCCAGTACAGTTGAATCCAGCAAGAACTAGACAATGAAAGAAAATGGTATAAAAAGACATACAATGTTTTACTTAGTAGGAACTTTGGCTGCCTTCAAGACCGGGTAGGGTGAACAGGCTTGGATAAGTCACGCTCACGGTTCCTGCTAAGTTCTCTACACATAAGTTTTAGAGGTAAGGGTAACGTGTACTGTTCCGTATGGGATTTTAAGATGAATGTTTTGAAACAATAATAAATGAAGTTAATTGTCAGATATATAACTGTCCCTCTCTTTTCAAATCTGTTAAAAGGATAAGGAAGGAATTATCCTAACAAGAGTTTCTATGATTCTATGATAAGAGGCAAATAAACAGAAAAGGAAACCCAGGGTCAAAAAGGGAAAATAAATACCCTGGAAAGTTCCTCTCTGACCCCCTAAGGCGATCGAAATTTGTCCAGGAGGTCACATGGACCAAGTGTTCGTTGTCTAGAAACACATTTACCTTCTATATGATGGGATCTCTGCTCCAGTCAGGAACCGGCCCAGCTCCCTCTTGAAGGCATTCAGAGAGTCAGCACCCACCACACCAGCTGGCAATGCTTCCCAGAGGCTCACTACCAATGATGCCTGTAAACTGCACTTTGTTCTGCATGGCCTGTCTCTTTTAATACGTGGTCCCTTTAAATTTCTGCACATGCGCGGTATTAACAATGGAAAAGCCGGTGAGAGGCCCGCGTGGGACCTTTCCCAGTAGGGGAACATTGCTCACTACTCTCTGGGAAGAGAAGAACCATCTGACGTCTAGTCTATTCCTACATTTGTGTCATTTAAATGCATGCATTAGATGGTATAACATGTCTTATAAAATAATACAGCACCCCACGGGGGAGAGTTGCATGGCCTACTACTAAGGCCTGATGATCAGCTATACCTAACCACAGGTCACTGAGGTCCCTCCAAGCTAGGACGCTGCAACAGTCAACAACGTTACTGAGTTTCCACAGTAAATGCATGAAACTTTCTGACAAGTCTTTAGTGTTCTCCAAGGAGTGCAATGTAACGATAATTTATGATTGAATCAGCACTGAGTCAGTCGACAACGAATGCAGCTATTGAAGCAAATGACGGCCAATTAATGTTTTCAGAGCTCAACTCAGAAATGATTTTTGGTGTCCTAGCTGCATGAATAATGTATTAGTTCCCCCTTTTTATATTCTTAATAAAAGCCATAAAGGAGAATGATCAACACTATTTACAAGTTAGCACTAAACTTCAAGAGATAAATAAGCTAATACCTTGTTTGCTTTTTCAAATGTCTGTGTAATCTAAGTATAATGTTGATATTTCTTAACACTGTGTAATTGTGATGAAATAACTCTGTGTTCTGGCATTTGTATTGTTGTTGTTGTTGTACTTGTTAATGTCTGGAATGTTCCACCGGTGTAACCACTAATGCTCCTCCCTAGCCCCGCCCCTCTTCTGGAATGTTCTACCAAGGGCTGGGTCAGTGATGACTGTGTTAACTTGATGCCATGTTCTTACTTAATAAAAGCCTTTAGTCTTAAGCTTTAACCTCATGGATTCAGGCAGTTATTTGGCACATCAATTTTATTAAGTAACAACTTTTGGAAGATGGATCGATTTTTGAAACCAGAGCGTCTGGATATCGATCCCCATTCGGCAGACGCATCGAAGAAATTTACGCATTGGCTTCGATGTTTTGAACACTTCATCGCATCGGTCGATTCGACGGTTAACAAGTTGGGTCTTCTAACCAACTTGGTAAGTCATCAAACTTACTCTATAATTGAAGATATTACTACATATGAAGAGGCCCTCGCAGCTCTTAAGGCCCAGTACCTTAAGTCGGTTAATGAAGTATACGCCAGGTATCTTTTGTCTACTCACAGGCAATTACCCGAGGAATCTCTGGACAATTTCCTGCCGGACCTTAAGACTTTGGCTAAGGATTGCAACTACAAGGCTGTCTCTGCCATAGTGTATCAGGAAGAAGCCATCCGTGATTCTTTCATATCTGGCCTCCGATCTAATTATATTAGACAGCGACTCCTCGAGAACCACTCGTTAGTTTTAAAAACGGTCGTCGCTACTGCTCAATCGTTAGATGTAGCCCAGAACACAGAGTTATTTCATCACATTCACCCCCTGCTATAGATTCAGTCTGTCAGGAGGTCTGATAATCCTCTGGGAACGACGTAACTCTTGCTGAGGCTCTTCCCGGAGTACAAAGTAAGTCCGCCTTCTTTGTTCGCGAACCTTGCTCCTAATTGTAGACCTATAGTGACTAAGAGTCGACGGTATAGTTCAGAAAATAAAACATTTATAAAAGAGGAAGTGGACAGGCTTCAATGGGAGGGAATCATCGAACACAGTAACAGCCTGTGGCATGCCCAGGTGGTGGTGGTTAAAACTAATGAAAAGAAAAGACTGTGGTCGATTATAGCCAGACTATAAACTTGTATACCCAATTAGACGCCTATCCTTTGCCTCGTATTTCTGAGATGGTGAACCAGATAGCTCAGTACCGCGTGTTCTCCACCATTGATTTAAAGTCTGCCTACCATCAACTCCCCATTAAAATAGAAGACCGACCTTATACGGCCTTCGAAGCTAATGGGCGCCTGTACCAATTCCTTAGGGTGCCGTTTGGAGTGACGAATGGGGTATCCGTCTTCCAACGGGAGATGGATCATATGGTGGATGAATACGCATTGGAAGCAACATTCCTGTACCTGGACAATGTTACTATCTGTGGGCGCGACCAACGGGAGCATGATCAAAATCTCGCGAAGTTCCTAGAGACTGCAAAGAGGTTAAACCTGACCTACAACGAAAACAAGTGTACCTTCAATACTACACATTTGTGTATTCTTGGTTGCGTTGTGGAGAATGGGGTAATCGGGCCAGATCCTGAAAGATTACGCCCACTTAAGGAATTACCTTTACCTCACACTGTAAAAGCTTTAAGAAGGTGTCTGGCGTTCTTCTCGTACTATGCCCAGTGGGTGGCTAACTACTCGGATAAAGTCCGACCTCTTATTAAGTCGACATCTTTTCCGCTATTGGCGGAAGCTCAGGAGGCTTTCCTTAATATCAAACGGGACATTGAGAAGGCAGTGGTATGTACCGTGGATGAGAAGATCCCTTTTCAAGTGGAAAGTGATGCATCTGATTTTGCGTTGGCAGCAACTCTTAACCAAGCTGGTAGACCAGTAGCTTTCTTCTCTTGTACATTGCAAGGACCAGAAGTTCGACATTCTTCAGTGGAAAAGGAGGCACAGGCGATTATCGAAGCAGTCAGGTATTGGAGACATTATCTCGCTGGCCAATGTTTTACGCTCATTACTGACCAGCGGTCCGTGGCCTTTATGTTCAACACTAAGCAGAGAGGCAAGATCAAAAATGATAAGATTTTAAGATGGCGAATAGAACTGTCAACATATGACTATGATATTCAGTACAGGCCTGGAGTATTTAATGAACCATCAGATGCTTTGTCACGAGGAGTATGTGCTAGTCTAGGTATAGATAAGCTTCAAAGTCTCCACGACGCACTCTGCCACCCTGGGGTTACCAGAATGAACCACTTCATTAAGTCCCACAATCTACCCTACTCTATTGAGGAGGTCCGGACAATGACCAGAACCTGTCATGTTTGTGCTGAATGCAAACCCCGCTTCTATAAGCCATCCGAGCCAGCTCATCTTATTAAAGCACCTCGACCATTTGAGCGTTTGAGTCTCAATTTTAAAGGTCCCCTTCCATCAAGCGACCGTAATGTCTATTTTCTTAATATTATAGACGAGTACTCTCGGTTCCCTTTTGTTGTCCCCTGTCCAGATGTGACTAGTGCTGTTGTAATTAAATGCCTCTGCCAACTGTTTTCCTTGTTTGGCATGCCTAACTATATACATAGTGATAGGGGTTCTTCCTTTATGAGCGAAGAATTGTGACAGTTTTTGCTATCGAAAGGGATTGCAACAAGTAGAACTACCAGCTATAACCCTCGTGGTAATGGGCAGGGCGAGAAAGAAAATGCGACAGTGTGGAAGGCTATCGTACTGTCTCTGAAGTTGCGAGGCCTGCCGACCTCTCGCTGGCAGGATGTCCTGCCAGATGTGCTGCATTCCATAAGGTCTCTTTTGTGTACAGCGACGAATGCCACCCCTCATGAAAGGCTGTTTAGTTTTCCAAGAAAAGCTACTAATGGAGTAATGTTACCCACATGGTTGACGACCATGGGCCCTGTGTTGTTGCGCAGACATGTGAGAGGCCACAAGACTGATCCACTGGTGGAGGAAGTACAACTCCATCATGCTAATCCCCAGTATGCATATATTCAATATTCGGATGGGCAAGAGGATACGGTCTCTATTAAAGATCTTGCACCTGCTGGAGCTCGAAAAGAGTTCGACTCTGAGAGTAGAGTTTTCAATTGTGGTATTGGACCTTCAGAGACACAAACCCTCAGTGTGGAAAATACTGATGATTCTGGGAATTCAAATGAACCGGAGTTAGTACTCCAGGAAGGGCCTCAGCAAGAGTTACGTCGTTCCCAGAGGATTATCAGACCTCCTGACAGACTGAATCTATAGCAGGGGGTGAATGTGATGAAATAGCTCTGTGTTCTGGCATTTGTATTGTTGTTGTTGTTGTTGTACTTGTTAATGTCTGGAATGTTCCACCGGTGTAACCACTAATGCTCCTCCCTAGCCCCGCCCCTCTTCTGGAATGTTCCACCAAGGGCTGGGTCGGTGATGACTGTGTTAACTTGATGCCATGTTCTTACTTAATAAAAACCTTTAGTCTTAAGCTTTAACCGCATGGATTCAGGCAGTTATTTGGCACATCAGTAATCGCCAGATTTTCCTATTGAAAAATAAGGACCATGATTAGCTAATGCACCATATCTTTTTTCCTGAGTGCTCCCAGACCGAAGCTGACCACCCACCCCCCCCCCCAACAATCCGTTGACCCAGCCCAAGTGCCGCGATATCACAGATTTCCTCAACAAATGAGGCTGTATCCCATCACTCCAGGCACTGGCTTCCTCTTCCCGGCTGCTGTCAAGCTCCAAACACATCCCCACGAGTGTTATCCGAGTCCATGTCCCCCAAGTGCTATCGGGCCTAAGCTGCCCACTCTGCACCATTCATAGGCCGCCCACTCCTTGCCAGCCTCCAGCCTCCAGCCTTCAGCTACCTCTGTCCATACACCTATGCTAAGGCTCACCCCCACATTCCCTTCACACCCTCGGCCCAACCTCCAAGTTCCTTTTTTATCTATATGTTCACCCATCCCATTTACCCATCACCCCTGTGCTCGCTGATATACATTGGCTCCCAGTTCAGCAACACCTCGAATTTAAAATTCTCTTCCTTGTGTTCAAATCCCTCCATGGACTCACCCCACCCCCTATCTCTGTAAGCTCCTCCAGCCCTACAACCCTCCGAGGTTGCTGTGCTCCTCCAGCACGGCTTCATGTGCATCCCTGATTTCCTTCCCTCCACCATTGGCAGTTATGTATTTCAGCTGTCTCAGCCCTAAGCTCTGGTATTCACTCCCTAAACCTCTCCTTTAAGATGCTCCTTAAAATCTACCTCTTTGACGTCACCTGTTCTTATTTCCTTACATGGCTCGCTGTCAAATTTTGTCTGATAACGCTCCTGTGAAGCATCTCGGGATGTTTTACTACATTAAAGGTGCTATATAAATGCAAGTTGCTATTGTTGTATATTCCCACCTCTCAAACAGCCTGCCCCTAGGTGGTTAAGAAGGCATACGGAATGTTTGCCTTTATTAGCTGTGGCATAGAATACAAGAGCAGGGGGGTTATGCTTCAACTGTATAAAACACTAGTTAGGCCTCAGCTAGAGTACTGCGTGCAGTTCTGGTCACCACATTACAGGAAGGATGTGATTGCACTAGAGAGGGTACAGAGGAGGTTTACAAGGATGTTGCCGGGAGTAGAGAATCTTAGCTATGAGGAAAGACTGGATAGGCTGGGTTTGTTTTCCTTGGAACAGAGGAGGCTGAGGGGAGACCTTATTGAGGTGTATAAAATTTAAGAGGGGCATAGATAAAGTGAATAGAAAGGACCTCTTTCCCTTAGCAGAGGGGTCAAAAACCAGGGGGCATAGATTTAAAGCAATTGGTGGAAGGTTTAGAGGGGATTTGAGGGGAAATTTCTTCACCCAGAGGGTTGTGGGGGTCTGGAACTCGCTGCCTGAAAGGATGGTAGAGGCAGGAACCCTAACCACATTTAAACATTACCTGGATGTGCACTTGGGATGCTCTAACCTGCAGGGCTACGGACCAAGAGCTGGGAAGTGGGATTAGGCTGGATAGCTCTTTGTTGGCCGGCGCGAACACGATGGGCCGAAATGGTCTCCTTCCGTGCTGTAACTTTCTATGATTCTCTATGATTCTAATCTGATTCCACTATCCATTTCTCACATGGTCAATGCTGGCTCCCAAGTTGATGCAGAACCTAAATTCAACAATGGGATAAAGAAATTCAGTACATTTGGAAAGAAGCAGGTGTGACTGCCAGACAGAAACACTGAGAGACATGCAGGAGAGTGAGGAGACCAAAGGTAGCTGAAACTTACGTATAGAGAATGCGCAGGGGGAAAAAAAGACTTGAGGGAGACAGAGAGAGATACAGACACCATAATGAAAAAGTCTGTGAGAAAAAGAATGAAACACAAATAGAGATTGGAAAGAAGAAGACAGAACAAAATCGACAGTGACCAGAGAAATAGTTACAGGAGGATAGCTTGTTTTTTCCATGAGCAATATCAGGAGAGATCAACTCATATTCAGAAAAGATGCTAGCAGCTCATATCCTGACCTGAAGCTAAGTACCGAACTTGCATGGATAGTAAATTCAACTGAGTTCTGAATATTTAGATAACAAATTCTTATCATGCTGCATCAAGAACCCAGAGTATGTGAAAAGTCAATAAAAGCACTTGATTGCATTTTAGCCGCTTTAGATGATGCGAAGGGTTGGATTTTTATCGAAATTGGGTGACTATACTAGAGGTGGAGCAGGAAAAACGAGGCAGGGAGGCCGACCACTGATCCCCAGCCCTCAATCTGCCTTTGGACAATTTCCTTCTCTCTCCACACAGGAAGGATATCAGCCACTGCCCCTCCACTGTCCTACTTTTAAATGCTGATGGGAGGTGGAAAGCTTAGGGAAACTGGACAACTTCCCTACCTTCTCGCTGCATTCCAACCTGCCCCGGGTAAGAACAGACAAGGGGGGCAGGGGTGACAGTAATGATTGTGGTAGCAGTGGGAAGGCCCTGGAATGAGGGACGATACCTCTCTCTCTCTCTGCTGCCCACTTTCTACCTGCAGCGTTGAGGTTGGCTGAGTCCGAGCAAACGGCCTGCTATTTAGCTTTCTGTTTCAGAGGGCTTGTACCGCTTTTCATGTTAGCTCCTGGTGCTGCAATGAGTATCTTGTTGCATTGCGTGTCCCATTTTCATTCTGAATAATGGTGGGCTGCCTCTGTAGAGTGGAGTTACTGCCTGGAGCCCTCCAGCATGCAATAATTAACGCCAACACAGGAAAATGGGCTGGGGTTAAGTTGGAATGATGGGCCAAAGGCCTGATCTGACCCACCTCCCGTGGCAATACTGCCCCAGATGAAAACCAGCCCTAAGCCACAAAGAAATTGCCGTTAATTGAGAGTGCAGAGATTCAAGAGGAGAGGTAACTCATAGAGAGCTACAGCACGGAAGGAGGCCATTTCGGCCCATCGCGTCCGCACTGGCCAACAAAGAGCTATCCAGCCTAATCCCACTTCCCAGCTCTTGGTCCGTAGCCCTGCAGGTTAGTGCATCCCAGGTGCACATCCAAGTACTTTTTAAATGTGTTTAGGGTTCCTGCCTCTAGCACCCTTTCAGGCAGCGAGTTCCAGACCCCCACAACCTTCTGGGTGAAGAAATTTCCCCTCAAATCCCCTCTAAACCTTCCACCAATTATTTTAAATCTATGCCCCCTGGTTTTTGACCCCTCTGCTAAGGGAAAGAGGTCCTTTCTATCCACTTTAACTATGCCCCTCTTAAATTTTATACACCTCAATAAGGTCTCCCCTCAGCCTCCTCTGTTTCAAGGAAAACAGACCCAGCCTATCCAGTCTTTCCTCATAGCTAAGATTCTCCACTCCCAGCAACATCCTTGTAAATCTCCTCTGTACCCTCTCTAGTGCAATCACATCTTTGCTGTAATGTGGTGACCAGAACTGCATGCAGTATTCTAGCTGAGGCCCAACTAATGTTTTATAGAGTTGAAGCATAACCCCCCCGCTCTTGTATTCTATGCCATGGCTAATAAAGGCAAGCATTCCGTATGCCTTCTTAACCGTGTTATCTACCTGGCCTGCTACCTTCAGGGATCTGTGGACATGCACCAAGATCCCTTTGTTCCTCTACATTACTCAGTGTCCTACCATTTAATGTGTATTCCCTTTCATTGTTAGCCCTCCCCAAATGCATTACCTCACACTTCACTGGATTGAATTCCATTTGCCACTGTTCTGCCCACCTGACCAATTTATTGCTATCTTCCTGCAGTCTACAGCTTCCTTCTTCAGTATCAACCACACAGCCGATTTTAGTATCATCTGCAAACTTCTTAATCACACCTCCTATATTCAAGTCTAGATCATTCATATATACCACAAAAAGCAAGGGACCTAGTACTGAGCCCTGCGGAACCCCACTGGAAACAGCCTTCCAGTCACAAAAACACCCATCAACCATTACCCTCTGCTTAATGCCTGCGAGCCAGTTTTGAATCCAACTTGACACTTTGCCCTGGATCCCATGGGCTTTTAACTTCATGACCAGTCTGCCATGTGGAACCTTATCAAAAGCCTTGCTAAAATCCATATAAACTACATCAAATGCACTACCCTTATCTACCCTCCTTGTTACCTCCTCAAAAAATTCAATCAAGTTTGTCAGACACGACCTCCCCTTAACAAATCCGTGCTGACTATCCTTGATTAATCTGTGTCTTTCTAAATGAAGATTTATCCTGTCCTTCAGAATTCTTTCCAATAATTTTCCCACCACCGAGGTTAGGCTGACTGGCGTGTAAGTACTCGTTCTATCCTTTTCACAGAATCACAGAAAACCCACAGTGCAGATAGAGGCCATTTCGGCCCATCGAGCCTGCACCGACACATATCCCACCCGATCCCCGTAACCCCTACACCAACACATATCCCACCCTATCCCCATAACCCCACGTATTTAATCCCCCTAACACTAAGGGTCAATTTATCATAGCCAATCAACCTAACCCGCACATCTTTGGACTGTGGGAGGAAACCGGAGCACCCGGAGGAAACCCACGCAAACACGGGGAGAATGTGCAAACTCCACACAGATAGTCACCCGAGGCCGGATTTGAACCCGGGTCTCTGGCGCTGTGAGGCAACAGTGCTAACCACTATGCCACCGTGCTGCTCCCTTTTTCTCCCTTTTTAAACAATGGTACCACATTAGCAGTCCTCCAGTCCTCTGACACCACACCTGAAGCCAGAGAGGATTGAAAAATGATGGTCAGGGCCTCTGCTATTTCCTCTTTTGCTTCGCTTAACAGCCTGGGATACATTTCATCTGGGCCTGGGGATTTATCCACTTTTAAAGCTGCTAAACCCCTTAATACTTCCTCTCTCACTATGCTTATTTCATCTAATATTTCACACTCCTCCCCCCTGATAGCAATGTCTGCTTCGCCCCTCTCCTTTGTGAAAACAGACGCAAAGTATTCATTAAGAACCCTACTGATGTCTCCCGCCTCCATACACAGATTACCCTTATGATCTCTTATAGGCCCTACCCTTTCTTTAGGTGTCCTCTTACCCTTAATATATTTATGAAACATCTTTGGGTTTTCCTTGATTTTACTTGCCAAGAATTTTCCATGCTCTCTCTTTGCTTTCCTAATATCCTTTCTAATTGCACCCCTGCACTTTCTGTACTCCTCTAAAGATTCTGGAGTATTTAGCCCTCGATATCTGCCATACGCCTCCCTTTTTTTCTTTATCCTACCCTGTATGTCCCTAGACATCCAGGGGGCTCTAGATTTGTTAGTCCCACCTTTTTTCTTTAAGGGCACATATTTGGTCTGAACCCTCCGGATCTCCTCCTTGAATGCCTCCCACTGCTCTTACAGTAATTTACCTTCAAGTAGCTGTTTCCAGTCCACTATGGCTAAATCCCCTCTGAGCTTAGCAAAATTTGCTTTTCCCCAATTTAGAATTTTTATTCATGGTCTATCCTTGTCCTTTTCCATAACTACCTTAAATCTAACAGAATTATGGTCACTAGCACCAAAATGCTCCCCCATTGATACGCCTTCTAACTGCCCAGCTTCATTCCCTAAAACTAAGTCCAGAACCGCCCCCTCCCTTGTTTGGCTTGAGGTATAAGATTCAGCATTACAGCTCATGAACATATAGCTTAGTAACAGGCAGCAATTGTGCTCTTCCACATCCAGGCAATCATTTTGAAAGAGGTTAATAAAAGAAGTACAGACAATTGCCTCAACTTTCCTGGCAAAACCTACCCGATTTTGGGTGGTGTTGGAGGTGTTATGTAAAGGTAAATAGTGTGGGGAGGCCTGCTGCCAAACCTTCGCCTCACAAAATGTTCATCACAATTTACGTTCGATCGACCCAACTGTCAGTATTGGCACTTGCCCTTCCACATGTGAATGAAGGCAGGCGGCATGGCCTTCGCCTCCCCAAGATGTCCCTAAGTTTACGTCATGTTCCTGCCCCCATCGCCACTGTTCAGGAGGCAGTTTAGTGCTAGTATATCGTCCTAGAAGTGGGAATGCATAATGGAGGCCACTGTTGACAATTATCAGCCATCCTGGGGGACATTAAAGCCTTGAAGCCTCCTGGAGCCTCTTGAAAAATAAAGCATTAAACATGGTTGCTGCATTCTGCACATATTTTTCAAAATATAAGTTAATTTTAGAGAAGTGATGGAGTTCCATCATGAAATTCCATTCTTCCTGTACTTTGATGAAGAGGATGATGAAGACATCGAGGAGGAGAGGGTGGAAGCCAGGAGAGTTTGCCCCACAAATACCCATACCAGACAGTCCAAGACCAAGGGAGCTCAGGTATGGATTTTTCCCACAGGCAGTGTGCAACGAGGCTGTTTCCTCTGGATGCAGTAAGCAAGTTATTAGAACATAAGAACATAAGAAATAGGAGCAGGAGTAGGCCAATCGGCCCCTCGAGCCTGCTCCACTGTAATGATATCAGCAAATAGTGATGGTATTTGCCTGTTTGATTATTTATGCCTTACCAGCATATTTGCCTGATTGATTATTTATGTCTGACCAGCAGAGGGCATGTGAGAGAGACAAGCAGTTTAGTTTTAGTTTCGGTTTTAGATGGATCTCTAAGATGGTGTCTCCTGTAATGCTGTTACCTGAGTTGAACATACTTTAGATAAAAAGTCATTCTCTTTCATGAATGTGTCGTCATTGAACCCACATACAAATCGATACACTCCACCATTCAATAAGATCATGGCTGATCTGATCCTAACCTCAAATCTTCTATCACTCTGCATCCACCCGAACCCATGTGATCTCCCAGGAGAGGCGAAAAACCAGATAAAAGACCCCATGGCCAATTTGGGAGAAAAAAATCTGGGAAATTCCTCTCCGAGCCATCTAGGCGATCGAAATTCTTCCAGGAGATCACTCTGTCCCTATATTTTCTACAGTACTTACCTTCTGTAAAGGCGATCTCCACCCCAGCCAGGAACAGGAATAAAACCATCTCCTGAAATCTAACACAGAATTAGAACACAGTAGGAGCAGAACCAGGCTACATGGCCCCTGGGCCCACTCCACTACCCACAGGGCCATGACCATTCCGAACCTAGACTCATGTCCAATTTCCTGCCCGCTCCCCGTAACCCTTAATTCCTTTTACCTCTAGGAAATTATCTATTTCTGTTTTAAATTTATTTAATGATGTAGCTTCCACAGCTTTCTGGGGCAGCAAATTCCACAAACCTACCACCCTCTGAGTGAAGAAGTTTCTCCTCATCTCAGTTTTGAAAGAGCAGCCCCTTATTTTATGCCCCCTAGTTCTAGTTTCACCCTTCATTGGGAACATCCTCACCGCATCCACCCGATCAAGCCCCTTCACAATCTTATATGTTTCAATAAGATCGCCTCTCATTCTTCTGAACTCCAATGAGTAGAGTCCCAATCTACTCAACCTCTCCTCATATGACCACCCCCTCATCCCCGGGATTAACCGAGTGAACCTTCTTTGTACTGACTCGAGAGCAAGTATGTCTTTTCTTAAGTATGGACACCAAAACTGTATGCAGTATTCCAGGTGCGGTCTCACCAATACCTTGTACAACTGCAGCAATACCTCCCTGTTTTTATATTCCATCCCCCTAGCAATAAAAGCCAACATTCCATTGGCCTTCTTGATCACTTGCTGCACCTGCATACTAACTTTTTGAGTTTCGTGCACCAGGACCCCCAGATCCCTTTGTACTACAGTACTTTCCAGTTTCTTGCCATTAAGATAATAACTTGCTCTATGATTTTTCCTGCCAAAGTGCATAACCTCACACTTTCCAGTATTGTATTCCATCTGCCAAATCTCTGCCCACTTACTTAGCCTGTCTATGTCCCCTTGCAGGTTTTTTATGTCCTCCTCACTCACTACTTTCCGTCCCATCTTTGTATCATCTGCAAACTTTGATATGTTACACTCGGTCCCCTCCTCCAAATTGTTAATATAGATTGTAAAGAGTTGGGGACCCAGCACTGACCCCTGCGGAACACCACTAGTTACTGGTTGCCAATCTGAGAATGAACCATTTATCCCAACTCTCTGCTTTCTGTTAGAGAGCCAATCCTCCACCCACGCCAGAATATTACCCCCAATCCCGTGATTTTTTATCTTCAGCAATAATCTTTTGTGTGGCACCTTGTCAAATGCCTTTTGGAAGTCTAAATACACTACGTCCACTGGTTCCCCTTTATCCACCCTGTATGTTACTTCCTCAAAAAACTCAAGTAAATTTGTCAAACATGACTTCCCATTCATGAAACCATGCTGAGTTTGTCCTATTAAATTATGTTTATCCAAATGTCCCGTTACTGTCTCCTTAATAATGGACTCTAACATTTTACCAACCACAGATGTTAGGCTAACAGGTCTATAGTTTCCAGCCTTCTGCCTACTACCCTTTTTAAATAAGGGTGTTACATTCGCAGTTTTCCAATCTGCCGGGACCTTTGCTGAGTCCAGGGAGTTTTGGAAAATTATTACCAATGCATCCACAATCCCTACCACCACTTCCCTCAAGACCCTAGGATGCAAACCATCAGGTCCAGGGGACTTACCCGCCTTGAGTCCCATTATTTTACCAAGTACCACTTCCTTCGTGATTTCAATCGTATTTAGTTCCTCCCCCCCTAGAGCCCCCTGTTTGTCCAGTGTTGGGATATTCTTAGTGTCCTCTACCATAAAGACTGATGCAAAATAATTGTTCAGTGTTTTTGCCATCTCCATGTTTCCCACCATTAATTTCCCGGTCTCATCCTCTAAGGGACCAACATTTACTTTAGCCACCCTTTTTCTTTTTATATAACGATAGAAACTTTTGCTGTCTGTTTTTATATTTTTTGCTAATTTACTTTCATAATCTATCTTCCCTTTCTTAATCAATCTTTTAGTTATTTTTTGCTGTCTTTTAAAGACTTCCCAATCTTCCATCCTCCCACTAGATTTGGCTACCTTATATGCCGTTGTTTTTAGTCGGATATTATCCTTAATTACTTAGCCACGGATGGCTATCTTTTCTTTTACACCCTTTTTTCCTCAGTGGAATATATCTTTTTTGGAAGTTGTAAAATAACTCCTTAAATGTACACCACTGATCATGTACCGTCTTACCCTTTAATCTATTTTCCCAGTCCACTCTAATCAATTCCGCTCTCATACCTTCATAGTCTCCTTTATTCAAGCTCAGCACGCTTGTTTGAGATCCAACCTGTAGAATTCTCGAAATTTTCATAAGTAATTACGCAAGAAATCAGAGTTAATAAGACAGCTTTATTGACCAAAAGAAGCTTGTACAGAGAAACCTTTGATAAAAGGGCACACAAAATGGCCACCAGACCTCGTGACCAGCTTCTGGGACCGTTTGAATTTCTGTTACTGCAAGCCAGACAGGCTTGTGGATTAAGGACATTAAAGCCCGCGAAAACCAGTTTCGGGAAACCGAAACTCATGGAACTGAGTATACATATTGATTAGATTATAAGTACAGGACAGATTTGGGTAGCAGGATGAGGCCCATCAGGAAATGGGCGGACAATTGAATGAACACTTTAACCCATTTACTGTACAAAGGAAAAGCCGTTTAACAGCCATCAAGGGCCATCTCCAGACCGATCAATATACAAGCCGAGTTACGGTGACAAAGCAAAGACATTATCGGCCCAGGAAGGCCAGTTCAGCTATCACCGACTCCCGTTATGAAGACAAAACACCCCTGCAGAGAGTTCTGCCCGCCAAAATTATTACAAAGACAGGACTATGATTGGCAGGAGATAAGAATGTTCCAAAAGAGTATAACTGTGGATTGAAAAAGTCCATCAGTACGCTCAACGCTTCGGAGTAGCTTCGGAACTTCTACGGTACACTTAGTGAGTTCTCCATTGGTACGCTTCGGGACAGACTCCATCGGAACCAAGCAGCATTTCGGTTCGAACCGTGTTCGGTGTTCGGGCAGGCAAGGCCCGGCAACGACGAGAAACGACGAGGGTGGCCCGGGTACTTTGGTCGGGAGATCATCGACGACCCAGGCCGAAGAAGAAGACACCCTCAGAAGGACATTATGACTGCATAAAGAAAGCTTTTTGGGACCAGCGTCCCGCCCCGAGGAAGACCATCGGGAGATCGACGACTCAGGCCGGAGAAGAAGACACTCAGGGCCCAGTACTCCAGTGTCTCAACATCACATAGGTAATGGATTCACCCATGTGCATCCAGTTCTTAAAGTCACGTTGGTAACGGAGTCATCCGTGGCGAGCGCTCACCAAGGCTGTATCGACTGCCTCATCGCAGGAGAACCAAGAGGAAAACAAGCTGCGCCAGAACTTTCCAAACCCACGTGACGACGGAAAGCTGTGTCAAAAGGCTGCAAACCCCTTTTCGCAATTCTTAAAGTGGTGAGCATGATCCCGAGTTCCTCAAGTCGAAACTTAGTTTAGGTCTAGGGGAGGGGGTTAAGGGTAGTTGTAATGTGTTACCCCTTTTACGATGTGCCGTGTGTTCCCCATTTCCATAGAGTTAAGTTTATAGATGTGTGCATGCTTGTAGTTTCTTTAATCTGTGCATATGACATGTATTTTATAATGTTGCAAACTGTTCAATAAAGGCATCCATTTCGTGCTATTCGACCTGGTCTATTGAGTTTTTCTGCACTACAGCTTCCTGCATCTAAGTCCAAGGTCGAGAACCGTAGGGGTGAGTGGGTCAAACCACTCACGGGTAATTATTGCAAGAAGCCTGGCAGGAGACCAGAGCAAGCAAGAGAAACCCCCTTACAGAGATGGCGACCGCGGCAGGCCCTTGGCAGCAGGAATGTAGTGTTTTAGATCAAGGTCTGAATAAACGAAATGTGATGGATGAGAGAATAGCGGATTATGTTTTTGGGAAGGTGAACCTTACAAAACAGTGGATATCTGACCTATTAAGAGATAGGCGCCCGCTAGACGCAGCCATCAAGTGGACAGAAAGCAAAGAGCATAAAAGATCTGTAGAAAAGGCAGTCTGGCTGATGTGCTACAAGAAGCAAGTCCAGCTTTTGGACCAAGTCGTTGTAGCACAGACGGCCCAGATCAAAGGGTTACTAGCAGAAGTAGAGGAAACGGTTGCGGGAGGAAAGAAACTGATTGAGTCGCTCAACGCGCTGAATCAGGAATGCCAATCCATAACCCATCGCCATGAGACCAAGATAGATTACTTGGAGTGCCAGGTCATTGAGGCTAAGGCCAGTGAAGGTAGAATAAGGGACAGGTGTTTCCGCCTAGCTCAGCAGGTAGAGGCACAGGAGGAAAGTATTCTGGGAGCTAGGGCAGCATACAAGATGGCTATCGAGGATAGGTCTGAGAACACCGACCATAGCGCTTGCCAAAGGGAACTCGAGGAACTGAGAACGACCCTAGTGAAGGCAAACGGCTTGGTGTGTCTCATAAACCCACCAGCGAGCCAGCTACTGTTAGCCAAGGAATCCAAAAGACCGATTCCGCAAGAGGCAGTTGTGGTACCAACCGCCATGCCATTGGCACCTCCCAGTTATAGTGAGTCTTGGGATGAGGGGAAGGAAACGGTGAAGTTAGTCGAAGAGATTCCGGAGGTAGAGCAACCCCAGGTAGTAGAGTCGAAGCCGGTACCCGCTGTGTCCCGTTCGACACCGGAGGCTCGGTCCGAACGAAGACAATGTCGAGGACGGACCCCTCGTGAATCAGATCGTAATGCCCCACAGTGCACAACAGCTAAGGGCAATGATAAGCCACATCCCAAAACTCTCCGAGTCAGGAGATCCCTTCGTCCATTTTAGGGACGTGGAGCAGACCGCAGCAGTCAATGACTGCGATGGGAGAGAACAGTGTAAAATGCTGCTGTTCTCCCTGGACAGCTCAATACTCCAGTGTCTCTCTGACGAGAGCAAGAGAGGGCACGGGGTGTATGAGGACTTACGGGACGAGGTCCTGCAGGTTATGGGGGAAGATGACGGAAATCCGTTCCTCCGATTGGGTAGGACGGTACAGCTAGAGGGAGAGCCCCCAAGGGTTTTCGCCGGAAGGTTGTGGTCAGTGTATCGGCGCAGCTGCCCAGGCGGGCCGTCCCGGAACGGGCTGGACGATGGCCAAAGGGCTCATTGGCTCCGGTGCCTGGTCACCAATTGCTTGCCCCAGGTGAGGGAGCAGGCCAAAACATGGTTTGACCCCAATAACCCCCGCTCCATGGAAGAGTTAGTACTAGATCAGCTCACGATAGGTTACAGGAACAGCAGGAGTAAGGAAGTGCCTCCCCCGAAGGGAATGGTGCATGAAGCGAGGCCTGCAGCTCCTGTTAAAAAGGAATGGCATCAGGAGGGGAATCGCCCTCCCCAAGCCAAAAGTAGTTGTTACGGGTGTGGGAAGGAAGGTCACTGGCGCCGGGACTGTAAAAATCCTTGGAAGGATTCAAAGGGAAAAGCTCCCTCAGCCCCAGCCCAAACGCCCGTCCGGGAGAAGGGAGCCGATGTGTCGATCCATCCCGATGCGATCGAGTCAGTTTTAGAGGCAATGCGGTCTCTAATGACCTCGCAGGGGAAGGTGGCAGTCGCCAACGGCCCTGTTGCTCCCCCAGCCCAAACCACAGAGCCCAAATGACTAAAGCCCGCGCAGCCCGTCTACCTGTGTCCGCTCCGTTATGACGCGTGGAGAAGACCCCTTGTGGAGATGGAGGTAGAGAAGGAAAAGGGTAGTTACCTGTTGGATACGGGGGCATCATGTAGCATGATCCACACAGCTAAACCTTTTGCCTCACCTCTGTCTACCCAGGCTCCGTTCTCAGTAGCGGGTTTCACAGGCAAAGAACAGGCTGGCGCGTTCTCCATCCCGCTCTCCATTCATTTGGGAGCACTCCAAACTACATGGACGTGTATCCTGCTGAAGTGGAGCGAGGGGGGGGGAAAAGGCATCCTTGGGTCTGATTTCTTGGTGGAACACGGGATCCTCGTGGACCTCAGAAATCACTGTCTCTGGGGAGCCGAGAATGGGTTAGGCAAGGTAGTCGTGATCCCAGGGAAGGGAGAAAAAGGGGCCCTGTGCACCATGAAGCCGTCAGGAGGTTACGACCTCGAGCTTATGGTCGCGGACATCCCAACGGACTTGCAGGCGTGTGTGTCAGAAAACCTGACCGCGTTTGCCACCCACAAGCACGACTGTGGGAGGGTCACCGGGTTTGAGGTCAGCGTAGACGGGGACCCCATGATCCGACCCCAAAAGCAGTATAACTTCCCCAAGGAAGCAGAACCCGACATGGAGACGGCAATATCTTCATTGGTGCAGCAGGGCGTGTTGAGGCCGATAGCCACTCACGTGAACTCCCCTTTATGGCCGGTAAAGAAGCCGGACAATTCATGGAGGGCCACGGTGGACGAGAGTCCTCAACAGTAACATCCCAGCCTGCGCGCCCACGGTAGCAGCAGTTGCCGACCTAATAGGGAGTATTCCAGCATCCGCGACCACGTTCACGGTGCTGGATATCTCGAACGGTTTTTGGTCCATTCCGTTGCGGCGGGAGGATCAGTACAAGTTTGCCTTTACTTTTAAAGGGCAACAGTACGCTTGGAACTGCTTGCCACAGGGTTTCCACAACAGCCCCAGCATTTTCCATCAGTGCATGGCAGGAAGTTTAAAGGAATTTAGCCAGCCCAATCAGATAGTGCAGTATGTGGATGACTTGCTCCTGTTCACCGATTCGAGGGAGGAGCACGGCCCACTATTAGCCGAATTATTGGAGCTACTGGAAAGAAAGGGTTTTAAAGTAAACCCAAAGAAAGCACAGATCGGCCAGCAGGAGGTGAAATTCCTGGGTCTGGCCATCCGCGCTGGGGAAAGAGCCATAGACAAGGCTAGGCGGAAATCGGTACAAGATTTGCCAATTCCGAACACAGTAACGGGTGTGAGGTCCTTTTTGGGACTGACCGGGTACTGCAGAGACTTCATCGAGGACTATGCAGCCACAGCAGCCCCGCTACTTCGACTCTTACACAAGGGAGTCGAGTGGTCTTGGGACGAGGGTTGTCAGTCAGCATTCGAGAAGTTGAAGAGGGACCTGCAGACCGCGCCAGCCCTAGGGGCCATAGATGAGGGGGAGGAGTTTTTCCTGGAAGTAGCCGCCAGTGGAGACAGCCTGAGTGCTGTGCTGCTCCAGGAGCGACACGGCAAGCTGAGACCGGTGGTCTACTCCTCCAGGGTGCTTACGGATGTGGAGAGGAGTTTTTCCAATTGCGAACGGCATCTCCTGGCCACGCATTGGGCTGTGAACAGATCAGCGATCTTCACAGGAACCTCTCCCATCACTCTCCTCACCCACCACACACCCACGAAGATGCTTCTGGATGGAAGGATTAAGGATGGGACTGTAAGCAGCGCTCGGATTGCGCGCTGGACCCTCCTCCTTTCTCAGATGGATCTCAAAGTTAAAGGTCTTTGCGAGCCGAAGCTCGCGGCCAACCTGGTATATCCCGGAACAGCCCATCGGTGTTCCGTTGAAGGGGTATGGGAGGTCAACATAGGTTTACGGGCCGGGATACACCCCACAGGCCGCGAGATCTACGTAGACGGTTCCAGCACGGTATCTGCTGGCGAACGACTCACAGGGTGTGGAGTTTATGACCCTGCGGCAGACATTGCCCTGGCGATTAGGCTCCCCAGCACTATGAGCGCACAGCAGGCTGAAATGTCCGCGGTGGCGTACGTGGTTACCCACCCCGAGATCTTCCCAACCCCATACACGATTTGCTCAGACAGCATGTTCACATGCAATTCGTGTACGGAATACCTGGCCATTTGGTCTCGTCGCGGATACACCTCCGCGGACGGGCGACCTTTAACAGTTAAGCCCTTGCTGGAAAAGATCCTGGCAGCAGTGGGGGAGGAAGGGGAAGTGTTCATCCACAAGGTGAAGGCTCATTCCACCACAGAACCCCGCAGTCAGGGCAACCAGCAGGCGGATGCGCTAGCCAGGGAGGGTGCCCGCAACGGCATTTTCTGGGACCCCTATGGACCCGAACCCGTGGCAGCGATCCGAGGCAGGGAGGGGACTCCAGGGAACACAGGGGTGACACCGCCCCTAGACCTAAAGACCGTCCAAACCCGGGATCCCGCCCTGAGAACAGTCCTCAATGCTATTACTGAGGGCAAGCAGGTAGAGGGTCCATACAGTACGGCAGCCCTCTCAGTCAAGGAAGGCATGTTGTTCCGAGAGGAACAGTGGGTTGTGCCGCAGCAGCACCGGAGGGAATTCCTTCAACTGGCCCATGAGGGTCCAGGGGCAGGACACCCCGGGCCTGAGGTTACCTGGCAACGGGTAGAGCAGGCGGGATGGTGGCTGGGACTTCGGGACGATGTCCGCGAGTTCTGTGCAAGCTGTCTTGTGTGCGCTGCAAACAACCCAGACCCCCAGAAAAGGAAGGTGCCCATGGGGCACATCAGGAGGGTAGAGGGACCATGGCAGTCGATCCAGGTCGACTACATAGGGCCCCTGCCCACCGCACAGGGAGGCTATAAGTACTGCCTTGTCCTGGTGGATGTGTTTACCAAGTGGGTAGAAGCCTTCCCGTGTAGAACAGCTACGGCGCTGGGTACTGCCAGGATCTTGATCCGGGAAGTGTTCTCACGGTGGGGGCTCCCCCGGTTTGTGGAGTCCGACAAAGGGAGTCATTTCACCGGCCAAGTGATGCAGAACACCTTCATGCTCTTGGGCATTGAAGGGAAGTGGCACGTAGCGCACAATCCCCAGTCATCCGGGATTGTCGAACGCATGAACCGGACCCTCAAGGAAAAGCTGAGGAAGGAGACAATGGGCTCACCCCAGAAATGGGCGGAGGTCCTGCCTCTAGTCCTCATGGGGATCCGGGCCAGCCAGTCCAAAAGTACGGGGTACTCCCCGCACGAGTTAATGACTGGGAGGATCATGCGAACACTCACCCATGTATTAGCCCCGGTGCTCACTGAGGGCCAGCTCCAAGAGGTGAATCGGGACAAGTTCGTCCAAACCCTTTGGAACGCCTGAAACAGGTTTATGAGCAAGCGGCTGGGAACATGGGGAGACAGCATCAGGGCAATCGATTGTTGCTGGAACCCCGTAAGAAGCAAGAGTGGGAAGTCGGAGACCAGGTCATGGTTAGGAACTATGCCCGAGTAGGGAGTCTAGAACCACTGTACATGGGGCCCTACAGCATTGTAGACAAGGCCAGCCCCATGGTCTACGCAGTGAAGGTGCCCCGGTGCACCAAATGGTTTCACATTAACTAGTGTAAACTGTTTAAGCCGGGTGCACAAGGGCCAACAACCGGGGCCAGGTCTAAGGACAAAAATCCTCAGCCTGAGACAGGGTCACAGACCACACAGGCTGGAACTGTAGCTTGCGTGAGGGGAGAAGTCATCCCATTGGAGTGGGAGGTCTCCCCGTTGATCTGGGATTCGGACGAGGAAGAGCCCGAACAGCTTGACCCCGCCCCGGGCCCGATCACGGAGGAGGAAGAGGAGTCGGAGGCCGAAGGTCCCGACCCCGACTCGAGCTTAGGGGAGGTAGGGATTGGAGGCGGAGACTCACCACCTGTGGGGACAGGTGGAGTGGAGTCGGATGCCACAGATCCCGGCCCCGGGGGGGCGGAGCCTGAGGGAGGGGAGCCGGAGCCGGCAGCTGTGGTGGGACCACAGGCTGCGACGGTGAAGGTCCCGATCCCCGGTCCGTTAGCCCTGGGAGCCTCGCCCAAGGCGCTCCCTCGTAGGTCGACCCGAACGCCTCAGCCTGTAAAGTCTTGGCCCGAGTCACCCACTCCCAGTAGACGCCGACTTCAGAAAGCCCAGGAAAGACACGATTCCCGTTCAGCAGCAGCGACAGGCTGCGGGGGATCAAAGCCGAAGGTCAGTGCAGCCCCGCCACAGGGGGCGGAACGCTGCAGCCCTCACAGGAATTAGGTAGGCCGCCCGAAGGAGGGCGGCGCTGTACATAAGTTTAGGAAATGATAAGTTAAGTTAAGTAATTTTAATGTTAGTTTAAGGCATGTAAAGTTTAAAATGATGGGGATGTTTTAAAAGGTAGTTCTCGAAGTCTGCCCAGTATGTGTGTGTGTTTGGAAGCAGGGTCAGGGGACCCGAGCGTCCGTTTAATTAGGCCAGCACCTATTGGGAGCCTGGCTACATCATCTTATCGGTTACAGAAACCAGGGATACAATGGAAAGGATTCTCGTGGTGCTCGCGGCGATCGGGTGCGGGTTGGCCTACCGAGGCCGCACCAAGGACATCATCATGTTCGGGTGCTCCGGGGACACAGCCCCCATCGCGACGGATGGGACGGGGAAGCGAGAGGTTGAGGAAACCGCCACCTACTTCCACCAAGGGAGATGGCCAGGATGGCTGGGGTCGAATTCTACTGAATACTCCAGCAAATCCGGGTTTGCCTACCAAGAGACTTCGTTAATGTGCCCTCGAGTGAGGATCATTGCACCCAGAGTCAGCGTTACCGTGGGAAAGAGGATCTGTTTGGTGTGTAATGGGAACGTACGCTAAGTAGATGGTGGTGGCTCCGAAAGCTGGGAAAGAATATGAAGAACTCTACAATCGAGTGGGAGTGACTGGGTAACAATGCCCATCGGTCAATTACAGGGACTCACGGACAATTACGTGTGTGTTGGGACAAATGGTGGGAACCAGATGAAGGGATATATGTCTGCATGTGGGGTTCGAAGCGCACTTGCCCCAAAGGCATATCCATCTTCTTCCAGAGGCAGTGGCAAGATGAAGGGAAAGGGATGAGGTGGGACGTCAGCACCCGGGCGTGCGGAGCCCCATTCTCCCCGATTCCGGTAAACGCCACTGAACTCATCACCCGCCCACGCAAGCCCCTGCCCACGATTCCGGTAGCACTAGCCCAGAAGGAAGGGTGCCCCACCACCACAAAGGGACCCGGGAATGGTCTAGTATTGGTACCCACCGGTCAGACGCTGTACCAAGGGGTACACTACGCGGTGGCCTCAGTGATTTTAAACCTCACTGAGGTACGATTGCCAGAGTGGTGTCCCAAGGAAACGGAGCAATTGTACCAGGTTCTGTTAACCAGGATGTTCAGACAATTTTATGAATTTGACTTTGCCGACATCGACAAAGCCAAATTGTACACCACACCACAGGAAGTTTTGGATCGGGTAGGAAGGCAAAGAAGGGGTACTGTAAATGACATTTTCACTGCTTTTAGTACCGGGACATCTGTTGTCAACGCTCTAGACAACATGGAGCTGCAGACACAGGTTAATGGTCCAAAGTCCCAGTTAAAGAGCATACTGACAAACGAAAATAAGGTAGTGGGCTCTGAGCTACATGAGGACCAGGCCATGACACTACACTTAAAAGAGATTATCGCTGAGCTGGAGAAGCACGCTAGAACGGTAAATGCACTCATTAGAGAGGATTGGAATGCGTCCGATCAGGCAGCACACAACGAGGCTTGTGTGCTATACGGGGCATGGTTACTGGGCGAGGGCCGCAGTAATCTGGAGGATTTAAAACAAGGTTTGGTCCCGTCCTGGATCAGCAATAAGCACTTGCAAGCGCTCCACCCTTTTGAGAACGCATTAAGTCCATGCCAGCTCAGACTAGCTGCAGAGGCGTACCCAGTCCCAGTGGACTGTGGACGCTCGAATCACACTATCATGGGAATAGTGGTGAGGATGCCGGTGTTGGGTCCCACAGCAAAACCCGCCCCGGTATACAGGGTGGAGAACATTGGAGTCATTCAGGGGAGTGCGCACATTCGTTACGCAGTGGTCCCGCCTTATGTCATCAGATGAGAGCGTACGATGACAGGCACCGACCTCTCGGGGTGTCGGAGCCGGGGAGCACACATCATCCTGTGTCCCCAGCACTTGAATGCCTTTTTAAAACCACAGTGCGGGTTCAGAGCCGCTAGCGCGAAGCCGGTAAATTGCACCATGGAGGCAATGGCAAAAGACCATGTGCCCCCGCAGGTGGCATATATCGGAGGTGGGACATACTGTGTCACCACTGCAGCGCCTCACTACCAACACGGACAGCACGGGTGGTGTCCGGTCAGTGACAGCAGTTTCTGTCTCAAACCCAGGGCTGAAGTTCAAGTGGCACAACAGCGAATTGTCCCCATTCCTGTACCTTCCACTGTTCACCTCACTGTAAAAGAGAATTTTACGGATTTGAAGCAATTCGTTGCGCATTTTGGTTATGTCATTCCCCCTCTCCCCGAACACCTCACCAAGATTTTAAAAGCCGTGATAGTTTCACAGAAGCATTTTTACACACTAGAGCAGAAGACATTGGAGATAGGGGAAGACATATTGGACATAGTCACCCCACCATGGTGGGACCTGTTCACTAATATAGAGATCCCGCCCTGGATTAGAATAGCATCCCACATCCTAGTAGTGTGTCAGGTTTTGATTGTTATATATTTACTGTTAGTGCATTGCAAAAGAGGCAAACGCCTCCAGAGGCACGAGAATACAGGAGAATGGAGAGAACGCTATGTACGAGTGGGTGAAGAGACCCCCGCTTAGGCTGCTATGTATTAAAGGATAAAGCGTCCCTCCACTCTTGGTTTTGGTTACTCTGATTTAAGTGTATGGATACTGTTGTGCTATAACCGTTGATTGGTTTTCTAATTTTTGATTAACAAAATGTGTATGCAGGTGGTGTAAAGGGTATCGGCCACTTTCACATCTGAAAGATGAATGTATTATCGTTTAAGGTAGTACTGCCTATGGTTGTCCAACTGTACACAATGTAATTTCTGAAATGGGAACTGCATGTGTCGTGGGGGTTATAGGTAGTTAATTACCGGGAATGTTTGGATGTGAGGAATCAGGGAAAATTTTGCTCACCAAGGATTATTGATACTTTAAGCAAGCTATCAGTATCACAGGAGGGACTGTAGAATTCACGAAATTTTCATAAGTAATTACGCAAGAAATCAGAGTTAATAAGACAGCTTTATTGACCAAAAGAAGCTTGTACAGAGAAACCTTTGATAAAAGGGCACACAAAATGGCCGCCAGACCTCGTGACCAGCTTCTGGGACCGTTTGAATTTCTGTTACTGCAAGCCAGACAGGCTTGTGGATTAAGGACATTAAAGCCCGCGAAAACCAGTTTCGGGAAACCAAAACTCATGGAACTGAGTATACATATTGATTAGATTATAAGTACAAGAAAGATTTGGGTAGCAGGATGAGGCCCATCAGGAAATGGGCGGACAATTGAATGAACACTTTAACCCATTTACTGTACAAAGGAAAAGCCGTTTAACAGCCATCAAGGGCCATCTCCAGACCGATCAATATACAAGCTGAGTTACGGTGACAAAGCAAAGACATTATCGGCCCAGGAAGGCCAGTTCAACTATCACCGACTCCCGTTATGAAGACAAAACACCCCTGCAGAGAGTTCTGCCCGCCAAAATTATTACAAAGACAGGACTATGATTTGGCGGGAGATAAGAATGTTCCAAAAGGGTATAACTGTGGATTGAAAAAGTCCATCAGTACGCTCAACGCTTCGGAGTAGCTTCGGAACTTCTACGGTACTCTTAGTGAGTTCTCCATCGGTACGCTTCGGGACAGACTCCATCGGAACCAAGCAGCATTTCGGTTCGAACCGTGTTCGGTGTTCGGGCAGGCAAGGCCCGGCAACGACGAGAAGACAACGAGGGTGGCCCGGGTACTTTGGTCGGGAGATCATCGACGACCCAGGCCGAAGAAGAAGACACCCTCAGAAGGATATTATGACTGCATAAAGAAAGCTTTTTGGGACCAGCGTCCCGCCCCGAGGAAGACCATCGGGAGATCGACGACCCAGGCCGGAGAAGAAGACACTCAGGGCCCAGTACTCCAGTGTCTCAACATCACATAGGTAATGGATTCACCCATGTGCATCCAGTTCTTAAAGTCACGTTGGTAACGGAGTCATCCGTGGCGAGCGCTCACCAAGGCTGTATCGACTGCCTCATCGCAGGAGAACCAAGAGGAAATCAAGCTGCGCCAGAACTTTCCAAACCCACGTGACGACGGAAAGCTGTGTCAAAAGGCTGCAAACCCCTTTTTGCAATTCTTAAAGTGGTGAGCATGATCCCGAGTTCCTCAAGTTGAAACTTAGTTTAGGTCTAGGGGAGGGGGTTAAGGGTAGTTGTAATGTGTTACCCCTTTTACGATGTGCCGTGTGTTCCCCATTTCCATAGAGTTAAGTTTATAGATGTGTGCATGCTTGTAGTTTCTTTAATCTGTGCATATGACATGTATTTTATAATGTTGCAAACTGTTCAATAAAGGCATCCATTTCGTGCTATTCGACCTGGTCTATTGAGTTTTTCTGCACTACAGCTTCCTGCATCTAAGTCCAAGGTTGAGAACCGTAGGGGCGAGTGGGTCGAACCACTCACGGGTAATTATTGCAAGAAGCCTGGCAGGAGACCAGAGCAAGCAAGAGAAACCCCCTACAAACCTTCTCACCCTCTAATTGAATATGGAATTCAACCATGTTATGGTCACTCATTCCAAGGGGATCCTTTATACTAGGACATTTTTAATTAATCCTGTCTCATTACACAGGACCAAATCTAAGGTTGCTTGCCCCCTGGTCGGTCCAGTTACACACTGCTCAAGAAACCCATCCCTAATACACTCAATGAACTCATCCTCAAGGCTGCTCTGCCCAATTTGATTTGTCCAGTTAATATGATAATTACACCCCCCATAATTATAGCTGTTCCCTTATTACAAGCCTCAACTATTTCCTGATTAATACTCCGTCCAACAGAGTTGCAACTGTTCGGAGGCCTATAGACTACACCCACTAGTGTTTTTTTCCCCTTATTATTCCTTATCTCCACCCAAACTGTTTCACTATCCTGCTCCTTTGACCCAATATCATTTCTCTGTATTATAGTGATTCCTTCCTTTATTAACATAGCCACCCCACCTCCTCTCCCTTCCTGCCTGTCCTTCCTGATTGTTAAATAACCTGGTATGTTTAATTCCCAGTCGTGGTCACCCTGCAGCCATGTTTCTGTAATGGCCACAAGATCATACCCATATGTCGTTATTTGTGCCGTTAACTCATTCATTTTGTTACGAATGCTACGTGCATTCAGATAAAGAACGTTCAAATATGTTTTGTAACACTTAGTTCCTGTTTTTTCCCTTTTTAGTACTTTACTTTTTACTCCATACCTTCTGTCCCTTCCTGACATATTCTGTTTTTTAATTCCCCCACTGCTACCTAAGTCTATGACCTTCTCTGTTGTCATTTCTATTATTTGCTCTCTAGAAACCTCCCCCCCCACTAATTAGTTTAAAGCCCTCTCTACAGCCCTAGTTATATGATTCGCCAGGACTCTAGTCCCAGCACTGGCCAAGTGGAGTCCGTCCCAACGGAACAGCTCCCTCCTGTCCCAGTACTGGTGCCAGTGTCCCAAGAAGCAAAACCCATTTCTCCCACACCAGTCTTTGAGCCACGCATTTAACTCTTTAATTTTATTTCTCCTAGCCAAATTCGCTCGTGGCTCAGGTAATAACCCAGAGATTATTACCCTTGAGGTTCTGTTTTTTAATTTGACCCCTAGCTGCTCATACTCCTTTAACAGAACCATCTTCCTTGTCCTATCTACGTCGTTTGTACCAACATGGACCACGACAACTGGATCCTCCCCCTCCCACTCCAAGTTTCTTTCCAGCCCAGAAGAGATGTCCTTAACCCTGGCACCGGGCAGGCAACACAGCCTTCGGGACTCCCGCTCTTGACTGCAGAGAACCCTATCTATCCCCCTTATGATACTATCCCCTACCACTACAACATTTCTTTTTAGTCCCTCCACTTGAATGGCCCCCTGTACCACGGTGCTGTGGCCAGGTTGCTCATCCTCCCTGCAGTCCCCGCTCCCGCCCTCACAGGGAGTAAGAACCTCGATCCTGCTGGACAAGAGCAAGGGCTGCGTCTCCTTCAGCACTACATCCTGGATCCCTGTACCTTCCTCACTCATAGTCACACCGTCCTGTCCCTGACCACAGACTACATCTGCAGTAATTAACTTCATAGGTGTGACCATCTCCTGAAACATAGAGTCCAGGAACTTCTCCCCCTCCCTGATGTGTCGCAGTGTCTGAAGCTCGGTCTCAAGCTCCATAACATGGAACTTGAGTTCCTCTAGGAGCAAACACTTGTCGCAGATGTAATCACCGTGAGCCTCAATGGGGTCCACCGGCTCCCACATCTCGCAACAGTAACACATCACCTGCTATATAATTAATTAAATTTCTTATTATTAGTTATGAAGACCCTGCCCGGATATAGATGATAATATCACACCACTATTCAATAGGACTTACCAACTTAAAGGTATAAAAGAGAAGAGAAGGAAGAAAACCAACCAACCAGCTGATCACCAACCTCCTCCTTGAATGCTGTCTGTGGGGCCTGTTTGGTTGACTCGTCTCACTGCTCCGCCTCTGCAGTGCTGTCTAAGCCTGGGAGTGGGGGGAAAAACAGAGCAAAAAATACACCCTCACCTCCCACTTGCCCGAACTCTCCCACTTACCAAAACTCCAGTAGCACTCAATGCACAAGGCACTCCGTGCACAGCACTAGCCCCGCCCCTTTTATACCCGGATTCTACTTCCGGTTTAAACTGCCCAATAGTTTAATATACCCTTAAAAAATTAAACCTACTTCAAATAATTGAGTTTTTAACATACTAAAATTCACAAAATACTCTTAAATGATTTTTCTCCCACTTACCAAAACTCCAGTAGCACTCAATGCCAGCTGTTGGCACCAGACCTACAGTCTCTTTCTACCAGGGACACAGCCCTCTCAGTAGCTGTAAAAGTAACAACAGCTCAAAATGTTTATGCCACCAGATGTTTCCAGGTAGCCTCAGATGACACAAAACTAAAAGAAAAAGCATACAAAAATGCAAAAAATAGCACAGATCCTGGTGAATGGAAAAGATACAAAAAACAGCAAAGGGTGACAAAACAAAAAGGTGTAAGAGCTACAAAAAGGGAGTATGAAAAGAAACTTGCAAAGGATATCAAAATCAACACAAAAATTTTATAATTATATTAGGAAAAAGTGCGTGGTCAGGAGGAATATTGGCCCTTGAAAACTGATATCGATGATATTGTCGATGATAATAAGGAAATGGCGGACATGTTGAATAAGTACTTTGCATCAGTATTTACAGTAGAGGAAGAGGATAGCATGCAGGAAATCCTAAGGAAAATAATATTGAATCAGGGACAGGGACTCAGCAAAATTAATTTAAGCAAAATAACAGTAATGAAGAAAATAATGACACTAAAGAGTGACAAATCCCCAAGACCAGGGTTTCCAGGGTTTCCATCCCAAAGTTTTAAAGGAAGTAGGTGAGCACATTGCAGATGCCCTAACTATAATCTTCCAAAGTTCTCTCGAATCAGGAACCATTGCTTTAGATTGGAAAATTGTGCTGCCACTCCGCTATTTAAGAATGATGAGAGAGGGAAACCAGGAAATTATAGACCAGTTAGTCTAACATCTGTTGTCGGGATATTACTAGTGTACGGGGTTTTTTCCTGCTCTCTTGCCCGTTCTGGCCCCCTGCCAGGCTTCGTGCAAGAATTACCCTTGAGTGGTTCGACCCACCCCCACTACGGTTCTAGACCTTGGACTTAGATGCAGAGAACAGTAGTGCAGAGAAGAGGACTCAATAGACCAGGCTGAATAGCACGAAATGGATGCTTTTATTTTTGAACAGTTTGAAGCATTACAAAATACATGTCATAGGCACAGATTAAAGTAACTACAATCATGCACAAATTTATGAACTTGACTCTATGGAAATGGGGAACACACGGCACATCGTAAAAGGGGAAACACATTACGATTTCCCTTAACTCCCTCCCCTATACCTAAACTAAGTTTCGACCTGGGGAACTTGGGATCATGCTCACCACTCTCGAAATCGCGAAAAGGGGTTCGCAGCCTTTTTGACACCGCTTCCCGTCGTCACGTGGATTGGAAGCTTCTGGCGCAGTCGATATTCTCTCCTCCCTCGAGGCGGTGGGGTAGACCCAGCCTCGATGAGCGCTCGTCAAGGTTGAGATCCACTAGGCCTGTCGTGGATTTTTGTTCGTGGAGTAGACCTAGATGCAGGTTATGCACATGGGAGAATCTTGTGGCATCGATCGCCAGTTCTCCAGAGGGTTTCTTCTCCGTCGGCCTGGGTCGTCGATGATCTCCCGACCCCAGTACCCGGGCCACCCTTGTCGTCTTCTCATCGTGGCCGAGCCTTGTTTGGCTGAACACCGGCCACGTTGTCCTTTTTCCGAAACCGTCCGTCTTTAAAAAGACGAAAACGTTTTCATCGATCTGCCGAAGTGGAAGAGGCGCCGATCCGGGCACCGTCCACCCTTCGTTCGTTCCTCGTAGAAGAAAGTTCTTGAAGAAATGGAAGCCTGAAGTCACCCAACAAGAAGCCGTAGCAGTGAAGAAGTAACTTAGATGGACTTTCAATCCATAGTTATACTCTTTTGGGACAGTCTTATCTCCCGCCAAATCATAGTCCTGTCTTTGTATTAATTTTGGCGGGCAGAGATCTCTGCAGGGGCGCTTTGTCTTGTAACGGAGCCGGTGATAACTTGAACTGGCCTTCCTGGCCGATAATGTCTGTTAATGTCCTTTGCATTGTCACCGCGGCTCGGTTCGCATATTGATCGGTCCAGACATTTTCCTTGATGGCTGCTAAACGGTTTTTCCTTTGTACAATAAATGGGTATAAGTGTTTTCACATTGTCCGCCCATATCTTGATGAGCCCCATCCTGTACTTATAATCCATTGAATATGTATGCTGTTGCTCTGAGTTTCGGTTCCCAGATACTGGCTTTCGCGGGTTTACTGTCTTCAATCCACAAGCCTGTCTAGCTTGCAGTAACAGAAATAAACTGGTTCAGAAACTGATCATGGGGCCTGGCGGCCATTTTGTATGCCCTTTTATCAAAGGTTTTTCTGTGCAAGCTTACTTTGGTCAATAAACAGTCTTATTTTATCCAGTTTTCTTGCGTGATTTTTGCTGAAAATTTTCGATAGCTTGCTTAAAGTATCAATCCTTGATGAGCAAATTTTCCCTGATTCCCCACATCCAAACATTCCTGGCACTTAACTATCTATGCCCCTCACGACACATGCAGTTCCCATTTCCGGAGAAAATGAAAATTACCTCATGCACATTTGGAATCATAGACAGCAAATCTTAAACTATAACACCTTCACCTGTCAGATGGGCAGGGGTTGATACCCTTTTGCGCCATTTGCATACACCTTTTATTAATCAAAACTTAATAACGACTAATAACATAACAATACTTAATTCCTTATAACCCAAACCAAACGCAAAAGAAAACACGGATGTTCAAAAGAGAAACAAAAACCAAAAAAATCTTAAAATGGATGGACTCTTAATCTTCTACTAGCAGCTTAAAGTGGGGTGTCTTCTTCCCCCATTCGCACATAGCGTTCTTTCCATTCGCCCGCGTTCTCGTGCCTCTGGAGGCATTTGCCTCTCTTACAATGCACAAAGAGCAAAAATATCACAATTAAAACCTGACATCCTACTAGGATATGGGATGCTATTCTAATCCAGGCTGGGATTTCTATGTTGGTGAACAAGTCCCACCATGGTGGGATGGTTATGTCCAATATGTCTTTTCCTATCTCTAAAGTCTTCTGCTCCAGTGTGTAGAAATGTTTCTGCGAAATTATAACGGCTTTTAAAATCTTGGTGAGGTGTTCGGGAAGAGGGGGAATGACATAACCAAAATGCGCGACAAATCGTTGTAAATCTGTGAAATTCTCTTTGATAGTGATGTGTACGGTGGAGGGCGCAGGAATGGGAACAATTCGTTGTTGTGCCACTTGAACCTCGGCCCTGGGTTTGAAACAGAAACTGCTATCACCGACCGAACACCACTCGTGTTGTCCATATCGGTACTGAGGCACTGCAGTGGTGACGCAGTATGTCCCACCCCCGATATATGCTACCTGTGGGGGCACATGGTCCTCTGCCATTGCCTCCATGGTGCAATTCACCGGCTTCGCGCTAGCGGTTCTGAACCCGCACTGTGGTTTCAAAAAGGCATTCAAGTGCTGGGGACACAGGATGATGTGTGCTCCCCGGCTCCGACATCCCGAGAGGTCGGTGCCTGTCATCGTACGCTCCCATCTGATGACGTAAGGCGGGACCACTGCGTAACGAATGTGTGCGCCCCCCTGAATGACTCCAATGTTCTCCACTCTGTATACTGGGGCGGGCTTTGCTGCGGGACCCAACACCGGCATTCTTACTACTATTCCCATAATAGTGTGATTCGAATGTCCGCAGTCCACTGGAACTGGGTATGCTTCTGCGGCTAGCCTGAGCTGGCACGGGCTTAATGCATTCTCAAAAGGGTGGAGCGCTTGCAAGTGCTTGTTGCTGATCCAGGACGGGACCAAACCCTATTTTAAATCCTCAAGATTACTGCGGCCCTCGCCCAATAACCACGCCCCGGACAGCACACAGGCCTCGTTTTGCGCAGCTTGATCGGACGCATTCCGATCCTCCTTAATGAGTGCATTTACCGTTCTCGCGTGTTTCTCCAGCTCAGCAATTATGTCCTTAAAGTGTAGTGTCATGGCCTGGTCCTCATGCAACTCAGAACCCACTACCTTGTTTTCGTCTGTCAATATGTTCCTTAACTGGGCTTTTAAACCGTTGATCTGTGTCTGCAGCTCCACGTTATCTAGAGCATTGACAACAGATGTCCCAGTATTAAAAGCAGTGAATATGTCATTTACAGTACCCCTTCTTTGCCTCCCGACTCGATCCAAAACTTCTGGCGGTGTGGTGTATAATTTGTCTCTGTCGATGTCGGCAAAGTCAAATTCGTAAAATTGTCTAAACATACGGGTTAACAGGACCTGGTATAATTGTTCCATTTCTTTGGGACACCACTCCGGCAATCTTACCTCAGTGAGATTTAAAATCACTGAGGCCACCGCGTAGTGTACCCCTTGGTACAGCACCTGACCGGTGGGTACCAATACTAAACCGTTCCCGGGTCCCTTGGTGGTGGTTGGGCACCCTCCTTTCTGGGCTAGTGCTACCGGAAGCGTGGGCAGGGGCTTGCGTGGGCGGGTGATGAGTTCAGTGGCGTTCACCGGAATAGGGGAGTATGGGGCTCCGCACGCTCGAGTGCTAACATCCCATCTCATCCCCTTCCCTTCATCCTGCCACTGCCTCTGGAAGAAGATGGACATGCCCTTGGGGCAGACGTGTCTCGAACCCCACATACAGACATATATTCCCTCATCTGGTTCCCACCATTTGTCCCAACACACACGTAATTGTCCGTGAGTTCCCGTAATAGTCCGATGGGTATTATTACCCAGTCGCTCCCACTCGACCGTAGAGTTTCTCATGTCCTTTCCCAGCTTTCGTAGCCACCACCATCGCCTTGGTGGTACGTTCCCATTGCACACCAGACAAATCCTCTTTCCCACGGTAACGCTGACTCTGGGCGCTAGGATCCTCACTCGAGGGCACGTTAATGAAGTCTCTTGGTAGGCAAAACCGAAATTGCTGGAATATTCCGTAGAATTCGTTCCCAGCCAACCTGGCCATCTCCCTTGGTGGAAGTAGGTGGCGGTTTCCTCTACTTCTCGCTCCCCCGTCCCATCCGTTGCGATGGGGGCCGTGTCCCCGGAGCACCCGAAAATGATGACGTCCTTGGTGCGGCCTCGGTAGGCCCACCCGCACCCGATCGCCATGAACGCGACGACAATCCTTTCCATCGTATCCCAGGTTTCTGTAACCAACAAAATGATGTAGCCGGGCTCCCGATAGGTGCTGGCCTAAATTAATTGGACGCGCGGGTTCCTGGACCCCGCTCCCTAACAAACACACATACCGGGCAGACCTCAAAATTGTACTCTTAACACCATATACTTTACATTCCTTAAACTATGACCATAATTACCTAACTCAACTTATGTACAGCGCCGCCCTCCATGGGGCGGCTTTCCGAATCCCTGTGAGGTCTGTCGTGTGCCACACCCTGCGGTGGGGCTGCATTGATCTTTGGCTTTGATCCCCCGCAGCCTGTCGCTGCTGAACGGGGATCATGTCTTCCTGGGGCTGCTTTAAACCGTGGTTGGGAAGGATGGGGAGAATCTGGCCAAAATTTTCTGGGCTGGGGCGCTCGAGCCGACCTACGAGGGGCTGCTTTGGGTTGGGCTCCCGGGGCCGATGGACCGGGGGTTGGGACTGTTACCGTTACAGCCTGTGGTTCCTCCACAGCTGCCGGCTCCAGCTCCCCTCCCTCAGGCTCCGCCCCCCCGGGGTCGGGATCTGTGGCTTCTGACTCCACCTCACCTGTCCCTACAGGTAATGAGTCTCCGCCCCCACTCCCTACCTCCCCCAAGCTTGAGTCGAGGGCGGGACTGCCGTCCTCTGACTCTTCCTCCTTCGTGATTGGGTCTAAAGCGAGGTTGAGCTGTTCGGGCTCTCCCCTGCCTAAATCCCATTCAAAAGATGAGACCTCCCACTCCAATGGGATGGCCTCTCCCTTCACGCAGGCTACTGCTCCAGCCTGTGTGGTCTGTGACTCTGTTACAGGCTGAGGATCTTTGTTCTCAGACCCGGTCCCCTTTGGTGGCCCTTGTGTACCCGGTTTAAACAGTTTACACTGGTTGATGTGAAACCATTTGGTACGTCGGGGCGTCTTCACTGCATAAACCATGGGGCTGGCCTTGTCTACAATGCTGTATGGCCCCATGTACAGTGGTTCAAAACTCCCTATCCTGGCGTAGTTTCGGACCATGACCTGGTCTCCGACTACCCACTCTTGTTGTTTCCGAGGTTCCAACAACAGTTTATTTCCCTGGTGCTGTCTTCCCATGTTCCCAGCCGCCTGTCCATAAATCTGTCTCAGGCGCTCCAAGAGGGTTTGGGCGAATTTGTCCCGTTTCACCTCTCGGAGCTGGCCCTCAGTGAGCACCGGGGCTAGCACATGGGTGGATGTTCGCATGATCCTTCCAGTCATTAACTCGTGCGGGGAATACCCCGTGCTTTTGGACTGGCTGGCTCGGATCCCCATGAGGAATAAAGGCAGGACCTCCGCCCATTTCTGGGGCGAGCCCATTGTCTCTTTCCTCAGCTTTTCCTTGAGGGTCCGATTCATACGCTCAACAATCCCGGATGACTGGGGATTGTATGCTACGTGTCACTTTCCCTCAATGCCCAAGAGCATGAGGGCGTTCTGCATTACTTGACCGGTGAACTGACTCCCTTGGTCGGACTCTACAAAACGGGGGAGTCCCCACCGTGAGAACACTTCCCGAATCAAGATCTTAGCAGTACCCAGTGCCGTAGCTGTTCTGCACGGGAAGGCTTCTACCCATTTGGTGAACACATCTACCAGGACAAGGCAGTACTTATAGCCTCCCTGGGCGGCGGGCAGGGGCCCTATGTAGTCGACCTGAATCGACTGCCATGGTCCCTCTACCCTCCTGATGTGCCCCATGGGCACCTTCCTTTTGTGGGGGTCTGGGTTGTTAGCAGCACACACAAGACAGCTTGCGCAGAACTCGGGGACATCGTCCCGAAGTCCCGGCCACCATCCCACCTGCTCCACCCGTTGCCAGGTGACCTCAGGTCCGGGGTGTCCCGCTCCTGGACCCTCGTGGGCCAATTGCAGGAATTCCCTTCGGTGCTGCTGCGGCACAACCCACTGCTCCTCTCGGAACAGCATACCTTCTTTGACTGTGAGGGCTGCCGTACTGTACGGACCTTCTACCTGTTTGCCCTCTGTGATGGCTTTTAGGACTGCTTTTAGGGCGGGATCCAGGGTTTGGACGGTCTTTAGGTCTGGGGGCGGTGTCACCCCTGTGTTCCCGGGAATTCCCTCCCTGCCTTGGATCGCCGCCACGGGTCCGGGTTCGTATGGGTCCCAGAGAATGCCGTTGCGGGCACCCTCCCTGGCTAGCGCATCCGCCTGCTGGTTGCCCTGACTGCGGGGTTCTGTAGTGGAGTGAGCCTTCACCTTATGGATGAACACCTCTCCTTTCTCCCCCACAGCTGCTAGGATCTTCTCCAGCAAGGGCTTAACTGTTAAAGGCCGCCCGTCCGCGGAGGTGTACCCGCGTCGGGACCAGATGGCGAGGTACTCTGTACACGAATTGCACGTGAACATGCTGTCTGAGCAAATCGTGTATGGGGTTGGGAAAATCTCGGGGTGGGTAACCACGTACGTCACCGCGGACAGTTCAGCCTGCTGCACGCTCATAGTGCTGGGGAGCTTAATTGCCAGGGCAATGTTTGCCGCAGGGTCATAAACTCCACACCCTGTGAGTCGCTTGCCGTCAGCTACAGTGCTAGAACCGTCTACGTAGATCTCGCGGCCTGTGGGATGTATCCCGGCCCGTAAACCTATGTTAACTTCCCATACCCCTTCTACGGAACATTGATGGGCTGTCCCGGGATATGCCATATTGGCTGCGAGCCTTGGCGCGCAGAGGCCTTTAACTTTGAGATCCATCTGGGAAAGGAGGAGGGTCCAGCGCGCAATCCGAGCGCTGCTTACGGTCCCATCCTTAATCCTCCCGTCCAGAAGCATCTTCGTGGGGGTGTGATGGGTGAGGAGCGTAATGGGAGAGGTCCCTTTGAAGATCACTGATCTGTTCACAGCCCAATGCGTGGCCAGGAGAGGCTGTTCGCAATTGGAGAAACTCCTCTCCACATCCGTGAGCACCCTGGAGGAATAAACTACTGGTCTTAGCTTGCCGTGCCGCTCTTGGAGCAGTACTGCGCTCAGGCTGTCCCCACTAGCGGCTACCTCCAGAAAGAACTCCTCTCCCCCATCTATGGCCCCTAGGGCTGGCGCGGTCTGCAGATCTCTTTTCAACTTCTCGAATGCTGCCTGGCACCCCTCGTCCCAAGACCACTCGACTCCCTTGTGTAAGAGTCGAAGTAGCGGGGCCGCTGTGGCAGCATAGTCCTCGATGAAATCTCTGCAGTACCCGGTCAATCCCAAAAAGGACCTTACACCCGTTACTGTGTTGGGAATCGGCAGATCTTGTATAGATTCCCGTCTGGCCTTATCTATGGCTCTTTCCCCAGCGTGGATGGCCAGACCCAGGAATTTAACTTCCTGCTGGCCGATCTGGGCTTTCTTTGGGTTTACTTTGAAACCCTTCCCTTCTAACAGTTCCAACAATTCGGCTAACAGTGGGCCGTGCTGCTCCCTTGTATCTGTGAACAGGAGTAAGTCGTCCACATACTGCACTATCTGGTTGGGCTGGCTGAACTCTTTCAAACTCCCCGCCATGCACTGATGGAAAATGCTGGGGCTGTTGTGAAAACCCTGTGGTAAGCAGTTCCAAGTGTACTGTTGCCCTTTGAAAGTAAAGGCAAACTTGTACTGATCCTCCCGCCGCAGCGGAATGGACCAAAAACCGTTCGAGATGTCCAGCACCGTGAATGTGGTCGCCGATGCTGGAATACTCCCTATTAAGTCTGCAACTGCTGCTACCGTGGGCGCGCAGGCTGGGATATTACTATTGAGGACTCTGTAGTCCACCGTGGCTCTCCACGAATTGTCCGGTTTCTTTACCGGCCATAATGGGGAGTTCACGTGGGTGGCTATCGTCCTCAACACGCCCTGCTGTACCAATGAAGATATTGCTGTCTCCATGTCGGGTTCTGCCTCCTTGGGGAAATTATACTGCTTTTGGGGTCGGATCATGGGGTCCCCGTCTACGCTGACTTCGAACCCAGTGACTCTCCCGCAGTCGTGCTTGTGGGTGGCGAACGCGGTCAGATTTTCTGACACACGCGCCTGCAAGTCCGTTGGGACGTTTGTTACCAGGAGCTCGAGATCGTAACCTCCTGACGGCTTCATAGTGCACAGGGCCCCCTTTTCTTCCTTCCCCGGGATTACGACTACCTTACCTAAACCGCCCTCGGCTCCCCAGAGACAGTGATTTCTCAGGTCCACGAGGATCCCGTGTTCCACCAAGAAATCAGCCCCGAGGATGCCTTTCCCCCCCCCCTCTTTCCACTTCAATAGGATGCACGTCCATGTGGTGTGGAGCGCTCCCAACTGAATGGAGAGCTGGAGGGAGTACGCGCCAGCCTGTTCTCTACCTGTGAAACCCGCTACTAAATATGGAGCCTGGGCGGACAGAGGTGAGGCAAAAGGTTTGTCCGTGTGGATCACGGTACACGAAGCTCCCGTATCCAACAGGTAACTACCCCTTTGTTTCTCCACCTCCACCTCCACCACAGGTCTTCTCCAAGCGTCATAGCGGAGTGGACACAAGTAGGCGGGCTGCGCGGGCATCAGTCATTTAGGTGTTTCGGCTGGGGTCTCGGGGGCGATAGGGCTGTTAGCAACCGCCACCTTCCCCTGCCAGGTCATCAGAGACCGCATAGTCTCCAAGACTGACTCGATCGCAGCGGGGTCCACAACCGCACCACCCCCTTTATTCGGGGCAGAGGCTACGGTTGGGTTCTGGACTGGTGTTGGGGCAGCGGCCTGCACTTGTGGTTGTGCTGGTGTTGGGTAAACTCTCGGGCCGTTGGCGACTCGGGCTTGGGCTTGATCTTGGGCTGCGGCGAACGCTCTCTCCCTCTTATCCTTCCAAGGATTCCTACAGTCCTTGCGCCAATGACCCTCCTTCCCACACCCGTAACAACTGCTATTGGCTTGGGGATGGCGATTTCCCTCCTGACGCCATTCCTTTTTAGCAGAGGCTGCGGGTCTCACCTCATGCACCTTTCCTTTCACAACAGGCGTTTTCTTGCCCTTGTTGTTTCTATAACTGATCGTGAGCTGATCTAGTACTACTTCCTCCGTGGAGCGGGCGTTAGTGGGGTCAAACCATGCTTTGGCCTGTTCCTTCACTACTGGCAGGCAACCTGCTACCAGGCACCGAAGCCAGTGAGCCCTTTGTTCGCCATCCAGCCCGGCCCGGGCCGGCCCGCCCGGGCAGCTGCGCCGATACACTGGCCACAACCTGTCGGCGAAAACCCGTGGGGGTTCTCCCTCTAGCTGCACTGTCTTTTCTAAACGGAGGAACGGAGTTCCGTCCCCCTCTCCCATGATCTCCAGAATCTCATCCCGTAGCAACTCATAGTCCCTGTGCCCTCTCTTGCTCTCGTCAGGGAGACACTGGAGGAGCGAACTGTCCAGGGAGAACAGCAGCATTTTAGACTGTTCGACCCCGTCGCAGTCATTGACTGCTGCGGTCTGCTCCACGTCCCTGAAATGCACGGAGGGATCTCCTGACTCGGAGAGTTTTGGGATGTGACTTATCATCTTTCTTAGCTGTCGTGCGCTATGAGGCATTATGATCTGACTCTCAAGGGGTCCGTCATCGCCATTTTCTTCATTTGGACCGAGCCTCCGGTGTCTCGTTGGACACATCGGCGCCGGCCCCGACTCTACTGTCTGGGGTTGCTCTACCTCAGGGCTCTCTTCCTCTACCGTCTCCGTCTCCTGTCCCGGAGTCCAAGACTCCTCATAGGCAGGAGGCGCAGAAGGTTCGGGGGTTGGTACCCCAACTGCCTCTTGTGGAATCGGTCTTTTGGATTCCTTGGCTAGCAACAGCTGACTCGCTGGTGGATTTATGAGACACACCAACCCGTTTGCCTTCGCTAGGGCCTTTCTCAGGTCCTCTAGCTCCCGGCGGCAAGCGCTGTGGTCGGTGTTCTCAGATCTATCCTCCATGGCCATCTTAAATGCTGCCCTGGCTCCCAGGAGCTTTTCCTCTTGGGCATCTACTTGTTTGGCTAGACGGAAACACCTCTCTCTCATTCTACCTTCACTGGCCTTGGCCTCAACGACCTGACATTTTAAATATTCTACCCGGGTTTCGTGGCAGCGAATTACAGAGCGGCGTTCCTGATTCAGCGCGTCAAGCGATTCAATCAGTTTTTGACCTCCCGCAACCTTTTCCTCTACGTCTTTAAGCAAGCCGTTGATCTGGACTGTCTGTGCTGCAACTACCTGGTCCAAAAGCTGGACTTGCTTCTTGTAGCACATCAGCCAGACCGCCTTTTCTACAGATTTCTTATGCTCTCTACCCGCTGTCCACTTGATGGCTGCGTCTAGCGGGCGCCTATCCCTTAGTAGATCAGATATCCATTGTTTTGTGAGGTTGACTTTTCCGAAAACATAATCTGCTATTCTTTCATCCATCACATTTTGTTTATTCAGATCTTGATCTAACACACTACTTTCCTGCTGCCAAGGTCCTGCCGCGGTCGCCATTTCTGTAGGTTTTTTTTTCCTGCTCTCTTGCCCGTTCTGGCCCCCTGCCAGGCTTCGTGCAAGAACTACCCTTGAGTGGTTCGACCCACCCCCCCTACGGTTCTAGACCTTGGACTTAGATGCAGAGAACAGTAGTGCAGAGAAGAGGACTCAATAGACCAGGCTGAATAGCACGAAATGGATGCTTTTATTTTTGAACAGTTTGAAGCATTACAAAATACATGTCATAGGCACAGATTAAAGTAACTACAATCATGCACAAATTTATGAACTTGACTCTATGGAAATGGGGAACACACGGCACATCGTAAAAGGGGAAACACATTACGATTTCCCTTAACTCCCTCCCCTATACCTAAACTAAGTTTCGACCTGGGGAACTTGGGATCATGCTCACCACTCTCGAAATCGCGAAAAGGGGTTCGCAGCCTTTTTGACACCGCTTCCCGTCGTCACGTGGATTGGAAGCTTCTGGCGCAGTCGATATTCTCTCCTCCCTCGAGGCGGTGGGGTAGACCCAGCCTCGATGAGCGCTCGTCAAGGTTGAGATCCACTAGGCCTGTCGTGGATTTTTGTTCGTGGAGTAGACCTAGATGCAGGTTATGCACATGGGAGAATCTTGTGGCATCGATCGCCGGTTCTCCAGAGGGTTTCTTCTCCGTCGGCCTGGGTCATCGATGATCTCCCGACCCCAGTACCCGGGCCACCCTTGTCGTCTTCTCGTCGTGGCCGAGCCTTGTTTGGCTGAACACCGGCCACGTTGTCCTTTTTCCGAAACCGTCCGTCTTTAAAAAGACGAAAACGTTTTCATCGATCTGCCGAAGTGGAAGAGGCGCCGATCCGGGCACCGTCCGCCCTTCGTTCGTTCCTCGTAGAAGAAAGTTCTTGAAGAAATGGAAGCCTGAAGTCGCCCAACAAGAAGCCGTAGCAGTGAAGAAGTAACTTAGATGGACTTTCAATCCATAGTTATACTCTTTTGGGACAGTCTTATCTCCCGCCAAATCATAGTCCTGTCTTTGTATTAATTTTGGCGGGCAGAGATCTCTGCAGGGGCGCTTTGTCTTGTAACGGAGCCGGTGATAACTTGAACTGGCCTTCCTGGCCGATAATGTCTGTTAATGTCCTTTGCATTGTCACCGCGGCTCGGTTCGCATATTGATCGGTCCGGACATTTTCCTTGATGGCTGCTAAACGGTTTTTCCTTTGTACAATAAATGGGTATAAGTGTTTTCACATTGTCCGCCCATATCTTGATGGGCCCCATCCTGTACTTATAATCCATTGAATATGTATGCTGTTGCTCTGAGTTTCGGTTCCCAGATACTGGCTTTCGCGGGTTTACTGTCTTCAATCCACAAGCCTGTCTAGCTTGCAGTAACAGAAATAAACTGGTTCAGAAACTGATCACGGGGCCTGGCGGCCATTTTGTATGCCCTTTTATCAAAGGTTTTTCTGTGCAAGCTTACTTTGGTCAATAAACAGTCTTATTTTATCCAGTTTTCTTGCGTGATTTTTGCTGAAAATTTTCGAATCTTACACTAGAGTCTGTAATGAAGGATAGGGTGACTGAACGCCTTGAAAATTTTCAGCTGATCAGAGAGAGCCAGCATGGATTTGTAAAAAGTAGGTCATGCCTGACGAACCTGATTGAATTTTTTGAAGAGGTGACTAAAGTGATGGACAGGGGAATATCTATGCATGTTATTTATATGGACTTCCAGAAGGCATTTGATAAAGTCCCTCATAAGAGACTGTTAACTAAGGTTGAAGCCCATGGAATTGAAGGCAAATTATTGACCAGTTTAGGAAATTGACTGAGCGGCAGGAGACAGGGAGTAGGGATAAAGGGCAGGTACTTTAATTGGCAGGATGTGACTAGCAGTCTCCCGCAGGGATCTGTGTTCGAGCCTCAACTATTCACTGTATTTATTAACGACTTGGATAATGGGATAGAAAGTCATATATCCAAATTTGCTGATGACACAAAGGTAGGTGTCATTGTAGGCAGTGTAGATGAAAGCATAAAATTACAAAGATATATTGATGGATTAAGTGAATGGGCAAAACTGTGGCAAATGGATTTCAATGTAGGCAAATGTGAGGTCATCCACTTTGGACCTAAAAGGGATAGAACAGGGTACTATCTAAATGGTGAAAAGCTAAAAACAGTGGAGGTCCAAAGAGACTTGGGGATCCAGGTACATAGATCATTAAAATGTCATGAACAGGTACAGAAAATAATCAAAAAAGCTAATGGAATTCTGGCCTTTATATCTAGAGGACTAGAATACAAGGGGTAGAAGTTATGCTGCAGCTATACAAAGCCCTAGTTAGACCACACCTGGAGTACTGTGAGCAGTCCTGGGCACCACACCTTAGGAAGGATATATTGGCCTTGGAGGGAGTGCAGCATAGTTTACCAGAATGATACCCAGACTTCAAGGATTAAGTTACGAGGAGAGATTACACAAACTAGAGTTGTATTCCCTAGAATTTAGAAGGTTAAGGGGTGATTTGATCAAAGTTTAAGATATTACAGGGAACAGACAGGGTAGATAGAGAGAAACTATTTCCACTGGTTTGGGAGTCTAGGACTCGGGGGCATAGTCTAAAAATTAGAGCCAGAGCTTTCAGGAGTGAAATTAGGAAACATGTCTATACACAAAGGGTGGTAGAAGTTTGGAACTCTCTTCCGCAAACAGTATTTGATGCTAGATCAATTGTTAATTTTAAATCTGAGATTGATAGATTTTTGTTAAGCAAAGGTACTAAGGGATATGGGGCAAAGGCGGGTATATGGAGTTAGGTCACAGATCAGCCATGATCTCATTGAATGGCAGAACAGGCTCGAGGGGCTCAATGGCCTACTCCTGTTCCTATGTTTCTATAAGTCACAATAGTCAATCAGCAGTGCATCGCTACATTAAACAGGTGATGGATTCCTTGTTTAGGCAGCCCAGAGATTTCATATTTTTCCCCATGGAGCCACCAAAGGATGGACAGCGACCACTCTAATTTTAGCAAAAGGTGAGATTCCCCCTACAAGTACAAGGTATCATTGACTGCACCCATGTGGCATTAAGGGCCCTAACTGAAATTTCATCAACAAGCGGAGTTTTCATTCTGCGAGTGATGCCAGCCTTGCCATTCTACGTGTAAACGCATGCTACCATGGAAGCTACCATGATTCTTTTACTCTCTGACAATCAAAGATACTGGCATTGTTCAACCAGAGCAATGCGTCAGGATGGTTGCTTGGAGACCAGGTTACTCACTTCAACCACTGCTGATTGCATGACTCTATCATCAAAGGACTGAGAGTGACAGCACATTCAATGAAGGCGCCTCATGCGCTACGCACGTCATTGTTCTTAAGTCCTGCTTCTGTTGCCTGGAGAGGTCGGGAGAGCCCGACAGTACAGCCCAGCTACTGCATCAAAAATTCTAGTGGCATGCTCTATGCTACAGTTAGGGAAGGATTGCACCTTCTTTCTGCCGAAGATAAAAAGGAAGGAGGTAAAGGCCATCCATCCCCTGATCATGACAAGGGCACCCAGCAGTGAGAGGTGATGGCACAGGGCAATCTGTTGTCAGCATCACGTGACATTTGACAGGAAATTATCAACAATTGTTTCTAGTAGAAAGATCTACCACATCTCCAGAGACCATAATCCCAATGAGATGTCTTTGCAATCCTCACAAACAATCAGATCTCAAGTCTGTTAAACATTTCACATCTCATAATAGGGAAAGAACACATACAAACCTTCATCAACCAATAAAAAGAGAGCCAAAGACCTATATAAAAACAATTTACAAGCACACCAATCTGCCAAAGATTTTCACACTTACTGATTGTCTCTTCATTATGTCCTATTACTATTTCTTATCACCGAGCCTACCCCTCGTGCCTAAAACTCTTCACACGTGAAGCTAACCTTGTAACCCTATGTGGTGCAACTTCAGTGCCAGGAGATTGTGAGGTTGGTGGCTGGGGCAATAGCCATGGGGCCTTTGAGAATTGGCACTTGTCTCAGTGATGCTGCTGCCCTTGTTTCCAGTGTCATGTCAGTTGTACATTCAATGCCGACTAGTCCCAGGCTAGAAGCTTCTTGCTGTGCTGGCATTGGATGCAGTTGGATTGATGCAGATGCATTGTTGCTATCATGAGAAACAATGACATCTGCAATCACTTCTTTCAGCCCTCTTTGTGCTGGGCTAATGGTCTGCAGGAGAACAGGCTGAATAGTCCCAATTAAGTCATGAAAGCCCTAAGCTAGGGTGCTGTTGAGAGAATCTATGAAAGAAGTTGTAGCTGCCACTCTAGAAGCAATGGTCTCCCTTAGAACTTCCTTCTGCAGTAATCTCCTGGACTGCCACATGCACCAAGGTGTTCTTCAGACACTGACATACCTCTTGCATTGTACAGAAGATGCGGGTAGTGGACTCATCCAACTTATCCACTGCCTGCACATGGGAACCATGCTCCCAAATCATACATCTCTTGAAGACTGGGACCATGAGATTTGGATTCCTGAACTCCACAGAGGGTGTGTGTGGGTGGGGGGCGCTGGTAGCTGGTTCCTCATTATACCCTACCAGCTACTCCTGCTCACTGGTGCCTTGTGATTCACCCTGTGATATACCCCCTGTCTCACTATTTACATTCTCCTGAGTGGGTGTATCTGGCCTGGTGCTTGAATAAATAAGGTTTCTTTCCCTAAACATCCAGCACCTATGAGGGATACAAAGGTCATTCATTTTATGATGGTCCCCTCATACTTGTGATTCAGAAAAAATGACTGAGCAATGATCAGGGGCTTTTCAATTAGTATGAAGACTGTAACCACTCACAGTACTATAGGTGAGCCATCCCATTACCAATGTGAATTTGACAGCTTAAGTCCAATTTCTCCACCTAACACTGCTTCCCTGGTGTGTCTGCCAAGTAGTTATAGAGCTTCTCCCTCATGCCTACTGAAGGGGATCTGCAGACCCTCGGAGGACCATGACTGGATCCCAACAGCAGATTGCTGTCCGTCTGGGTCCAGGCGTACCATCTGCTGTGAACTTAAGATTACATTTTCCGATGGCGTGCACTGTTTTGGATGGAAGAATTGCAGGCTTCATGCACACAGTTTCCTGGTACATGTTCCTGGTGGGCAAAGCGCTATGACAGAAGTGTGCGATCGGAAAATTTACTCCGTAGTGGGAGCTCGTGCAATACATGCAGATAAAGAGAGAAACTGGTGCATTGAGGATGGGGCCTCAAGCCTTGAGGGAATGTGGGGTTATGGCCTGGAATTAGGAATTGGTACCTGGGATTTCTCTTGATTTACTGGTGGGATTTCTGTTGTTGTATACTAACAAGAGATGCTTTCTGCGATGATAGCACTGTTTTCCAGTGAGTGACTGACACTGCTTTTCAGGGGTTGGGACAGGGAGTCATTGGGAGCGTGTCGGCATTTGCAGGCGCTCCCTGGCAGTGTGTAAATTTTCAGGCAGACACTGGGAGTGTGCCAATACTTGCAAGTGGTCTCCTAACACAGACAAGTTTGAAAATCACTGATCTAAGATTTTTTTTAAAACTTTCCTTTATGTGCTCACCATCAGATAATCTAACTTGTCAATCATTCCACATTACAGTTTGGAATTTGAATTAGAATTTGCATAAATGCCTAGATGTAAACTTTAGTCATTTACTTTATTCCAAGGACATAGCACGGTGGCATAGTGGTTAGCACTGTTGCCTCACAGCGCCAGGGACCCGGGTTCGAATCCGGCCTCGGGTGACTGTCTGTGTGGAGTTTGCACATTCTCCCCGTGTTTGCGTGGGTTTCCTCCGGGTGCTCCGGTTTCCTCCCACAGTCCAAAGATGTGTGGGTTAGGTTGATTGGCTATGATAAATTGACCCTTAGTGTTAGGGGGATTAAATACGTGGGGTTACGGGGATAGGGTGGGATATGTGTTGGTGTAGGGGTTACGGGGATCGGGTGGGATATGTGTTGGTGCAGGCTCGATGGGCCGAAATGGCCTCTATCTGCACTGTGGGGTTTCTGTGATTCTGTGATAGTTACTCCCCCATTCCCACCATTCATTAGGAGAGGACATAAGAAGGGCTCTTTGGTTCTTCTACAGCAGTATCTTTATAAGGTTAACAAGTCAATGGCCAGGTTTCATTACAAACTCAAACAGCTCCATAAATACTTGGCCTTGTGACCAACCTCACCTCTCCCAGCCTCCTCAGTGATGGCAGTCCATACAATCCCCATTAAAGGTAACAGCTGTCCAGTGGGACCCCTTTACTTATTGCCTCAGGAAGCAAAGGGATGCCGTACATTCTTGGCAGCATTTGTTTCCATTGGTAGAGTAAAGACTTTTCTAAAATCCTTGCCCATCAGTTTAAGGTCAGCACATATCTACGAACTCAGTAGAGACCAGGGATGGAGTCTGGTACTTTCCTGATTCTGTATGCACCATAATATTACATATATTGTACCATTTTTAATTACTAAAATCAAACAAATAAATGAATTTCTTGTACTGTAGATTCTTCAGGGCAACCAGTGTACTTTTCTCACTATATGCAGGAAACTCTCGTTTAACCTAAATATCCGGAATTCTCTATTAACCGGCAAAATTCTCGCTCCGAAAACAACACTTCAATAACCGGCAATGTTGCCGAGTCCGAGTCCGAGTCTCCCGCGGTGGCCGAGTTAGTCAGTGGAGGTAGTTCTCCAAACTGCCACTACTCGGCTTCTTGGCGCTGTCGGAAGTCGGAACACCTCAAAACCCCTGTAACAGGAGTCTGACTCTCCCGCGCTACCGGTAGTCTCTTCTGATCCGCCATTTTACAGGGGTACTATGCGTCTCCCAGGCTGCTGGTAGTCATTGCATTGCATTATGGAAATCCCAAAAGTTGGTCCAAGCAAAAGGAAGAGAGTGGCGTTAACTTTAAAACAGAAAATCGACATATGCCAACGACTAGAAAGGGGAGAGAAGCGTATCAACATTATGAATGAATTCAAAATCGGTTCGTCAACAATCTATAACATCAAATCGCAGAAGGATAAGCTGCTCAAGTTTTATTCAAGCTCGGAGACATCTAAGAGTGTAGAGAAACGGCGTACGCCTCATAAGCCTAAGCTTGAAGAACTGGATACCGTGCTTTATGAGTGGTTTTCTCTTAAGCGTTCAGAAGGTGTTCTGATTTCTGGACCCATGCTAATCGAAAAAGCGAAGGATTTCTACGCAAAGATGGAGCTCACTGACAAGTGTGCTTTCTCTGAGGGATGGCTAATGTGCTTCAAGGTACGGCATGGGATACGACGACTTGATATTTTCGGGGAGAAGAAATCAGCTGATCACGACGCCGCAGAAGAATACTGCGATTATTTCAATCGGATTGTGCAGCAACATGATTTGTTGCCAGCACAGCTATACAATGCCGATGAAACTGGCTTATTTTGGAGGTTTTTGCCAGAATCAACGCTTGCTGGGGCTAATGAGGCTAATGCTTTAGGTTACAAGAAAAATAAAGATCGTGTAACCGTGCTAACATGTGCAAATGCTGCTGGATCACACCAGGTTAAACTTCTTGTCATTGGGAAGTATAAAATGCCCGTGCATTTAAAAATGTGAGGCACTTACCTGTTGAGTACAAAGCTCAAAGAAATGCTTGGATGGATAAGGAAATCTTTTCGAATTGGTTCCATCTGTGAGGAAACATTTCCGTAGAATAGGGAAACCTGAAGATAGCAAATGCATTTTATTGCTTGATAATTGTAGAGCCCATCCGCATGAATCCGAGTTGGTTTCGGGAAATATTTTCACCACTTATTTGCCACCAAATGTAACTTCTCTCATACAACCCATGGACCAGGGCGTTATCCAAAATCTCAAGTGTCATTACAAGAAAGACTTCCTACGTAAACTGATAAGCCAAGATGACAATATTCACGCATTTCAGAAGGAATACAATCTTAAAGATGCCATCTTTAATGCTGCATGTTCCTGGAACTTGGTGAAAGGTCACACTTTGAGACAAGCCTGGCGCAAATTGTGGCCTTCTGTAATGTTTGTTGAAGGTTCTTCCTCAGAGGAGGAATTTCATGGGTTCAATGTTCATCCCAAGAGGAGTACAGTAATGGAAATGGCTGGCATGGTGAAAAATGTAGGCCCAGCAAACCCTCTACGTCACCTCAGTGAAAGTGATATTGAGCAGTGGGTTGATGCAGATAGAGAAGTTGCTGTTGTGCATATGCTACATGATGATGAAATAATGGAGAATGTTTTGAATCCAAAGAAAGAAAAGGAAAGTGAGATGGAAAGTGAAGAGGATGAGATTTTTGAAGAGAAGAAGATTTCTTGGGCCAAAGCTGCAGAAGATTTTGCTTCATTCCTCAAATTTGCTGAAAGCCATTCTTGCTATTCTGCCCAAGAAGTTATGCACCTTCATATTCTGCATTCCACCTTTCTACAAAAAAGGCAAGAGTCCACTAAGCAAGCAGACATCCGGACATGTTTAGGAAAGCTTCAAAAAGAGTTGAAGCAATGGAAGTGCCTGAAGAATCTGTTGAAGTGCATGATCCTGAATACCCAGCTGGCATGGATATTCCTGATGAACCAGTTGACTTGGAATAAGTGTACAGTCAACCACAGTACTTTGTACTGTACTGTACAGTCGTTTATAAGTTTTGTTTTACTGTTAAGTAATTAAAGAGTTATGGATTACCCTCAACTGGCAGTACTGTACTTAATCAAGCATCTTCCACCATCCATTTAACACAACATTCTGTAGGTGAGTACCCAATTACTGAATACTGCACATTTCTTGATTTTTTTATTTTCCTTTGTTAAAAATAGCCTCGGCAGATAACTCTCTCCGTCATCCAGAAATTTTGATAAACCGGCAACACGCCGGTCCCGTCGGTGCCGGATAAAAAAGAGTTTCCTGTGATTACATTTGATAACAGTCAAGCATCCAAACAGTGGGGTTGGCACTCCTTAACCAGTATCACAGTGCTAACTCTGCATACAGCATACTTTCAATCATCTCTCAAGTCAGGCACTGGCTGTACTCTTTTCGGTAGCACGTCACTATATTCTCTGACAGTGCTGCTTTGCTTTACAGCAAATGCAACAAGAAATGAAGATAAGGAAAGGAATTAGAGAGAAAGAAAGAGAACGCTCAGCGGAAGAGAGTTGCATATTGTGATAACTCAGGCTATGCGGGCTGTCAATCAAAAAACACCAGGGCGACTCACAAGAAGTCTACAGCCCTTCCCACAGGTGGCTGGCTCCTGTGCCATAGTAATGCCTCTTTATTTACCCCTTTAAGAATTATAGAAGCTGGATTATTGTTGTTTAAGTGCTTCAGCAGTAACTATTTGAGATGCTTAATGGGGGTATTGACCCCTATTTTCATAGCAATACTGGCGCCTACTCCGCTTTGCCAGTTTTTCATGCATCACTTTCCACCTTCCTCCTATTCACCTCTTTAAGAGGTTCACACACAATCTATAGATGTTTTTCATTTCTTCAGTTTCTCACCGGTCCCTCATTATTTCAAGCTAATATCACTTCTGTCATTTAATAATTTCCTGTTCTTCACTTAAGCACTTTACAGATCATTCCTTTTCTCCCTGTACATGTGTGTTCACAATTTACATTAATGATTTAGACTTTGGAATCAAAAACACAATTTCTAAATTTGCGGATGATACCAAATTGGGAGGATTGCAACAAATTACAGGAGGACATTAATAAACTTGCAGAATGGGCAAATAATTGGCAAATGAAGTTCAACACAGATAAATGTGAGGTATTACATTTTGGTAGGAAGAATAGGGAGGTCACTTATCACTGGGAGGGTGCGAGTCTAGGTGGGGTAGAGGAGCAAAGGGATCTCGGAGTACAAATACACAAATCACTAAAAGTTGCGCCACAGGTTAGCAAGGCCATTAAAAATGCAAACCAAGCACTAGGGTTTATTTCTAGAGGGATAGAATTGAAAAGTAGGGAAGTTATGCTAAACCTGTATCAAACATTGGTTAGACCACACTTGGAATACTGTGTACAGTTCTGGTCATCATATTATAAAAAGGATATAGAGGCACTGGAGAGGGTGCAGAGAAGATTTACAGGAATGAGACCAGAAATGCGAGGATATACATATCAGGAAAGGATGAACAGGCTGGGTCTCTTTTCTCTTGAAAAAAATGGGCTGAGGGGTGACCTAATAGAGGTCTATAAAATTATGAAAGGATTTGATAGAGTAGATACTTGTGGGGAAGAGCATAACTAGAGGCCATCAATATAAGATAGTCACCAAGAAATCCAATAAGGAATTCAAAAGAAACTTCTTTACCCAAAGAGTGGTGAGAATGTGGAACTTGCTACCACAGGGAGTGGTTGAGGCGAAGCATTTAAGGGGAGGCTGGGCAAACATATGAGGGAGAAGGGAATAGAGGGTTATGCTGATAGATTTAGATGAGGAAAGGCAGGAGGAGGCTCGAGTGGAGCATAAACGCCAGCATGGACTGGTTGGGCCGTATGGCCTGTTTCTGTGCCGTACATCCTATGTAATGTAATCCTATGTAATGTATGTGTGAGCTTGTCCATGTGAGTGTGTGTGTGTTTATGTGAGTGTGTATGTGTGTGGCAAACCAAGCAAAAGAACCACGGGGCAAGTGTGGCGGGAATTGTAAAGCCGATCATGGTCTTTGTAGCCTCACAAATTGCTGTTCAGCAAGAACTAGGATTTTAATGGAGTCTGTTGCATTCATATACTTCCATTTGCTGCTTCTTCCTTCCCTGCAAGCCATATTCCATTTTCTCACCCATTCCTCTCGCCTGGCACCGTTCTCCCATTGAGAGGTCAGGGAGGTGAACTGACCCACAGTTCCTGCCAGTGCAGTTCTATAACCATATACTGGTAGGCAGACGAGAACTGTACAGGGCTCCTCTCACTGGGCCTTTCCCTCCCTTGCTGGCACATATGAACATGCAAAAAGAAGAAAGGCCAAAGACCATCAGGCCCATCAAACCTGCTCCATCCAGACACGCAGTAACCACGTATACCATTGATGCACCACGTAGCCACACAATCTGCTGAGGCTGTGGCTGAGGTTTATTGTCGGGCAGCACCGAGGGACATTTACCCTCCATCTAAATCCCACTGTACCTGACCTGGAAGTGCTTGATGAGACCCTGTAAAGGGAGCGTTCCTCCGCATATAACCCCATATCACACTTGACGCAGGAACACTTGATGCTGATACTGGATGCTAAATGCGGATAAGTATTCAGTTTCCCAGCATCAATATCCCTCGCTGTGATCCAGCACAAAATGTAAAATGATTCTCTACCAAAACGCTCCTTTCCCCATAAGAAAACAGAGCTTCCTAGTTTTCAATTAGCTGGTAGTTTAGAGCTATCCAAACTTACATAACTTTTCACATATCCAAACTCATATAACATTGTGCTTGGAAGTCTGGCCTCTGCTGTGATTCAGATTTGCAATCATTGAAAACACAAAGCATGTTCTCTATCACTTCAACAGAGCTACTTACACGATTCCTGCCTTGATTACTGAGCTGTGTGAGAGCCTGATTGTTATTTGATGAACTCAATGCCTCATACGTGGATCACATTCCAATCCAGCGCGATTTCCAGTAATTTCACAAAATTGAATTGCGTGGGGGGCTCATTGTGTTTCAGTATTACTTTCTTTGTAATGAAGGTGTTTGTGTGAAGGAACGCTTCCCAGGGTCTGCACCACACATGCTGTCAAATCACTAAATGATGACCCTTTCATTCCTTGGCAAGGTAGAAGGCAGATGAGCTGTGGGATGAAGGGTGTGAAATAGCATTCAGTCTTAATCTATCCCTGAATTAACGGTTCCCATAGGGGTGCCAGATAACCTGCTGGTTGACAATAGGAGGAAGATTAAAGTTATAAATCAGAGCAGTGAGTTCAGGGAGACCAGCTGGTGCTTTTATACAATGTTGCGGATTCAATGCAATTATGAAACGTAATCTGTGCCGCACATTAACTCCTTCGATTCCATTCCAGCCAAAACCGTCTGTAATTCTTGTTACTTGTACTGACGCCCAGTAAAGCTGTGAGTTCATTCCATTTGTTTCAAATAGTGAGCTGATGCTTATCGCCTTGAATTGCCCGCAGCAAGGTGACAGAAAAAAAGGAAAGGAAAGAACGTGCATTTATATAGCGCCTCTCACATCCTCAGTACATTTCAAAGCACCAATTAATTCCTTTAGAATAGGCAAATACAACAGCCTATATTTGCACAGAAAGATCCCATAGACAGCAATGAAATAAATCTTTTTTTTAGCGGTATTGCTTGAGAGCAATACACTGGGGAGAACACCCTACTTTTCTGCCACGGGATCTTTTATGACCACTTGAGAGGGCAGGCTGAGTCCTCTGAAAGACAGTGCTTCTGACAATGTACCACTAGCTCAGTATTACACTGTGTCAGGCTGCATTATGTGCTCAGGTCCTGGAAGGGGACTGAACCCACAACCAACTTAAGGCAGTGAATAGCTAAAACAGGTCTTTAAAATCCCCTGCGTCTGTTGAGTTAGCTGATCTCAGCTGGGGTGGTGGTAAGGCCACTACAATAGGCTTCAATGGCCCAGAGTCAAAGTAGGGAAAATCAGCCAGCATTTCCACTTCTGATCACTATCCCAGCTGGAAAGGACATTGGGTGAGAACACGATTGGGCTCAATTGCGAAGCCCCAACAAAATGGTCTGCACATCGAGCCTGCTCCCCAACACTCACTGTCCAGCTGAAGAATGGACACTTGGCTGGGGTACCAGCATGAAGTCAACACCCTCAGACTTTGAGTTAGCACAGAGCTTGTTGAAGACCTGTGTCATGAGCTGCAAAAACACCTGCAGGGTTTACTCTGTCAAAGTTACCTCCCTCCTTAATGGTTTTGCCTGCGGCTCCTTCCAGTCTAGCAGAGGGATCACCCGCACCAACAGCCTATCTGCTGCCCACACGTTGGTAATTGAAGCATAGGTCAGCATGACCAGTAGTTTCAGCTCATGTCTCACAGAATTGGAGCAAGGCACGCCCAATGTCACCTCACTGCTGCATTTCTCAAAGTAGAAGGGTCATTGGTGTCAGCTCATCCTGCGTGTTAGTAACTGACCATGCATCATGCAAGTAGGTTTTATACATGAAGCCTTTTGAAGATTTCAAGGGTATCAGTTGTAATTTGTTACTGAAGCACAGGGCTGTGTGATAAGTAATAAGAACATAAGAAATAGGAGTAGGTCATTCAGAACATCGAGCCTGCTCCGCCATTCAACAAGATCATGACTGATCTTCTACCTCAACTCCATCTTCCTGCACTATTCCCATATCCCTTGATTCCCTTGATATCCAAAAATCTATCGATTTCTGTCTTGAATATACTCAACGACTGAGCCTCCACAGCCCTCTGGGGTAGAGAATTCCAAAGATTCACCACTCTCTGAGTGAAGAAATTTCTCCTCATCTCAGTCCTAAATGGCCGACCCCTTATTCTGAGACTGTGACCCCTGGTTCTAGACTCTCCAGCCAGGGGAAACATCCTCCCAGCATCTACCCTGTCAAGCCCTGTAAGAATTTTATATGTTTCAATGAGATGACCTCTCATTCTTCTAAATTCTAGGGAATATAGGCCTAGTCTCCTCAATCTCTCCTCATAGGGCAATCCCCCTATCCCAGGAATCAGTCTGGTGAAATAACAACAGAAAATGCTGGAAATACTCAGCAGGCCAGGCAGCATCCGTGGAGAGAGAAACAGAGTTAACGTTTCAGGTCTGGGACCCTTCTGTTATTTCAGATTTCCAGCATCCGCAGTATTTTGCTATTATATCAGTCTGGTGAATCTTTGTTGCACTCCCTCTGTGGCAAGTATATCCTTCCTTAGGTAAGGAGACCAAAACTGTACACAATACTCCAGGTGTGGTCTCACCAGGGCCCTGTATAATTGCAGTCAGACATCTTGGGGGAAAAATTGGGTTGCTTTGCACCTCTTAGGGCACTAACAGGAGGCGCAAAGCAACTAGTGCCCGGGTGTGGCGCCGCCCACGCCTCCCGCGGGAGGTTCGTGGCGGCGCTACTCTGTAGCGCCCCATGGTGCTGCGCCGCCAGCGATAACATCATCGCTGTGCACAGCACCCTGCTCACGCCCCAGCCGCGATCTTCGGGAGCACCCCCGACTTACCGCCGGACGCTATGTCCAATGGGGTCAGGGGGGCCTACCTGCGGCCGGGGAGGCGCAATTTAAAGGTGAGGTGCGGGGCGGTCATTTTTGTTGCTGGCTGCCTGCCAGCACCTGCCTGTGCTCCTGTCCCCGGCCTCCTGAACGGCACTCCCCACGGAGTGCCAGCTGCGCGCCAAGAGCTCAGCACGTCTCTTGAGTGCCGGGCTCTTTTGCCAGCACTCCTGATCCCCGGGGGCCCAGCTGGGCCCTGGGTCATGCTGCGCAAGACCCCTCCCCTTTAAGAAGGGGAGGAAGGCCTGCAATACTGCGGCGTGACATGCCACAGCGCGTGGCGCTGCGGCACGTAGCGCCACGATATTGACTCGCAGCGCCACAAGAGGGATGCAGGGCGCTTCCAGTAGCACCCCGCTTCCCTCTTGGGCTGCAACCACTCAAGTTCCGGTGCAGGGGCGCTAAAAGTAGCACCCTGGCGAAGTTAGCGCCCAAATGGGGCGCTACACAATTTTTAGCCCCTTTACTCTGATACTCCAATTCTTTTGTAATAAAGGCTAACATACTATTTGCTTTCCTAATTACTTGCTGTACCTGCATGTTAACTTTCCGTGATTTGTGTACAAGGGCACCCAGGTCCCTCTGAATAACAACATTTCCCAATCTCTCACCATTTAAAAAATATCCTGCTTTTCTATTTTTTCTACCAAAGTGGATAACTTCACATTTATCCACATTATATCCCATCTGCCATGTCCTTGACCACTCACTTAACCTGTCTATATCCCTCTGCAACCTCTTTGCATCCTCCTCACTATTTACTTTCCCACCTAGCTTTGTATCATCAGCAAATTTGGATACATTACACTCAGTCACCTTATCTAAGTCATTGATATAGATTGTAAATAGCTGAGGCCCAAGCACTGATCCTTGTGGTACTCCACTAGTTTAGCCTGCCAATCCAAAAATTATCCGTTTATTCCTACTCTCTGTTTTCTGTTTGTTAACCAATCCTTAATCCATGCTGATATATTCTCCCAATCTCATTCACCCTAATTTTGTGTAATAACCTCTTGTGTGCCATCTTATTGAATACTTTCGGAAAATCCAAATACACTACATCCACTGGTTCTTCCTTATCTACCCTGCTGGTTATAACCTCAAAAAACTCTATTAGATTTGTCAAACACAATTTCCCTTTCATAAAACTGTGTTGACTCTGCCCAATCATATTACGATTTTCTAAGTGCCCTGTTACCACATCCCTAATAACAGATTCTCACATTTTCCCTGCTACTGATGTCAGGCTAACTGGCCTATAGTCCCCTGTTTTCTCTCTCCCTCCTTTCTTGAACAGCGGGGTTACATTTGCTACCTTCTAATCCGTGAGGACCGTTCTAGCATCGATGGAATTCTGGAAGATCAAAATCAATGCATCCACTACCTCTATAGCACCTCTTTTAAAACCCTAGGATGTAGGCCATCAGGTCCAGGGTATTTATCGGCTTTTAATCCCATTAATTTTGCCAGTACTATTTCTTTACTAATACTAATTTTTTTAAGTTCTTCATTCTCACTAGACCCTTGGTTCCCCACTTTTTCCATAATGTTTTTTGTGTCTTCCACAAAGGCCAGAATTTTGCTGGCGCTCAGGGGGTGGGTTTGGAGGTGGGACCGCTGGCAAAATCGCGAAGATTGACAGCGGGCAGGAAACCCGCTGTCAACCCGCCTCCAATCAATCTTCCCAAGTGTCGGGTCCCCGATTTGTGCATGGACCTGACACCTAGCAGCGGGATGAGGATTATTGCCACTTAACTGCCTGTTAACAGGCAGTTAACAGGCTCTTTTTCAATTTTGACACTTCTACTGTGGGCTTCCTGACGTCCAGACACCACGCCAGGTAAAGTGTGGTGTGTTGTGACTCTGCTGTAATGTTTCTACATTGATGACAGCTGCAGAAGTGGCGTGACGGATCCAATGGTGCACTGGTGAGTTTCAGAGGTAAGAAAATGTTGGGAAATTCATTTTTAATGCATTTAGACTTTTCTGTAGGTAACAAGTTTTGAATTGTATGTGTAGTCCCACCTCATTGGGAGAACCTCTCTCGCCAGTGACAGATCGCTTCTGTAACCTCACCTGCAGCTGCCATCTGTTCTAGCCTAAGGAGGGAGTCACTGGAGAGCCTGGGTGCAAGAACTCACCTGTGAACAGTCATTGTCAGTGTTTGCAGCATCTCAATGCTGTCAAACACTGAGAAATGAGCTGTTGTGGCAGAGCCACCAGCGGACTCTGATCTAATGTACATAATTATCTTTAACAAATTATTAGCTACAGAATGAATCTGTATCTTTGTTCATATTATTGCATGTACATAGCGCGGTCCCTTTAAGAATGAGACCAAACGCGATGACGTCATCACGTTGATCATGTGATCCTCCAGCGGCGGGAAAACGTGATGACGTCATGATGTCAGGCTGGGGAGCCGCCCTGGCCAGTCCTTGTGGAGCCAGCAAAGAGTACAGACCTGTAATTTAGTTCCCTTGTGTTTTCGTGTTAAACTCTGTTGAATAGTATTAAACATCGTTTGTTTGATAGACTGACTTGACCTCAGTCCTTTAGTTAGGAATCTAGCCATTCCTACAGTGGTGACCCCGAATTTTCGTGAACAATTTTTGCGGAAGAAGCGAAGTGAAACGAAACATGGAAGCGAACTCCGTGGCTTTGAAGCTCCCACAGTTTTGGGAACAACAGGCGGCCTCCTGGTTCGTACAAGCAGAAGCACAATTCGAACTCTGAAACATCGTTGCGGATCAGACCCGTTACCTTTACGTGGTCTCCGCACTCGACAGCTCCACAGCCTCATGGATCATCAGCCTGCTCGAAAACCCCCCGGTTGACAGCAAGTATGATACTCTTAAAGCGCGGTTAGTACAGGTCTTCGGGCTCACGAAGGCGGAGCATGCCCGCCGACTGCTCGCTATGCCCGGGCTTGGCGATTCGAAGCCATCTGAGTTAATGAGCCAGATGCTCACGCTCCTTGGCTCTGAACCACAATGTTTCCTCTTTCGGGAGTTATTCCTGAGTCAACTACCCGAGCAGGTTCAGGCTGCCCTCGCCAGATCGGAAGCCACAGATTGCGCAGCACTTGCTGCAGAAACAGATACGATTTATGCGGTCACACAGCAATCCTGCACCGCCACGAGGCACCCCTCACCCGCGAACGCCGCCCCGACGCCTCCATCCCCCGGCTTGTGCTTTTACCATGCCCGTTTTGGCGCGAAAGCCAGAGGCTGCCGCCCTCCCTGCAGTTTCGTGCCTAAAAAAAACCCAAGATCAACACCAGCAGCAACTCCAGAAAAGGAGGACCGAGTCTGAGGGATGTTCCGCGGCCGCGATGGCGATTGGAAATTCCGGGAAGCTCCTCTACATTACCGATTCCCTCTTGGGCCGGCGCTTTTTATGCGACACCGGGGCGCAGTGTAGCATCCTTCCTGCCTCAGCACTCGATATTCAGTCTGGGAGGCACGGCCTCTCCCTCGAGGCAGCTAATGGCGGGGCCATTCGTACCTTTGGCAAATGGCGGGTCCAGGTGTGCTTCGGCGGGCAACGGTTTCAGTGGGAATTTATCACAGCCAAGGTTTTGCAAGCCATCCTCGGCGTGGATTTCTTATGCGCCAACAGCCTCTTGGTGGATGTAAGAAATCGTCGATTGGTTAATGCGGCCACCTTCCACTCCATCCCTTGCTTCCGCAGTTCCGCAACGTCGCACACTGTCTCCTGCGCGTTGCCCTCGCCGGACGAGTTCACTCGCCTATTAGGTGAATTCCCGGAGCTGACCAAGCCCACTTTCTCCTCCTCGGCCACTAAGCATGGTGTCGAACACCACATTACTATGACTGGCTCTCCAGTTTACGCACGAGCTCGGCGCCTGGAACCCTGCAAGCTCGCGGCTGCGAAGGCAGAGTTTGCCACGATGGAACGACTGGGGATTATTCGCTGGTCGAATAGTCCCTGGTCCTCACTTCTCCACATCATCCCGAAGCCCTTCAGGAATTCCTGGGCATGGTGAATTTCTACCACCGCTTTGTACCGAAGGCAGCACAACTCATGCAGCCCCTCTACGAGGCCCTCAAAGGCAAGGCTGGAAAGGATACAATAGCCTGGACGATCAAAATGGACAACGCTTTTGACAACACAAAAACCGCTCTAGCCAATGCAATTATGTTGGCGCACCCTCTGCCAGGTGCCACCATCACCCTTACCACCGACGCTTCCGACTATGCCATAGGCGCCGTACAGGAACAGTGGGTCAATGGGACGTGGCAACCACTGGCATTTTTCAGCCACCAACTCCGGCACAATGAACGCAAATACAGCACTTTCGACCGGGAGTTGCTGGCGCTGTTCCTGGCTATCCGCCATTTCCATTTTTTGTTAGAAGGATGTCCCTTCACTGCGTTTGTAGATCACAAACCACTGACCTTTGCCATAGCCAAGACCGCCGAACTGTGGTCGGCTCGACAGCAGCGACAGCTAACTTTCATTTCAGAATTCACGACAGACATCCAACACGTAGCTGGCAAGGACAACTTGGTAGCTGATTGCCTTTCTTGCGCGACCGTACGGGCGGTCCAGCTGGGCATCGATTATGCCCTCATGGCCACCGATCAGGCATCCGACCCTGAAACACAGGTGTATCGCACCGACACCTCTAGCCTCCAACCGGCCGATGTGCAATTCCACGCAGCAGGCACCTCGTTACTCTGCGATGTCTCCTTGGGAGCTCCCCGCCCGATTGTTCCAGTTGTCTGGCGCTGCAAAGTTTTTGACACCATACATGGGCTTTCCCATCCTGGCGTGAAGGTATCTCAAAAATTAATGTCGGTTAAGTTCGTCTGGAGAGGAATACGTAAGGATATCCGCGACTGGGCTAACACCTGCGTCATCTGTCAAAAGTCTAAGGCGCAACGTCACGTCAAGGCTCCATTGGCCACGTTCGCAGTACCAGAACATCGATTCGACCATGTCAACGTGGACCTCGTCAGGCCGCTTCCACCGTCACAGGGGTTCACACACATCCTCACCATTGTCAATCGTACTACTAGATGGCCAGAGGCAGTTCCTTTGGCGTCTACTACGTCCGCTGATGTCGCCAGAGCATTCCTCTCCTCGTGGGTCGCAAGTTTCGGCGTTCCGGCGGACATTTCTTCAGACCGCGGTCCACAGTTCTCTTCCGAGCTCTGGAACGCTGTGGCCCAGGGTCTCGGCACCAAGCTTCACCGCACCATGGCCTATCACCCACAGGCAAACGGTGTGTGTGAACGTTTCCACAGATCGTTAAAGGCATCGCTGAGGGCCAGCCTCCAAGGCACCGGATGGGTGGATAAGCTTCCGTGGGTCATGTTGGGTCTTCGCACGGCACCCAAAGAGGACCTGCAATCATCCGCCACGGAGCTCGTGTACGACCAGCCACTCCGCGTACCGGGAGATTTCCTGCCGCTTCCAACTGAGCCATGGTCCGCAGCCGACCAACTCAGCAACCACCGGGAAACAGCCAAGGCTTTTGCACCTATCCCAACTTCGCATCACGGCCTTCCATCTTCACACGTACCAGCGGAGCTAAAGAATGCTGAATTTGTATTCATCCGTCATGATGCCCATAGGGATCCGCTCAAGGCCCCTTACACAGGCCCTTTCCACATACTGGGGTCAGGTGACAAGAGTTTCTCCGTAGACATCGGTGGTAAACCCGACCACATATCCATTGACCGTCTCAAACCGGCACACCTGGACATCAACCGGCCAGTAGAGACCGTACAGCCACCACAACGCGGTCGACCTCCCGCTGCATCCACGCCAGACCCAAGGCTTCCATCCGCCAGCCCGCCAGCTGTTCAACAACGTCCACTCCAAGAATACAGGAGTCGCTCTGACAGGCTTGTCAGACCTCCTAGTCGATTGACTTTTACTGTTAAAGACAATTCTGGGGGGGCGCATGTGGCAGAGCCACCAGGGGATTCTGATCTAATGTACATAATTATCTTTAACAAATTATTAGCTACAGAATGAACCTGTATCTTTGTTCATATTATTGCATGTACATAGCGCAGTCCCTTTAAGAATGAGACCAAACGCGATGACATCATCACGTTGATCACGTGATCCTCCAGTGGCGGGAAAACGTGATGACGTCAGGCTGGGGAGCCGCCCTGGCCAGTCCTCGTGGAGCAAGCAAAGAGTACAGACCTGTAATTTAGTTCTCCTGTGTTTTCGTGTTAAACTCTGTTGAATAGTATTAAACATCGTTTGTTTGATAGACTGACTCGACCTCAGTCCTTTAGTTAGGAATCTAGCCATTCCTACACTGTCAAAGAAAAATTATGTGTGGTCCCTTTAAGAAAACCAGCAGATGACGCGTCATCAAATGACGTCATCTGACCAGCTTTTTCTTAATTGGCCGGCAAGCCTGCAGGGCGGGCTTAACAAGGCCAATTGACATAAAATCACGTTCATGGGCTGGATGAAGTTGGGGGCGGGACTGGAACCCGGAAACCAGCTGACTCGCTCCCAAGCCGCACTGATTGAGAAAATCGCGGCCAAAGCATTTGTTTAATGTCTCTGCCAGTTCCCTATTCTTATAATTTCTCCTGTCCTGCATGTAAGGGATCTATGTTTACTTTCGCTAATCTCTTCCTTTTTACATACCCATAGAAGCATTTACAATCTGTTTTTATGTCTCTTGCTAGTTTATTCTCATATTATATTTTCACGCTCTTTCAATTTCTTGGACCTCCTTTGCTGAATTGTAAATGAAAGAGCTGTAAGGTTGTGTGAGGGCTTGGCATGGACTCACAATAAAAGTGAAAAAGATTGACAGGCAACATTCTGTGGCACCCATAAGTGGGTCATCCAGTACCAGTACAAGGTACTGTCAGGTCATCTTACCTGAGCAACAAGTACTGCTCTGTAATTGGCTCACAGTGAATTGTAGGAGTTGGGTTTCATCTACTGAATGGCCTCATTAGCACTTAAGGGTAAATTCACCAATCCCATTCGTAGTGGGGAGCTTTGCTTAAAGAGATCAAAAGTCAGAGATAGGGCTAAAACATGCTGGAGGAGGTTTTGGGGCCAAAGTCTACTGTCCAGTAAAAGCAGAGGCACCATCCGCCTTGTACCTGGCTGAAAATGAAGAAGGAATTCACTGGTGTTAGGAGCAAGGTAAAGGTGACTGTACTTCTTCTGAACACATTTCTTGTGGGGCCATCAAAGCATGGGACAAACCCAAGTTGGGAACTACCGCACTCTCCGGGAGGTATCATCAGAAGCATTGTGCATAACCACTGTTCTTTTTGCACACACTCTTTCATTGCATCCAAGCTGCATGGCACAATCTCTCAAGATGGTGGTGGTGGCAGCTTAGGAAAAGCAAACAGTTTCTGAGGTGCCCAGGGCACAGTGCTCCTCCGCTGTTAGTGCAATAAGCAGTGTAGGGGGCATCTATTACCTGGTTTATGGTAACATACCTGGCCAGCAGCCTTTTTGCCTGCTGCACTGTAAACCAATTTTAACAGCGGTTCCGAATCGCTACCCCACCTTTCAGTTCTGACTGGAGGACTTACAATTAATGATGTTAAAGTGGACAATTGGTTTGGATATGAGCAAAGTCAAAATTTATTAAACTAGAGAACCATAATCAAATATAAACTGTACCACACGAACACAGTAAATGCAGTAAAAGTATCTAACAAGGGGGTACAGACGGCAAAAACGAGGGATACAATGGCTACAATGTTATTTAAACAATCTTAGCAATTCCCTTAAATCACCACCCCAAACTCCTTGCTAGGTTGCCTTGTTGAGGAGTCAGAACACTCTGCTCACCTGTGGTCCAGCGAAGTAAAAAGAGGGCAGATAGCTTCTCAGTAGCTATCTTTATACCTGTGTGCTGCTGCCGTTCTGTCTGGAAAAATTCCCGCCTAAAGTTCCAGTACACAAACAAAAGGACTGTGATTGGTTGCTGAATTGCTTATTTAAACATAGCCGGCCATAATCGGCCTCGGGTCAAGTGGGCAACTCCTGACCTCCCTGGTTTGATTGACAGGTCTTTCATGCTCCTGCCGTTCTGTCTGGCCAGTACACAAAAAAAGAACTGTGATTGGTTGCTGAATCATAGCCAGCCATAACAACCTGTCTCTGTGGCCTCGGGTCAAGTGGGCAACTCCTGACCTCCCTGGTTTGATTGACAGGTCTTTCACACAAACACATTACAAGCTGTAAATCTCTGTGTTTGACTGGGCTCAAAAGCACAAGTTTTAATCAAGATGTTCTTTCTCAATGTGTGTGAATACTTCCACAAATTTCCTCGATTCCATTGTAGTCCAGCTCAGCCCAGCTCAGCAGTCTTTCGTGGTTCTGAGCATGCTTTAAAACATTGATCTGACCCAGAGGCAATTCAAAACACATAAATCTTCATCCACGATGTGGACCAATGTTTCTCTTGTTTTCAGGGGAATTTTGCGAAACTCCTACAGCAGCCAGGAATGCAGAAGATAGCTGTGTTCCCCTGAGAGCCATCCACTTGGTATTCCTCTTCCTTCAAATAATGTGGCACCATGGAATTTGACTAATGAAGGACGACCATTGACATGCATGATACATGCTAATGTGTCAGCGGTGGCTCAGTGGGTAGCACTCTCACCTCTGAGCCAAGGTGGTTGTGGGTTCAAGGCCCACTCCAGAGACTTGAGCAAGTCTAGGCTGAATCTCCAGGGCTGTACTGAGGGAGTGCTGCACTGTTGGAGGTGCTGTCTTTTGGATGAGACGTTAAACTGAGGCCCTGTTTGTCCTGTCAGGTGGATGTAAAAGATCTGATGGCAGTAGTCGAGGAAGAGTTTGGGAGTTCTCCCCAGTGTCCTGGCCAACATTTATCTCTCAACTAACATCACTAAAAAAACAGATTACCTGGTTATTATCTTATCGCTGTTTGTGGGATCTTGGCAAACTGGCTGCCATGTTTCCTACATTACAACAGTGACTAAACTTCAGTAAAAATATTTCATTGGTTGTAAAGCACTTTAGGATGTCCTGAGGTCATGAAAAGTGCTATATAAATGCAAGCCTTTCTTTTGCTTATTTATGACTAAAACTCAATTGTATTTGTTGGCCTCTCACAAACTCCTCTCCCTCATCTAAATTTTGCAGCATGTTCAGAATCCCTCGGGGAATTCCATCCTTTGTATGGGGTGATTTGATCAACCATGAATAATGAAGAAAAATACTGCTGGGCAAAAAATCAAAATGCTAAAATGAAGGACTACCCAGTAAAACCAACCAACGTATAGGACAAACGGAGCAAGAGGAAAATAAAACTGCAGCGATTTACCTGCATCAGAAACCTGCCTTCTAGCTTTAAGAGGCCTACTTGAGCAGACCAGGTACCAGGACTCCTGTGAGGTCACTTGTCACGAGTGAGGCTCATGCTGAGGATAGAGCTTTGCCTGAAGATGTGAAATTCGTTGTGGGACCTTCGAGCAGCATTTTGACACATTTCATTGAGTTAATATGATTGTTTTTGCTCCATAATCTCCCATCAAAATTTCGGGCCCCTTGTGAACTGGAGGCACAGGGTTAGGTGCCTGATTTTCCTACTCACCGCTTCTGCATGCGAGGCCCCAGAACACAGGCAGGGCCTAGCAAAGGTCACTCTACAAGGTACAAGCATATGTTCCCCCAATTACACCGGAATGAAATCAAAAAGGACTGTGGGGCCTGCTTCATCTAAATCAACATTGTGAAAAGTAAATGGAAGAGACAAGAGGAGCAGCAGACTGATCAATACCATTTTCAAAAGCTTGTCTGCCTTGGAAGAAAGCACAACTAAATCAATAAATCTGTAGAGTTTGTAAAACCTGTTCCTCCTTAAATGTCACTAAAGGAGTTTTTGAATCAAAACTCCCAAATATATTGCAAGAAAATCAATGTGCGGCGTAACTATCTAGAGGGAAATCTGTAAAGAACTGCCTTGGAGATTCTTTATTAATCACTTTCTCATCAAATCACTCTTGTTGTGGCGGAGCCACTAAAGGACTCAGATCGTTTGTATATAATTCCCTTTAACAACATGTTAGCTACAGCCTGAGTCTGTATCTTTATTTATACTGTTTACTTGTACAGAGCGTGATTACTTTAACAGCGCGGGTAAACGCGATGACATCACGCCGTACATCACGTGATCCCCCACTGGCGGGAAGAACGTGATGACGTCATGACGTCAACCACGGGACCAGCCAGCAGTCCTCGTGGAGCCTCCGAACTGAATAGACCTACACTCGATGTTCTCCTGCAGTTACTTGTTTAAACCTGTTAGTTTCCATTAAACTTTGTTTTGTTTGAGCGCCTGAGTGGACCTCAGTCTTTGGATAGGAACTAGACATTCCTACATTGTAGTGTTTAAAAGCCCATACAGAATGGGAAATAGCTGGCAATTCTCTCCTGTAGTTTTTAAAGGGCAGTACACACTGTGTAATAGCTAACAATTCTCTAAATTTTGGATTAGGTAGCTTCTTGTGTCACAGATTAGTGTGCGCGCAGTCCATAATTTTATGATAATTATGGTTGGAAAAACGTGCGCAGTGTGATCCCAAATTTCTGATTTGCCCTGCCAGTGGGCGAAGCTTCCTGCAGGGAGCACAACATCAGAAAATTAATCTTTTTATGTTGCCTTAATAAACTAACAGAGTCAATATTGACACCATTATGTCAGCCAATGAGTTGGAGGTGGGCCAGGACTTGTGGTTTTAATTGCCAGAGTCTCTGAACTCATGACTGAAACTACAGCAAACAGAGTCTCCCGATAATAAGAACATAAGAACATAAGACGTAAGAGCAGGAGTGGCCATTCGGCCCCTCGAGCCTGCTCCGCCATTCAATAAGATCATGGCTGATCTGATCTTGGCCTCAACGCCACTTCCCTGCCCGCTCCCCATAACCCTTGACTCCCCTGTAGCTCAAACATATGTCTATCTCAGCCTTGAGTATATTCAATGACTCTGCCTCTCTGGGGTAGGGAATTCCAAAGATTCACGACCCTCTGAGAGAAGAAATTCCTCCTCATCTCCGTTTTAAATGGGCGACCCCTTATCCTGAAACTGTGCCCCCTAGTTCTAGATTCCCCCACGAGGGGAAACATCCTCTCTGCATCTACCCTGTCAAACCCCCTCAGAATCTTATCTGTTTCAATAAGATCACTTCTCATTCTTCTAAACTCCAATGAGTATAGGCCCAACCTGCTCAACCTTTCTTCATAAGACAACCCCTTCACCTCAGGAATTAACCTAGTGAACCTTCTCTGAACTGCCTCCAATGCAAGTATATCCCTTCTTAAATAAGGAGACCAAAATGGCACGCAGTACTCTAGGTGTGTTCTCACCAACACCCTGTACAGTTGTAGCAAGACTTCCTTGCATTTATACTCCATACCCCTTGCAATAAAGGCCAACATTCCATTTGCCTTCCTAATTACTTGCTGTACCTGCATGCTAACTTTTTATGTTTTATGTATGAGGACCCCCAGATCCCTCTGTACCGCAGGATTATGTAGTCTCTCTCCATTTAAATAATAATTTGCTTTTTTATTTTTCCTACCAAAGTGGATAACCTCACATTTTCCCATATTATACTCCATCTGCCAAATTTTTGCCCACCTGTCTATATCCCTTTGCAGACTCTTTGGGCTGGAATTTCTCAATGGAGACGAGTTGGAGGTGGGACTGCTGCTTGTCAGGTCAATGTCCCACCTCCATCATCTTCTGACCAGCCAGAGGGATTTTCTTCTGATTGTCCTTGTTAAGCCCGCCCTGCGGGCTCAGCAGGCCAATTAGGGAGGAAGTCACTGACAGAGTACGTCAACATCTGATGTGCTATCTGTCAAGGCTTCTTGAAAGAAGAAATGTCAGCATTTGACAGCTCTGTAGTTTGATGAGGCCTTGTGTTCAGGACTCATCAAACATTTCAACTTTGTAGATTTCAGATGGCTGTTGGGTCAGAGGATCCAACAGCCAGTCTGTGAAATCGACAACGAAAATGTCGGGTCTCCCGATCCAGGGTGTTTGAAGGCTGTAGGCATAAAACAAGGTAAGTGAACATTTTTTAACACTTAGCACTCACCTTCCATACTTGCCGCTCCACACTTGAACCCATCACTCACCTCTACATCTTACTTTCAGATGCCACCGACCTCCTTCACGTCTCCTCCAACCCGGCGGGGTTCTCCGAGGTGAGGAAGCCTTCACCTGAGAAGGTAAAATGGCACTAATCCTTTTAAGGATTTAATCCCTTTCCCGCCTCCAGGAGATGGGACCCGAAGCAGCACATCTTCCTGCCTCCTGGCAAAAGGTCAGGGAGGCGGGATGGGGGCAGGTTTGCCATCCGCCTCCACTTTCTGCTACTTTACCGGCAGTCCCGCCTCCATGCCCACCTCTGCGGGGCTGAGAAAATCAAGCCCCTTGTGTCCTCCTCACAATTTGCATTCCCACCTATCTTTGTATCATCAGCAAATTTAGCTACAGTACACACAGTCCCTTCATCCAAGTCATTAATATAGATTGTAAATAGTTGAGGCCCCAGCACTGATCCCTGTGGCACCCCACTAGTTACAGTTTGCCAACCGGAAAATGACCCATTTATCCCGACTCTTTGTTTTCTATTAGTTAGCTAATCCTCTATCCATGCTAATATATTACCCCCAACCTCTTGAGCTCTTATCTTGTGCAGTAACCTTTTATGTGGCACCTTATCAAATGCCTTCTGGAAATCCAAATACACTACATCTACTGGTTCCCCTTTATCCACCCTGCTCGTTACATCCTCAAAGAACTCTAGTAAATTTGTCAAACACGATTTCCCTTTCATAAAACCATGTTGACTCTGCTTGATTGTATTATGATTTTCTAAATAATAAGAACATAAGAAATAGAAGCAGGAGTAGGCCAATCGGCCCCTCGAGCCTGCTCCGCCATTCAATAAGATCATGACTGATCTGATCCTAACCACCAATCCACTATCACAGAACCATCTCCTGAATCTAACAGAATTAGACACATGAAATAGGATCAGGATCAGGCTACACGGCCCCTGGGCCCGCTCCGCTACCCACAGGGCCATGACCGATCCGAACCTAGACTCATGTCCAAATTCCTGCCCACTCCCCGTAACCCTTAATTCCCTTTACTTCTAGGAAACTGTCTATTTCTGTTTTAAATTTATGTAATGATGTAGCTTCTACAGCTTTTTGGGGCAGCATATTCCATGGACCTACCACCCTCTGAGTGAAGTAGTTCCTCCTCATCTCAGTTTTGAAAGAGCAGCCCCTTATTCTAAGACTATGCGCCCCAGTTCTAGTTTCACCCATCAGCGGGAACATCTTCCCCGCATCCACCCGATCCAACCCCTTCACAATCTTATATGTTTCAATAAGATCGCCTCTCATTCTTCTGAAATCCAATGAGTAGAGTCCCAATCTACTCAACCTCTCCTCATATGTCCATCCCCTCATCCCCGGGATGGACCTGCTATTACTTCCTTAATAATGGATACCAGCATTTTCCCAATGACAGATGTTAGGTACCTGGCCATTAGTTTCCTGCTTTTTGCCTCCCTCCTTTCTTGAATAGGGGCGTTACATTTACGGTTTTCCAATCTGCTGGGACCTCTCTAGAATCCAGGGAATTTTGGTAGATTACTACCAATGCATCCACTATCTCTGCAGCCACTTCTTTTAAGACCCTAGGATGTAGGCCATCAGGTCCAGGGGACTTGTCAGCTTTTAGTCCCATTAGTTTACCTGGTACTTTTTCTCTCGTGATAGTGATTGTTTTAAGTTCCTCCCTCCCTATAGCCGCTTGATTATCAATTATTATTGGGATGCTTTTAGTGTCTTCTACTGTGAAGACCGATACAAAATATTTGTTCACAGTCTCTGCCATTTTCCTGTTTCCCATTATTAATTCCCCAGCCCCATCCTCTAAGGGACCAACGTTTACTTTAGCTACTCTCTTCCCTTTTATAGACCTGTAGAAGCTCTTACTGTCTGTTTTTATATTTTTTGCTGGTTTACTTTCATAATCTATCTTCTCCCTCTTTATTATTTTATTAGTCATCCTTTGTTGGTTTCTAAAAAATTCCCAATCCTCTGGCCTACCACTAATCTTCGCAACATTGTATGCCTTTTCTTTCAATTTGATACCATCCTTAACTTCCTTAGTTAGCCACGGATGGTTCATCCTTCTCGTAGAGTCTTTCTTTCTCACTCTTGCTGAGAGTTATGAAATATCTCCTTAAATGTCTGCCACTGCTTATCTACCGTCTTACCCTTTAATCTATTTTCCCAGTCTACTTTAGCCAACTCTGTCTTCATAACTTTGTAATTGCCTTTATTTAAGTTTTATAATAGCAGGATTATTTCTCCAGCAAAATGCAGTGAGTGGAGGATAGTTACAGAATACAAACTCAGTGTGTAAAATCAATCCCAGTCACTTACAGCAGTGATTGACGGGGGAATTACCCAATCATCTCCACTCTGGCCGGGGTCTTGTGGTGTCGCTATATATGGCCATAAAATAAATGGGCTGCTTTAATGTTTGTTCTCAATTAAGTAGACTCATTCTTTGAGCATATCATCTAAATTGCAAGGAGACACATGACCTCAACTGTCAAAGAAAAGGGACAGTTAGTCAGCATTCTGCAGACGCTGCAAAAAAACATCTGCATACCTGCGGGTGCCGCTGTGAGTCTCTGAAGATATACCTTAGTGAGGCGTAGCTGTCAGCAGTTCTTGACCTGATGCCCATATGCTGCCCTTGTTTCTGCAACATGGTATGTGCCTAGTTCTCAACTCAGTTCAAAATCTTGATGCATCTGAACCAGTTTAGAGCACCCAGTTCTAATAAGAATCATTGAGCGGAACACGAGAGGATGGAGGCAGCCTTGCGCACAGGTCGAACTGTCCAACCACCTTGCCCAAGCCATACAGGCAGTTTCTTTGCACTGGCACTCATGGCCTAATTGCATGCCTGCTCTTTCAGACAACTTTACATCACATTGTTGTATGATAGCTTAACAGTACAAATGTATAAACAGGTCATCAGTCGGATAAATTTACTATGAAGATAAAGGGATCTCCTCTGCCATTGCTCAGTGTCAGCTGTGACTCAGTGGGTAGCAGTGTCGCCTCTGAGTCAGAAGATTGTGGGTTCCACTCCAGACTCTTGAGCTCATAATTTAGGCTGACATTCTAGTGCAGTACTGAGGGAGTGCTGCACTGTCAGACATGCCGTTTTCAGGTTAGACGTTGAACCGAGCCTCCGTCTACCCTCTCAGGTGGACGGAAAAAAATCCCACGGCACTCTCTCTCGAAGAAGAAGAAGAGCAGGGGAGTTCTCCCCGGTGTCCTGGCCAATATTTATCCCTCAACCAACATCAGTATAACAGATTATCTGGTCATATCACATTGCTGTCTGTGGGACCTTGCTGTGTGCAAATTGGCTGACCACTTTCCTACATTATTATAACAATGACTACACTTCAAAAATTACTTGGCTGTAAAGCATCCTGAGGTGGTGAATGGCGCTATATAAATGCAAGTGGGAAAAATATGGTTGCTTTGCACCTCCCGTTAGCGCCCTAGAGAGTGCTAATGGGGCGCAAAGCAGCTAGCGCCTGGGTGCGGCGATCTTTGCGCCGCTCGCGAAATTGACCTGACATTTTGTGCAGCACTAAACACTACCACCATGATCTCCTGCGCCCGCAGATCATGATGTCAGTGAAGTGTGCAATGCCCCGGTAGTGGCCCGGACCGGATATTGAGTGGCGCCCCCCTGCCTTACCTTACAGGTTGAGGGGAGCGTTTTGCAGTCGGGAAGGGACTGGGGGAGCGCCATTTAAAGGCGACTGCTTCCTGATTTTTTTTGTCAGCGACATTTTTGCACCACACATTCTGAGAGAGAGAGAGACTCCTGGAGAGATTCAACGCTGTGTGAAGGAGTTTTGGGTACTGCGCAGCACTTTGCAGGTTCATTTTGATTTGATCTTCCTTGCATCGATTTAGAAGAGACTGTGGGGGCTGCACTCTGAGTTCTTTCCCTGGGCCTCTCCATTGTTCTCTCCAGCAGATTTGATGTACAGGTCTCTCCAGGCCGAGATTCAAGGCTGCAATGAGCAGGATGTGGATGGAGAGCAAGATCGACCCTTCCCTTTAAGAACTGGCCAGTGCCAGTGTGTCTGTGTGCCATTGCTGACCGACATCACATGAGCTTCGCCAGCGCTCTGAGGTAGCGCCTTGCTCCTCGGCGTTAGCGCCTTAAGAGAGGTGTGTAGCACCTGATTTAGCGCTCCAATCACCTCCAGGGGTGATAGAAGCCAAGTTTGCAGTCGGAAGCAATAATTAGTGCCAGGTGCTAAACTTTGCGCCCAGCCGATAATTGCACCCCAAATGGGGCGATACTGAATTTCTCCCCCCAAGTCTTTCTTTCTCATGGTCTCCAGCAGTGGGAGGAGCTGAAGCAATGATGGAGGCCTGTAAGGATGGGGAGAATGGAAAACTGAGCCCACTGCTGGGTGGGAGGATGAAGGAGGTAGGCCGGAAAGTTAGCAGCTTGGGCCCAATGGCAAAGGTAGGAGCAGGGTTGCGGCTCTCGAGGCTAGGGCTAGAATCGGGCAGGAAGCACAGAGAGCACGGGTCAGACTGAGAAGCATTTAGGGCAGCGAGTATCAGCAGACACATGGGGGTGTTGGGTGAGACCAGAGCAGACCAGAGAGCAGTTGAGGAAGACCACGTCAGGAAGCACTCCCGAGTGAATAAAAAAACATGATTAGAAAAATATGCGTGTGCAAGCTGGGATGGCTGTGGAGAGCTGGCACTGATGTCTCTGGAGGCTGAGGTTGTGCCTGTATGAAGGGCTGAGCATTAGGCAGCAGACCGGCAGTAGAGGTCAAAGTCCAGGAAAGAGCAAAATTTAAGACTTGGGTCTCTGAGAGATCTATTGGATGGCTGGGAGGTGGGCAATTTTATGGATAAATTTAAATACTTTTGTGAAATATTTAACTTCCACATGTTTGTTGTGTTATAAACATAGTTTTCTAGGTGCATAAAATTGCCTAACTTAGAAAACAACTCAACTATTCAAAAAAATGGCGCACTTGAGAGCTTTAATTGTCCAACTTTTGAAAGTTGCTGGTTCCTGACTGACAGCTTTGAAAACAAATTGAGTAATTTGATTGATTGGATTTCTGTGGGTTGCTGATTTGCAACAGGTAATTTTTGCTACTGCTATATAATTATGCAAATTAGCACAGCCTACTTAACAGATCGTGATTTTTTGAGCCAATCAGATGGAAATATGCAACTGTGACACATTAGATGCAAGACTTTTAATTATATAGACAGATATACTGGAAACAATGACTCACAGAGAAGCTGATGATTCAAAGGAAGGCTAAATGCGGCAGTGCTGATTTATTTTGCTTCAGCTAAACAGTGTTTGCTGTCACATGTACCAGTGTCAGCTTTCAAGAGGCATTTACTATATTAGGAAGTTAGGTGTAAGAAATCAGACAGAGCACTTTCATCCAAGGGGTAATTTAGAATCCTGAAATAAATGACCATGGAAGGCCTTTAAAGTGGACTGTATGAGATGGTTGAGGAAAGGTTTAGATGTGTTTCTGGAGAGTTAGGGTGAGAAGGCAGGTCGATCGGCTTTATTTATGAGAAGGTCGCACCTGGTGGCCTTTTGAGTTGCTCAATGAATAATCAGGAACTTTTAGAAAATACTTTTTCAAGCCATGAACAATCGGTGGAGAAATTGGTTCACGGCCGAATGCAGACGTCAACCCAGTGACGGCAATGAGCACCGCGGTAAACTGGGGCAAAATTGGTCTGCTTGTGTCAACAGGCCAGCCATGCCATCAGGAGGTAGTGTGCTGGGGTCAGGAAGAAGAGGAAGGTTGGCCCACAGTGAGTCCGGGGGCTGGGGAGGGTGGAGGAGACTACTGCTCTTCCTGGCTCCCCATTGAGGAAATTAATAACCATTTAGGAGCCGCCCCCCAGTAATCCTTTATAAGGCCAACTGGTTAGGTTGCTTTAGGCTCGAGAAAACTGACCTAGCGCGTGCGACAGTCAGTCGTGATCCAATATGAGAAAGGAGCCTGAAACCGGCGTTAGGAGTTGGATTTGAATAGGAAATGGGCCTAGCGTTGGTTTCAGGCGTGCGGATCTGGATGACACCGGGGCATCCTCACCAATTTGGCATGTGGTGCCTGTTGTGTATGTAACCGTTTACCTTTAAGGGAACTATAGAATGTAACCGTTCGCCTTTAAGAGCACTACTTTAGGGTGGCACTATCTATTGGCTCATGTACACTGTAATACCGATAGTGACCACACCAGTATATAAGGGTTGTGATACGTTAACTAGGGCAGAATCGCCCGAGCCTCTGAATAGTAAAGACGTGTTTTATTTTGTTAACAGTGGAGTCTGTGATTATTTATAATACAACCCACAGACTTAACATTGGCGACGAGTCAGGATTCGAACCCTGCGGCAGTTGTTCCACGGCGGCTTCGTCCGAAGACAGGACGTTGAAGAGAGGTTTCAATCCTCACCAGTCTGGAACCGACAGGCTGGAAGCGACAGGCATTAGGACCCTGAAGCCTCCATAACCTCGTGGGTAAGCCGCAGCGTTGGCTGCAAAGACAGTGCCACCGATCGGGAGATAAGGGCGATCGCAATCCCTGATAAGAGCCGCGGTGAAACGCGCGAGCGGGTAAGCCAGAGCCCGGGAGGGAGCGAGCAAGATCCGCGCGAGCGGGTGAGCCAGAGGCCGGGGCCCGCTTTCAAGTGCGAGGCGCAGCCGGGCCATCGATCGCATCCGCTGATAAGAGCCGCACTCGGGCTGAAAGACAGCGTCGGGGGACGGGCGAAGACCGTCAAGCGCGGGAAAACCGCCATTGAAGTGGGCGGGGAGAGCGAGAAGCGCGGGAAAGCCGCCATTTTTCGCGGGAAAACCGCTGGGGAAGAAGGCAGAAGTGGGAAACCGCCATCTTAGAAAATTAATTAGAATTTTCAGAAACAAGAAATAAGTAAAGCAATACTTGTGGTGTTCTCAAGAAGAGAAGAAAATTAATAATAAGTAAAGAAATACTTGTGCTGTTCTCGGAAAGAGAAGAAGATGCCTAAGCGAGGAAATATTAATGATTTTAATGCTGAAATAGAAGACAGGGCCACGTATGGGGAACGCATAGGAATATATTGCGTAGCCATATACGACAAGGCAATAACTTTGTTAAATTCGATGGGAGCAAAAACATACGGGCTCTTGAAACATCTAATAGCCCCAGTTAAACCAGTGGACCAGACCTTCGAAGAGATCGTAACAGTGTTGAAGGATCACTTGAACCCCACACCGTTGATGCTGGCTGAACGATTTAAATTTTACGCCAGAACCCAGAGGCAAGATGAAAGCAATGCGGAATACTTAGTCGAACTGCGTAAGCTAGCGAAATACTGCCAGTTTGGAGGGAATTTGACAGAGGCGCTGCGGGACAAGTTCGTATGCGGCTTGGCCAAAGAAGGAACGCAGAAGCGACTTCTGGAAGAAAACGACCTCACACTGGACAGGGCTGTCCTCATAGCTTCATCGCACGAAGCCGCAGCGAAAGGGACGGCGGAAATGCAGCTAAAGGCGGCGGCACTCGGGGTGGACCAAATTACTGCAAGCATTTCCAAATGCTACCGTTGTGGAAAGACAACGCACGACCAGAATCAGTGCTGGTTTAAGAATCAAGAGTGCAGGAAATGTGGCAAACTGGGTCACATCGCGAAGGTATGCAGGTCCAGAAAGAAGACCAACAAATAAAGGAAGCCACCACCACAAGAAAAGTACAACAAGGTGCATCAGGTGGCTGAAAAGAGTTCAGACGAACAAAATTCAGACTCAGACCCAAACAGCCAGGAGTTGGATAGTCTGAGAATCCACAATGGGGGTGAAGTAACTGATCTACAGACGATCTGGGTCACACTAAAAATAGCTGGAGTCCAAGTACGAATGGAGCTGGACACGGGATCAGCTGTATCAGTCATCAACCAAAAGGACTACCACCGACTATTCTCTCACATACCCTTAAGAAATACCAAGTTCGTATTACAGACATACACGGGGCATCGCGTATACCCCATGGGGAAAATAAGAGTCAAGGTGAGAGATAGGGGTAAAGTACACCCAAGAATGAATTTGTACGTACTACCTGAGGGAGGACCACCACTTCTAGGACGGGAGTGGATCAAGAAAATAGACATGGAATGGCACTACCGACAAGCAATGACGAGTGAGGACTCGGTGCAGACAAGCAGCTCAGACTCTGAGCCGGAAGACGATAAGTCCAGCTTATGTATGAAAAACAAGGTTAACATTAACTCACAGACTAAGGTTGGAAAATCGATGGCGTGCATAAAGACAGAGAATTCTGAGTCTGTTCAAGCTACAGACATATGCATTACGGAGGAACACCGGGCTCGAACTCAACGCTATTTCAAAGTACAACAACAATTAGAACAATTAAGTTACCGCCTCGTACAAGAGATGAAAACAATGAAAAAGTTCTATGACACCGAATGGGAGAGTCTGGAAAGACAACAGAACCTACTGGCTCAAGCAGAGAGCGACCATAGAGCCATCGTGACCAATTACCGATCACATCTCCCTGATGATGTTCAGGGGTTAGAATATTTGCATGATCTAGAGATACAGCAGAAGGGCAAATCACGCTGCACTGAGGATTTTGTTCTGCAATTAGAGACGGAGCTAGTGCAGGCAAAGTTAAGAGAAGTTGAATCACAGGGTGCTCTTAAGGAGATGCAGAAACAAATCTTGGACATGGAAAAGAGAAACGCTTCTTTACCTGATGAGAATAATGTGGCCATGTTGCAAGAGGAGCTTATAGGGGCGAAACTGAAAGAAGCTAAGCAAAGGATGTTGGAACTTGAAACGCAGAACCAAATCAGCGGTAATCAGCTATGTCAAGCAGAGAAGGAGTGCAAGGGTCTACATGAGAAGGTGCAATATCTCTCAGCCCAAAATAAGGGACTACTCACTCAGTTAAATGAAAGTAAACGGGAAATGGCTGAGATGGACTGCAAGAATAAAGAAGAGTTGATGGCAGTGAGACTTCGAGAGGCAGATAGCATAGCAGCCTTGGCTGAACTCCAACAGGAAATTGCGAAAGAAACAAATGAAGAGGAATCTTCAGGAAGCCAGGATTTTATTCCAGTTCTTCTCTACGACTCCTTACAAGCAGAGTGCGAGAAGTTGAAAAAACAGTATGAACAGGCCCAGACTACAATTCTGGAGGGGGTTAACTCAGCAACCTCCGAAAAGCTAGTTTCGTTGGAAGTATATGAGCAACTAAAGGTTGAACATGAGCAAGAAGTCCAAAGGCTGCAGGAAATTCTTGAGGAGCTCAGGGCCAAGACAGACTCATCGGTAGAAGTTCCATACATAGATGAGGATGTAGAGGTGAAAGACATGGCAGAACTCATAAAAATATGGAAGGAAGCCCAAGACAAATATGAGGCGGCAATTACCGAGGTTGACCGACTTGAAGAACAGTTTCAACTGGGAATGGGCCCTGAACATGAGCTAGAGAGCATCGAGGTGCAACTTCTCCAAGCACTGGAAGCCAAAGTACAAGAGGAAGAGAAGATGAAAGCATTGGAGAAAATGATGGATGAAATGGAGGAGTACGCTGAATTACGTCCAGGGGAACAGGAGAATGGGGAAACAGCTACTTCAGTAGAAGGATTAAATAGCCTGATAACGAAATCCCTGAAGGAAGGGAAAGGATTGAACGCACAAATGAGGCCAGGAGGGAAGGAAGGGCAGACATCCGAGGAAGAGCAGGATGAATATGATTGCTTGAAGAAGGGTTTTGACCTGTTGAGAGACACCGAATGTTATGAGGATGTGGTCTGCCCAAATTGTGATGGGAACTCCCAAAGTGCTGAAATCCTGAGGAAGCACTTAAGGTCTAAGGAACATAGAGAGTTGGTGGCGCTACAGATGGCAGCCGGGAAAAGAGCTCGGAGAGTTTCAAAAAGGCAGAAAAGAAAAAGAAGAAGCAGAAAATAATAACTGTTTAAAATATTATTACTTCTACTACCTCAGTCCGAACACTACGAAAGGTGCTAAATTTGTAAAAAAAATCCAGGGACATTATCAAGACAGCCAGTGGGTTGTATAAGTCCGCACTGCTGGTTCAACAGGACGAAAGTACAAGCTGTTAAAAAAAAAAAAAAAAAGCTATGGAGGATGCTGTCTGGAACGAATTAATACCAGAGACTGAATTTATGAACTGTTCCCACAGAGACTGAACCTGTAAACTGATTCCACTGAGAGTATGTTTGTAAACTGTTATATGACGTTGACTCCATTGAGAGTATATCTGTAAATTGTTATATGACGTTGACTCCATCGAGAGTATATCTGCAAACTGTTTATATAAAGTTGAAGATTGTATGTTTAACGGGATTCTGTAAGTAATAAGCTAGGAAGGGAGGAGTGTTGTGTATGTAACCGTTTACCTTTAAGGGAACTATAGAATGTAACCGTTCGCCTTTAAGAGCACTACTTTAGGGTGGCACTATCTATTGGCTCATGTATACTGTAATACCGATAGTGACCACACCAGTATATAAGGGTTGTGATACGTTAACTAGGGCAGAATCGCCCGAGCCTCTGAATAGTAAAGACGTGTTTTATTTTGTTAACAGTGGAGTCTGTGATTATTTATAATACAACCCACAGACTTAACAGTGCCTCCTGGAGCCGAATTAGCACGTGCGCGCCACATGCCATGTTGGACACTTCAGCACCCGTCTTTAGCCTGCTGTGCGCACATTGGCTGCTGCGTTCCCTACATTACAACAGAGACTACACTTCAAAAACACCTCAAGCCTTTGGGACATTCTACATAATTGCAAGGTTTTTTGTCTCACTACTAATGCATCTATATCATTTTTAGGGTGACCAAAACCATCATAGAGTCATAGAGTTATGCAGCACAGAAAGCAGCCCTTCGGCCCATCATGTCCGCTCCGGCCATCAAGCCCTGTCTATTCTAATCCCATTTTCCAGCACTTGGTCCGTAGCCTTGTATGCTATGGCATTTCAAATGCTCATCTAAATGCTTCTTGAATGTTGTGAGTTTTCCTGCCTCTACCACCCTTTCAGGCAGTGAGTTCCAGATTCCAACCACCCTCTGGGTGAAAAAGTTTTATTTTAAATCCCCTCTAAACCTCCTGCCCCTTACCTTGAAACTATGCCCCCTGGTTATTGATCCCTCTACTAAGGGGAAAAGTTCCTTTCTATCTACCCTATCTATGCCCCTCATAATTTTGTACACCTCAATCAGGTCCCCCCTCAGCTTTCTCTGCTCTAAGGAAAACAACCCCAGCCTGTCCAGTCTCTCTTCATAGCTGAAATGCTCCAGCCCAGGTAACATCCTGGTGAATCTCCTCTGCATCCTCTCTAATGCAATCACATCCTTCCTATAGTGTGGCGACCAGAACTGCACACAGTATTCCAGCTGTGGCCTAACTAGCATTTTGTACAGCTCCATCACAACCTCCCTGCTCTTATATTCTATGCCTCGGCTAATGAAGGCAAGTATCCTCTAGACTTGTTCTCACCATTCAATTAAAAACAGTACCACCTATTTTAGGAAGGTTAGATATAACAGTCACGTCAATTAATGAAGCTAGGATTCATCAAGGAAAGCTATACTTTAAATATTGGACCATTGCATGATTTTATGTACAAAGTGAAATACCAATAATGGCCCAGAATTCACGTGGCATGCCCCGTTTGTTAGATTTTTTTCTCACCCTTCAGCTTGAAAAATGTTCGCATCGCAAATTGCTGGAAGTGCGAGCTGATAATGGGCCATCTGTGACCTTGGTGAACGATGGGACTAACAGTCTATCTCCTTAACCAATTAAATTTAAGGATAGAGAATGAAACAGAGGAATGGACGGAGAAGGAAATAGGGTGAATTAGATTCAAATTAGATACAGAAAGAGAAAGAGAAGGAAGTAAAGATTGGATTGCGAGAGAGCAAGGAAAGAGACAGAAAGGAAAAGTTTAAAAAAATTAACATTTTAAAAGGTAAAATTGTTCCCTTTCTGGGCCAGAGAGGTTGTATGGCATGTCAGGACCATAGATCTTGTCATTAAAAGGCTCCTTACGATGTTAAGTCACAGCCCTAAACTTCTGCAGTGAGATTTATTCGCACTTACTACACAAATGTAGCAATTTTTTGACATTCACGGGGAGGCTGATGGCAAGCTCCCGTTTTTGTGAGGCTAATGCCGCAAATCGTCCAGTAATTTGTGGCGATTCACAACTCACGGCGCATCCCATCCTTGCCACAAATTGCTGGGTTATTTGCACACTAATAACAGCGTCCAGCAAATTCTGTGCCATTACATGTTATAAAAGACATCTAATAAAATTGAATCAATAGAAACTCCTTGACATGAATCAGTCATTCATGAAAGAAAGTCATATGAAATAATACTGAGCGGCCTACGGGTGGCGCTGTCCAGGGAGAGTATAAATACTTGGACACGGGCCCAGCTTGCGCAGGACATTCTTAACAGGAACTAGTGAAGGACACAACTAGACCGCCATGTTGTAAAACAGTTGATTAAAGCTTTGTTTAATGCTTAGACCAAGTGCCTAGTAGTTTTCTTACGTCACTCCTGTTCTATGGTTTTGGAATTCCTTTCCTAACGGTACAATTTAAAAATAAAGGGGGCTAAATTCGGTTGATTTGCACCTCCCGTTAGCGCCCTAAGAGGACGCTAACGGGGCGCAAATCAACTAGTGCCTGGGTGCGGCGCCACTAACATCTCCCACAAAATTCAGCGGGAGGTTAGTGGTGGCGCTAACCCTTAGCGTCACGCCCCGCTGCGCCACCGGCGATTACATCATCGCCGTGCACAGTGCCCCGCTCGCGCCCCAGCTGTAATCTTGGGTGGTGTCCCCCGACTTACCGCCGGACGCTATGTCCACCGGGGTCAGGGGGGCCTACCTGCGGCCGTGGTGGCACTAGTTAAAGGGGAGGTGCCTGCCAGCACCTGCCCCCGTTGCTGTCCCCGGCCCCCATGAAGCCCCCCCGCGGCGTGCCGGCTGCTCTCCGTGAGCCCGGCACTCCTCTTGAGTGCCAGGCTCGTTTGCCGGCACTCCTAATTCCTGGTGGCCCAGCTGGGCGCCATGCCCCTCCCCCTTAAGAAGGGGAGGAAGGCCTGCAGTACCGCGGCGCGACGTGTCGCAGTGCCAGTGTTGCGGTTTTGGCTCGCAGCACCCCAACAGTGACGCGGGGCACTTCCAGTAGCGCCCCTCCTCCCTCTCAGGGCATTACCTGGGAAAATCGGCCGTGGGGGCGCTAACTTTTTCAGGGCGCTACCGAATTTTTACCCCAAAGAATTCCATAGCAGCGAGGGCTGGAATAGAGCTTTGTAGCTGTAAATATATTATTACTATTCGATCTCCCATGGCATTGCACGTGGGGAGTCGAGACCAGCAGCACGATTAAAGTCACGCAGGGTTGCAGGGTGGGAAGATAAAGTCAGGGCCTCACTGGCAGTGGCCCAATGGGAAATCCCAGGAGGGAGTAAGTGGGGACGCCAATCACGACAACTGTGGAGCCGGGGGAGCACATCTGCTCCTCATGGCTCCTTTATTTTAAAAAACTTACCTTTCGTTGGTGGCCTCTGAATGATACTGAGCGAGGCAGGCCCGATGCTCACCCTGTTCCTTACTGCCCAATTTCTATGAAGAGACCACAGACATTAGACCCCTCGTTTACATATTAAAGGTGCCTAACACTTGTTTTAGGTGGCTGGAGGGGACACCTGAAAAATGGCCCGACCCAATATTGGGTCGATTGTTTTTTAGGTGTTGTTGTGGCGCAGTGCGTTGGTCTCCAAAATTGTGCCTCATTGCGCCCATTCGCTGGTATAGAACGGGCACAACGAATTCCAATTTCTACCCCTTTGTGTGCTTTCAAAATACAACTTTTTAAAATCAAATTAGAATGAAGAAAGTAACTGTCTACTTTTCTATTTGTGCCCTTCTCTGTCTTTCTCTCAAGCCCGCTCTCAACTCCTCCCACTCTCTGAACCCCACCTCCCCCCCATCGCTCTCAATTTCCCAGATTAACGTTTAAGTTGCAGATCCTTTGCAAGATCCAAGGAATTACATCGGAAATGTTAACCGTCTTTTTTCTTCGCAGATGCTGACTGTGTATTTCCAGAATTTTCTGGTTTTAGTTTACATTTCTAACATTTCCAGTGTTTTCTTTCTTTACAGAATACTGTATTAAACTGCTTCCACTGGCGGGAGGGTTGGTAACCAGAGGTCACAAATTTAAGATAATTAGTAAAAGAACCAGAGGAGAGATGAGGACAAATCTGTTTATGCAGTGAGTTGTTATGATCAGCAATGCGCTGCCTGAAAGGGTGGTGGAAGGAGATTCAATAGTAACTTTTATAAGGAAATTGGATATATAGTTGAAATGGAAAATTTGCAGGGCTATGTGGAAAGAGCAGGGCAGTGGGACTAATTGGATAGCTCTTTCAAAGAGCCGGTATGATGGGCCAAATGGCCTCCTTCTGTGCTGTGATTCTATGATTCAATGAATACTGCAATTTTAATGAAAATGAAAGGGCCAAGGGAATTCATCATTAAAGGACATTTAAAACAAATACAAAACCTGGCTCACAATGGAGATTAAAATCTCACAAATTGTGAATCCAGATGGATGGTGCCTAGAAAGAGATAATTTTTAGTTTGGAGCAGATGGATCAATTCCAAATCCACCGCAGGCAATCATTAACATTTACACCTATCTTTACGCTAAGCTATAGTGATGTCTTCAATTAGATGCTGGCAAGAATGTAAGTCACAATGACAAGCAATTTTAAAAGGGATACGAAGATCAGAACCAACATAATCCATTTTTTAAATGACTGAATTAAATACCATTGATTCCATCTAACATGATTCTGCCTGCTCTTCAATACTGCTGGCACAATGCCAGTAAGGATGTTGCACTCGTTCTCAATGCTTTGGACCCACTTTGTATTCTCTTTTTCTTTTGCAAATTTTTGTGTGTATTAAATTGAGGGATGTTCGTGCCGCTGGGACCACATGCTGAAAATGAAGGCTGCGCGGCCCAACGAATGGTTAGAAAATCTGGCGCAACTTAGCCCAGGATGAGACTCTCCCTGGGAACACAGACTCACAAAAACAGTCCCTGATTAATGTTCCCACTGAGCTGCGCTTTGTTGCGCACAGCCTGGTTATTTCAATGTCCCTTTAAATTTCAGTGCCTGCGCGGTATTTCCAGTTGAGTAAGGCTGGTGAGCGGCCTGCGCAGGACCTTGCAGGTTATTGCGCGGCCGCGTGTGCGCGCACAGCCTGGAGGGGACATTGGCCCCTGATCGTCTGATTTTACAGAAGCTTAAAGGTCTTCAGAGACGTTGGCTCGGAATTTCCTCGGAGCTGCTCCCGCTTCACAACCGCATCAACGGGGAAATTCCCAGTCATTGGCTTACTTGGGAATGAAGTATTGTACAAATATTCGTCTGTTGAAACGGACTATATAATTAGAATAGATTTATGTGGAATAATATACAACTAAACCAAATTACATTAAAGGAAAGTCAGCTGTGGTAGTGTAAATTTGCAAAATTATATATTCTAATTACGAAAATGACGGGCAGGAGAAGACCAGATGGTCCATCAACCCTGCCCCACACTCACGATGCCTGGAGCATCATAACTCGACATTTTCTACCAACACCCGCCCCCCCCCCGCCCCCCAACATCCAGCCCGCAGCCCTATAATCTCCTGGGAGAGGCACAAAACCAGTAACAGAAGCCCAGGTCCGAAAAGGGGGAAAAAATGTGGCACATTTCTCTCCGAGCCCTTCAGGTGATCGAAACCAGTCCAGGAGATCACATTGGCTATTCATGTGGTAGCTGTTAAACCACTTACCTTCTAAAGGATGCGGTCTCTGGCCCAGCCAAGAACCGGTCCAGCTCCCTCTTGAAGGCAATGCAGAGGGTCCGCACCCACCACACCAGCCGGCAACCCATTCCAGAGGCTCACTACTCTAACTGGTGATTGGTCTTCTGGCATCCAATCAACAATGACTGGATGCCAGAATTGCTGTGGAGGCCCAGGGGTACCAATAGAATGGCCTGAATAGGGTCTGGCTGGAGTCACAAACACACATTCAGCAACAATGCATGAAATATATTGACCCAAGTGTGTTATTCCATGGTTATTGACATGAATCTTGTCATTCATGTGGAAATGACTTATGAAATAATACTGGATGGCCTGCTGGTGGCGCTGTCCAGGGAGAGTATAAATACTCGGGCATGGGCCCAGCTTGCTCGGAACATTCTTTAACAGGAACTAGTGAAGGACACAACTAGACTTCCATGTTGTAAAACAGTTGATTAAAGCTTTGTTTAATGCTTAGACCAAGTGCCTAGTAGTTTTCTTACGTCAATTTAATCAACTGGAACGTGCTCCATGCTCCGAGTGATTTTGGGAACAGATGGCTATGACTCAAGCAGTAGAAGGAAACCAGACATAGTAATCAACCCATCATGGAGAAACTACTCAGACCCGCCCATCTTGACCTGGACCCGAATTCACCTACAACTGCTAAGGTATGGAAACACTGGTATCGTACCTTCGGCAACTTCCACGGGGCTTGTGGTGAGAATGTTCCTGATAAATTACAAATGCTTGCCAATTATGTATCTCCTCATGTGTTTGACTATATTGTAGACTGTGTAGACTATGACTCCACTATCCAAATACTGCAGCAACTATATGTTAAGGCCCCAAACGAAATTTTTGCTCAGCACTTACTGGCCACAACTCAACAACAACCTGGGGTATCACTTGACGAATTCCTCCAAAGCTTCGCAGGCTCAACAAAGACTGTAATCTCAAAGCTGTCTCAGCTGAGCATTACCAGGAGGAATTAATTCGTGATTCTTTTATTAATGGAATTGCATCTCCCTTCATATGCCAGCGTCTGTTGGAGAATAGAATCCTCAAGTTACAAGCTGCCTATGACCAGGCATACTCTCTGGACTTAGCAAAAAAAATGCCGATGCCTATCTTGTACCACGTGCACAGACTGCTGCTATCACTTTTAGTGACTCCTCCGATAAGCCTCAGGTGGAAGCCCTCACTGGTGATGACTCTATCCTAACTGACGATGACCCTACCCTAGCGGCATCTTGACAATCTAAAAAGAAGTGTTTCTTCTGTGGAGGTGCATTTCACTATAGGAAATTTTGTCCTGCCCGTAATGCAATCTGCAATCATTGCAGTAAGAAAGGTCACTTTTTTAATATATGTCAGTCAAGAGCCTCTTCTAGGGTTACAGCTGCCAAGCATAAAACTGCTCCTTCCCCAAGAGCCACTACTAATGTTACAGCTGTCATTTATAAAACTGCTCCTCCCCCAAGAGCCACTACTAATGTTACAGCTGCCAAGTATAAAACTGCCCCTCCTCCCATCACAGCCTTTTTTCCCCAAAGCCTGTCCCATGCAGCCATGAAGGTTTTGGTAAATGGACACATTTTGAGTGCACTAATCGACCCATGTAGCCCTGACAGCTTCATCAGTGAGCAGGCTGTCAGTAAGTTAAAACTGCCTATTTACCCCTCGGACAGGGAAATTGCAATGGCTCTGACGACACTGACCACCAACTCTTCCGGCTTTTGTCTTGTCGACCTTATTCTCAATGGCCACACTTATTTTTCCACCCGGCTTGGGGTGCTCAAAAACCTATGCAGTGATGTGCTCCTGGGACAGGATTTCCAGAAGCAACACAAAAGACTCACTTTTGAATTTGGAGGGCCAAAGCCGGAGCTTACTATTTCCAAAGTACTGTTTTGTGTGCTTTCAGCGGCTTCGCACGACGAGCCCTCCTTGTTTGCCAATCTTTCCCCCTGATGTAAGCACATAGTCACTAAATCACAACTTTTCAGCCAAGATGATCTATCCTTTATCGAGGCAGAAATCTCTCGCCTACTAGCAGATGGTATTATTGAGCCATGTTCATCTTCCTGGCGGGCTCAAGTTGTTGTTGTTAAAAATCCTCTGAAGCAACACAAGAAATGTCTTTGCATCGACTACTCGCAAACTATTAACCTGTATAATGACCTGGATGCCTACCCACTACCACGCATCGATGACATGGTCAATAACCTTGCCAACTACAGGGTATTTTCAACTTTTGACTTAAAGAGTGCATATCATCAAGTACCATTAAAGGACTCTGACAAAAAGTATACGGCCCTTGAGGTCAACAGTCAGCTTTACCAGTTTTGTCGCCTTCCATTTGGGGTCACCAATGGGGTGGCCGTCTTTCAATGGGCAATGGACAGCCTAGTCAAACACGAGAACTTAACGGACACTTTTCCATATCTGGATAATATCACCATTGCTGGTCATCACCAGAAGGAGCACGATGCCAACCTCCAAAAATGTCTTGACGCTCTCCATCGTCGCAACTTAACCTTAAATGAGTCCAAATCCGTGAAATCAGTACCATCAGTCAACATCCTTGGCTACTGGGTGGGCAATGGTGTCATCAAACCGGACCCAGAGCGAATTCATCCGCTTCAGGAGCTCCCTCCTCCTATGAATCTCGGCTCTCTTCGTCGGACCCTTGGCATGTTCGCCTATTTTGCGAAGTGGATACCCCACTTTTCCAACAAGATCCAGCCCCTGCTTCACGCAAAGACATTTCCATTGGCGGCAACGGCTATTTCAGCTTTCGACATCCTCAAGCAACAACTGAAAAAAGCCACGCTTCGTTCCATCGATGAAAATCTCCCTTTTGTGGTCGAGTGTGATGCATCGGAAGTGGCGATCTCGGCTACCTTGAATCAAGGTGGTCAACCCGTTGCATTTTTGTCCAGAACTTTGCAGGGTAGCGAACTCCATTATCCTCCTGTCGAGAAGGAGGCTACAGCTATCATCAAAGCAGTACGTAAATGGAGTCATTTTCTCACTTGTCGCCATTTCACGCTTATAACCAATCAACGCTCTGTGGCCTTTATGCTGGATAACCGGAAATGCACTAAGGTCAAGAATAATGAGATACAGCTCTGGAGAATGGAATTGGCCGCCTTTGGCTACACCATACATGATCGACCCGGCAAAGATAATGTGGCCCCGGATACCCTCACGCATGCATTCTGCTCTTCTATGTCAACTTCGACTCTTGCGGATCTTCATACTGACTTATGCCATCCTGGCGTTACCCGTATGTTACACTTTGTGCGATCTAAACATCTCCCATTTTCTATGGAAGACATGAAAAGAACATGCTCCACTTGTAGAATTTGCGCGGAATTAAAACCGCAATTCTTCTGTCCGTCGGATGGCTCGCTCATACACGCTACACAGCCTATGCAGCGACTCAGCATTGACTTTAAAGGGCCACTGCCTTCTTCAACGTGAAACACCTACTTGCCTACTATGGTGGACGAATATTCATGCTTTCCCTTTGCTTTCCCCTGTCCCAATATGTTTACTTCCACAGTGATCAAATGCCTCGATTAGGTCTTTTCCCTTTGCGGTATGGCCAATTTCATCCACTCTGATCGGGGTCCCTCCTTCATGTCAAGCGAACTCAAAAGTTATCTTTCCCAACGGGGAATCGCCACAAGTAAAACAACACCGTATCATCCTATTGGAAGCGGACAGGTTGAGAGATACAACGCTATCATTTGAAACACTGTTCATCTTGCACTGAGGTCACAAAACCTATCAGACCAGCAGTGGGAAACTATGCTCCCTGACGTGTTGCATTCCACCAATGTTACTCCTCACGAATGATTCTTCGGGTTCCAGTATCGCTTCACTCATGGGACGTCCCTACCATCATGGTTGGCAGCTCCTGGCCCCGTGCTGCTCCGAAGATTCGTCCGATCCTCCAAGAGTGATCCCCTCGTCGACGAAATGGAACTAACGGATGTCAATCCTACATACGTGTACATGCCGTACCCTGATGGTTGGGAGTCCACAGTTTCACTTCGGGATCTGGCTCCCTGCCCAACCGGTCCCACGGACCCAATCGATAGAGGGGTCCGTATTAACGATGCCGATACTCTGCACTCCTCCGAGGACGACGCTAATGCTCTGCGCTCCTCCGAGGATGACGCCCTACCCGGGACGTCAAGGGATCTGCCAGCTACTCAGCCAGATCAACCCAGGGAACAGTGCACTCCCCGCAGGATGACCACCTGAAGCCAGGACGCCGGTCAATCACTGACTACTGAGCAGGATGAAGCCAGCTCTGCACCTGTGGGGGCCCGCACCTGGAGTCATGATCTCCCCAGTCCCCCTCAGGTCGATCAAGGCGACATGGGCTCGGCCAGTCTGCCGGTACGAACCAAGCGACCTAGGGACCAAGACATGCCTTCCGGCCACAAATGGAGATCCAAATGACTGAGGCGATTCGTAGTCCGATTAATCCGATAGAAGGAAGTCACCGGACTACCAATCCTTCAGGCGGGAAGAATGACTTGAATCTTGTCATTCATGTGGAAATGATTTATGAAATAATACTGGGCGGCCTGCTGGTGGTGCTGTCCAGGGAGAGTATAAATACTCGGGCATGGGCCCTGCTTGCTCGGAACATTCTTTAACAGGAACTAGTGAAGGACACAACTAGACTTCCATGTTGTAAAACAGTTGATTAAAGCTTTGGTTAACGCTTAGAACAAGTGCCTAGTAGTTTTCTTACGTCAGTTATCATTTTCTTTTAAATCTGCATTATTCTTATCTGAGGTCCCATTATTAAAATTATGTGCATCTATTAACGAGTCATTATTATTTACTAAATTCTTTGGTAGAATACCAGCTTTGCCTACACAAAAACAATGACTGCTCTCTAAAGTGACTGGCTGGACGTGAAGCACTGTGGGACATCCTGAGAGATGTGATTTTTTTACCCCTGGAAATTCATTGGCATTTTATTAAAAATTTACACTGTAATCGCGCAAACTCTTACAGAACACAATATGAATTGAACAAACATCTCAGGTGTGTTAAAAAAGCAGGAGAATGGGATTAGTTTCAGGAAAAAGCAAGCATTTGGAACTTTTAAGATCAGGTCCCAAGAGGAGCTTAAATTCACCACAGGCAAGAGGGGCTTAACAGCATCTTCTTGTGCTAAACATTTCTATGTTTGTAAGATAGCTGGGCATAACTCACTTGGAATTTTGAGCGATGCAATGTTTGGACACAAAACATATCCCACAATACATGATAAGATCCCAAATAAATGCAAGATCTTTCTTTCATTGTCATAGGCAGTTCAATCTTCCAGTTCTGATGGACATTTTGGGGGAGAAATTCGGCTCCTTTGCGTCTGCCGTTAGCGCCTCCGAGGGGGGGAAGTGATGTGCCAAATAACTGCCCGAATCCGTGAAGTTAAAGCTTAAGACTGAAGCCTTTTATTAAGTAAGAATCATGGCAGAGTTAACAGAGTTCATCATCGACCGAGCCCTTGGTAGAACATACCAGAAGAGTGGCGGGGCCAGGGAGGAGCATTAGTGGTTCCCCCCGGTGGAACATTCCAGACATTACAAGTACAAGTACAAATATCAGAACACAGTTATTTCATCACATTCACCCCCTGCTATAGATTCAGTCTGTCAGGAGGTCTGATAATCCTCTGGGAACGATGTAACTCTTGCTGAGGCTCCTCCCGGAGTACTAACTCCGGTTCATTCGAATTCCCAGAATCATCAGTATTTTCCACACTGAGGGTTTGTGTCTCTGAAGGTCCAATACCACAATTGAAAACTCTACTCTCAGAGTTGAACTCTTTTCGAGCTCCAGCAGGTGCAAGATCTTTAATAGAGACCGTATCCTCTCGCCCATCCGAATATTGAATATACGCATACTGGGGATTAGCATGGAGGAGTTGTACTTCCTCCACCAGTGGATCAGTCTTGTGGCCTCTCACATGTCTGCGCAACAACACAGGGCCCGTGGTCGTCAACCATGTGGGTAACGATACTCCATTAGTAGCTTTTCTTGGAAAACTAAACATCCTTTCATGAGGGGTGGCATTCGTCGCTGTACACAAAAGAGACCTTATGGAATGCAGCACGTCTGGCAGGACATCCTGCCAGCGAGAGGTCGGCAGGCCTCGTGACTTCAGAGACAGTACGATAGCCTTCCACACTGTCGCATTTTCTTTCTCGCCCTGCCCATTACCACGAGGGTTATAGCTGGTAGTTCTACTTGTTGCAATCCCCTTCGATAGCAAAAACTGTCGTAATTCTTCACTCATAAAGGAAGAACCCCTATCACTATATATATAGTTAGGCATGCCGAACAAGGAAAACAGTTGGCAGAGGCATTTAATTACAACAGCACTAGTCACATCCGGACAGGCGATAACAAAAGGGAACCGAGAGTACTCGTCTATAATATTAAGAAAATAGACATTACGGTCGCTCGATGGAAGGGGACCTTTAAAATCGAGACTCAAACGCTCAAATGGTCGAGTTGCTTTAATAAGATGAGCTGGTTCGGATGGCTTATAGAAGCGGGGTTTGCATTCAGCACAAACATGACAGGTTCTGGTCATTGTCCGGACCTCCTCAATAGAGTAGGGTAGATTGTGGGACTTAATGAAGTGGTTCATTCTGGTAACCCCAGGGTGGCAGAGTGCGTCGTGGAGACTTTGAAGCTTATCTGTACCTAGACTAGCACATACTCCTCGTGACAAAGCATCCGATGGCTCATTAAATACTCCAGGCCTGTACTGAATATCATAGTCATATGTTGACAGTTCTATTTGCCATCTTAAAATCTTATCATTTTTGATCTTGCCTCTCTGCTTAGTGTTGAACATAAAGGCCACAGATCGCTGGTCAGTAATGAGCGTAAAACGTTGGCCAGCGAGATAATGTCTCCAATACCTGACTGCTTCAATAATTGCCTGTGCCTCCTTTTCCACTGAAGAATGCCGAACTTCTGGTCCTTGCAATGTACGAGAGAAGAAAGCTACTGGTCTACCAGCTTGGTTAAGAGTTGCTGCCAATGCAAAATCAGATGCATCACTTTCCACTTGAAATGGGATCTTCTCATCCACGGCACATACCACTGCCTTCTCAATGTCCCGTTTGATATTAAGGAAAGCCTCCTGAGCTTCCGCCGATAGCGGAAAAGACGTCGACTTAATAAGAGGTCGGACTTTATCTGAGTAGCTAGCCACCCACTGGGCATAGTACGAGAAGAATCCCAGACACCTTCTTAAAGCTTTTACAGTGTGAGGTAAAGGTAATTCCTTAAGTGGGCGTAATCTTTCAGGGTCTGGCCCGATTACCCCATTCTCCACAACGCAACCAAGAATACACAAACGTGTAGTATTGAAGGTACACTTGTTTTCATTGTAGGTCAGGTTTAACCTCTTTGCAGTCTCTAGGAACTTCGCGAGATTTTGATCATGCTCCCGTTGGTCACGCCCACAGATGGTAACATTGTCCAGGTACGGGAATGTTGCTTCCAACGCGTATTCATCCACCATACGATTCATCTCCCATTGGAAGACGGGTACCCCATTCGTCACTCCAAAGGGCACCCGAAGGAATTGGTACAGGCGCCCATTAGCTTCGAAGGCCGCATAAGGTCGGTCTTCTATTTTGATGGGGAGTTGATGGTAGGCAGACTTTAAATCAATGGTGGAGAACACGTGGTACTGAGCTATCTGGTTCACCATCTCAGAAATACGAGGCAAAGGATAGGCGTCTAATTGGGTATACAAGTTTATAGTCTGGCTATAATCGACCACAAGTCTGTTCTTCTCATTAGTTTTAACCACCACCAGCTGGGCACGCCACGGGCTACCACTGTGTTCGATGATTCCCTCCCGTTGAAGCCTTTGCACTTCCTCTTTTATAAATGTTTTATCTTTTGAACTATACCATCGACTCTTAGTCGCTATAGGTCTACAATTAGGAGCAAGGTTCGCAAACAAAGAAGGCGGACTTACGTTTAAAGTAGAAAGGCCGCAGACTGTGAGCGGAGGCTGAGATCCACCATACTTAAGGGTAACGCTCTCATGCTGACACTGGAAGTCCAAGCCTAATATTAAGTTCACACACAACTGAGGTAATATGAGGAGTTTAAAGTCCTTATACTCCGTATCCTTAACGGTCAATGTGACTTTACAATATCCAGTTACCTCCGAAGTAAGGGATTTGGACGCCATCACAATTTCACTTCGAGTAGGATACACCTTCAATGAACAGGAGTTAACAAGGTTGGGGTGTATAAAACTTTCAGTGCTGCCACAGTCTATCAAACACCCAGTAGGACGACCATTAATCTTAATGTCCATCATAGTTTTTGACAAGGAACACGGTATGGTCTGGTCAACCGTAGCCGAGGCTAGAGTAAAACGATAGGCGGCAGCATAGAAGACATCGGGTACAGGATTACCCTTACACACTTTACTAAAATGTCCCCGTTTCTTACATTTACAACAGGTAGCCTCTCTGGCTGGGCAACTTTGCCTGGGGTGTTTAGATTGGCCACAAAAATAACACTTAGACCCATGGGGCACAGCCGCAACAATAGGATTAAGTGGGGGCTCCATTGGCGTTATGGATGCCTCCATACTCGGAACACACGAGGCTGAGAGAGATGCATGGGCTGATGCATACACTTCTGAATTCTTCTGGGCTACATCTAACGGTCGAGCAGCAGCGACGACCGTTTTTAAAACTAACGAGTCGTTTTCGAGGAGTCTCTGTCTAATATAATTAGATCGGAGGCCAGATATGAAAGAATTGCGGATGGCTTCTTCCTGATACACTATGGCAGAGACAGCCTTGTAGTTGCAACCCTTAGCCAAAGCCTTAAGGTCCTGCAGGAAATCGTCCAGAGATTCCTCGGGTAATTGCCTGCGAGTAGACAGGAGATACCTGGCGTATACTTCGTTAACCGACTTAAGGTACTGGGCTTTAAGAGCCGCGAGGGCCTCTTCATATGTAATAATATCTTCAATTATAGAGTAAGTTTGATGACTTACCAAGTTGTTTAGAAGACCCAACTTGTTAACCGTCGGATCGGTCGATGATGCGATGAAGTGTTCAAAACATCGGAGCCAATGCGTAAATTTCTTCGACGCATCTGCCGAATGGGGATCGATATCCAGACGCTCTGGTTTCAAAAATCGATCCATCTTCCAAAAGTTGTTACTTAATAAAATTGATGTGCCAAATAACTGCCCGAATCCGTGAAGTTAAAGCTTAAGACTGAAGCCTTTTATTAAGTAAGAATCATGGCAGAGTTAACAGAGTTCATCATCAACCGAGCTCTTGGTAGAACATACCAGAAGAGGGGCGGGGCCAGGGAGGAGCATTAGTGGTTCCCCCGGTGGAACATTCCAGACATTACAAGTACAAGTACAAATATCAGAACACAGTTATTTCATCACAGGAAGTGCCTCCCAAAATTTGGCGGGGCGTTGCTGAGGCGCTACCCGATAGCGCCGTGCTGCTGCCGGTAGCGCCACGGGCCGCTGCGCCTCTGGCGATGATGTCACTTTGGTGATGAAACAAGAAGGCAGATTATTATCTGAATGGCAATAGATTGGGAGAAGGGGAAGTGCAACAAGACCTGGGTGTCCTTGTGCACCAGTCGCTGAAGGTAAACATGCAGGTGCAGCAGGCGGTTAAGAAGGCAAATGGTATGCTGGCCTTCACAGCAAGAGGATTTGAGTACAGGGGCAAGGATGTCTTGCTGCAGTTGTACAGAGCCTTGGTGAGACCACACCTTGAGTATTGTGTGCAGTTTTGGTCGCCTTATCTGAGGAAGGATGTTCTTGCCATGGAGGGAGTGCAGCGAAGATTCACCAGACTGATACCTGGGATGGCAGGAATGACGTATGAAGAGAAATTGGGTCGATTGGGCTTGTATTCGCTAGAGTTTAGAAGAATGAGAGGCGATCTCATTGAAACTTACAAAATTCTAACAGGACTAGACAGACTAGATGCAGGAAGGATGTTCCCGATGGTGGGAGAGTCCAGAACCAGGGGTCACAGTCTAAGGATAAGGGGTAAGCCATTTAGGACTGAGTTGAGGAGGAATTTCTTCACCCAGAGAGTGGTGAATCTGTGGAATTCTCTACCACAGAAGGCAGTTGAGACCAATTTATTAAATATATTCAAGAAGGAGTTAGATATATTTCTTAAGGCTAAAGGGATCAAGGGATATGGGGAGAAAGCAGGGACAGGGTACTGAATTTGGATGATCAGCCATGATCTCATTAAATGGCGGAACAGGCTCAAGGGGTCGAATGGCCTACTCCTGCTCCTATCTTCTATGTTTCTATGTTTCTATGTCATCAAGGTGCGTGATGACCCCTTAACGCCTCACGGCAGAAATTTGGCTGCACCCCACGAGGCTGCCGTGGGCGGTGGCAGCGCCAGCCTCGTGGGTCGCGAGCCAGGCCGACCTCTACTCGCTGGGCGGTACATAGAACATAAGAACATAAGAAATAGGAGCAGGAGTAGGCCATTTAGCCCCTCGATCCTGCTCCGCCATTCAATGAGATCATGGCTGATCTTCTGCCTCAACACCATTCACCGGCCCTATCGCCATATCCCTTGATGCCCTTACTAGTCAGAAATCTATCGACTTCTGTTTTGAATATACCCAATGACTGAGCCTCCACAGCCCTCTGGGATAGAGAATTCCAAAGATTCACCACCCTCTGTGTGAAGAAATTTCTTCTCATCTCAGTACTGAATGGCTTACCCTTTATCCCAAGGCTGTGGCCCCTGGTTCTAGACTCCCCAGCCAAGGGAAACATTCTCCCAGCATCCACCTTATCAAGCCCTGTAATAATTTTGTATGCTTCAATGAGATCCCCTCACGTTCTTCTGAATTCAAGAGAATACAGGCCTAGTTTACTCAATCTCTTCTCATATGACAGTCCCAGCATCCCAGGAATCAATCTCGTGTACCTTTGTTGCTCTCCCTCTATGGCAAGTATATCCTTCCTCAGGTAAGGAGATCAAAATTGTACACAGTACTCCAGGTGTGGTCTCACCAAGGCCCTATATAATTGGAGTAAGACTTCTTTACTCCTGTACTCAAATCCTCTTGTAATGAAGGCCAGGATACCATTTGCCTTCCTAATGGCTTGCTGCACCTGCACATTCACTTTCAGTGACTCATGTACAAGGACACCCAGGTCCCTTTGAGCATCTGCATTCCCCAATCTTTTACCATTTAGGAAATACTCTGCCTTTCTGTTTTTCCTACCAAAGTGGATAACTTCACATTTATCCACATTATATTCCATCTGCCATGTTTTCACCCATTCACTGAGCCTGTCGAGATCCACTTGAAGCCTCTTGACATCCTCTTCACAACTGACACTGCCACCTAGCTTTGTTTCATCAGCAAATTTGGAAATGTTACATTTAGTCCCTTCATCCAAATCATTGATATAGATTGTGAATAGCTGGAGCCCAAGCACCGATCCTTGCGGTACCGCACTAGTCACAGCCTGCCATCCTGAAAAAGACCCGTTTATCCCTACTCTTTGTTTTCTGTCTGTTAACCAATTCTCAATCCATGCTAGTATATTACCCCCAATTCCATGTGCTCTAATTTTGTTCACCAATCTCTTGTGTGGGACCTTATCGAAGGCCTTCTGAAATGCAAGTACACTACATCTACCGGTTCCCCTTTGTCTACTCCACTAGTTACATCCTCAATGAACTCCAATAGGTTTGTTAAACAGGATTTCCCTTTCATAAATCCATGTTGAATCTGCCCAATCTCACTATTAGTTTCTAAGTGCCCAGTTATTGCATTCTTTATAATAGATTCCAGCATTTTCCCAACTACTGATGTGAGGCTAACAGGTCTGTAGTTCACCGTTTCCTCACTCCCTCCTTTCTTAAATAGCGGGGTTACATTTGCTATCCTCCAATCCGCAGGAACCATTCCAGAATCTATAGAATTTTGGAAGATGACAACCAATGCGTCCACTATCCCAATGGCCACCTCTTTCAAAACCCTAGGATGTAGGTCATCCGGTCCTTGGGATTTATCGACTTTTATTCCCATTTATTTTGCTAGAACTGTTTTTTTACTAATAATAATTTCTTTAAATTCCTCATTCTCGCCACACCCTTGGTTTTCTTGTATTTCTGGGAGGTTTTCTGTGACTTCCTCCGTGAAGACAGAAATAAAGTATTTATTTAATTTCTCTGCCATTTCCTCATTCCCCATTATAAATTCTCCCGTCTCTGACTGTAAAGGACTTACATTTACCTTTGCCAGTCTTTTCCTTTTCACATACCTATAGAAGCTTTTACAATCCATTTTTTAATTTTTTGCTAATTTGTGCTCATATTCCACTTTCTTTATCAATTTCTTGGTCCCCCTTTGCTGATTTCTAAAAAGATTCCAATCCTCAGGCTGACCGCTTTTCCTGGCAACTTTATAAGCTTCCTCCTTTGACTTAATACTAGCTTTAATTTCTTTTGTTAGCCATGGTTGGATCACTTTTCCTTTTGGGTTTTTATGTTCTAAAGGAATATGGCCTGGAAATTCAGTGGGCTGCGCCACCCATTAACACCCTAAGAGGGCACTTAGTGGGTTTGACGCCACTGGCCATGCCTCCCGCTAAATTTAGCGGGACGCTAATGGCGGTGCTAGCCGTTAGCGCTGCGCCGCTACCGATGATGTCATTGGTGTGCGCAGCGCCCCGCTTCTGCCCTGAACGCGAAATTTAGTAGCGCCCCCTGCTTTAATGCTGGTCGCAATTTGCGACAGGTTCAGGGGGGCCTACCTGCGGCGGTAGAGGCGCTGAGGTGCAGGGCGACCATTTATTTTGCTGGCCGCCTGCCAGCACCTCCCCCCGCGCCGCCGTCCCCGGCCTCCTGAGCCCCCCTGCCCCCGCGGAGTGCCGGCTGTGTCCCAAGAGCCCGGCACTTCTCCTCGGTGCCGGGCTCTTTTGCGGCACTCACGCTCTTCGAGCGTGCTGCAGCAGGCCCCTCCCCTTTAAGAAGGGGAGGAAGGCCTGCAGTACTGCAGCGCCGTGCCGCAGCGTGTGGCGCTGCGGCACGTTGCGCTGCGATTTTCAGTTGCAGCACCCCAAGAGGGATGCGGGGCGCCTCGAGTAGGGCCGCGCTTCCGTCTGGGGCGCTGAAAGTGAATTTGCGGCGGGCGGCTGCGACTCCTTCCGGGGCGATACTTCCGGTGCCCTGGCGAGGCTGGCGCAAGTGAATTTCTAGGCCTATATGTTTGTTGCAAATTATGCATTATTTCCTTGAATGTTAGCCATTGTATGTCCACCTTCATACCTTTTAGTGTAGTCTCCCAATCTACCATGGCCAACTTGTCCCTCATACCCTTGTAGTTTTCTCTGTTTAGATTGACGACCTTAGTTTCAGATTGGACTACATCACTCTCAAACTTAATGTAAAATTCAATCATATTATGGTCACTTGTCCCTGAAGGCCCCTTTACCACAAGATTATTGATTAGCCCTTTCTCATTACACAGTACCAGATCCAGAATAATCTGTTCCCTGGCTGGTTCCTCCACATACTGATCTAGGAAACCATCTCGCATGCATTCCAAGAATTCGTCCTCCACACCATTAGTGGTAATTTGATTTTCCCAATCAATATATAGATTAAAGTCCCCCATGATTACCGTATTGCCCTTGTTACATGTACTTCTAATTTCTTGATTGATACTGTGCCCTACATTACCACTACTGTTTGGTGGCCTATACACAACTCTCACCAATGTTTTCCACCCTTTGCTGTTTCTTAGCTCCACCCATACTGATTCCAGTTCTACATCATGATCTGCCGAGCCAAGATCTTTTATCTCTACCGTACCGATCTCATCCCTTATTAACAGCGCTACGCCACTTCCTTTTCCTTTTTGTCTGTCCTTCCTAAATGTTGAGTACCCTGGAACATTCAGTTCCCAGCTTTGGTTACCATGCAACCATGTCTCTGTAATGGCAATTACATCATACCCATTTACTTCTATTAGTGCCTTTAATTCATCCACCTTGTTGCGAATGCTACGTGCATTTAGATAAAGTGCCTTCAACTTTGCCTGTTTAATATTTTTGTGCACTTTGACCCTCTTCACTGTTGGCCTTTGTTTCTGCTTCCTACTTGTTTTGCTGACTACTTTTCTAGCTTGCACTTCCAGCTTTGTTTCTCTCCATTCTGGGCCCACACTTAGTTTCCCAGCCCTCCCTAGTTAAAGGGAGGTGTGGCCACCCTTTTCTTTTATTGGCCGACCTCCAGTTCGGCCCTCCGTGGTGAGCCGTGGCATGGTCCTGGCTGCCATTGCGCAGTCTAGCACTACATCTCGGCACTGGGCTGCTGCCATGGCACCACACCGCCCTGGTGGCCTAGTTGGGGCCATCGGAGACCCTGCAGACTGCGCAGCGGCCCTCCCCTTTAACTGAAGGGGAGGGGCATTGAAATGCAGCAGCGCTCCACAGAGCCTCCGCCGAGCGCTGCCGATCGTGCACCGACACCGCCTCGGTTACTGCCCCACCAGGAAGTGGTGCGCCCAACATTGTGCTCCTCTTCCTGGGCGGGGCGGTAAGGCGAATTTCACGGCCAGGGCGGGACTTCCTCACCGGGTGCAGGATGCCCCGCCTCGCCAACATTATCACCCTGAAATGGGGCTCTACTGAACTTCGAGCCCTTTGTGTTTTGTTTCAGAGTCCATCAGCTTCCTTCCTGTATGGTGGCGCTCCCTCTCTCTCTCTCTCTCCCTCTCTTCCTCTTTCTTTCTCTCTATCTTAATTAAGGTGTGGAGATGCCGGAGTTGGACTGGGGTGGACAAATGTAAGAAGTCACACAACACCAGGTTATAGTCCAACAGCTTTATTTGAAATCACAAGCTTTCGGAGCGCTGCTCCTTCTTTAGGTGAAGTGGAGAAATGCATAAAGACACAGCTTATATAGACACGATATAAGCTGTGTCTTTATGCATTTCTCCACTTCACCTGAAGAAGGAGCAGCGCTCCGAAAGCTTGTGATTTCAAATAAAGCTGTTGGACTATAACCTGGTGTTGTGTGACTTCTTACATTTATCTTAATTAAGCACAAAAGTCAGCTGAGTGTAGTTAAAAACAGCTTTTATTTGCCACTGAAGTAACTCTGTCCCATTACAAAATTGGAACAAACTCATTGAAAATAAGCACTTTGTTGTCAAATCAAAAGTCACATGTGTTGCATAATCTGCCTTAAAATTCTTTCCATGTTTCCTACATGTGTAGAGGTACAAAATATAATGGGCCGACATTTGTGATCGGAGGCGTACCTCCGGAGTACGCCTCCGACCCGAAAAAAAATACAAAAGTATCTGCAAGCTCCTGGGCTTCAGAGTCTTCGTGTCCTGGGCCGCCAGGCATACGCCTAATAAAGGCCCATGGATCCCAGGGATGCAAATGGTTTGGAAGCATCCCTGTGATCACGTGGGCCAGGGTAAGGTGCTCTGGGATTTTTACTCGTGCTTGGATCAAATTTCACAACTCTGTCTTTTATTCTGTCAAAACCATACAATTAGAAAGGGGGTTTCCTCATAAGCATATGAGAAATCCCCAAATAAATGAATAAGTAACAGAACTCTAATAAAAAATAAATACTCCTATGTTCAAAATTAATTAAAATTCCCTTTAATTCAGAATTTAAAATCAAAATTTAATTTTTTGAAAAATAATTTTAACCATTTTAATCCGAGCCAAAATTTACATAAACAAATTTTAAACGTTTTTGTATGTTTTAATCATTTTTAACCTTTTAATTTAACATTTATTTTAACCCTTACGCTGGTAAATGCAAGCCCTGTGCCTACTTTTATCAGGCGTAAGGGTTTTGTGGGAATTTGCTGGGCAGTACTTGGGCAAATAGCCCAACTGTGCCAGCGAAAGTGTTTTTGGAGCGCATGTGGACGGTCTGTCAAGGCGAACCTTGACAGATCGCAAGTTCCGGGTTTACGCACTGGCGTAGCGCATGCAGACACCCGGAACTTGCAGGGCCATTCTAAGGGTTTACGCCGGCATACGCTGTGCATACGCTGTCATCGGCCCCGCAAAATCCGGGCCAAGATTCTAAAGAAAACTACTGAGATACCTTCCAGGCAAAGTGAATAAACTTAAGCCTTACCTACAAAATTTCAACAAACTGATCCAATGAGTTCGACAATGGGTTGTTATGCTGAAAATTAATAACCCAGAACTCAAGAAAATATGAAATTAACTGGCTGCTTTCCTTCTTCATCAATATTACTGCCACAGGAAATATTGGCAGTAAAGACCTTTTAGGTACCATGTCTAAACCCAAGAGTTCTTGATACAGTAGGGTATAGTGTTCTGGGATTTTTATTGGTGCTTGGATCAAATTTCACAACTCTGTCCTTTATTCTGTCAAAACCATAAATGAGCGGCCTTTATTTCATATATATTTCTTTTTCTATGTATTTAATTTATAGCCCTTGCTGGTTTTAGAGCTGAGGATATACAGCAAGGTGGTTTCAAAATGTGGCAGTTGGAGTTAGATATCTGGTATTTAGCTGTCCTGGGATGGTGAGTGGGGATTTAGCAGCACTGGGATGGCCCTGTGCTTTGGTAGCACTGGCTGAGTGTTACGTCCGTGTAATAATAAGAAAAGGACTGCAGAGAATGGTACAACAGGTGTTTACTCAACGTGGTTCAAACTGCAACTGAAACAACAGATTACTACTCAGCGTTATATACAGGTGTGGTCACTGCCGGTACTACAGTATACATGAGCTGTAGAAAGTAGTTCCCCCCTTAAAGGTATATACATTACCATTCCTCCCCTTTTAGATTAACAATACCATAACACTCATTTAACAATTAAATATCAAACTAATTACAATTAACACTTTTAACATGCAACATTAGCTGAAAATAGTCTATTATAAATTAAGTCTTTGGGGAGGCTTCCTGATCCTTTCTGGATAGCGCCTTTCCCGAGTGTCTTGCTCTTGGTGCGGAGGCGATTCTGGCCCCCTGTTGTCGGTTGGTTCATCAGTTTCCGATGCTACTGTTTCTGGGGTAGATGCTACTTGTACGTCGGGTTCATCACCAGGTACGTATGGGCGAGGCATGGGGTTGACTCGTTCCTGTGACTCTAGGATCTGGTCAGCATGGCGTCTCACGATGCTCTCCCCAACGTCCACTGTGTACATTAGTGGCCCCTGCCGTGTGCATATCATTCCTGGTTGCCATTTCTCTGTTCGGTAGTCGCGGGCCAAGACTGGTTGCCCTACATTGAAGCTCCTTGTCGGCTTCTCATTGATGTGCTGGAATTGCTTAACATCTCAACATCTCTTCGTACATTTGGTCTGAGCAATTCCAGACGAGATCTCAACCTTCGGTTAAAGAACATCATGGCCGGGGCCTGGTTGGTGACTGCATGTGTCGCATTTCTGTAGACTAACAGGAAATTGTTCACCTTATGCTGCAGTGGAATGTCGTCATCGCACATGGCCTTTACTGCTTTTTTAAAGGTTTGTACGAACCTCTCAGCCAATCCATTTGTGGCTGGATGATACGGGGCGGATGTGTAATGCCTTACCCCATTCCTTTTCATAAATCTTCGAAACTCTTCGGACACAAACTGTGGTCCGTTATCAGAGCAAATCTGCCCTGGCAAGCCGTTCCTGGCAAAAATGGTCTGTAGGACTGCAATGGTTTTCTCTGTGGTGGTGGAGGACATTTTGATCACCTCAGGCCATTTCGAGTGCGCATCCACGGCTATTAAAAACATTGAGTCCATGAATGGACCAGCAAAATCAATATGCACCTGTTGCCATGGAGATGAGGGCCACTCCCATGGGTGTAGAGGGGCATGTGGTGGTGCATTTTGGACCTTCTGGCATCCTGAGCAGCTCTTTGTCAGGTCCTCGATTTGCTGATCGATCCCCGGCCACCACACATAAGCCCGAGCAAGGCTTTTCATTTTCACCCCTCCCAGATGACCTTGGTGAAGCTCATTGAGCTCTCTCTCCCTTAACTTGGGTGGAATTACCACTCAGGATCCACACATCAAGTTCCCCTGGCATACTGACAGCTGTTCTCTTCTGGATGAGAATGCTGGCAACAGTGAGTCGCCATGTGTTGGCCATCCCTTCACCGTCAAATCATATACCCGAGACAGTGTCGGGTCATTTCGGGTCTCCTTCTTTATACCAGCGTTAGTTACTGGCAAGCATTCAATTGTAGTCGAATGAAATATTTCGACAGGATCCACTGCTGGTGCTTACTCCGCAGTAGGCAGTGGCAGGCGTGATAGCCCATCAGCGTTTCCATGCTGTTTCGTGCCCTTATACTCGATTTCATATTGGTGCGCCCCTAGAAAAAGGGACCATCTTTGTAGCTGTTGCGCAGTCATCACCGGAATGCCCTTCTTTGGATTAAAGATGGAGACAAGTGGTTGGTGGTCAGTCAGCAAGGTGAACTTCTGCCCATGCAGATAGTGATTGAACTTTTTCACTCCCCACACTAGGCTGAGGGCCTCCCTGTCAATCTGGGCGTAGTTACGCTCGGCTGAGGTTAGTGACCGAGACGCAAAGGCTACTGGCCTCTCCGAGCCGTCCGGGAATTTGTGCGACAGCACCGCTCCAATGCCATAGGGTGATGCATCACACGCCAACTGAATTGGTAGTGCTCCAGGTTGGCGAGGTGATCACTGTCATTTTCGCCCGTGACCAGGATGTCGTCCAAATAACACTGGGTCCCTGGAATCCCTTGCAGGACTTATTCCATTGCCCTTTGCCAAATAGCCGGAGCTGATGCTACCCCAAACACCAGCTTGTTGTATTGGTAGAGACCTTTATGAGTGTTGATCGTGAGGTTCTGTTTTGAGGCTTCTTCTACCTCCATTTGCAGGTACGCCTGGGCCAGATCAATCTTAGTGAAGCGTTTCCCTCCAGATAGCGAGGCGAAAATATCTTCAATCCACGGAAGCAGATATTGTACAGTGTGAAGGACTGGGTTCCCTGTCACCTTAAAGTCCCCACAGATGCGAACCTTCTTTGGTTCCCCAGGCGTATTGCTCAATGACCTCTTCATTACAGGAACGATGGGTGTAGCCCACTCGCTGCAGTCCACTTTGGACAGTACTCCTGAACATTCCAAACCTTCCAGCTCTGCTTCGACGGCTGGGCGGATCGCATAAGCTGCCGGTCTGGCCTTTAAAAACTTTGGGCTTGCATTTTCCTCTATTTTGTTCATCACTGTTATGCCTTTTAGTGTTCCGAGTCCCTGCTGGAACACTTCTTGTGTGTCAGTTAGCGTTTTTGACAGTCGTCCAGGTGTGACGTCGTCATCCTTTTTGGCATCTATAGTCAGTGCTTGTATGGAATGCCAATCCAGCTGTATCTTCCGGATCCATTCACGTCCTAGTAGTGGTGGTCCTCCATCTGGCAATACATATAGGTCCATTTTTGGTGTTTCCTTGCCGTTATATATAACGTTCACCCTTATTTTTCCTTTGGGGTAGACTTTTTGCCCGTGTACGTCTTCAAGACAATCTTTGTATCTCTCAAGAGTATATGTGAGAATAGCCGCTTGTAGTCCCTTCGGTTTATGACTGTTAGGGCTGATCCTGTGTCCAATTCCATTTTTACTTGGACTCCTGCTATCTTGAGCGTGACCCAGATAGTTTGGTCATCCTCCATTTTGATCACATTATGTAGTTTCAGACAACCCAGCTCCTTGCTTCCGGAGTCTGCATCACTCTTCTGTTCATCTGAACTACTCTCCGTCACCTTATGTACCTTCTTGTACTTCTCCTGTGGAGATTTCTTGCTGCTGGTTTTCTTTCCCGACCTGCAGACTCTTTCTATGTGTCCTACTTTTCCACACTGTCTGCACACTTTGTCCTTGAACCAGCAATCATTATGGTCATGTGTTGTTCTGCCACAGCGATAGCACTTCACTGTTCCGTATGACATTTCATTTGTGCCATATTCTTGCGGTCTCCGTTGTATCTCTGCAGCGCCCCGTGCGGCTGCTTCGTGTGATACTGCAATGCTGAAAGCCTTGTCCAGCGTAAGATCCTTTTCTGATAGAAGCCGTTTCTGGATTCCTTCACTTTGAAGCCCACACACAAACTGGTCCCTTAAAGTATCTGCTAGTCCCGTTCCAAACTGGCAGTGTTTCGATAGCTTGTGCAGTTCCGTTAAATACTCAGCATTACTTTCATCTTTATGCTGGTTCCTTTTGTGAAACTTAAATCTTTCTGCTATCAGCAGCGGTGTGGGGTTTAAGTCGTCCTGTAGGATTGACACTATGTTTTCAAAATCCTTTTCTACTGGCTTCTCTGGGGTTACTAGGTTTTGTAGTAAGCCATACATTTTTGCACCCATTGAATTCAACAATACCAGCGCTTTCTTGTCATCTGGCACTTCATTCGCCTTGCAGTATACTTCTATGCGTTCGACATATGTCATCCAATCTTCGACTTCATTGTCGAACGCTGTGATACTGCCACTCTTCGGCATTTTTGGGTGTGGTTAGACTGGCTTAAAATGGCGTCTCCCGCGCTTTCCTTTCTTCCCCGCTGCGGCTTAAAATGGCGTCTCCTGCGCTGCTGCCAACGCCGCTCTCGGCGGTCCTCGTGGCAAATGGCGACACCCTGTGTGTTTCGTGCGCTGCTCCTGCGCCGCTGCCAACACTGCTCTCTGCAGTCCTCGTGGCAATGGCAGCGCCTCGTGTTTTCCTGCACGCCTCTCTCCCCCATTGACGCTGCTCGGCCCTTGAACACCGGCTGCGCTCTGCTCTCTCTCGTCTCTCTCCCCCGTTGACACCGCTCGGTCCTGAACACCGGCTGCGCCCTGTGCGCTCTGCCCTCTCTCTCTCCCCTGTCGACGCTGCTCGGCCTTTTTCTGTGCCGCTCAGTCGGGCTCTAGCCCGTTGCTGTCCGGGAAGGGTCTGCGCATTACCTGTTGCCAGCCCATTTCGCTGGACCACCGTGACTGGAAAGCCAAGCCTGCCTCTCGACAGCCTCCCCTGCGATGCTCAAATCTCCGCTGGATGACTGGGCGGTTGCCCGTTGTTGACGTCCGTGCTCCTGGACTCGACCTTCTTCCACTGTTCTCCAGGAGCGAATCCCTGGGAGGTGATGCAGAGTTGCAGGTAGGTTCGAACTTGCTCGTCGCCATTGTTACGTCTGTGTAATAATAAGAAAAGTCCTGCAGAGAATGGTACAACAGGTGTTTACTCAACGTGGTTCAAACTGCAACTGAAACAACAGATTACTACTCAGCGTTATATACAGGTGTGGTCACTGCCGGTACTACAGTATACATGAGCTGTTGAAAGTAGTTCCCCCCTTAAAGGTACATACATTACACTGAGGGTCCTGGAATTTAGCTATATAGCAGTGGGAGTATTTTGACCTGGGCTTTGCTAGTGGTGAAGGAGTAGAAAGTGGTGTTTTGCTCGTTGGTGCAATCCTGATGCAGTGTGAGGAAGGGGAATGGGGAGGTGGGTGGTGGGAGGTGGGCAAGGGTCTGTGATCATACTGGATGTGGATGGGAACGCCCAGCCAGATCCGGCTGCACTGGTCTGTAACTTTCGAAAACATCTCTGCAAATATTAAAGTTAGTGTTTTGTCATTGGTTCCTGAAAGCCTATTTCCTTGTCTGTCCTTTCTCTCTCTCTCTCACTCTTCTTTTTTTTAATTCATTGATGGGATGTGGGCGTCGCTGGCTAGGCCTGCATTTAGTGCCCATCCCTAATTGCCCTTGAGAAGATGGTGGTGAGCCGCCTTCTTGAACCGCTGCAGTCCATATGGTGTAGGTACACCCAAAATGCTGTTAGGGAGGGAGTTCCAGGATTTTGGCCCAGCAACAGTGAAGGAACGGCGATACAGGTCCAAGTCAGGATGGTGTGTGGCTTGGAGGGGAACTTGTAGGTGGTGATGTTCCCATGCGTCTGCTGCCCTTGTCCTTCTAAGTGGTAGAGGTCGCGGGTTTGGAAGGTGCTGTTGAAGGAGCTTAGGCAAGCTGTTGCAGTGCATCTTGTAGATGGTACAGACTGCAGCCACAGTGCGCCGGTGGTGGAGGGAGTGAATGTTGAAGGTGGTGGATGGAGTGCCAATCAAGCGGGCTGCTTTATCCTGAATGGTGTCGAGCTTCTTGAGTGTTGTTGGAGCTGCACTCATCCAGGCAAGTGGAGAGTATTCCATCACACTCCTGACTTGTGCCTTGTAGATGGTGGAAAGGCTTTGGGGAGTCAGGAGGTGAGACACTCGCTGCAGAATTCCCAGCCTCTGGCCTGCTCTTGTAGCCACAGTATTTATATGGCTGGTCCAGTTCAGTTTCTGATCAATGGTAACCCCCAGGATGTTGATAGTGGGGGATTCAGCGATGGTAATGCCATTGAATGTCAAGGGGAGATGGTTAGAGTCTCGCTTGTTGGAGATGGTCATTGTCTGGCACTTGTGTGGTGCGAATGTTACTTGCCACTTGTCAGCCCAAGTCTGAATGTTGTCCAGTTCTTGCTGCATATGGACACGGACTGCGTCAGTCTCTGACGAGTCTCGAATGGTGCTGAACAGTGTGCAATCATCAGCGAACATCCCCACTTCTGACCTTATTGTTGTGTCCGTGTGCTGATAGAGACACTGAAGACAGGAGTTGCTTTCACATTTGTTTACTAAACAAAGTCTGGAGTGGAACTAACTGATACAACACAATATACAGGCTTATATAGCCCGAGTGGCCATTACCGGCATTACAGTACACATGGGGCTCTTAAAGGCACATACACTACAATTCCTCCCCTTTTAGCCAACCAGCACATAATATTTTAAGTAATCATTAATTACATGTTACAAGAAAAATAATCTACACATTGTGGCAGTTAATTAATTATAAGTCAGTCTCTCTGGAGGCTTCCTGACACGGTCCGGATAATGCCTCGGTGGTGTAGTAGTTTCTGGTTGTGTAGTAGGTTCTTTTGGCAAGGCTGATTCGGCTTGAATGCCAGTGTCGGGTTCATCGGGTTCCAGTATCACCGGATTGGAGGTAGATATGGGTATCTCTACTTCATCATTAGGCATATAGAGTTGTGGTGTAGGTTGTCCCTTTTCGGATGACTCTATGATTTGGTCAGCATGGCGCCTTATTATGCTTTCTCCGATGTCTACGGTATACATCAGCGGTCCTAGTCGTGTGCAGATAGTTCCAGGCTGCCATTTCTCGGTACGGTAGTCCCAGGCCAAAACTTGTTGACCTATCTGGAAGGTTCTAGTTGGCCTTTCATTCATGCCTTGAAATTGCCGGTTCTCCACGTCCCTTCTGATGTTTGGCTTGATCAAATCCAGCCGGCATCTTAGGTTTCTATTGAAGAACATCATGGCGGGAGTTTGGTTTGTAACCATATGTGTTGCATTCCTGTATGCGAACAAGAAGTTATCCACCTTGTGCTGAAGTTTTATGTCTTCATTACCCATGGCCTTTATGGCCTTCTTGAAGGTCTGGACAAACCTTTCAGCCAATCCATTGGTGGCGGGATGGTATGGGGCGGACATGTAGTGCTTAACCCCATTGTTTTTTAAGAACTTCCTGAATTCTTCGGACACAAATTGCAGTCCATTATCAGAACAGATCTGTTCCGGCAGCCCATTCCTGGCAAATATGACCCTTAATACTGTGATGGTTTTTTCCGTGGTGGTGGAGGACATCTTTATTACCTCCGGCCACTTGGAGTGTGCATCAACCACGATTAAGAACATTGAGTCCATAAATGGACCAGCAAAGTCGATGTGTACCCTTTGCCAGGGGGATGAGTGCCGCTCCCATGGATGTAGAGGGGCTTGTGGTGGAGCGTTTTGGACCTTCTGGCATCCTAGGCAGCTCTTGGTCATTTCTTCGATGTCTCCATCGATACCTGGCCACCATACAAACGCCCTGGCTAGGTTCTTCATTTTCACTCCACCCAGATGCCCCTCGTGAAGCTCCTTTAGAACTTTATCCTGGAGTTTGGGTGGAATCACCACTCTGGATCCACACATCAAGGTTCCTCGGCATACTGACAGCTGTTCTCTTCTTTGTGAGAATGCTGGTAACAGTGGTTCGCCATGTGCTGGTCATCCCTTCACTGTTAAATCGTAGACTCCTGAGAGAGTCGGGTCATTTCTAGTTTCCCTTTCAATGGCAGAATTTGTTACTGGTAGACATTCGACTATGGTAGAGTGGAAAATCTCCACTGGGTCTACGGTAGGTGCTTCTTCTACCGTTGGCAATGGTAGGCGCGATAACCCGTCAGCATTCCCATGCTGTTTTGATCCTTTGTATTCCATGTTGTATTGGTGTGCCCCTAGAAAAAGGGACCACCTCTGTAGCCTTTGCGCTGTCATAATAGGAACACCCTTTTTAGGGTTGAATATGGAGATGAGTGGTTGATGGTCAGTCAACAAGGTAAATTTTTGTCCGTGTAGGTAATGGTTGAATTTCTTCACTCCCCATACCAGGCTGAGTGCTTCCCTGTCGATCTGGGCATAGTTACGCTCAGCTGAGTTCAATGAGCGTGACGCAAAAGCTATCGGCCGTTCCGAGCCATCAGGGAATTTATGCGATAATACTGCTCCTATGCCGTAAGGGGATGCATCGCACGCCAGTCTGATTGGCAGTGATGGGTTGTAATGACCCAAAACTTCTTTGGACGTGATTAAGTCTTTGCATTTATGGAAGGCACATTTACAGTCTTTGCTCCATTTCCAAATTACTCCTGTTTGTAGCAGTTCATTAAGAGGGTGTAGAAGAGTTGATAAGTTCGGTAAAAATTTATGATAGTAATTTATTAATCCCAGGAACGACCTTAATTGTGAAACATTTTCAGGTGCTGGGGCTTTTATGACCGCTTCAATTTTGTCAGGTGACTTATGCAACCCTTCCTTATTAATTATGTGGCCACAATATGATATTTGATTCTGGAAAAATTCGCACTTGGGGCGATTTGCTCGTAGGCCCCGTTCTCTCAGCCTAGTGAGCACCTGCTCCAAATTGGCATGGTGCTCGTTGTCGTTTTCTCCTGTTACAAGGATGTCGTCTAGGTAGCATTGAGTCCCCGGAATCCCTTGGAGGACTTGCTCCATAGCTCTTTGCCAGATAGCTGGAGTGGATGCTACTCCGAAAACCAGTCGATTGTACTGGTATAGGCCTTTGTGTGTATTTACCATGAGATACTTTTTAGAGGCCTCTTCAACCTCCATCTGTAGATATGCCTGTGCCAAGTCAATTTTGGTGAAACGTTTCCCTCCGGATAGTGAGGCGAAAATATCTTCTATCCTCGGAAGAGGATACTGTACCATGTGAAGGAACGGGTTTACAGTCACCTTGAAGTCTCCACAGATGCGAATTTTTCTCTGTTCTTCAGATTTATCATTATTCAACGTTTTCTTCATGACCGGGACGATGGGTGTTGCCCACTCGCTCCAATCTATTTTGGATAATACGCCTGCCTTTTCCAAATTTTCCAGGTCTGCCTCGACTGCTGGACGAATTTCGTATGGCACCGGCCTTGCCTTAAAAAACTTGGGAATTGCCGCATCTTCCACTTTTATTGAGGCGGTGATGCCGTTCAAGGTTCCTAGTTTCTCTTGAAACACTTCCTTGGCGTTGGCCAAGATGTCTTTTAATCGTTCAGGTATGACATCATCATCATTTTTTTCCTTACTGGTCACCGTCAGTGCCTGAATGGAGTGCCAGTCTAAACGCATTTTTCTGATCCATTCACGTCCCAACAGCGGTGGACCACCATCTTGTAGAACGTATAAATACAACTTCTGTATTTCCTTGCCGTTGTATACAACAGGCACCCTTATTTTTCCTTTGGGGTATACTTTCTGCCCCGTATATGTTTTCAAGATAATGGATGTGTCTTTTAAAGGTATATGCGGAAATAGCCGCTCGTAATCCTGTCGATTTATGACGGTCAGAGCTGATCCTGTATCTAGCTCCATTTTAACTGGGGACTCTGCTATTGTGAGGGTAACCCAAATGGTCTGGTAATCTTCTTTGGCAATTACATTATGTAATTTGAGAGAGCTTAGTCTCTTGTTCCCGGAGTCGCTATCGCTCTTCTGGTCTTCGGAGCTACTGTCCGTCATCATTTGTACCTTTCTGTGCTTTTCCTTATTGATTTTTTTTCTGTTAGTGTATTTTTTGTTTCCAGATCGGCATACACGTGTAATTTGTCCCATCTTTCCGCATTGCCTGCATGCTTTGTCCTTGAACCAGCAGTCCCTCTGGTCATGGGTGGATCTGCCGCAGCGATAACATCTCTCGAAACCCCGTGTCATTTCATGGGTGCTGAAGTCCTGTGGCTTTTGCTGTATTTCTGCAGCTCCTCTTGCACTGAAAGCCTTGTCCAGTGTCAAATCTTTCTCAGAAAGTAGCCTTTTTTGTGTTCCTTCACTTAGGAGACCGCAGACGAATTTGTCTCGTAGAGAATCTGCCAGTCCTGCCCTGAATTAGCAGTGTAGGGTATCAACAATCTCCTTAAAATTCTTGTCCATCGGTTTGGCTGGAGTGATTAAGTTTCGTAACAGCTTATATGTCTTTGCGCCCATTAGATTTAGAAGTACTGAAGCTTTTTTTTAATCTTCTATTCCATTTGCGGTGCAATATACCTCCACTCTTTCCACATATGTGGTCCAATCCTCTATCTTGTTATCAAAAGCATCAATATTGCCAGACTGAGGCATCCTAGAAAAAAAAATGGCGCTTCCCACACTTCCCCGCCGCTGCTGCCGATGACAACGCTGTTTCCCGCGGTTTCCGTTCTTTTTATTTATTTATTTACAGTTGGAGACTCGTTCCCGCCGGACTCTCTCTCTAGGTCTGAACGCCGACCTGCTTGCAGCGCCGGCCGTCTCCCGAGTGCTCCCTCCCCGTCTGTTACTGCTTGCCTCCGCTTTTGCTGCTTGGCCTAGCTGCAGAGCCAGCCGCTGGAGCCCCAGCCCGACGCCCAGGAAGGATTATTGCAGTACCTGCCACCAGCTTGGCTAGCTGGTGAAACCACAGCTTTTTCTTTTTCTTGATTTCTTTTCAACTTTGGACGCCAGAGGAATCGATGTCCTTGAGGTGCTGCCGAATTGCAGGTAAGTCCGTTTCCAATTCATCGCCACTGTTGTGTCCGTGTGTTGATAGAGACACTGAAGACAGGAGTTGGTTTCACAGGTGTTTACTAAACAAAGTCTGGAGGGGAACTAACTGATACAACACAATATAAAGGCTTATATAGCCCGAGTGGTCCTTACCGGCATTACAGTACACATGGGGCTCTTAGCTGTCGGGACCAGCGGGAGCAGCGAGGAGGAGCTCGGGAGAAAACCCGGCGACCAGCGAGGCCCGAGACCAGTCGGGAGCAGTGATTCAGAGCCGGTATAAAAACCGGAGAGAGGCGAGGCCCGAGACCAGTCGGGACCAGCGGGAGCAGCGAGGAGGAGCTCGGGAGAAAACCCGGCGACCAGCGAGGCCCGAGACCAGTCGGGAGCAGTGATTCAGAGCCGGTATAAAAACCGGAGAGAGGCGAGGCCCGAGACCAGTCGGGACCAGCGGGAGCAGCGAGGAGGAGCTCGGGAGAAAACCCGGCGACCAGCGAGGCCCGAGACCAGTCGGGAGCAGTGATTCAGAGCCGGTATAAAAACCGGAGAGAGGCGAGGCCCGAGACCAGTCGGGACCAGCGGGAGCAGCGAGGAGGAGCTCGGGAGAAAACCCGGCGACCAGCGAGGCCCGAGACCAGTCGGGAGCAGTGATTCAGAGCCGGTATAAAAACCGGAGAGAGGCGAGGCCCGAGACCAGTCGGGACCAGCGGGAGCAGCGAGGAGGAGCTCGGGAGAAAACCCGGCGACCAGCGAGGCCCGAGACCATTCGGGAGCAGTGATTCAGAGCCGGTATAAAAACCGGAGAGAGGCGAGGCCCGAGACCACAGCTGGGGCAGTCGGGAGAGCAGGAGGCCAGTAACTGCTGGGGCAGTCGGGAGAGCAGGAGGCCAGTAACTGCTGGGGCAGTCAGGAGAGCAGGAGGCCAGTAACTGGTGAGTTTAAAAGCTCACCTTTCGCGGGCTTTTTCTTTCACAGCTGGTGCAGTCGGGAGAGCAGGAGGCCAGTAACTCTTATATAGGTGGAGCTGTTGCTAAACCCGAAACACTACAGTGTAGTGTCTCCCACCCTTCCACCTCCTCTAACCTTTTAGGGGTTAGGGGAAGTTGAAAAGGTAGGTTCAATTTATTTTATTTCAGGAGCCTAACCTAGGTGGAGAAGGTTCCAGGACAGGAGGCGGCAGTGAAAATACAACACCAGAAAACAGGTAGGTGACTGGTTGGTGAGTACTTTCACAAACTTATTCTAAGTAGAATTCAATAATTAAGCTAAATCGTAGTAAATAAAAGGGTATTGTAAGGGTTAAGTCATGGAAGGGCAGCTCGGACCCGTGTCATGCTTCTCCTGTGCCATGTGGGAAATCAGGGACACTGTCCCTGACAACTATGTGTGCAGGAAGTGTGTCCAGCTGCAGCTCCTAGCAGACCGCATGGCGGCACTGGAGCTGCGAATGGACTCACTCTGGAGCATACGCGATGCTGAGGATGTTGTGGATAGCACATTCAGTGAGTTGGTCACACCGCAGGTAAAGGCTAGCTCAGACAGTAAATGGGTGACCAAAAGGCAGGGTAAAGGCAGGAAGGTAGTGCAGGAGTCACCTGCGGTCATCTCCCTCCAAAACAGGTTTACCGTTTTGGGTACTGTTGGGGGAGATGACTTATCAGGGGAAGGCACCAGCAGCCAGGTTCAGGGCACCATGACTGGCTCTGCTGCACAGAAGGGCGGGAAAAAGAGGGATAGGGCTATAGTGATAGGGGATTCAATTGTAAGGGGGATAGATAGGAGTTTCTGTGGCCGAGACCGAGACTCCAAGATGGTATGTTGCCTCCCTGGTGCAAGGGTCAAGGATGTCTCGGAGCGGGTGCAGAGCATTCTGAAGGGGGAGGGGGAGCAGCCAGTTGTCGTGGTACATGTAGGTACCAACGATGTAGGTAAAAAGAGGGAGGAGGTCCTACAAGCTGAATTTAGGGAGTTAGGAGCTAAATTGAAAAGTAGGACCTCAAAGGTAGTAATCTCTGGATTGCTACCAGTGCCACGAGCTAATAAGTTTAGAGAGAGTAAGATAGATAAGCTAAATACGTGGCTTGAGCAGTGGTGCAAGGGAGAGGGATTTAAATTCTTGAGGCATTGGAACCAGTTCTTGGGGAGGAGTGACCTGTACCAAGGGGACGGTCTACACCTGAACTGTGAGGGAGCCGATGTCCTCGGGGTAATATTTTCTAGGGCGGTTCGGGAGGATTTAAACTAATTTGGCAGGGGGATGGGAACCTAGGTAGTGGAAAAGAGGGAAGTCATATGAAGTCAGAAATAGATGGTAGAAAGGTGAGAAGCAATAAGCAAAGGAGAGAAACACAAAGGGCCAAACTAATTCATAATGAGAGTGTGAAAAAAGCAAGCCTGAAGGCTTTGTATCTTAATGCTAGAAGCATTAGGAACAAGGTGGATGAATTAGTTGTGGAAATAGAGGTAAACAAGTATGATTTGATTGGGATTACAGAAACGTGGCTGCAGGGTGGGCAAGGCTGGGAACTTAACATCCAGGGATATACAATATTTAGGAAGGATCGGCAAAAAGGTAGGGGAGGTGGGGTAGCATTGCTGGTAAAGGAGGGGATTAATGCAATGGAAAGGAAGGATATTAACTCGGATGAAACGGAATCTGTATGGGTAGAAATGAGAAATAGCAAGGGGAGGAAAACGTTAGTGGGTGTGATATATAGGCCTCCAAATAGTAATATGGAGGTGAGGGAAGGCATAAAAAGGGAAATTAGAGAAGCGTGCGATAAGAGCACAGCTGTCATCATGGGTGACTTTAATTTACATATTGATTGGACTACCCAAATTAGTAAAAATTCTGAGGAGGAGGAATTCCTGGAATGTTTTCGGGACGGTTATCTGGACCAATATGTCGAGGAGCCGACTCGAGATCAGGCCATTTTAGACTGGGTATTGTGCAATGAGAAGGGACTTATCAACAATCTTCTTGTACGAGGCCCCTTGGATCAGAGCGATCATAATATGATCGAGCTCTCAGTCGAGATGGAGAGTGAGGAAATTGAATCAGAGACTAAGGTCCAGAACTTAAATAAAGGGAATTACGAGGGTATGAGACGGGAATTGGGTAAGATTGATTGGGTGGTGTTTCTGGGGGGATTGACAGTGGATAGACAATGGCAAGCATTCAAAGATAGAATGGAAGAATTCCAGAACATGTTTATACCGGTTTGGCATAAAAATAAACCTAAAAAGGTGGCTCAACCGTGGATAACGAGGGAAATTAGGGACAGCATAAAATCAAAAAAAAGGGCATATCAACTGGCAAAAAAAAGCAGCAGACCGGAAGATTGGGGGCAGTACAGGATACAGCAAAAGAGGACAAAGGGATTAATCAGGAAGGGGAAAATAGAATATGAAAGTAAACTTGCAGCAAACATAAAGACAGACTGCAAAAGCTTTTATCGGTATATCAGGAGGAAAAGACTGGTAAAATCCCAAGTCGGTCCCTTGCAGTCCGATTCGGGAGAATATATAATGGAGAATAAGGAAATGGCAGACCAATTAAACTCATACTTTGGTTCTGTATTCACAAAGGAGGACACAAATAACCTCCCAGGAATATCGGCAAACATAGGGACTAATGAGAGGGAGGAGCTGACAGAAATTAGTATCTCTAGGGATATGGTGTTGGGTAAGTTGAGGGGACTGAAGGCCGACAAATCCCCGGGGCCTGATAAACTACATCCTAGGGTACTTAAGGAGGTGGCCCTGGAGATAGCAGATGCTCTAAGGATCATCTTCCGGAACTCCATTGACTCGGGAACAGTACCCGTGGATTGGAGGGTAGCTAATGTTACCCCAATATTTAAAAAGGGGGGTAGAGAGAAAGCAGGGAATTATAGACCAGTAAGCCTTACATCGGTTGTGGGCAAAATGCTAGAGTCCATTATTAAGGATAAAATAGCGGAGCACTTGACAAATGGGGAAAGGATCGGACAGAGTCAACATGGATTTACAAAGGGTAAATCGTGTTTGACTAATCTGCTGGAATTTTTTGAGGAAGTAACTGGTAAAATAGATGGGGGAGAGCCAGTGGATGTGGTGTACCTTGACTTCCAGAAAGCCTTCGATAAGGTTCCACACAAAAGATTATCATGCAAAATTAAGGCTCATGGGATTGGGGGCAAAGTATTAACGTGGATAGAGAACTGGCTGGCGGATAGAAAACAGAGAGTTGGAATAAACGGCTCGTTTTCGGAGTGGCAGGCAGTGACCAGCGGGGTGCCGCAAGGATCTGTCCTGGGACCCCAGCTGTTCACAATATATATAAATGATCTGGATCAGGGAATTGGATGCAATATTTCCAAATTCGCTGACGACACTAAACTAGGAGGAGGGGTGGGCTCTGATGAGGATGTCAGGAGGCTACAGTGCGATTTGGACAGGTTGGGGGAATGGGCGGATACGTGGCAGATGCACTATAATGTGGATAAATGCGAGGTTATCCACTTTGGGGGTAAAAACAGGAGGGTAGATTATTATCTAAATGGCAATAGATTGGGAGATGGGGAAGTGCAGAGGGACCTGGGTGTTCTTGTGCACCAGTCACTGAAGGAGAGCATGCAGGTGCAACAGGCGATTAAGAAGGCAAATGGTATGTTGGCCTTCATATCAAGGGGGTTCGAGTATAGGAATAGGGATACCTTACTACAGCTGTACAAGGTGCTGGTGAGACCGCATCTGGAGTATTGTGTACAGTTTTGGTCGCCCCATCTGCGGAAGGATGTTCTTGCCATGGAAAGAGTGCAGCGGCGATTCACCAGGCTGATACCTGGAATGGCGGGAATGACCTACGAGGAGAGATTGAATAGTTTGGGCTTGTACTCACTGGAGTTTAGAAGATTGAGAGGGGATCTCATCGAAACATATAAAATTATGGCAGGCCTGGACAGGCTGAATTCAGAGAGAATGTTTCCAATGGCAGGGGAGCACAGAACCAGGGGCCACAGTCTAAAAATAGCGGGCAAATCATTTAAAACAGAGATGAGGAAGAATTTCTTCACTCAAAGAGTGGTGAGCCTGTGGAATTCCCTGCCACAGAGGGCTGTGAAGGCTAATTCAATAAATATTTTCAAGAGAGAATTGGATATATTTCTGAAGGCTAAGGGGATTAAGGGTTACGGAGAAAAGGCGGGGACGGGGTACTGAACTGGTAAGATCAGCTAAGATCTCAGACGAAGATCAGCCATGATCTCATTGAATGGCGGAGCAGGCTCGAAGGGCCGAATGGCCTACTCCTGTTCCTATCTCTATGTTTCTATGTTTAAAGGCACATACACTACACTTATGATGGAGGGAAGGTCATTGATGAAACAGCTGAAGATGGTTGGGCCTAGGACACTGCCCTGAGGAACTCCTGCAGCGATGTCATGTGATTGAGATGAATGACCTCCAACAACCACAGCCAACTTCCTTTGTGCTAGGTATGATTCCAACCAATGGAGAGTTTTCCCCTTGATTCCCATTGACTTCAGTTTTGCTAGGGCCCCTTGATGCCACACTTGATCAAATGCTGCCTTGATGTCAAGGGCAGTCACTCTCACCTCACCTCTTGAGTTCAACTCTTTTGTCCATGTTTGGACCAAGGCTGTAGTGAGGTCAGGAGCTGAGTGGCCCTGGCGGAACCCAAACTGGGCGTCAGTTAGCAGGTTATTGCTGAGTAAGTGCCGCTTGATAGCACTGTCGATGACACCTTCCATCACTTTGCTGATGATTGAGAGTAGACTGATGGGACGGTAATTGGCCGGGTCGGATTTGTCCTGCTTTTTGTAGACAGGACATACTTGGGCAACTTTCCACATTGCCGGGTAGATGCCAGTGTTGTAGCTGTACTGGAACAGCTTGGCTAGGGGCGCAGCTAGTTCTGGAGCACTCTCTCTCTCTCACTCTTTCCCTCTGTGTCTCGATCTCTCCTTTTCTCTTGAGTCTGCCCATCTCTCCTCATCTCGGTCTTTCTCTGTCTCAAGGTGTCGGTAACTAGAACGTTGACTCACCAGTTTCTAACCATTAACAGATTACATATGAGAATTAGAGGCTTTGGGCTGGATTTTAATTCAGGAGCGGGCTGGGGTTGTGTAATCCGCATTTCGTGTTATCCACACGAATCTAATTCGATGTGGGAGATTGATGCGAATATAACTTAATTGGCCAATTGAGTTCCAACGTGTGGGAACCCAAGGCAAATGGGTTGGACTGGTTTCTCCAGTCTGAAAGTTGCCTCCAATGACATCATCATTGCAGCTGCATTTAAGGTCTGCAACAAGCCTTGCTTCTTCTGCAGACTGCCAACCTTTTGGACTTTCATGCTACAGGGACCTGGAGGCAGAATGGCCAGTAAAAGACCTAGGCCTGCTCCAAGGTTTGATGACGTTGCCCTGCAGGCTTTAGTTGAGGGAGCAAGAGCTCATAAAGAGGTGCTCTTCCCCTCTTCAGGGAGGAAGAAGCCTCCCCAGCAGACCAAAGCTGTGTGGGTCCAGGTGGCCCAGGAGGTCAACTCATTATCGGTAACCCGCAGAATCTGGATTCAGTGCAGGAAGAGATTTCATGACCTTCTGCGCACTGGAAAAGTGAGTATGAATTTCCCATCGCCCTCAATCTGATCCCCATTGCCTTTCCTCACCAGCACTCAGCTTTAGCAATCTCGTCCTCCACATCCCACTTGACACTGACATCCATGCACCCTTACCCATTCCCTTTCTCTCTATGGTCACATTCACCTAACTATTCGACTATGCAGCCCTCACACTCCCTATCACTGTGATGCTATGAAAACTGACAACACACAGGGAGGGCCCTTGGTCTTGCCACCTCACTCCATCTTTGTCTCCTTCTAAGTATCTATGCTATGGATTCTCTACATTCACTCCTTCATTCTCACTCAACCTCCACTTGTCTCCCTCATTGCAGGAAAAGAGAGCTCACAATAAGCGAGAAAGAGCGAGGACAGGAGGAGGGCCACCCCCAGTAGCCCACCTCACCCCCTGGGAGGAGGCGGTCCTGGAGATCGTAGGAGTGGAGGACGGCGCGCAAGTGGGGGACGGACAGACGGGAGCATCACAGCAAACTGGTGACAGAATAGTTTTCCATCGCTCTGATTGACATTGCATGACTCGCTGATAATGATTCTGAAGCTCTAACACATGGACTTATGATCATCTGCAATATGCAATGTGCATATAACCTTGACATCCCATCTCTGACTCTTTCCTTTACTCCCCCACAGGACCATCACAAGCACCTGTTCCCACTCGCCAGGAGGAACAGCCTGAGCATCCAGGCTCCTCAGAGGAAGCTGCAACCTCTGAGGGCACAGCGTTAGCAGAATTCAGCACACCCAGCACCAGTGCAGACACTCACACCTCGGTGGGACCTTCGGGACATAGAGTAGAGTTGTCACCTGGTGTATCACAGCTCACAAGTGAGCATCAGCAGATTGTAGAGACAGGGACAGCAGTGGAGAGTCCTAGTCGGAGGGTGCAGGACTCTGCCAGCTCGGCTCAGCTGCATGTTGACCCTCTGCCTTTGGGTCCATCCATAAGATCAGCGGTAGGAGTCTCTGGCAGGTTTTGTCTCCAGGGTCGCTGCGAGTGTGGAGTGAATGGAGGAGTCCATTGCGAACATGAGCAGAGCCTTTGTGGAGTCATTGGTGCATGAACGCATCACCATGGAAAGGTTGGCAACCTCCATGGAGGTGATAAGTCACCAGACTGCAGAAAACATGGTGAGTGTTCAAAATAGAATGACATCTCTGGAGGAGCGATGGTCATCTATTGAACAGCAAAACCAGACCTTCATTGAAGTCCTTCTGAGTAGGACTGCCAGTGCAGATACGGGTCCCCATGGCCGCCTTGATGTGCAGCAAGGTGCTCTCAAGCCACTTGCAAGCTCTGAGGGTGACCTGACCCATGAGAAGGAAGTTGGTGGCAGACATCAAAGAAGTGGGGGCTCCTCTCCAAGCGCTAACACATCCATGCCACTACAGAGCCCTTGGTCGGAGCCCCACCAGAATCCACACCCAATTGAGATTGGCGTCTCAACCCCTGCACAGCTGCAGGAGCAGCAGACTGTTGACGAGCCCTCACGGGTTCACAACCCCAGAGGACGCCCGCCAAAGGTGTCGAGAAAGGAGCAGCAGGAAAGTGAGCAAGTGGCCTCCACATCTGCTGAAGCCACAGGGGAAGCACCACGTAGGAGCACACGTAAGAGAAAGATACTGCACAAATAGTCACAAGGGTAGTCACTTGCGTGAAATTTTATGTTTTCTGTGAAAAAGCCATCAGATGAATAATGTACATAAAAAATCTGATGGCTACTGCTGTAGTCGAGGGGTGTGTCATTTCACGAATGGGACTTTCACATTGAGGGCTTAGGATTACTTGCAATTGTCAGTATGGTGGTCAAATTGCTAGGAATCCGCTGGTTCTTGGCCATTGTCGATGCTCAGGTAAGAAGCTGTGAGGCAAAAGTGCTTGATTGACTAGGCTAAGCAAATCTGGCCAAGATGAGTGCATTCCTTGCATCCCGGGCAGCAATGTTCTCGCGTACTGCTGCCGCTGGTTGATGGACCTCTGCAAGATGTTCATTTTCGCTCTCCGCCTCCTCCTCCTCCTCCTCCTCATCTGAGGAGGATATGTGAGGAGCCACTTGGTCCTCAGGAATCTGCAAGCCGCAACGCTGTGCCATGTTGTGAAGTGCACAGCAAACCACGACGATTCTGGAGACCCTGGCTGCTGAGTACTGCAGTGCTCCACCTGATCTATCCAGGCATCTGAAGCGCATCTTCAGCAAACCGATGGTTTGCTCGATTATGGCTCTGGTGGACATGTGGCTGGAGTTGTAGCTCTCCTCAGCTTCATTGGATGGGCTCCTCAACGGCATCATTAGTCACGTCCTCAGGGGATAGCCCTTGTCTCCAAGTAGCCATCCGTTAAGTTGGTCTGGCGGACTGAATAGCACACTAGACTGGCGCAGTATGAAGGAGTCATGGCAACTGCCAGGGTACTTGGCACAAACATGCAAAATTTCCTTCTTGATCACACACCAGCTGAACGTTAAGGGAGTGGAAGCCCTTGCAGTTGACAAAAGTACCTGGATTGCGATGGGGTGCCTTAAGGGCCACATGTGTGCATTCAACGACACCCTGCACCCTTGGAAAGCCTGCCAGATTAGCTAATCCAACTGCACGCGCCGTGACACTTGCTTGATCCTTGGTGAAATGGATGTGATTGTGCGCGATGGCAAAGAGGGCATTGGTTACCTGTGTGATGCAAGTGTGTGCGGCCGCCTGGGAGATGCCGCTGATGTCTGCTGCTGATCCCTGGAATGAGCTGGAGGCAAAAAAGTTGAGTGCGGTGGTGACTTTAACGGCCACTGGTAAGGGTTGTCCACCTGGTCCTCTGGGCTGCAGGTCTTGTTGCAGCATTGCGCAGATGTCACCCACTACCTCTCGCGAAAGTCGGAGCCGCCTTTGGCACTGCTGCTCAGCCATGTTGAGATAGCTGACCCTGTGTCTGTAGACCCTGTTTGGAGGGTATCTCCTGTGCCGATGGGCTTCCATGCGCTGGCCCCTTCTGGCCTGTGCAGCTTCAGGTGGGTGAGCAGCAGCTTGGCGCTCCTGTTGTTGCCGCTGCTGTTGTTGCTGCTGCTGTTGGAGCTGCTGTTGCTCCTGGTTCTGCTGGTGCCGCGGCTGATCTTTATCCTCATCTAATGTCCAGAAGGGAAGGAAATAACTGGCTCCCATGCTTCTGGTAGGTGCCTCAGTTGAGGAAGTGCTCAGTGAAGGTGGCGAGAGGGGTTTCCCAGGAGGTCACACTGGAGATGGGTGTCAGGCTCCAAACTTCCACAGGTGTGGTTATGCCTTCTAAAAGTTCCCCCAGACCTGAGACAACAGAGTGCTGCCACCTGCAAATGATGGCTGATCAAATATCCTATTTAATGATGGAGCTGATAGTCAGCAATCCAAATGTGCTCCTGCCAGGTTTCACCGTCGTGTTTCAGAACAGGTGTGTTTCAGGTGGGAAAAGGGTTAAAATCGCAAAGGCCTTTCAAAATGGCATTATAGAGGCCATTTAGTGCTTGTTAAGGGCCTTAACGGCCTATCCCACCTCTTGGAGGCGGGACGGAGACGGGACCATTAGACACAAATTAATGAAAATTGCTTGGAGGCGGGATGGAGGCAGAGTTGGGCCCGCCTGCCAGTATTTGCAATTTTAACCCCCCACACGCCTCCAATCCCGCCTCCATGGCCCAATGAAAATCCTGCCCTTTGTTTCCTTTTATGTGATGGTGCCTCCGACAGTGCAGCACTCCCCCAGTACTGCACGGCAGTGGGGCTTGAATCCATTCTTTCTGACCCAAAGTCGAGGGCTGGATTTTGCCAAAGGGGAGTTTTCAAGGCGGGACTCCCACTTGTCGGGTTTTAGTTCCACCTCCATCGACTTGTGGCCAACCCACGCTATTTTCCCTTGATTGACCTTGTTAAGCTCGCCCAGCAGGCTTAGCAGGCCAATTAAGGGAAAGCCGGTTACAGAGAACAGATGAATTGTCATCGTTTGACAGCTCTGTGAAGCTGTCAAACACTGACATTCTCTGTTGTTTGATGAGTTCTTGTATTCAAGACTCATCAAACCTATTTTGTGAACAGAAATTAGATGGTTGTTGATGTGCCTCAATAAATCCGAGACTCAATGTTAGCGGAACAAAACAAGGCTTTTATTAACTTAGAAGGTAACACACAGTGGAGAGGTGTCTTCCATCCAGAGGTCTGCAGTACTGGATGTGAGGCACGCTGAGCCTGCTTACATAGGGGCCAGGTATGGGCGGAGCCCTACACACAATACAATACAAGGTGAGGAAACGGAACTGAGGTAAGGGAAATGAAACTGAAACTGAACCACAGTCACAGGCACAATCACACAGAGAATACAGATGAGTGATGAATGGCATATTTCATCACATTCACCCCTTCTATAGATTTAGTCTGTTCGGGGGTTTGATAGTCCTCTGTGACCGACGTGGCTGTTGTGGTGCCGCGGGTGTCGGCTGGGTGTCCCCGGTGGCCTCCTGGGTCTCTGCCGGGGGCACCGCCAGGGTTGTTGAAGGGGTAGTTGGTGGGGGTACCGTTGGTCGATGTTCTTCCGGGGGTGATGAAAGAGTAGTGGGTGGGTAAGAGTTGCTGTGATCGTTGTTGCTGCTGTTGTCATGGTTGTTGTCGTTACCGGCTGGGGCGACGTCTTTTATGGACACGGTGTCCTCCCTTCCGTCGGCGTGCCGGACATACGCGTATTGGGGGTTGGCGTGGAGTAGGTGCACTGACTCCACGAGAGGGTCCGTCTTGTGGCCCCTCACATGTCTTCACACGAATACCGGACCTGGGGTGGAGAGCCATGACGGCATGGATACGCCTGAGGTGGATTTCCGGGGAAAGACAAACATTCGTTCATGAGGCGTGGCATTAGTGGCAGTACACAATAGCGACCGTATCGAATGGAGCACATCTGAGAGGACTTCCTGCCAGCGGGAGATAGGGAGGCCCTTGGTCCTTAGAGCTAGAGTGACTGCTTTCCATACTGTCCCGTTCTCTCGCTCCACTTGACCGTTACCCTGGGGGTTGTAGCTGGTGGTACGGCTCGTGGCGATCCCCCTGGACAGCATGTACTGGCGTAGCTCTTCACTCATGAAGGACGCCCCCCTAGCCGTATGGATGTAGCGCGGCATACCGAACAGGCAGAACAGGCTGTTGAGGCATTTAATGACCATGGCGCTGGTCATGTCTGGGCAGGGGAAGGCGAATGGGAAACGGGAGTATTCGCCCACAATGTTCAGGAAGTAAACATTGCGGTCGATGGACGGGAGGGGGCCCTTGAAGTCTAAGCTGAGCCGCTCAAAGGGCCATGTAGCTTTGATTAAATGGGCTCTATCTGGGCGGTAGAACTGAGGCTTGCACTCAGCGCAAGTGCGGCAGTTCCTGGTCAGAGACCGAACTTCCTCTATCGAGTAGGGTAAGTTACGGGACTTTATGAAGTGGAACAGCCGCGTGACCCCTGGGTGGCAGAGGTCGTTGTGGAGGGTCTGTAGCCGATCCCCGGTGGCACTGGCACACATCCCTCGTGAGAGGGCGTCGGGGGATTCGTTAAGGGCCCCTGGCCGGTAAATGATGTCATAATCGAAGGTGGAGAGCTCGATCTGCCACCTAAGAATCTTATCATTTTTAATCTTCCCCCTCTTTATTATTGAACATAAATGCTACCGACCGCTGGTCGGTAAGTAGGGTGAAGCGTTTGCCGGCTAGGTAGTGGCGCCAGTGGCGCACTGCCTCCACGATGGCTTGGGCCTCCTTTTCCACGGAGGAGTGTCTGATCTCGGGCCCTTGGAGGGTCCTCGAGAAGAAAGCTACGGGCCGCCCCGCCTGGTTGAGGGTGGCCGCCAAGGCAAAGTCAGGCACATCACTTTCCACTTGAAAGGGAGTGTTCTCGTCCACTGCCTGTACCGTGGCCCGCTCAATATCCCGCTTAATGCTTTTGAAGGTGGCGTGGGCCTCAGCAGAGAGCGGAAAAGAGGATGCTTTCAAGAGGGGGCGGGCTTTGTCGGAGTAGTTGGGGACCCATTGGGAATAATAAGAAAATAACCCCAGGCACCTTTTCAGGGCTTTGGGAGTGTTGGGCAGGGGCAGCTCCCGTAGGGGGCTCAATCGGTCGGGGTCTGGTCCGATTTCCCCATTCTCCACCACGCTGCCTAGTATGCAGAGGCGCGTGGTGTTGAAAACGCACTTGTCCTCGTTGTAGGTGAGGTTGAGTTTTTGTGCGGTTTTCAGGAACCTCTCGAGGTTCGAGTCGTGATCCTGCTGGTTGTGACCGCAGATGGTGACGTTGTCGAGGTAGGGGAAGGTTGCCTGCAAGTGGTGGTCATCGACCATGCGATCCATCTCCCTCTGGAAGACCGAGACCCCATTCGTCACCCCAAAGGGGACTCTGAGGAATTGGTAGAGGCGTCCGTTCGCCTCGAAGGCGGTGTACGGGCGGTCCTCTGGTCTGATAGGGAGCTGGTGGTACGCTGACTTGAGGTCGATGGTGGAGAACACCCGGTATTGGGCGATTTGGTTCACCATTTCTGATATGCGGGGTAGCGGGTAGGCGTCTAGTTGGGTGTACCTGTTGATCGTTTGGCTATAGTCGATCACCATCCGTTTCTTCTCGCTACCCCTTACCACCACCACTTGGGCGCGCCACGGGCTGTTGCTGCGTTCAATAATGCGCTCCTTCAGGAGCCTGTCTACCTCGGTCGCGATAAACCGCCTGTCCTCCCAGCTGTACCTCCTGCTTTTGGTCGCTATTGGCCGGCAGTTAGGGGTAAGGTTCGCGAATAGCGAAGGCGGCTTTACCTTCAGGGTAGTCAGACCGCACACTGTGAGGGGCGGCTGGGACCCACCGTAATTGAGCGTGATGCTTTGTTGGTGGCACTGGAAATCCAGGCCCAAGATCACGCTCGCACATAGATTCTTCATGATTAGTACTTTAAAATTATCGTATACAGTTCCGTTAACGGACAATTGTACCGTGCAGTAACCCATAATGGTCGATGTCTGGGTTTTATCAGCCATAGAGATGGTACCCCGAGTAGGGACCACCTTTAGGGAGAGTTGTTGTGCTAGTTCAGGGTGGATGAAACGCTCCGTGCTTCCACTGTCAATTAAACATTTAACCCCACACCCGTTTACCTCGATGTCCACCATTGATTTGGATAGCGGGTGCGGCCTGGTCTGGTCCACTGTGACCGATGCCACTGTAGGGCCCTGATCGAGACAAGATGGCATCCACGCTGTCTGCTCACAAGATGGCGGACCCCACGAGGTCGGGCAAGATGGCGTCCAAGATGGCCGCTCCCACGGCGCACACGCGGCGGTGGCGGGTTTTCCGGCGGGGTTCCCTCTGCACACCTTCCCGAAGTGCCCCTTCTTACCGCACTTAAAGCAGGTGGTGCCTTTCGCCGGGCACAGGTTTCTGGTGTGCTTCGACTGCCCGCAGAAGTAGCAGTTGGGTCCCCGACGCGTCACGTCTGTCGTAGGGCTTCTGGGGGGAGAACGGGGCCCCGACGGTGTCGGGCTGCCGGGCGGGGAAGATGCCTTCCAAGATGGCGGCACCCTTGGTGCACACGTGGCGGCGCGGGCGGCGCGGGCTGAAGAGTAGGCGTCCGAGTTTCTCTGGGCCACATCCAGGGATCGCGCTGTGTCCACAGCCTGTTTCAGGTCCAATCCCGTTTTTTCCAGCAGTCTCTGCCGGATGTAAGTGGAGCTGAGGCCTGTGATGAAGGCATCATGAACAAGCTCGTCAGTGTACGCTGCGGCTTTTACATCTTGGCACTTGCAGTCTTTGCCAAGCGTTTTCAGGGTGACTAGGAACTCATCCAGCGATTCCCCAGGTCGCTGTGCGCGAGTAGCGAGCAGATGCCTAGCATACACCTCATTTGTAGGCTGCTGGTAATGCACCTTTAAGATGTCGCAGGCGGCCGGGTACGTGTCGGCGTCTTGGATGAGGGGGTAAACCCTGTGGCTTACCCAATTCCGCAGGATTCCGAGTTTCATACTTTCAGCGTCCGTAGCGCCTGTGACGGCTGCGGAATTGTCCAGGAAGAATTCCATACACATAAACCAGTGTCCGAAGCGTGCCGATGCGTCCGAAGCATGCTGGTCCAAATCCAAACGTTCCGGTTTCAAGAGTTGATCCATTGTGTTGAAAAGTAAGTTAATAAAATTGATGTGCCTCAATAAATCCGAGACTCAATGTTAGCGGAACAAAACAAGGCTTTTATTAACTTAGAAGGTAACACACAGTGGAGAGGTGTCTTCCATCCAGTGGTCTGCAGTACTGGATGTGAGGCACGCTGAGCCTGCTTACATAGGGGCCAGGTATGGGTGGAGCCCTACACACAATACAATACAAGGTGAGGAAACGGAACTGAGGTAAGGGAAATGAAACTGAAACTGAACCACAGTCACAGGCACAATCACACAGAGAATACAGATGAGTGATGAATGGCATATTTCATCACAGTTGTTACATTGGAGAATGCAGCAGCCATCTGTCATCTCTGCCAGTGGGATGCGAGAGTCTCTGCATCTCCAACAGTTGAAGCCTGCAGTAAGAAACAAAGGTAAGTAAACATTTTCTATCACTTTCCACTCACCTCACATATTTACCTCTCCACACTTGCACCCATCACTTACCTCCACAGCGCACTTTTGCACCCCTCTGACTCCCACAGACCCACTGCTCACCTCGGTGACCCTGGTGGGGTTTCCCGATGTCGGGAAGCCCGCGCCTCTGGTGGAAAAATGGGGATAATCCTCTTAACTGCCTTTTAACTACCTGTTAACAGGCAGTTAAGTGGCTGTAATCCCCTTCCCACCTCCAGGAGACGGGACCCGGCGCGGGTCGGCTACCCGCCTCCTGGGAAGATGGCATGGAGGGGGGTTGGGGGCAGGATGGGTACCCACCCCCAGATTCTGCCATTTTCCCGGCAGTCCCGCCTCCAAACCCAGGGCTGGCAAAATCGCCCCCCAAGAGTCACTCTACATTCCACAGTCCAAACATTCGCTTTATATTTTCTGGTGGATTTATGCCTTCTGCAGAGGATTTTCACATTGTTCACATCTTATAATGCTTCAGACATAATGTGCAGCTCAATCCCACACCACCGCAGGGAATCATAAGAAATAAATGTACTTAAAACAGACAGTTAAATTTTATTTGAGCTTCTCTTAAATTCTAAGAAATAAAAATCTCTTCTTTGAGTTCTGGATTATATGCTGGAAGCAATCCCGTTTGTAATAGTGTCTGGACAGTTTTTATTGCCGTTAGTGCAATCTGGCCAAGACATCACGACAACATGAAAATCTATCCAAGTTTGCTACAGCACAAACAAAAACTGAGAGTCACTGACGTAATAAAACTCACTAAGCACTTGGTTTGAGCATAAAGCAAGGCTTTAATCAACTTGTTTCAGAACATGGAGGTCTAGTTGTACTTCACTAGCTCCTTGTCTTACAAAATGTCCCTGGAAAGCTGGGGCCACGCCCGAGTATTTATACTCCTTGGACGGCGCCACCAGCTGGCTGTCCAGCGTTATTTCATGAGTAGTTTCTTGATGAATGATGAGATTTATAACAGTCACTCCCTCCGATGGATCAGTTAGTTAAGGCAGTATGTAGATCAGGAAGGTTCCAGCTTCAGCCCTCAGTCTGTGCTACAATTGATCACGGTGTCCCCCTGGCCGGGGAGGGGAAAAGTTGTCCGGTGTTCTGTTCCTGCCCGCTATCCAGTGATCCGACTGGATGTGGGATTGTGGGCCTGGGAATGGAGAACTCCCCTGCTCTTCTGCGAAGTAGTGCCATGGGATCTTTTTATGTCCACCTGAGAGGACAGATGTTGCCTCGGTTTAACGTCTCATCTGAAAGACGGCACATACAACAGTAATTGGGCGAGGGGTGGGGCGAAATGAGATGGACTGCAATGCCACATCTCCAATCACTTCTGCATCTTCAGCATTTCCCGCCATACAGACCTGCTGTAGACTGCACCTCTTGAGTAGCTACATGGGCAACGTGGCCTTGCGTCCTTCTGGCCAGATGTTCATACTTTTAGCCAGATGTTCATACTTTTGGCCAGATGTTCATCCTTTTAGCCAGATGTTCATCCTTTTAGCCAGATGTCAGCACAGACAGGAGGGCCCAGATGTGCTGACATCCTGAGAGAGCAGCAGCGTCGTGCATGCCCGTTCTTACCTTACCACTATTGCTGGACACCCATCTCCGTACAGCCAATGGTCAGTGGGAAAGCAGATCTAATGGCACCCATGAGATCAGTGCAGGCCCTGTCAGATACTTGTCTACAACCCATTCCCACTTGTTTGGAAGCTGAAAGACAGTGGTCTCACAACCTGGCAGCCCAGGCCTCTGTTGTAGCAGTCTGAACATCCATGGGCCTTTGTCAAATCACTCCAGGGTGGATTGCCGTGCTGTAAAACCATCCAACCTTGTACTGCACATATGGATAGTGGACTCCTCCACTCAAACTGCCTGCTGTCTGACATGGCCCCCAGCTCCTTCACAGGTACTCTGCAAGCATCCTTCTTATCAAAGCAGAACTGTGACTTCAAGATACTCAGGCTCATCAGCTCAGGGGCAACAAATCCTGACCATCCAGTTGGTGAGTCTTACACCTCATCACCAGCTGCTCCTCCCCACTCGTGCGCTGTGCATCACCCAGTTCACTCTGCTCAGGCTTATTTTCTAATTCCCCCAGGGTTGGTATCTCTGAGCTCGTGCTTGGGAGGGATAGAGTGAGTGACAGTGTTGGTAGGGCCAGGTGCAGTGGGGGGCCTGGCTCTACCACTTCATTTGGGCACATCTAGAGGAAGAAAAGAGGAAGACAGGTTAGAATGGCTTGCTGAGGTGAAGACTTCACGTCACCTGCAGTAGAAGGAGCGGCATTAGGGTTTCACAATCTAGTTTGTGGGTTACAGTACGATGGGAAGGAAGAAAACCTGAAGACCATGAGAAACATGTAGCTGGCACCTGCCTTCTACTGCCCTGCCTCCAACATGCTATATGGCCTCCCTGCCCAGGATCTGAAGAGCATCCTCCTCGTAGGGGGTGCTAGGGCAGAGGTTTAGAGGATCCACCACCTGTTGCAGTACTCCCTCAAGGTGGAGTGACCAAAACTGAACATAATATTCCAAATGATGTCTGATCAGCATTCTATAATTGCAATTGTATTTCAGTGCTTCTGTATTTTAAACTTGCAGCATCCCAGTAGCCCTGTTAATTGCTTTTCGTACCTGTGAACTAGCATCTACTAATTTATGTACCAGGATCTGTAAATCCACTTATTCATGTACAACTCTCCTAGACAGCCCCTACATTTAGATTCTTCTCCCAGCTGCCATTCTTACATCAAAGGTGTGCTGCCTCACACTTTGTTATGGTAAACTACATCTGCCATCGTCTACCATTTCCTTAATCTATTAAACATAGAAACATAGAAGATAGGAGCAGGAGTAGGCCATTCGACCCCTCGAGCCTGCTCTGCCATTCAATGAGGTCATGGCTGATCATCCAAATTCAGTACCCTGTCCCTGCTTTCTCCCCATATCCCTTGATCCCTTTAGCCTTAAGAAATATATCCAACTCCTTCTTGAATATATTTAATGAATTGGCCTCTACTGCCTTCTGTGGTAGAGAATTCCACAGGTTCACCACTCTCTGGGTGAAGAAATTCCTCCTAATTTCTGTCCTAAATGGCTTACCCCTTATCCTTAGACTGTGACCCCTGGTTCTGGACTCCCCAACCATCGGGAACATCCTTCCTGCATCTAGTCTGTCCAGTCCTGTCAGAACTTTATAAGTTTCAATGAGATCCCCTCTCATTCTTCTAAACTCCAGCAAGTATAAGCCCAATCGACCCAATCTCTCCTCATACGTCATTCCTGCCATCCCAGGTATCAGCCTGGTGAATCTTCGCTGCACTCCCTCCATGGCAAGAACATCCTTCCTCAGATAAGGCGACCAAAACTGCACACAATACTCAAGATGTGGTCTCACCAAGGCCCTGTACAACTGCAGCAAGACATCCTTGTTCCTGTACTCAAACCCTCTCGCTACAAAGGCCAACATACCTATTTATGCCCTTTTGTGAGTTTCTGTTCTCTTTTCCTATTTAGTATAATCTGCAAACTTGGACATTGTCCCCTGTATTCGCAAATCCAGGTCATTGATGGGGTACAAGCATTAATCACTGAGGAACAACACTTGTCACTGCCTGCCAATCTGAGTATTTCCATTTGATACCAACTACAATTCCTACCTCCCGACCAATTTCCTATCCATGAAACTGTCTCCAATTTCATGCTATTTTAGTTAGCAATCTTTTACGTCAGATCTTTATCAGATGCTTTCTAAAAATCCAAAGAACCATACAGCACAGGAGGAGGCCATTCAGTCCATCGTTTCTGTGCTAACTCTTCGCTGGAGCAATCCAAAACTAATTCCACAGCCCACACTCTCCCCATAGCCATGTATATGACATCCATTGATCTTCTGTCCACCGCCTTAGTAACTTTTAGTTAGATACGATTTACCTGCTGACCCTAACTAGTCAGCTTATACCTATCCAAATGCTCACGCGCTCTGTCTCCAGTGATGAATTCAAGCCATTTTTCCACTACTGATGTTAAGCTTGTAGTTACTTGGTTTGTTCCTTCCTACTTTTAAGAAAGGTCTAATGCTTGTTACCTTCCAATCCTCCAGTGACTCCTGAATCTAGCAGGTTTTGGCAGATTATAATAAGTGCATCTCCAATTCCTCGCCTATTTCTGTCTTGACCATGCTGCTAATTCCTGGCGTTGCCCCAGGTGGAACACATCTCTCGCGTTCTCTTGTTTTCTCTTGCTCTGCAGGTCGAAGCAGAATTAGATAGAGCAGGAACTACCAACATAATCAGCAGAGGTGTGAAATCGCAATACTGAGGTGGATGATTTGGGAGATTGCACTCTCATGCAACGGTCTCCTCCAGTATGTGAGATAGTTCCTATTGTAGGAACGGAGGTTCCTATCAAAAAGACTGAGTTCGACTCAGGCAATTAAATTAATGAACTTTAATGAAATCAAACGAGTTTAAACTGGAAACTGCTAGAACACATCAATAACAGATCTACTCTCCTTGAGGGCTCCACGAGGACTGATCCTCTGATCAGGAGACTGACGTCATGACGTCGTGACGTTCTTCCTGCCATTGGGGCATCACATGACTAACGGCATGACGTAATCACGTTGAAACCGTGCTGTAAAGGTAACTAGGCATTGTACAGTCAAACAGTGTAATTAAAGGTACAGGCACAGACAGTAACTACATTGCTGTTAAAGGAATTATGTACAACCGCTCTGAGTCCTTTGGTGGCTCCGCCACATGCGCCCCCCCCAGAATTGTCTTTAACAGAAAAGGTGAGGCGAGGAGGAGGCCTGATGAGCCTGTCCGATCGACTTCAATACCCTGGTAGAGGAAATTGATGACCGGTGGACGAGTTGGCAGTCGGTGGCGGCTGAGCAGGCGCGGCGAGCGCGGTCGAGCTGTCAGGCGGCTTTGGTTGATCAGGTGTGGCGGCAACGGGTGGTCGGCCACGTTTGGGTGGTTGAGCGACTACGACAGGATGGTCCAGGTCCAGGTGAGCCGGCTTCAAGCGGTCCACCAAGATGTGATCCGGTTTCCCTCCGACGTCGACCAAAAAGCATTTGTCTCCCGGTTCGATGACGCGGAAAGGACCAGTGTAAGGGGGCTTGAGCGGGTCCCGGTAAGCGTCGTGTCGGATGAAGACATACTCTGCATTCTTCAGTCCCGGTGGCACGTAGGAGGTCTGCAATCCGTGATTGGACGTAGGTATCGGAGCAAAGCATCGTGCCGCTTCTTGTTGGCGAACGAGTTGCCGGGAGGCGGACCATGGTTCTGTGGGAGAAGGGAGGAAATCTCCTGGTACACGGAACAGCTGGCCATAGACGAGTTCAGCCGAAGACGATTGTAGATCGTCTTTGGGCGCCGTACGGAGACCCAACAGGACCCATGGGAGTCTGTCCACCCATCCTGCGCCTTGAAGACTGGCCCGAAGAGAGGCTTTAAGTGACCTGTGGAATCGCTCGCAAAGGCCGTTTGCCTGCGGATGATAGGCGGTGGTGCGATGAAGTTTGGTACTGAGCCCCTGAGCCACAGCGTTCCAAAGATCCGAGGAAAATTGTGGCCCGCGGTCAGAGGAGATGTCCGCCGGTACCCCGAAATGGGCGACCCAACAGGAGATGAAAGCTCTAGCGACGTCTGCCGACGTGGTGGAAACCAAAGGAATTGCCTCTGGCCACCTAGTGGTGCAGTCCACTATGGTGAGGAGATGAGTATAACCCTGAGAAGGCGGAAGCGGCCCCACGAGGTCCACATGCACATGGTCGAAATGACGCTCCGGAACAGTGAACGCAGCCACTGGAGCCTTGACATGATGCTGGACTTTGGCCTTCTGGCATACGACGCAGGTATTAGCCCAGTCACGGACATCGATGTGCATACCTTTCCAGACGAACTTGGCTGACATAAGCCATTGCAAAACCTTCATCCCTGGGTGCGACAACCTGTGTATGGCATCAAAAACCCTCCGGCGCCATGCGACTGGCACTATGGGACGAGGAACTCCCATGGAAACGTCGCAAAGGAGCGTGGCACCTGCAGCCTGGAAGACGACGTCGGTCGCTTGGAAGATAGAGGGAATGGTTCGATATGATTGGACCTCTGAATCCGAAACCTGATCTGCTGCCATGAGGCCGTAGTCGAGTCCCAGGTGCACCACGTGGACCGTCGCACGGGAGAGGCAATCTGCCACCAGGTTGTCCTTACCAGACACATGTTGAATGTCTGTGGTAAATTCGGAAATGAACGTCAAGTGACGTCATTGACGAGCGGACCACGGTTCGGTGGTCTCGGCCATGGCGAACGTAAGGGGTTTGTTGTCGACAAAAGGCGTGAAGGGGCGCCCCTCCAATAAAAACCGGAAATGGCGAATGGCGAGGAAAAGGGCCAGTAGTTCCCTATCGAAGGTGCTGTACTTTTTTTCATTTGTTCGCAATTGATGGCTGAAAAACGCCAGCGGTTGCCACGTGCCGTTGACCCACTGTTCTTGCACCGCACCAATGGCGTAGTCTGACGCGTCGGTGGTAAGGGCGATAGTAGCACCTGGAAGTGGGTGCGCCAGCATGGTTGCGTTGGCCAAAGCGTTCTTGGTGTCGCCGAATGCCTGGATCATTTCAGCTGTCCAGCTGATTGGGTCTTTACCAGACTTGCCCTTGAGGGCCCCGAACAAGGGTTGCATGAGTTGAGCCGCCTTGGGGACGAAACAGTGGTAGAAGTTGACCATCCCCAAGAACTCCTGCCAGTCCTTGACTGTCGACGGCCGCGGGAAAGAAGTAACTGCCTCAACCTTCGTCGCCAAAGGGACGGCGCCGTCCGCTGTTATGCGATGTCCCAGGAAGGCGATTTGTTGCAGGCCGAACTGGCACTTGGCCGGGTTGATGATTAAACCGTGTTGGCTGAGGCGCGTAAAGAGGGAACGCAAATGGGAGATGTGCTCCTCCTTGCTGGCACTGGCGATGAGTATGTCATCAAGGTAGACGAAAAGGAACCGCAGGTCTCGAAGAACGGAGTCCATTAAACGCTGGAACGCCTGTGCTGTGTTCTTTAAGCCAAACAGCATCCGCAGGAACTCAAAGAGGCCAAAAGGGGTGATGACTGCAGTTTTCGGGACATCTTGTGGGTGCACTGGAACCTGGTGTTATCCACGGACGAGGTCAACTTTAGAGAAGATAGTATTTCCCGCCAAATGGGCCGAGAAGTCCTGGATATGCGGGATCGGGTACCGATCCGGAGTGGTGGCGTTGTTGAGGCATCGGTAGTCACCGCATGGCCGCCAGCCGCCGCCTGGTTTCAGCATGATGTGGAGAGGCGAAGACCAGGGACTCTTCGATCGCCTAATGATGCCGAGCCGCTCCATTGTGACTGACCTGTTTGGACACCATTCACACCTTTGACTGCTGTGATTATCTCTCTGCCGAGGTGCGATAAATGGCAGTTGGAAAGGTTACCTGTAAACATCTGACATGATTCTCTGACTATATAAGCTGTGTCTTTATGCATTTCTCCACTTCACCTGAAGAAGGAGCAGCGCTCCGAAAGCTTGTGATTTCAAATAAAGCTGTTGGACTATAACCTGGTGTTGTGTGATTTCTTACATTTGTCCACCCCAGTCCAACTCCGGCATCTCCACACCACATCAGTAACAGGTCTACTCTCCTTGAGGGCTCCACGAGGACTGATCCTCTGATCAGGAGACTGACGTCATGACGTCATCACGTTCTTCCCGCCATTGGGGCATCATGTGACTAACGGCATGATGTCATCACGTTGAAACCGTGCTGTAAAGGTAACTGGGCATTGTACAGTCAAACAGTGTAATTAAAGGTACAGGCACAGACAGTAACTAAATTGCTGTTAAAGGAATTATGTACAACCGCTCTGAGTCCTTTGGTGGCTCCGCCACACTATCACATTGGGGAGGGAAAGAAGCAACGTGTGAGGAGAAGGTTTCCTATCAGAGGAAAATGTCTGGATAATTTCAGCTGAGGCAAAACATATGGACATGCAAAAATGACAGACAGGAAGAGACCTATTGGTCCAACCTGTCTCACACTGGCCTGATGCTAGATGAATCATGGAAAGTTACATACTTGCTTATTTCAAAACCTGATAGGCTTGTTTATGCTCTGACTGGCAAATGTGCCTGCCATGCATGGCAGGTGTCTCCCTTATTACCTGAATGTGCTGTCACTGAGTGATGGGCTAATTCTTCCTAGTGGTGAGCAGATCCATCAGTCTCCCGTGTGTTTGCTGTCTCCTTGGCCGTGTCACATCAGCAACCAGCTCACTCGGAAAATTGCAGACGAAAGCTTTCTTGTCGGCAATTACCAATGTTTGCGGCCACTCCAACTACTTGAGGTCAGCCAGGGAACTGCCTGCAACGTGTACTTTGGCAAACAGTAGCACATTGCAAACGGGAATGAGTTCAGTTGTTGACTGTTCTGAAATAAAAGGGTCACATTGTTAATCACTAAATGAACATTCTCCCATAGTAATTCATTACAGCTTCCCCCGTGTTTGATAAAAATATTGCTGCTGAATGGTTTTTTTTTGTGTGGGATGCCTCATCTGTAATGAAAACGGAGCCTAGAACCAAATTGGTGAGGAACCGATATACCATAGATGCTCAGGCTCGCCTGTCGCTATAATTGTGCACTTAGACCAATCGGCATCCACTAAATCCAGTCTTTTTTGGTGCCTTCTTTGCCCCATTCAGGTTTCTCTCCTGGTTTCCACTGATGGTCCCTGGCAGTCCCCGATACCTGGTCCAAGTGGCCACTTTCCATGTTGCCGAAGCTGGTGAGCAGTGGCAGGCTCCCCGGTGGAGTTCATTTCAATCGAGGGACACCCCGTCCTCACCCGACACACACACGTGTCCCACCGGAGGTAACTGGATAGCCATCGGGAGCAGGAACCCTGCTTGATATCCCCCAGCCCCTTCCTTCCTAGCCCGCATTAATTGGAGTACCTCCACTGTTAAGTCTGTGTGTCCCAGTTATGCTTATTATAAATCACAAGAATAACTTTAACAGGTCTTTACTATTCGGAGGTCAGGGCTGAACTGCCCAGCAAATCCCTACACAACACTTATATACCGGTGTGGTCACCACCGGTATTACAGTATACAGCAGCCAAGAGAAAGTAGTACATCTCTTAAGGTAGCTCTCTTAAGGTGGAACAGGTTACATACACCACAATCCTCCCTTTTTAGCTTAACAGTTATATCCCCATTTAACATAACATAATAACATATATATATACAACTTCATGCAAAACAGTTCAAAGATTCAGTCTCTGAGGAGGCCTCCTGATTCAAGTTGGATAATGCCTTTCAGGGGTCTCTGATTCTCGTTGCTGGGGTGACTCATCTAGTTGGTCTCTTATGGATTGGACATCATCATCAGGTACATTCACTTCTGAGGTAGATGCTTCAGGTTCACTAACTTCTTCCACGGTTGTCTCTGCCGTAACCATGGGTTCGACCCTTGTTCTCGATTCTACCAGTTGGTCAGCATGACGCCGTATTACATTTTCACCAATATCTACCGTGTACATCAGGGGTCCTTGTCTGGCCCGAATTGTTCCAGATTGCCATTTCTCGTTTTTATAGTCCTGGGCTAACACTGGTTGTCCTATATCGAAACTCCGAGTGGTCTTGTTATTTATATGCTGGAACTGTTTGTTTTCAACTTCCCTCCGCACATTTGGTTTTAACAAGTCCAACCTGGACCGCAACCTCCTGTTATAGAACATCATGGCAGGACTTTGGTTTGTCACTGCATGAGTGGCGTTTCGATATGCCAGTAGGAATTTGTCCACCTTGTGTTGTAGTGGAATCTGATCTTCGCTCATGGCCTTTATTGCTTTTTTGAACGTTTGTACAAATCTCTCGGCCAACCCGTTTGTAGCCGGATGATATGGGGCAGAGGTATAATGTTTCACCCCATTCTTCTTCATGAATTTCTGGAATTCTTCTGACACGAACTACGGTCCGTTGTCTGAACATATTTGTTCTGGCAATCCATTTCTTGCAAATATCGTTCTTAGCACCGCGATCGTCTTTTCCAAGGTAGTGGTAGTCATCTTAATCACTTCTGGCCATTTAGAATGTGCGTCCACCGCAATTAAAAACATGGAGTCCATGAATGGACCAGCAAAGTCAATATGTACACGTTGCCATGGGGTTGAAGGCCATTCCCATGGATGCAGCGGTGCAATCGGAGGTGCATTTTGCACTTTTTGGCACCCTGAGCAGCTTTTCGTCAGATCCTCTATCTGTTGGTCGATACCCGGCCACCACACATAAGCCCTAGCAAGGCTTTTCATCTTGACTCCCCCCAGATGACCTTCATGCAGTTCCTTTAGAACTCTCTCTCTTAACTTAGGAGGAATAATCACCCTTGTTCCATACATCAATGTTCCTTGACAGACGGACAGCTGTTCTCGTCTTGCTGAGAATGCCAGTAACAGTGGATCACCATGTGCTGGCCATCCCTTCACTGTCACTTCGTAGACCCGGGACAGTGTTGGGTCGTTCCTGGTTTCTCTTTCAATACTTGCATTGGTGACTGGTAAACATTCGATGATGGTCGAGTGAAATAACTCAACAGGGTCAACCGTCGGTGCCTCCTCCTCTGTAGGCAGTGGCAGGCGCGACAGCCCATCAGCATTACCATGCTGCTTTGTACCTTTGAATTCGATCTGATATTGATGTGCCCCTAGGAAAAGGGACCATCTCTGGAGTCTCTGTGCTGTCATCACCGAAACACCCTTCTTAGGGTTAAAAATGGATACCAACGGCTGGTGGTCTGTCAGAAGCGTAAACTTTTGGCCCTGCAGGTAATGATTAAACTTCTTTACTCCCCACACAAGGCTGAGCGCCTCCCTATCTATCTGAGCATAGTTGCGCTCAGCGGAGGTCAATGATCTGGATGCGAACGCAACTGGCCTCTCCAGGCCATTTGGCAACTTGTGTGAGAGTACTGCCCCAATATCATATGGTGAAGCATCACAAGCCAAACGAATAGGCAGCGTTGGGTTGAAGTGAGCCAACACTTCCTCTGAGGTGATCAATGCCTTGCTTTTGCGAAAGGCCCTCTTACAGTCCTCGCTCCACTTCCATGGTACTCCCTTCTGCAAAAGAGCGTTCAGCGGGTGCAGCACCGTGGATAAATTTGGCAGAAACTTATGGTAATAGTTAATCAACCCTAGGAACGACCTCAACTGGGATACATTATCCGGAGCGGGAGCCTTCACAACAGCTTCGATCTTGTCAGGAGACTTATGAAGTCCCTCCTGGTCAATGACATGACCACAGTACGAGATCCGCTTCTGAAAGAACTCACATTTCTGGCGATTAACTCGAAGTCCATATTCTTTCAATCTGGTGAGCACCAGTTCCAAATTTGCAAGGTGTTCCTCGTCATCATCTCCTGTAATCAGAATATCGTCCAGGTAACATTGTGTGCCTGGAATTCCCTGTAATACCTGCTCCATGGCCCTCTGCCAAATTGCTGGAGCCGATGCCACTCCAAAAACCAGTCTATTATACCGGTACAAGCCTCTATGCGTGTTGATCATGAGATACTGGCGTGACTCTTCCTCAACTTCCATCTGTAAGTACGCCTGCGCCAGGTCTATCTTGGTGAAGTGTTTCCCGCCAGACAACGAAGCGAAGATATCCTCAATCTGCGGAAGCGGATACTGCACCGTGTGAAGCACCGGATTAACAGTGATCTTGAAATCTCCACAGATGCGAACCTTCCCCGGTTCCCCCGGCTTGTTGCTTGATGAACGCTTCATGACGGGGACAATGGGCATGGCCCACTCACTCCAGTCTACCTTAGACAGTACTCCTGAACGTTCTAGCCCTTCCAGCTCAGCTTCCACAGCAGGTCGTATCGCATAAGGTACCGGTCTGGCTTTGAAAAATTTCGGGTTTGCATGTTCTTCAACCTTGATGTTTGCCGTAATTCCTCTCAGTGTTCCCAGTCCCTGTTGGAACACCTCTTTAGCATCGTCCAATATTCTGGACAATCGTTTAGGTTTGACATCTTTTTTACCGGAATCTACCGTTAGTGCTTTTAAGGAATGCCAGTCCATATTTATTTTCCTAATCCACTCCCGTCCCAGTAGTGGTGGACTTCCCTCAGGTAGCACATATAAGTCCATTCCTCGGCTTTCTTTGCCCTTGTGGACCACCTTTACCTCTATCTTCCCGATGGGGTATACTCTTTGCCCCGTGTATGTTTTCAATACAACCTCCGTATCCCCTAGGGGAATATGTGGGAATAACCTTTTGTAATCTTGCTTATTCATGACCGTCAATGCCGATCCAGTGTCCAATTCCATCTTCACTTGGACTCCTGCTATCTGAAGTGTGACCCAGATTGTTTGGAGGTCTGCTTCATTACCAACATTGTGCACTCTTAGACTACCCAGTTCATTGCTGCTGGAGTCTGAATTTGACTTCTGTTCGTTCGAACTGTTCTCTGTCACCTTGTGTACCTTTCTGTACTTTTCCTGCGGTGACTTTTTGTTGCTGGTCTTCTTTCCTGACCGGCATACTTTAGCTATGTGACCAAGCCTGCCACATTTTCTGCATTCCTGATTTTTGAACCAGCACTGGTTCTGATCGTGCGTTGTCTTTCCACAACGATAACATTTTACTGTACCCAAGACCATTTGATTGGTGCTGAGTTCCGGTGACCGTAGCTGCATTTCTGCAGTGCCTCTCGCTGCGGCTTCGTGCGATGCTGCAATAGTGACAGCTTTATCAAGCGTAAGATCATTCTCCTCAAGCAGTCGCTTTTGTGTTCCTTCTTTTAACAATCCACACACAAATTTATCTCTCAGCGCATCTGCTAGCCCTGTTCCAAACTGACAGTACTTTGATAGCTTACGCAGTTCAATTAAAAATTCAGCGTTGCTTTCGTCTTTCAGCTGCATTCTTCTGTAAAATTTAAATCGTTCTGCTATCATTAGCAGCGTGGGGTTTAAATGATTTTTCAGGACAGTAACAATATTCGCGAAAGTCTGATCCGCCGGTTTATCTGGTGACAGAAGGTGCTTCAATAGCCCGTATGTCTTCACACCCATTGAGCTTAATAAGGTTAGTGCTTTCTCATCATCTGGTACCTTATTTGCTTTACAATAAACTTCCATGCGTTCTACATACGTGGTCCAATCTTCGATATCGCTATCAAAGGTATTAATGTTCCCATGTTTAGGCATCCTTGCAAGTTTTTAAATTTTTCTTTTTCTCAAAATGGCGGCTTCCCACGCTTGTCTTCTTCCCCCGCCTACTAAAATGGCGGCTTCCCGCATTTGCCTTCTTCCCCCGCTGGCTGCAATGGCGATTGCCATGCTGCTGCCGTTCTCGCCTCCCCAGCGGTTCTCAATTCCCTGACGCTGCTTTTACTCCCCCGCGGTTCCCGTGGGCATTCACGCTTCCCCTGCTGTTGCGCCTCTCAGCCCCGCATGCAGCCCGGTCCTTTACACCAGCTGCGTTTGAGTTCTCCGCGGCTCTCGTGCCTTAAGCTGCCCCAGTCGCTGTGCCTCTCGGCCTCGATTGCAGCCCGGCCCTTTTCACCGGCCGTGGTCGAGTTCTCCGCCCTTTTTCCTCCGTTTTCCCTCCCCCACTCCACAGTCAACGCGGCCGACTTTCTGCTCGTGTCGCTGATCGGCTTACCCACCACCGTGGTAGAAGGGATGATCACTGCCTGTCGCTGATGGAGGGCTTCGTGGTCAGAATTTTTCTTTTTAACCCGGGTTCTCGATGCCTCCCGTGCGATGGTGTTCAGCAGGATGATGAGGGCGGATGCCTCTTCTCGACGCCCGTTCTGAGGACGAAGCTGCCTTGGATGTAAAACTGCCGCAGGGTAAGATCGGACTCGTCGCCACTGTTAAGTCTGTGTGTCCCAATTATGCTTATTATAAATCACTGGACAGAGACCACAAGAATAACTTTAACAGGTCTTTACTATTCGGAGGTCAGGGCTGAACTGCCCAGCAAATCCCTACACAACACTTATATACCGGTGTGGTCACCACCGGTACTACAGTATACAGCAGCCAAGAGAAAGTAGTACATCTCTTAAGGTAGTTCTCTTAAGGTGGAACAGGTTACATACACCACATCCACCACCGGAGGATAACTAACTCAGTGCGGTTGAGGGATCACAGCCTCGGACATTCCTGGCGTGCGTTGTTCAGGATTACCAACCAAAAACAAGAAACAGCCCTGAAGAAATTTTGCAGAATTAAATTCAGCATTAAAACAAAAGAACATAGTAAAGAGACCCGGAAACAGGCAAACAAACAAGTGACAAAGACTCAGAAACAGTTAAAGACAAGAGCTTGCATTTCTATAGCGCCTTTCATGACCCCAGGACGTCCCAAAGGGCTTTAGAGTCAACAAAGTACTTTTGAAGTGGAGTCACTGTTGTAATGTAATAGAATACTTAGAAAATGGAAAAGAAGGCCTTTACTTCAGAGAAATACCAAGAACAGTTGGAATGCAGAGCAACTTGAAGGGTTTGAGATATTGGCCCAGAAATTGGTGTTGGGGGATTCCCGCGGGTGCAAGCCCCCGACCTACACTTACCTAGTGCGCCGACTGTTGAAGCCTGGCCCTGCGTGCATTTCCTCTCTGTGGCCTGGTTCAGCTCCCGGCGCGTTGTGCTTGCGTGATCCAGCGGCGTAGTTAGTTCGATGAGCCGGCTGGGATCACGTGAGCACTGGGCAACCAATCGGAGGTTGCAAAAGTTCATGAGTTTGATAGTAAGAACTGTCAAACTCATGAAAACTCCGGGTGCCCAAAGCAGTACTTAAACTTCAAATAAAAGTTTAAAAAAATCCCACTAATTGAATGAACTATTAATAACTGTAAAAAACTAATTTAAACAATTATTCAAATTTTTGAAAAAAATAATTTTTTATCTAATCGGGTCTAAAAATACACTTACCTTACTGTAATGTCTTTAAAAATAATAAACCTGTTGAAAAAAAATTCTAACTTTAATTGATAGACCACTTACCTTTTAAAACGAAGTACTTACGTCTGCTTTTTTCTCGCGTAAATACTGGAGGCCTTATCGCACGGGCAACCCTGTAAAAAAAAAGGAATTTCAGCGCGCACGCGCAGACAGCTGCGCGCACGCGTTCCACCTCTGAACCCCTTGGTTCAGAGGAAAGGAAATGCCGGTTTTCCGCGCATACTGAAAACCGGCACTTCCATTGGGCCCACGCATGAATACACGGTGCTTACTCACGCGTTGGGACCCGAATTACTGGGCCATTAAAACTCTGGGCGCCCAAAACAGTACTTAAACTTCAAATAAAAGTTAAAAAAAGACCCACTAATTAAATGAACTATTAATAACTGTAAAAAACTAATTTAAACAATTAATCAATTTTTGAAATTTTTTTTTTTTTAAATCTGATCTAAAAATACACTTACCTTACTGTAAAGTCTTTAAAAATAATAAACCTGTGGAAAAAAAATTCTATCTTTAATTACCTTTAAAACTAAGTACTTACGTCTGCTTTTTTCTCGCGTAAAAACTGGAGGCCTTATCGCACGGGCAACCCTGTAAAAAAAAGGAATTTCAACGCGCGTGCGCAGACTCCTGCGTGCACGCGTTCCACCTCTGAACCCCTTGGTTCAGAGGAGAGAAAATGCCGGTTTTCTGCGTATGCGCTGTGCATGCTGAAAACCGGCACTTCCATCGGGCCCACGCGTGAGTACACGGTGCTTACTCACGCGTTAGGACCCGAATTACTGGGCCAATAAATAGCTCACTGCAACCCTTGGAAATATGAAAGGATAAAGCAGGCTGGCCCGACTCAGAAGGTGAGGAGGGAGGACAGGACACAGAGTGCCAGGGAATATCACAACCAGACCTCAAGAAAGCAACTCAACTCAGTAGAATATATTTAAAAAACCTGATTTAAACCCATAAAATGTATTGTGTTGACTACTGTGATGAAAGTTCAATATTACTTCGAGGGCCCAGAAATTGGTGTCGGGGGCTTCCCGCGGGTGCAAGGCCCCAACCTGCACTTACATAGCACGCCGACAGTTGAAGCCTGGCCCTGCGTGGATTTCCTGTCAGTGGCCCGGTTCAGCTCCCGGCGCGCTGCGCTTGCGTGATCCAGCGGCGTAGTTAGTTTGATGAGCCGGCTGGGATCACGTGAGCACTGGGCAACCAATCGGAGGTAGCAAAAGTTCATTCATGAGTTTGATAGTAAGAACTGTCAAACTCATGAAAACTCCAGGCGCCCAAAACAGTACTTAAACTTCAAATAAAAGTTTAAAAAAATTCCACTAATTAAATGAACTATTAATAACTGTAAAAAACTATTTTAAACAATTATTCAAATTTTTGAAAAAATTAATTTTTTAACGAATCTGATCTAAAAATACACTTACCTTACTGTAAATTCTTTAAAAATAATAAACCTGTGGAAAAATGTTTCTAACTTTAATTAATAGACCACTTACCTTTTAAAACTAAGTCCTTACGTCTGCTTTTTTCACGCGCAAAAACCGGAGGCCTTCACGCACGGGCAAAGCTTGAAAAAAGAAAGAATTTCAGTGCGCACGCGCAGACTCCTGCGCGCACGCGTTCGACCTCTGAACCCCTTGGTTCGGAGGAAAGGAAATGCCGGTTTTCCGCGCATGTGCTGTGCATGCTGAAAACTGGCACTTCCATCGGGCCCACGCGTGAGTACCCCGCCCGAACTCAGGTTTGACCTGTTCTCTCAATCACACTATTATTGGAGGTGATAGATCCCAGGTCTCAGTCTGTGTTCATCCATAATTTATTCGTATTTTATTCCGCTTGTTCTGTTCTTTTTTGAAAAATGATAAAATGAGCCACATACAAAGTAAATCCTGAAGAAACTATATCAGGAGTCAGCTAATATAAGGCAGGAGACAGGGAGTGGATAGAACGACAGGAGACAGGGAGTGGATAGAGAGACAGGAGACGGAGTGGATAGTGAGACAGGAGACAGGGAGCGGAAAGTGAAACAAGAGACAGGGACCGGATAGAGTGACAGGAGACGAAGCAGATAGTGAGACAGGAGACAGGGAGCAGATAGAGAAACAGGAGAGAGGGAGCGGAAAGAGCGACAGGAAACAGAGAGCGGATTGAGAAACAGTAGACAGGGAGCGGATGGAGCAACAGGAGACAGGGAGCGGATGGAGAGACAGGAGACAGGGAGCGGAGAGAGAAACAGGAGACAGGGAGTGGATAGTAAGACCGGAGACAGGGAGCGGAGAGTGAGACAGGAGAAAGGGAGCGGATAGTGAAACAGCAGATAGGGAGTGGATAGTGAAACAGGAGAGAAGGAGCGGATAGAGAAACAGGAGACAGGGAGCGGATAGAGAAACAGGAGAGAAGGAGCGGATAGAGAAACAGGAGACAGGGAGCGGATAGTGAAACAGGAGACAGGGAGTGGATAGAGAAACAGGAGACAGGGAGCGGATAGAGAAACAGGAGACGGAGCGGATAGAGAAACAGGAGACGGAGCGGATAGAGAAACAGGAGACAGGGAGCGGATAGAGAAACAGGAGGCAGGGAGCGGATAGAGAAACAGGAGAAAGGGAGCGGATAGAGAAATATGAGACAGGGACCGGATAGTGAGACAGGAGACAGGGAGCGGATAGAGGAACAGGAGACAGGGAGCGGATAGAGAAACATGAGACAGGGAGTGGATAGAGAAACAGGAGATGGAGCGGATAGTGAAACAGGAGACAGGGAGCGGATAGTGAGACAGGAGACAGGGAGCAGATAGAGAAACAGGAGACAGGGAGCGGAAAGTGAAACAGAAGACAGGGAGTGGGTAGTGAGATAGGAGACAGGGAGCAGATAGTGAAACAGGAGACGGAGCGGAGAGTGAAACAGGAGACGGAGCGGAGAGTGAAACAGGAGACAGGGAGCGGATAGAGAAACAGGAGACAGGGAGCGGATAGAGAAACAGGAGACAGGGAGCGGATAGTGAGACAGGAGACAGGGAGTGGATAGAGAAACAGGAGAGAGGGAGCGGATAGAGAAACAGGAGAAAGGGAGCGGATAGAGAAACAGGAGACAGTGAGTGGATAGAGAAACAGGAGAGAGGGAGCGGATAGAGAAACAGGAGACAGGGAGCGAATAGTGAAACAGGAGACAGGGAACGGATAGAGAAACAGGAGACAGGGAGCGGATAGTGAAACAGGAGACAGGGAGCGGATGGAGAAACAGGAGACGGGGAGTGGATAGAGAATCAGGAGACAGGGAGCGGATAGAGAAACAGGAGACAGGGAGCGGATAGAGAAACAGGAGACAGGGAGCGGATAGAGAAACAGGAGACAGGGAGCCGATAGAGAAACAGGAGACGGAGCGGATAGAGAAACTGGAGACAGGGAGCGGATAGTGAAAGAGGAGACAGGGAGAGGATAGTGAGACAGGAGAGGAGCGGATAGAGAAACAGGAGACGGAGCGGATAGAGAAACAGGAGACAGGGAGCGGATAGTGAAACAGGAGACAGGGAGCGGATAGAGAGACAGGAGACAGGGAGCGGATAGTGAAACAGGAGACAGGCAGCGGATAGAGAGACAGGAGACAGGCAGCGGATAGAGAGACCGGAGACAGGGAGGGGATAGTGAAACAGGAGATAGGGAGTGGATAGAGAAACTGGAGACAGGAAGCGGATAGAGAAACAGGAGACAGGGAGCGGAGAGTGAAACAGGAGACAGGGAGCGGATAGTGAAACAGGAGACGGAGCGGATAGAGAAACAGGAGACAGGAAGCGAATAGTGAAACAGGAGACAGGAAGCGAATAGTGAAACAGGAGACAGGGAGTGGCTAGTGAAACAGGAGACAGGGAGCGGATAGAGAAACAGGAGACAGGGAGCGGATAGAGAAACAGGAGAGAGGGAGCGGATAGAGAAACAGGAGACAGGGAGCAGAGAGAGAAACAGGAGACAGGGAGCGGATAGTGAAATAGGAGACAGGGAGCAGATAGAGAAAGAGGAGAGAGGGAGCGGATAGAGAAACAGGAGACAGGGAGCGGATAGAGAAACAGGAGGCAGGGAGCGGAAAGAGAAACAGGAGGCAGGGAGCGGATAGTGAAACAGGAGAGAGGGAGCGGATAGAGAAACAGGAGACAGGGTTCGGATAGCGAATCAGGAGACAGGGAGCGGATACAGAAACAGGAGGCAGGGAGTGGATACGGAAACAGGAGACAGGGAGCGGACAGAGAAACAGGAGACAGGGAGCGGACAGTGAGACAGGAGACAGGGAGCGGATAGTGAAACAGGAGACAGGGAGCGGATAGAGAAACAGGAGACAGGGAGCGGATAGAGAAACAGGAGACAGGGAGCGGATAGTGAGACAGGAGATAGGGAGTGGATAGTGAGACAGGAGACAGGGAGCAGATAGAGCGACAGGAGACAGGGAGCGGATAGTGAGACAGGAGACAGGGAGCGGATAGAGAAACAGGAGACAGGGAGCGGATAGAGAAACAGGAGACAGGGAGCGGACAGAGAAACAGGAGACAGGGAGCGGATAGAGAAACAGGAGACAGGGAGCGGATAGAGAAACAGGAGACTGGGAGTGGATAGAGAAACAGGAGACAGGGAGCGGAGAGTGAAACAGGAGACAGGGAGCGGAGAGTGAGACAGGAGACAGGGAGCGGATAGAGAAAAAGGAGACAGGGAGCGGATAGTGAAACAGGAGACAGGGAGCGGATAGTGAGACAGGAGACAGGGAGCGGATAGAGAAACAGGAGACAGGGAGAGGATAGAGAAACAGGAGACAGGGAGTGGATAGAGAAACAGGAGAGAGGGAGCGGATAGAGAAACAGGAGACAGGGAGCGGAGAGAGAAACAGGAGACAGGGAGCGGATCGAGAAACAGGAGACAGGGAGCGGATAGAGAAACAGGAGAGAGGGAGCGTAGAGCGAAACAGGAGACAGGGAGCGGATAGAGAAACAGGAGACAGGGAGCGGATAGAGAAACAGGAGACAGGGAGCGGATAGAGAACCAGGAGACGGAGCGGATCGTGAAGCAGGAGAGAGGGAGCGGATGGAGAAACAGGAGACAGGGAGCAGATAGAGAAACAGGAGACGGAGCGGATAGAGAAACAGGAGACCGGGAGCAGATAGAGAAACAGGAGACAGGGAGCGGAAAGAGAAACAGGAGACAGGGAGTGGATAGTGAGACAGGAGATAGGGAGCGGATAGTGAAACAGGAGACCGGGAGCGGATAGAAAAACAGGAGACAGGGAGCGGAGAGTGAAACAGGAGGCAGCGAGCGGATAGAGAAACAGGAGACAGGGAGCGGATAGAGAAATAGGAGACAGGGAGCGGATAGAGAAACAGGAGACAGGGAGAGGATAGAGAAACAGGAGACAGGGAGCGGATAGGGAAACAGGAGACAGGGAGTGGATAGATAATCAGGAGACGGAGTGGATAGAGAAACAGGAGAGAGGGAGCGGATAGAGAAACAGGAGACAGGGAGTGGATAGAGAAACAGGAGACAGGGAGCGGATAATGAAACAGGAGACAGGGAGCGGATAGAGAAACAGGAGACAGGGAGCGGATAGTGAAACAGGAGACAGGGAGCGGATAGAGAAACAGGAGACAGGGAGTGGATAGAGAAACAGGAGACAGGGAGCGGATAGTGAAACAGGAGACAGGGAGCGGATAGAGAAACAGAAGGCGGGGTGTGGCTAGATAATCAGGAGACAGGGAGTGGATAGAGAAACAGGAGAGAGGGAGTGGATAGAGAAACAGGAGACAGGGAGCGGATAGAGAAACAGGAGACAGGGAGCGGATATTGAGACAGGAGACAGGGAGCGGATAGAGAAACAGGAGACAGGGAGTGGATAGAGAAACAGGAGATAGGGAGCGGATAGAGAAGCAGGAGACAGGGAGCAGATAGAGAAACAGGAGACGGGGAGTGGATAGAGAAACAGGAGATAGGGAGCGGATAGAGAAACAGGGGACAGGGAGCGGATAGAGAAACAGGAGACGGGGAGTGGATAGAGAATCAGGAGACAGGGAGTGGATAGAGAAACAGGAGACCGGGAGTGGATAGAGAATCAGGAGACAGGGAGTGGATAGAGAAACAGGAGACCGGGAGTGGATAGAGAATCAGGAGACAGGGAGCAGATAGACAAACAGGAGACGGGGAGTGGATAGAGAATCAGGAGACAGGGAGTGGATAGAGAAACAGGAGACAGGGAGCGGATAGAGAAACAGGAGACAGGGAGCGGATAGAGAAACAGGAGACAGGGAGCAGATAGAGAAACAGGAGACGGGGAGTGGATAGAGAATCAGGAGACAGGGAGTGGATAGAGAAACAGGAGACCGGGAGTGGATAGAGAATCAGGAGACAGGGAGCAGATAGACAAACAGGAGACGGGGAGTGGATAGAGAATCAGGAGACAGGGAGTGGATAGAGAAACAGGAGACAGGGAGCGGATAGAGAAACAGGAGACAGGGAGCGGATAGAGAAACAGGAGACAGGGAGCAGATAGAGAAACAGGAGACAGGGAGCGGATAGACAAACAGGAGACAGGGGGCGGATAGAGAAACAGGAGACAGGGAGCAGATAGAGAAACAGGAGAAAGGGAGCGGATAGTGAAACAGGAGGCAGGGAGCGGATAGAGAAACAGGAGGCAGGGAGCGGATAGAGAAACAGGAGAAAGGGAGCGGATAGAGAAATATGAGTCAGGGACCGGATAGTGAGACAGGAGACAGGGAGCGGATAGAGGAACAGGAGACAGGGAGCGGAGAGAGAAACAGGAGACAGGGAGCGGATAGAGAAACAGGAGATGGAGCGGATAGTGAAACAGGAGACAGGGAGCGGATAGTGAGACAGGAGACAGGGAGCAGATAGAGAAACAGGAGACAGGGAGCGGAAAGTGAAACAGAAGACAGGGAGTGGGTAGTGAGATAGGAGACAGGGAGCAGATAGTGAAACAGGAGACGGAGCGGAGAGTGATACAGGAGACGGAACGGAGAGTGAAACAGGAGACAGGGAGCGGATAGAGAAACAGGAGACAGGGAGCGGATAGAGAAACAAGAGACAGGGAGCGGATAGTGAGACAGGAGACAGGGAGTGGATAGAGAAACAGGAGAGAGGGAGCGGATAGAGAAACAGGAGAAAGGGAGCGGATAGAGAAACAGGAGACAGTGTGTGGATAGAGAAACAGGAGAGAGGGAGCGGATAGAGAAACAGGAGACAGGGAGCGAATAGTGAAACAGGAGACAGGGAACGGATAGAGAAACAGGAGACAGGGAGCGTATAGTGAAACAGGAGACAGGGAGCGGATGGAGAAACAGGAGACGGGGAGTGGATAGAGAATCAGGAGACAGGGAGCGGATAGAGAAACAGGAGACAGGGAGCGGATAGAGAAACAGGAGACAGGGAGCGGATAGAGAAACAGGAGACGGAGCGGATAGAGAAACTGGAGACAGGGAGCGGATAGTGAAAGAGGAGACAGGGAGAGGATAGTGAGACAGGAGAGGAGTGGATAGAGAAATGGGAGAAGGAGCGGATAGAGAAACAGGAGACAGGGAGCGGATAGTGAAACAGGAGACAGGGAGCGGATAGAGAGACAGGAGAAAGGGAGCGGATAGTGAAACAGGAGACAGGCAGCGGATAGAGAGACAGGAGACAGGCAGCGGATAGAGAGACCGGAGACAGGGAGGGGATAGTGAAACAGGAGACAGGGAGTGGATAGAGAAACTGGAGACAGGAAGCGGATAGATAAACAGGAGACAGGGAGCGGAGAGTGAAACAGGAGACAGGGAGCGGATAGTGAAACAGGAGACGGAGCGGATAGAGAAACAGGAGACAGGAAGTGAATAGTGAAACAGGAGACAGGGAGCGGCTAGTGAAACAGGAGACAGGGAGCGGATAGAGAAACAGGAGACAGGGAGCGGATAGAGAAACAGGAGAGAGGGAGCGGATAGAGAAACAGGAGACAGGGAGCAGAGAGAGAAACAGGAGACAGGGAGCGGATAGTGAAATAGGAGACAGGGAGCAGATAGAGAAACAGGAGAGAGGGAGCGGATAGAGAAACAGGAGACAGGGAGCGGATAGAGAAACAGGAGGCAGGGAGCGGAAAGAGAAACAGCAGGCAGGGAGCGGATAGTGAAACAGGAGAGAGGGAGCGGATAGAGAAAGAGGAGACAGGGTTCGGATAGCGAATCAGGAGACAGGGAGCGGATAGAGAAACAGGAGAAAGGGAGCGGATAGAGAAATATGAGACAGGGACCGGATAGTGAGACAGGAGACAGGGAGCGGATAGAGGAACAGGAGACAGGGAGCGGATAGAGAAACAGGAGACAGGGAGCGGATAGAGAAACAGGAGATGGAGCGGATAGTGAAACAGGAGACAGGGAGCGGATAGTGAGACAGGAGACAGGGAGCAGATAGAGAAACAGGAGACAGGGAGCGGAAAGTGAAACAGAAGACAGGGAGTGGGTAGTGAGATAGGAGACAGGGAGCAGATAGTGAAACAGGAGACGGAGCGGAGAGTGAAACAGGAGACTGAGCGGAGAGTGAAACAGGAGACAGGGAGCGGATAGAGAAACAGGAGACAGGGAGCGGATAGAGAAACAGGAGACAGGGAGCGGATAGTGAGACAGGAGACAGGGAGTGGATAGAGAAACAGGAGAGAGGGAGCGGATAGAGAAACAGGAGAAAGGGAGCGGATAGAGAAACAGGAGACAGTGAGTGGATAGAGAAACAGGAGAGAGGGAGCGGATAGAGAAACAGGAGACAGGGAGCGAATAGTGAAACAGGAGACAGGGAACGGATAGAGAAACAGGAGACAGGGAGCGGATAGTGAAACAGGAGACAGGGAGCGGATGGAGAAACAGGAGACGGGGAGTGGATAGAGAATCAGGAGACAGGGAGCGGATAGAAAAACAGGAGACGGAGCGGATAGAGAAACAGGAGACAGGGAGCGGATAGAGAAACAGGAGACAGGGAGCGGATAGAGAAACAGGAGACGGAGTGGATAGAGAAACTGGAGACAGGGAGCGGATAGTGAAAGAGGAGACAGGGGGAGGATAGTGAGACAGGAGAGGAGCGGATAGAGAAACAGGAGACGGAGCGGATAGAGAAACAGGAGACAGGGAGCGGATAGTGAAACAGGAGACAGGGAGCGGATAGAGAGACAGGAGACAGGGAGCGGATAGTGAAACAGGAGACAGGCAGCGGATAGAGAGACAGGAGACAGGCAGCGGATAGAGAGACCGGAGACAGGGAGGGGATAGTGAAACAGCAGACAGGGAGTGGATAGAGAAACTGGAGACAGGAAGCGGATAGAGAAACAGGAGACAGGGAGCGGAGAGTGAAACAGGAGACAGGGAGCGGATAGTGAAACAGGAGACGGAGCGGATAGAGAAACAGGAGACAGGAAGCGAATAGTGAAACAGGAGACAGGGAGCGGCTAGTGAAACAGGAGACAGGGAGCGGATAGAGAAACAGGAGACAGGGAGCGGATAGAGAAACAGGAGAGAGGGAGCGGATAGAGAAACAGGAGACAGGGAGCAGAGAGAGAAACAGGAGACAGGGAGCGGATAGTGAAATAGGAGACAGGGAGCAGATAGAGAAACAGGAGAGAGGGAGCGGATCGAGAAACAGGAGACAGGGAGCGGATAGAGAAGCAGGAGGCAGGGAGCGGAAAGAGAAACAGCAGGCAGGGAGCGGATAGTGAAACAGGAGAGAGGGAGCGGATAGAGAAACAGGAGACAGGGTTCGGATAGCGAATCAGGAGACAGGGAGTGGATACAGAAACAGGAGGCAGGGAGTGGATACGGAAACAGGAGACAGGGAGCGGACAGAGAAACAGGAGACAGGGAGCGGACAGTGAGACAGGAGACAGGGAGCGGATAGTGAAACAGGAGACAGGGAGCGGATAGAGAAACAGGAGACAGGGAGCGGATAGAGAAACAGGAGACAGGGAGCGGATAGTGAGACAGGAGATAGGGAGTGGATAGTGAGACAGGAGACAGGGAGCAGATAGAGCGACAGGAGACAGGGAGCGGATAGTGAGACAGGAGACAGGGAGCGGATAGAGAAACAGGAGACAGGGAGCGGATAGAGAAACAGGAGACAGGGAGCGGATAGAGAAACAGGAGACAGGGAGCGGATAGAGAAACAGGAGACAGGGAGCGGATAGAGAAACAGGAGACTGGGAGTGGATAGAGAAACAGGAGACAGGGAGCGGAGAGTGAAACAGGAGACAGGGAGCGGAGAGTGAGACAGGAGACAGGGAGCGGATAGAGAAAAAGGAGACAGGGAGCGGATAGTGAAACAGGAGACAGGGAGCGGATAGTGAGACAGGAGACAGGGAGCGGATAGAGAAACAGGAGACAGGGAGAGGATAGAGAAACAGGAGACAGGGAGTGGATAGAGAAACAGGAGAGAGGGAGCGGATAGAGCAACAGGAGACAGGGAGCGGACAGTGAGACAGGAGACAGGGAGCGGATAGAGAGACAGGGGACAGCGAGCGGATAGTGAGACAGGAGATTGGGAGCGTATGGAGAGACAGGAGACAGGAAGCGGATAGTGAGACAGGAGACAGGGAGCGGATAGAGAGACAGGAGACAGGAAGCGGATAGAGAAACAGGAGACAGGGAGCGGACAGAGAAACAGGAGAGAGGGAGCGGATAGAGAAACAGGAGAAAGGGAGCGGATAGAGAAACAGGAGAGAGGGAGCGGATGGAGAAACAGGAGACAAGGAGCGGAGAGAGAAACAGGAGACAGGGAGCGGATAGAGAAACAGGAGACAGGGAGCGGATAGAGAAACAGGAGAGAGGGAGCGTATAGAGAAACATAAGACAGGGAGCAGATAGAGAAACAGGAGACAGGGAGCGGATCGAGAAACAGGAGACAGGGAGCGGATAGAGAAACAGGAGACAGGGAGCGGATTGGGAAACAGGAGACAGGGAGTGGATAGATAATCAGGAGACGGAGTGGATAGAAAAACAGGAGAGAGGGAGCGGATAGAGAAACAGGAGACAGGGAGCAGATAGAGAAACAGGAGACGGAGCGGATAGAGAAACAGGAGACCGGGAGCAGATAGAGAAACAGGAGACAGGGAGCAGAAAGAGAAACAGGAGACAGGGAGCGGATAGTGAGACAGGAGACTGGGAGTGGATAGTGAGACAGGAGATAGGGAGCGGATAGTGAAACAGGAGACCGGGAGCGGATAGAGAAACAGGAGACAGGGAGCGGAGAGTGAAACAGGAGGCAGCGAGCGGATAGAGAAACAGGAGACAGGGAGCGGATAGAGAAATAGGAGACAGGGAGCGGATAGAGAAACAGGAGACAGGGAGCGGATTGGGAAACAGGAGACAGGGAGTGGATAGATAATCAGGAGACGGAGTGGATAGAAAAACAGGAGAGAGGGAGCGGATAGAGAAACAGGAGACAGGGAGTGGATAGAGAAACAGGAGACAGGGAGCGGATAATGAAACAGGAGACAGGGAGCAGATAGAGAAACAGGAGACAGGGAGCGGATAGTGAAACAGGATACAGGGAGCGGATAGAGAAACAGGAGACAGGGAGCGGATAGAGAAACAGGAGACAGGGAGCGGATAGAGAAACAGGAGACAGGGAGCGGATAGTGAGACAGGAGACAGGGAGTGGATAGAGAAACAGGAGAGAGGGAGCGGATAGAGAAACAGGAGAAAGGGAGCGGATAGAGAAACAGGAGACAGTGAGTGGATAGAGAAACAGGAGAGAGGGAGCGGATAGAGAAACAGGAGACAGGGAGCGAATAGTGAAACAGGAGACAGGGAATGGATAGAGAAACAGGAGACAGGGAGCGGATAGTGAAACAGGAGACAGGGAGCGGATGGAGAAACAGGAGACGGGGAGTGGATAGAGAATCAGGAGACAGGGAGCGGATAGAGAAACAGGAGACGGAGCGGATAGAGAAACAGGAGACAGGGAGCGGATAGAGAAACAGGAGACGGAGCGGATAGAGAAACTGGAGACAGGGAGCGGATAGTGAAAGAGGAGACAGGGAGAGGATAGTGAGACAGGAGAGGAGCGGATAGAGAAACAGGAGACGGAGCGGATAGAGAAACAGGAGACAGGGAGCGGATAGTGAAACAGGAGACAGGGAGCGGATAGAGAGACAGGAGACAGGGAGCGGATAGTGAAACAGGAGACAGGCAGCGGATAGAGAAACTGGAGACAGGAAGCGGATAGAGAAACAGGAGACAGGGAGCGGAGAGTGAAACAGGAGACAGGGAGCGGATAGTGAAACAGGAGACGGAGCGGATAGAGAAACAGGAGACAGGAAGCGAATAGTGAAACAGGAGACAGGGAGCGGCTAGTGAAACAGGAGACAGGGAGCGGATAGAGAAACAGGAGACAGGGAGCGGATAGAGAAACAGGAGAGAGGGAGCGGATAGAGAAACAGGAGACAGGGAGCAGAGAGAGAAACAGGAGACAGGGAGCGGATAGTGAAATAGGAGACAGGGAGCAGATAGAGAAACAGGAGAGAGGGAGCGGATCGAGAAACAGGAGACAGGGAGCGGATAGAGAAGCAGGAGGCAGGGAGCGGAAAGAGAAACAGCAGGCAGGGAGCGGATAGTGAAACAGGAGAGAGGGAGCGGATAGAGAAACAGGAGACAGGGTTCGGATAGCGAATCAGGAGACAGGGAGTGGATACAGAAACAGGAGGCAGGGAGTGGATACGGAAACAGGAGACAGGGAGCGGACAGAGAAACAGGAGACAGGGAGCGGACAGTGAGACAGGAGACAGGGAGCGGATAGTGAAACAGGAGACAGGGAGCGGATAGAGAAACAGGAGACAGGGAGCGGATAGAGAAACAGGAGACAGGGAGCGGATAGTGAGACAGGAGATAGGGAGTGGATAGTGAGACAGGAGACAGGGAGCAGATAGAGCGACAGGAGACAGGGAGCGGATAGTGAGACAGGAGACAGGGAGCGGATAGAGAAACAGGAGACAGGGAGCGGATAGAGAAACAGGAGACAGGGAGCGGATAGAGAAACAGGAGACAGGGAGCGGATAGAGAAACAGGAGACAGGGAGCAGATAGAGAAACAGGAGACTGGGAGTGGATAGAGAAACAGGAGACAGGGAGCGGAGAGTGAAACAGGAGACAGGGAGCGGAGAGTGAGACAGGAGACAGGGAGCGGATAGAGAAAAAGGAGACAGGGAGCGGATAGTGAAACAGGAGACAGGGAGCGGATAGTGAGACAGGAGACAGGGAGCGGATAGAGAAACAGGAGACAGGGAGAGGATAGAGAAACAGGAGACAGGGAGTGGATAGAGAAACAGGAGAGAGGGAGCGGATAGAGCAACAGGAGACAGGGAGCGGACAGTGAGACAGGAGACAGGGAGCGGATAGAGAGACAGGGGACAGCGAGCGGATAGTGTGACAGGAGATTGGGAGCGTATGGAGAGACAGGAGACAGGAAGCGGATAGTGAGACAGGAGACAGGGAGCGGATAGAGAGACAGGAGACAGGAAGCGGATAGAGAAACAGGAGACAGGGAGCGGACAGAGAAACAGGAGAGAGGGAGCGGATAGAGAAACAGGAGAAAGGGAGCGGATAGAGAAACAGGAGAGAGGGAGCGGATGGAGAAACAGGAGACAAGGAGCGGAGAGAGAAACAGGAGACAGGGAGCGGATAGAGAAACAGGAGACAGGGAGCGGATAGAGAAACAGGAGAGAGGGAGCGTATAGAGAAACATAAGACAGGGAGCAGATAGAGAAACAGGAGACAGGGAGCGGATCGAGAAACAGGAGACAGGGAGCTGATAGAGAATCAGGAGACGGAGCGGATCGTGAAGCAGGAGTGAGGGAGCGGATGGAGAAACAGGAGACAGGGAGCAGATAGAGAAACAGGAGACGGAGCGGATAGAGAAACAGGAGACCGGGAGCAGATAGAGAAACAGGAGACAGGGAGTGGAAAGAGAAACAGGAGACAGGGAGCGGATAGTGAGACAGGAGACTGGGAGTGGATAGTGAGACAGGAGATAGGGAGCGGATAGTGAAACAGGAGACCGGGAGCGGATAGAGAAACAGGAGACAGGGAGCGGAGAGTGAAACAGGAGGCAGCGAGCGGATAGAGAAACAGGAGACAGGGAGCGGATAGAGAAATAGGAGACAGGGAGCGGATAGAGAAACAGGAGACAGGGAGCGGATAGAGAAACAGGAGACAGGGAGCGGATTGGGAAACAGGAGACAGGGAGTGGATAGATAATCAGGAGACGGAGTGGATAGAAAAACAGGAGAGAGGGAGCGGATAGAGAAACAGGAGACAGGGAGTGGATAGAGAAACAGGAGACAGGGAGCGGATAATGAAACAGGAGACAGGGAGCGGATAGAGAAACAGGAGACAGGGAGCGGATAGTGAAACAGGATACAGGGAGCGGATAGAGAAACAGGAGACAGGGAGCGGATAGAGAAACAGGAGACAGGGAGCGGATAGAGAAACAGGAGACAGGGAGCGGATAGTGAGACAGGAGACAGGGAGTGGATAGAGAAACAGGAGAGAGGGAGCGGATAGAGAAACAGGAGAAAGGGAGCGGATAGAGAAACAGGAGACAGTGAGTGGATAGAGAAACAGGAGAGAGGGAGCGGATAGAGAAACAGGAGACAGGGAGCGAATAGTGAAACAGGAGACAGGGAATGGATAGAGAAACAGGAGACAGGGAGCGGATAGTGAAACAGGAGACAGGGAGCGGATGGAGAAACAGGAGACGGGGAGTGGATAGAGAATCAGGAGACAGGGAGCGGATAGAGAAACAGGAGACGGAGCGGATAGAGAAACAGGAGACAGGGAGCGGATAGAGAAACAGGAGACGGAGCGGATAGAGAAACTGGAGACAGGGAGCGGATAGTGAAAGAGGAGACAGGGAGAGGATAGTGAGACAGGAGAGGAGCGGATAGAGAAACAGGAGACGGAGCGGATAGAGAAACAGGAGACAGGGAGCGGATAGTGAAACAGGAGACAGGGAGCGGATAGAGAGACAGGAGACAGGGAGCGGATAGTGAAACAGGAGACAGGCAGCGGATAGAGAGACAGGAGACAGGCAGCGGATAGAGAGACCGGAGACAGGGAGGGGATAGTGAAACAGCAGACAGGGAGTGGATAGAGAAACTGGAGACAGGAAGCGGATAGAGAAACAGGAGACAGGGAGCAGAGAGTGAAACAGGAGACAGGGAGCGGATAGTGAAACAGGAGACGGAGCGGATAGAGAAACAGGAGACAGGAAGCGAATAGTGAAACAGGAGACAGGGAGCGGCTAGTGAAACAGGAGACAGGGAGCGGATAGAGAAACAGGAGACAGGGAGCGGATAGAGAAACAGGAGAGAGGGAGCGGATAGAGAAACAGGAGACAGGGAGCAGAGAGAGAAACAGGAGACAGGGAGCGGATAGTGAAATAGGAGACAGGGAGCAGATAGAGAAACAGGAGAGAGGGAGCGGATCGAGAAACAGGAGACAGGGAGCGGATAGAGAAGCAGGAGGCAGGGAGCGGAAAGAGAAACAGCAGGCAGGGAGCGGATAGTGAAACAGGAGAGAGGGAGCGGATAGAGAAACAGGAGACAGGGTTCGGATAGCGAATCAGGAGACAGGGAGTGGATACAGAAACAGGAGGCAGGGAGTGGATACGGAAACAGGAGACAGGGAGCGGACAGAGAAACAGGAGACAGGGAGCGGACAGTGAGACAGGAGACAGGGAGCGGATAGTGAAACAGGAGACAGGGAGCGGATAGAGAAACAGGAGACAGGGAGCGGATAGAGAAACAGGAGACAGGGAGCGGATAGTGAGACAGGAGATAGGGAGTGGATAGTGAGACAGGAGACAGGGAGCAGATAGAGCGACAGGAGACAGGGAGCGGATAGTGAGACAGGAGACAGGGAGCGGATAGAGAAACAGGAGACAGGGAGCGGATAGAGAAACAGGAGACAGGGAGCGGATAGAGAAACAGGAGACAGGGAGCGGATAGAGAAACAGGAGACAGGGAGCGGATAGAGAAACAGGAGACTGGGAGTGGATATAGAGAAACAGGAGACAGGGAGCGGAGAGTGAAACAGGAGACAGGGAGCGGAGAGTGAGACAGGAGACAGGGAGCGGATAGAGAAAAAGGAGACAGGGAGCGGATAATGAAACAGGAGACAGGGAGCGGATAGTGAGACAGGAGACAGGGAGCGGATAGAGAAACAGGAGACAGGGAGAGGATAGAGAAACAGGAGACAGGGAGTGGATAGAGAAACAGGAGAGAGGGAGCGGATAGAGCAACAGGAGACAGGGAGCGGACAGTGAGACAGGAGACAGGGAGCGGATAGAGAGACAGGGGACAGCGAGCGGATAGTGAGACAGGAGATTGGGAGCGTATGGAGAGACAGGAGACAGGAAGCGGATAGTGAGACAGGAGACAGGGAGCGGATAGAGAGACATGAGACAGGAAGCGGATAGAGAAACAGGAGACAGGGAGCGGACAGAGAAACAGGAGAGAGGGAGCGGATAGAGAAACAGGAGAAAGGGAGCGGATAGAGAAACAGGGGAGAGGGAGCGGATGGAGAAACAGGAGACAAGGAGCGGAGAGAGAAACAGGAGACAGGGAGCGGATAGAGAAACAGGAGACAGGGAGCGGATAGAGAAACAGGAGAGAGGGAGCGTATAGAGAAACATAAGACAGGGAGCAGATAGAGAAACAGGAGACAGGGAGCGGATCGAGAAACAGGAGACAGGGAGCTGATAGAGAATCAGGAGACGGAGCGGATCGTGAAGCAGGAGTGAGGGAGCGGATGGAGAAACAGGAGACAGGGAGCAGATAGAGAAACAGGAGACGGAGCGGATAGAGAAACAGGAGACCGGGAGCAGATAGAGAAACAGGAGACAGGGAGCGGATAGAGAAACAGGAGACAGGGAGCGGATAGAGAAACAGGAGACAGGGAGCGGATATTGAGACAGGAGACAGGGAGCAGATAGAGAAACAGGAGACAGGGAGTGGATAGAGAAACAGGAGATAGGGAGCGGATGGAGAAGCAGGAGACAGGGAGCAGATAGAGAAACAGGAGACAGGGAGTGGATAGAGAAACAGGAGATAGGGAGCGGATAGAGAAGCAGGAGGCAGGGAGCAGATAGAGAAACAGGAGACGGGGAGTGGATAGAGAATCAGGAGACAGGGAGTGGATAGAGAAACAGGAGACCGGGAGTGGATAGAGAATCAGGAGACAGGGAGCAGATAGAGAAACAGGAGACGAGGAGTGGATAGAGAATCAGGAGACAGGGAGTGGATAGAGAAACAGGAGACAGGGAGCGGATAGAGAAACAGGAGACAGGGAGCGGATAGAGAAACAGGAGACAGGGAGCAGATAGAGAAACAGGAGACCGGGAGCGGATAGAGAAACAGGAGACAGGGGGCGGATAGAGAAACAGGAGACAGGGAGCAAATGGTGTAGGGGGTTTCTCTTGCTCTTTCTGGTCTCCTGCCAGGCTTCGTGCAATAATTACCCTTGAGTGGTTCGACCCACTCCCCCTACGGTTCTAGACCTTGGACTTAGGTGCAGAGAACAGTAGTGCAGAGAAAGAACTCAGTAGACCAGGTTGAATAGCACGAAATGGATGCTTTTATTTTTAAACAGTTTGAAGCATTACAAAATACATGTCATAGGCACAGATTAAAGTTACTACAATCATGCACAAATTTATGAACTTGACTCTATGGAAATGGGGAACACACGGCACATCGAAAAAGGGGAAACACATTACGATTTCCCTTAACTCCCTCCCCTATACCTAAACTAAGTTTCGACCTGGGGAACTTGGGATCATGCTCACCACTCTCGAAATCGCGAGAAAGGGGGGGTTCGCAGCCTTTTTGGCACCGCTTTCCGTCGTCACGTGGATTTGGAAACTTCTGGCGCAGTCGATATTCTCTCCTCCCTCGAGGCGGTGGGGTAGACCCAGCCTCGATGAGCGCTCGTTAAGGTTGAGATCCACTAAGTCAATTTGGGTTCATGGAGCAGACCCAGATGCAGGCTATGCACTTGGGAGAATCTTGTGGCATCGATCGCCGGTTCTCCAGAGGGTTTCTTCTCCGTCGGCCTGGGTCGTCGATGATCTCCCGACCCCAGTACCCGGGCCACCCTCGTCGTCTTCTCGTCGTGGCCGAGCCTTGTTTGGCTGAACACCGACCACGTTGTCCTTTTACCGAAAGCGTCCGTCTTTAAAAAAACGAAAACGTTTTCATCGATCTGCCGAAGTGGAAGAGGCGCCGATCCGGGCACCATCCGCCCTTCGTTCGTTCCTCGTAGAAGAAAGTTCTTGAAGAAATGGAAGCCTGAAGTCGCCCAACAAGAAGCCGTGGCAGTGAAGAAGAAGTTGTTCAAGTAACCCGAAGTCCGAAGTAACTTAGATGGACTTTCAATCCATAGTTATACTTTTTTGGGACAGTCTTATCTCCCGCCAAATCATAGTCCTGTCTTTGTATTAATTTTGGCGGGCAGAAATCTCTGCAGGGGCGCTTTGTCTTGTAACGGAGCCGGTGATAACTTAAACTGGCCTTCCTGGCCGATAATGTCTTTCAATGTCTTTTGCATTGTCACCGTGGCTCGGTTCGCATATTGATCGGTCCGGACATTTTCCTTGATGGCTGCTAAACGGTTTTTCCTTTGTACGATAAATGGGTATAAGTGTTTTTACATTGTCCGCCCATATCTTGATGGGCCCCATCCTGTACTTATAATCCATTGAATATGTATGCTGTTGCTCTGAGTTTCGGTTCCCAGAGACTGGCTTTCGTGGGCTCACTGTCTTCAATCCACAAGCCTGTCTGGCTTGCAGTAACAGAAATAAAATGGTTCATAAACTGATCACGGGGCCTGGCGGCCATTTTGTATGCCCTTTTATCAAAGGTTTTTCTGTGCAAGCTTACTTTGGTCAATAAACAGTCTCAATTTTATCCAGTTTTCTTGTGTGATTTTTGCTGAAAATTGCGAATCTTACAAGTGCAACAGGAGACAGGGAGCAGATAGAGCGACAGGAGACAGGGAGCGGATAGAGCGACAGGAGACGGGGCGGATAGAGAAACAGGAGACGGAGCGGATAGAGAAACAGGAGACAGGGAGCGGATAGAGAAACATGAGACAGGGAGCGGATAGAGAAATAGGAGACAGGGAGCGGATAGAGAAACAGGAGACGGAGCAGAAAGTGAAACAGGAGACAGGGAGCGGAGAGTGAGTCTGGAGACAAGGAGCAGATAGAGAAACAGGAGACAGGGAGCGGAAAGTGAAACAGGAGACAGGGAGCGGATCGAGAAACAGGAGACAGGGAGCGGATAGAGAAACAGGAGACAGGGAGCGGATAGAGAAACAGGAGACAGGGAGCGGATCGAGAAACAGGAGACAGGGAGCAGATAGTGAAACAGGAGACAGAGCGGATAGAGAAACAGGAGACAGGCAGCGGAAAGAGAGACAGGAGACAGGGAGTGGATAGTGACGGGGAGTGGATAGAGCGACAGGAGACAGGGAGCGGATCGTGAAACAGGAGACAGGGAGCGGATAGAGAAACAGGAGACGGAGCGGATAGTGAAACAGGAGACAGGGAGCGGAAAGAGCAACAGGAGACAGGGAGCGGATAGCGAAACAGGAGACAGGGAGCAGATAGAGAAACAGGAGACAGGAAGCGGATAGAGAAACAGGAGACAGGGAGCAGATAGAGAGACAGGAGACAGGGAGCGGATAGAGAGACAGGCGACAGGGAGCGGAGAGAGAAACAGGAGACAGGGAGTGGATAGTGAAACAGGAGACGGAGCGGATAGAGAAACAGGAGACAGGAAGTGAATCGTGAAACAGGAGACGGAGCGGATAGAGAAACAGGAGACAGGGAGCAGATAGAGAAACAGGAGAGAGGGAGCGGATAGAGAAACAGGAGAAAGGGAGCGGATAGAGAAACAGGAGAGAGGGAGCGGATAGAGAAACAGGAGACAGGGAGCGGAGAGAGAAACAGGAGACAGGGAGCGGATAGAGAAAGAGGAGACAGGGAGCGGATAGAGAAACAGGAGAGAGGGAGCGGATGGAGAAACAGGAGACAGGGAGCGGATCGAGAAACAGGAGACGGAGCGGATAGAGAAACAGGAGACCGGGAGCGGATAGAGAAACAGGAGACAGGGAGCGGACAGAGAAACAGGAGACAGGGAGCGGATAGTGAGACAGGAGACAGGGAGTGGATAGTGAGACAGGAGACAGGGAGCGGATAGTGAAACAGGAGACCGGGAGCGGATAGAGAAACAGGGGACAGGGAGCGGAGAGTGAAACAGGAGGCAGCGAGCGGATAGAGAAACAGGAGACAGGGAGCGGATAGAGAAACAGGAGACAGGGAGCGGATAGAGAAACAGGAGACAGGGAGCGCATAGAGAAACAGGAGACAGGGAGCGGATAGAGAAACAGGAGACAGGGAGTGGATAGATAATCAGGAGACGGAGTGGATAGAGAAGCAGGAGACTGGGAGCGGATAGAGAAACATGAGACATGGAGCGAACAGAGAAATAGGAGACAGGGAGCGGATAGAGAAACAGGAGACAGGCAGCGGATAGAGAAACAGGAGACAGGGAGCGGATAGAGAAACAGGAGACGGAGCAGATATTGAATGAGGAGACAGGGAGCGGATAGTGAGACAGGAGACAGGGAGCGGATAGAGAAACAGGAGACAGGGAGCGGATGAAGAGACAGGAGACAGGGAGCTGATGGAGAGACAGGAGACAGGGAGCTGATAGAGAAACAGGAGACAGGGAGCTGATGGAGAGAAAGGAGACAGGGAGCGGATTGAGAAACAGGAGAGAGGGTGCAGAGAGTGAAACAGGAGACAGGGAGTGGATAGAGAAACAGGAGACAGGGAGCGGATAGAGAAACAGGAGAGATGGAGCGGAGAATGAAACAGGAGACAGGGAGTGGATAGAGAAACAGGAGACAGGGAGCTGATGGGGAGACCGGAGACAGGGAACTGATAGAGAAACAGGAGTCAGGGAGTGGATAGAGAAACAGGAGAAAGGGAGCGGATGGAGAGACAGGAGACGGGGAGCTGATAGAGAAACAGGAGACAGGGAGCGGATAGAGAAACAGGAGACAGGGAGCGGATAGAGAAACAGGAGACTGGGAGCGGTGAGAGAAACAGGAGAGAGGGAGTGGATAGAGAAACAGGAGACAGGGAGCGGATAGAGAAACAGGAGATGGAGCGGATAGAGAAACAGGAGACAGGGAGTGGATAGCGAGAGAGGAGACAGGGAGCTGATAGAGAAACAGGAGACAGGGAGCGGATAGCGAGACTGGAGACAGGGAGCTGATAGAGAAACAGGAGACAGGGAGCCGATAGTGAGACAGGAGACAGGGAGCGGATGGAGAGACAGGGGACAGGGAGCGGATAGAGAAACAGGAGAATGGGAGCGGATAGAGAAACAGGAGACAGGGAGCGGATAGCGAGACAGGAGACAGGGAGCTGATAGAGAAACAGGAGAATGGGAACGGATAGAGAAAGAGGAGAAAGGGAGCTGATAGAGAAACAAGAGACAGGGAGCGGATAGAGAAACAGGAAACGGGGCTGATAGAGAAACAGGAGACAGGGAGCGGATGGAGAGACAGGAGATAGGGAGCGGATAGAGAAACAGGAGACAGGAAGCGGATAGAGAAACAGGAGACAGGGAGCGGATAGAGAAACAGGAGACGGGGAGTGGATAGTGAAACAGGAGACAGGGAGCGGATAGAGAAACAGGAGACAGGGAGCGGATAGAGAAACAGGGGACAGGGAGCGGATAGAGAAACAAGAGACAGGGAGTGGATAGAGAAACAGGAGACAGGGAGTGGATAGAGAAACAGGAGACAGGGAGCAGATAGAGAGACAGGAGACAGGGAGCGGATAGAGAAACAGGAGACAGGAAGCGGATAGAGAAAGAGGAGACAGGGAGCGGACAGAGAAACAGGAGAGAGGGAGCGGATGGAGAAACAGGAGACAGGGAGCGGATCGAGAAACAGGAGACGGAGCGGATAGAGAAAAAGGAGACCGGGAGCGGATAGAGAAACAGGAGACAGGGAGCGGATAGAGAAACAGGAGACATGGAGCGGATAGAGAAACAGGAGACGGAGCGGATAGTGAAACAGGAGACAGGGAGCGGAAAGAGCAACAGGAGACAGGGAGCGGATAGCGAAACAGGAGACAGGGAGCAGATAGAGAAACAGGAGACAGGAAGCGGATAGAGAAACAGGAGACAGGGAGCAGATAGAGAGACAGGAGACAGGCAGCGGATAGAGAGACAGGCGACAGGGAGCGGAGAGAGAAACAGGAGACAGGGAGCGGATAGTGAAACAGGAGACGGAGCGGATAGAGAAACAGGAGACAGGAAGTGAATCGTGAAACAGGAGACGGAGCGGATAGAGAAACAGGAGACAGCAGCAGATAGAGAAACAGGAGAGAGGGAGCGGATAGAGAAACAGGAGAAAGGGAGCGGATAGAGAAACAGGAGAGAGGGAGCGGATAGAGAAACAGGAGACAGGGAGCGGAGAGAGAAACAGGAGACAGGGAGCGGATAGAGAAAGAGGAGACAGGGAGCGGATAGAGAAACAGGAGAGAGGGAGCGGATGGAGAAACAGGAGACAGGGAGCGGATCGAGAAACAGGAGACGGAGCGGATAGAGAAACAGGAGACCGGGAGCGGATAGAGAAACAGGAGACAGGGAGCGGACAGAGAAACAGGAGACAGGGAGCGGATAGTGAGACAGGAGACAGGGAGTGGATAGTGAGACAGGAGACAGGGAGCGGATAGTGAAACAGGAGACCGGGAGCGGATAGAGAAACAGGGGACAGGGAGCGGAGAGTGAAACAGGAGGCAGCGAGCGGATAGAGAAACAGGAGACAGGGAGCGGATAGAGAAACAGGAGACAGGGAGCGGATAGAGAAACAGGAGACAGGGAGCGCATAGAGAAACAGGAGACAGGGAGCGGATAGTGAAACAGGAGACAGGGAGTGGATAGATAATCAGGAGACGGAGTGGATAGAGAAGCAGGAGACTGGGAGCGGATAGTGAAACAGGAGACAGGGAGCGGATAGAGAAATAGGAGACAGGGAGCAGATAGAGAAACAGGAGACTTGGAGCGAATAGAGAAACAGGAGACAGGGAGCGGATAGAGAAACAGGAGACAGGCAGCGGATAGAGAAACAGGAGACAGGGAGCGGATAGAGAAACAGGAGACGGAGCAGATATTGAATGAGGAGACAGGGAGCGGATAGTGAGACAGGAGACAGGGAGCGGATAGAGAAACAGGAGACAGGGAGCGGATGAAGAGACAGGAGACAGGGAGCTGATGGAGAGACAGGAGACAGGGAGCTGATAGAGAAACAGGAGACAGGGAGCTGATGGAGAGACAGGAGACAGGGAGCGGATTGAGAAACAGGAGAGAGGGTGCAGAGAGTGAAACAGGAGACAGGGAGTGGATAGAGAAACAGGAGACAGGGAGCGGATAGAGAAACAGGAGAGATGGAGCGGAGAATGAAACAGGAGACAGGGAGTGGATAGAGAAACAGGAGACAGGGAGCTGATGGGGAGACCGGAGACAGGGAACTGATAGAGAAACAGGAGTCAGGGAGTGGATAGAGAAACAGGAGAAAGGGAGCGGATGGAGAGACAGGAGACGGGGAGCTGATAGAGAAACAGGAGACAGGGAGCGGATAGAGAAACAGGAGACAGGGAGCGGATAGAGAAACAGGAGACGGGGAGCGGATAGAGAAACAGGAGACAGGGAGCGGTGAGAGAAACAGGAGAGAGGGAGTGGATAGAGAAACAGGAGACAGGGAGCGGATAGAGAAACAGGAGATGGAGCGGATAGAGAAACAGGAGACAGGGAGCGGATAGCGAGAGAGGAGACAGGGAGCTGATGGAGAAACAGGAGACAGGGAGCGGATAGCGAGACAGGAGACAGGGAGCTGATAGAGAAACAGGAGACAGGGAGCCGATAGTGAGACAGGAGACAGGGAGCGGATGGAGAGACAGGAGACAGGGAGCAGATAGAGAAACAGGAGAATGGGAGCGGATAGAGAAACAGGAGACAGGGAGCGGATAGCGAGACAGGAGACAGGGAGCTGATAGAGAAACAGGAGAATGGGAGCGGATAGAGAAACAGGAGAAAGGGAGCGGATAGAGAAACAAGAGACAGGGTGCGGATAGAGAAACAGGAAACGGGGCTGATAGAGAAACAGGAGACAGGGAGCGGATGGAGAGACAGGAGATAGGGAGCGGATAGAGAAACAGGAGACAGGAAGCGGATAGATAAACAGGAGACAGGGAGCGGATAGAGAAACAGGAGACGGGGAGTGGATAGTGAAACAGGAGACAGGGAGCGGATAGAGAAACAGGAGACAGGGAGCGGATAGAGAAACAGGGGACAGGGAGCGGATGGAGAAACAAGAGACAGGGAGCGGATAGAGAAACAGGAGACAGGGAGTGGATAGAGAAACAGGAGACAGGGAGCGGATAGAGAGACAGGAGACAGGGAGCGGATAGAGAAACAGGAGACAGGAAGCGGATAGAGAAAGAGGAGACAGGGAGCGGATAGAGAAACAGGAGTGAGGGAGCGGATGGAGAAACAGGAGACAGGGAGCGGATCGAGAAACAGGAGACGGAGCGGATAGAGAAACAGGAGACCGGGAGCGGATAGTGAAACAGGAGACAGGGAGCGGATAGAGAAACAGGAGACGGAGCGGATAGAGAAACAGGAGACAGGGAGCGGATAGTGAAACAGGAGACAGGGAGCGGATAGAGGAACAGGAGACAGGGAGCGGATAGAGAAACAGGAGACAGGGAGTGGATAGAGAAAAAGGAGACAGGGAGCGGATAGAGAAACAGGAGACAGGGAGCAGATAGAGAAACAGGAGACAGGGAGCGGATAGTGAAACGGGAGAGAGGGAGCGGATGGAGAAACAGGAGACGGAGCGCATAGTGAAGCAGGAGACAGGGAGCGGATAGTGAAACAGGAGACCGGGAGCGGATAGTGAAACAGGAGACAGGGAGCGGATAGAGATACAGGAGACAGGGAGCGGATAGTGAGACAGGAGACGGAGCGGATAGAGAAACAGGAGACAGGGGCGGATAGAGAAACAGGAGACCCAGAGCGGATAGTGAGACTGGAGGTGGTGCGGATAGAGAAACAGGAGAATGGGAGCGGATAGAGAAACAGGAGACAGGGAGCGGATAGTGAGACAGGAGACAGAGCGGATAGAGAAACAGGAGACAGGGAGAGGATAGAGAAACAGGAGACAGGGAGCGGATAGAGAAACAGGAGACAGGGAGCGGATAGTGCAACAGTAGACAGGGAGCAGATAGAGCGACAGGAGACAGGGAGCGGATAGAGCGACAGGAGACGGGGCGGATAGAGAAACAGGAGGCGGAGCGGATAGAGAAACAGGAGACAGGGAGCGGATAGAGAAACATGAGACAGGGAGCGGATAGAGAAATAGGAGACAGGGAGCGGGTAGAGAAACAGGAGACGGAGCGGAAAGTGAAACAGGAGACAGGGAGCGGAGAGTGAGTCTGGAGACAAGGAGCAGATAGAGAAACAGGAGATAGGGAGCGGAAAGTGAAACAGGAGACAGGGAGCGGATGGAGAAACAGGAGACAGGGAGCGGATAGAGAAACAGGAGAAAGGGAGCGGATAGAGAAACAGGAGACAGTGAGTGGATAGAGAAACAGGAGAGAGGGAGCAGATAGAGAAACAGGAGACAGGGAGCGGATAGAGAAACAGGAGACAGGGAGCGGATAGAGAAACAGGAGACAGGGAGCGGATAGTGAAACAGGAGACAGAGCGGATAGAGAAACAGGAGACAGGCAGCGGAAAGAGAGACAGGAGACAGGGAGCGGATAGTGACGGGGAGTGGATAGAGCGACAGGAGACAGGGAGCGGCTAGTGAAACAGGAGACAGGGAGCGGATAGAGAAACAGGAGACGGAGCGGATAGTGAAACAGGAGACAGGGAGCGGAAAGAGCAACAGGAGACAGGGAGCGGATAGCGAAACAGGAGACAGGGAGCAGATAGAGAAACAGGAGACAGGAAGCGGATAGAGAAACAGGAGACAGGGAGCAGATAGAGAGACAGGAGACAGGGAGCGGATAGAGAGACAGGCGACAGGGAGCGGAGAGAGAAACAGGAGACAGGGAGCGGATAGTGAAACAGGAGACGGAGCGGATAGAGAAACAGGAGACAGGAAGTGAATCGTGAAACAGGAGACGGAGCGGATAGAGAAACAGGAGACAGGGAGCAGATAGAGAAACAGGAGAGAGGGAGCGGATAGAGAAACAGGAGAAAGGGAGCGGATAGAGAAACAGGAGAGAGGGAGCGGATAGAGAAACAGGAGACAGGGAGCGGAGAGAGAAACAGGAGACAGGGAGCGGATAGAGAAAGAGGAGACAGGGAGCGGATAGAGAAACAGGAGAGAGGGAGCGGATGGAGAAACAGGAGACAGGGAGCGGATCGAGAAACAGGAGACGGAGCGGATAGAGAAACAGGAGACCGGGAGCGGATAGAGAAACAGGAGACAGGGAGCGGACAGAGAAACAGGAGACAGGGAGCGGATAGTGAGACAGGAGACAGGGAGTGGATAGTGAGACAGGAGACAGGGAGCGGATAGTGAAACAGGAGACCGGGAGCGGATAGATAAACAGGGGACAGGGAGCGGAGAGTGAAACAGGAGGCAGCGAGCGGATAGAGAAACAGGAGACAGGGAGCGGATAGAGAAACAGGAGACAGGGAGCGGATAGAGAAACAGGAGACAGGGAGCGCATAGAGAAACAGGAGAGAGGGAGCGGATAGTGAAACAGGAGACAGGGAGTGGATAGATAATCAGGAGACGGAGTGGATAGAGAAGCAGGAGACTGGGAGCGGATAGTGAAACAGGAGACAGGGAGCGGATAGAGAAATAGGAGACAGGGAGCAGATAGAGAAACAGGAGACATGGAGCGAACAGAGAAACAGGAGACAGGGAGCGGATAGAGAAACAGGAGACAGGCAGCGGATAGAGAAACAGCAGACAGGGAGCGGATAGAGAAACAGGAGACGGAGCAGATATTGAATGAGGAGACAGGGAGCGGATAGTGAGACAGGAGACAGGGAGCGGATAGAGAAACAGGAGACAGGGAGCGGATGAAGAGACAGGAGACAGGGAGCTGATGGAGAGACAGGAGACAGGGAGCTGATAGAGAAACAGGAGACAGGGAGCTGATGGAGAGACAGGAGACAGGGAGCGGATTGAGAAACAGGAGAGAGGGTGCAGAGAGTGAAACAGGAGACAGGGAGTGGATAGAGAAACAGGAGAGAGGGAGCGGATAGAGAAACAGGAGAGATGGAGCGGAGAATGAAACAGGAGACAGGGAGTGGATAGAGAAACAGGAGACAGGGAGCTGATGGGGAGACCGGAGACAGGGAACTGATAGAGAAACAGGAGTCAGGGAGTGGATAGAGAAACAGGAGAAAGGGAGCGGATGGAGAGACAGGAGACGGGGAGCTGATAGAGAAACAGGAGACAGGGAGCGGATAGAGAAGCAGGAGACAGGGAGCGGATAGAGAAACAGGAGACGGGGAGCGGATAGAGAAACAGGAGACAGGGAGCGGTGAGAGAAACAGGAGATGGAGCGGATAGAGAAACAGGAGACAGGGAGTGGATAGCGAGAGAGGAGACAGGGAGCTGATAGAGAAACAGGAGAAAGGGAGCGGATAGCGAGACAGGAGACAGGGAGCTGATAGAGAAACAGGAGACAGGGAGCCGATAGTGAGACAGGAGACAGGGAGCGGATGGAGAGACAGCAGACAGGGAGCGGATAGAGAAACAGGAGAATGGGAGCGGATAGAGAAACAGGAGACAGGGAGTGGATAGCAAGACAGAAGACAGGGAGCTGATAGAGAAACAGGAGAATGGGAGCGGATAGAGAAACAGGAGAAAGGGAGCGGATAGAGAAACAAGAGACAGGGAGCGGATAGAGAAACAGGAAACGGGGCTGATAGAGAAACAGGAGACAGGGAGCGGATGGAGAGACAGGAGATAGGGAGCGGATAGAGAAACAGGAGACAGGATGCGGATAGAGAAACAGGAGACAGGGAGCGGATAGAGAAACAGGAGACGGGGAGTGGATAGTGAAACAGGAGACAGGGAGCGGATAGAGAAACAGGAGACAGGGAGCGGATAGAGAAACAGGGGACAGGGAGCGGATAGAGAAACAAGAGACAGGGAGCGGATAGAGAAACAGGAGACAGGGAGTGGATAGAGAAACAGGAGACAGGGAGCGGATAGAGAGACAGGAGACAGGGAGCGGATAGAGAAACAGGAGACAGGAAGCGGATAGAGAAAGAGGAGACAGGGAGCGGATAGAGAAACAGGAGAGAGGGAGCGGATGGAGAAACAGGAGACAGGGAGCGGATCGAGAAAGAGGAGACGGAGCGGATAGAGAAACAGGAGACCGGGAGCGGATAGAGAAACAGGAGACAGGGAGCGGACAGAGAAACAGGAGACAGGGAGCGGATAGTGAGACAGGAGACAGGGAGTGGATAGTGAGACAGGAGACAGGGAGCGGATAGTGAAACAGGAGACCGGGAGCGGATAGAGAAACAGGGGACAGGGAGCAGAGAGTGAAACAGGAGGGAGCGAGCGGACAGAGAAACAGGAGACAGGGAGCGGATAGAGAAACAGGAGAAAGGGAGCGGATAGAGAAACAGGAGACAGGGAGCGCATAGAGAAACAGGAGACAGGGAGCGGATAGTGAAACAGGAGACAGGGAGTGGATAGATAATCAGGAGACGGAGTGGATAGAGAAACAGGAGACTGGGAGCGGATAGTGAAACAGGAGACAGGGAGCGGATAGAGAAATAGGAGACAGGGAGCAGATAGAGAAACAGGAGACATGGAGCGAATAGAGAAACAGGAGACAGGGAGCGGATAGAGAAACAGGAGACAGGCAGCGGATAGAGAAACAGGAGACAGGGAGCGGATAGAGAAACAGGAGACGGAGCAGATATTGAAAGAGGAGACAGGGAGCGGATAGTGAGACAGGAGACAGGGAGCGGATAGAGAAACAGGAGACAGGGAGCGGATGAAGAGACAGGAGACAGGGAACTGATGGAGAGACAGGAGACAGGGAGCTGATAGAGAAACAGGAGACAGGGAGCTGATGGAGAGACAGGAGACAGGGAGCGGATTGAGAAACAGGAGAGAGGGTGCAGAGAGTGAAACAGGAGACAGGGAGTGGATAGAGAAACAGGAGACAGGGAGCGGCTAGAGAAACAGGAGAGATGGAGCGGAGAATGAAACAGGAGACAGGGAGTGGATAGAGAAACAGGAGACAGGGAGCTGATGGGGAGACCGGAGACAGGGAACTGATAGAGAAACAGGAGTCAGGGAGTGGATAGAGAAACAGGAGAAAGGGAGCGGATGGAGAGACAGGAGACGGGGAGCTGATAGAGAAACAGGAGACAGGGAGCGGATAGAGAAACAGGAGACAGGGAGCGGATAGAGAAACAGGAGACGGGGAGCGGATAGAGAAACAGGAGACAGGGAGCGGTGAGAGAAACAGGAGAGAGGGAGTAGATAGAGAAACAGGAGACAGGGAGCGGATAGAGAAACAGGAGATGGAGCGGATAGAGAAACAGGAGACAGGGAGCGGATAGCGAGAGAGGAGACAGGGAGCTGATAGAGAAACAGGAGACAGGGAGCGGATAGCGAGACAGGAGACAGGGAGCTGATAGAGAAACAGGAGACAGGGAGCCGATAGTGAGACGGGAGACAGGGAGCGGATGGAGGGACAGGAGACAGGGAGCGGATAGAGAAACAGGAGAATGGGAGCGGATAGAGAAACAGGAGACTGGGAGCGGATAGCGAGACAGGAGACAGGGAGCTGATAGAGAAACAGGAGAATGGGAGCGGATAGAGAAACAGGAGAAAGGGAGCGGATAGAGAAACAAGAGACAGGGAGCGGATAGAGAAACAGGAAACGGGGCTGATAGAGAAACAGGAGACAGGGAGCGGATGGAGAGACAGGAGATAGGGAGCGGATAGAGAAACAGGAGACAGGAAGCGGATAGAGAAACAGGAGACAGGGAGCGGATAGAGAAACAGGAGACGGGGAGTGGATAGTGAAACAGGAGACAGGGAGCGGATAGAGAAACAGGAGACAGGGAGCGGATAGAGAAACAGGGGACAGGGAGCGGATAGAGAAACAAGAGACAGGGAGCGGATAGAGAAACAGGAGACAGGGAGTGGATAGAGAAACAGGAGACAGGGAGCGGATAGAGAGACAGGAGACAGGGAGCGGATAGAGACACAGGAGACAGGAAGCGGATAGAGAAACAGGAGACAGGGAGCGGATAGAGAACCAGGAGACCGGGAGCGGATAGTGAAACAGGAGACAGGGAGCGGATAGAGAAACAGGAGACAGGGAGCGTATAGAGAAACAGGAGACAGGGAGCGGATAGAGAAACAGGAGACAGGGAGCGGATAGAGAAACAGGAGACAGGGAACGGATAGAGAAACAGGAGACAGGGAGCGGATAGAGAAACAGGAGACAGGGAGCGGATAGTGAAACAGGAGAAAGGGAGCAGATAGAGAAACAGGAGACATGGAGCGGAGAGTGAAACAGGAGACAGGGAGCGGATAGAGAAACAGGAGACAGGGTGCAGATAATGATCCAGGAGACAGGGAACGGGGAGTGAAACAGGAGAAAGGGAGCGGATAGAGAAACAGGAGACATGTAGCGGAGAGTGAAACAGGAGACAGGGGGCGGATAGAGAAACAGGAGACAGGGAGCAAATGGAGAGACAGGAGACAGGGAGCGGATAGAGAAACAGGAGACAGGGAGCGGATAGAGAAACAGGAGACAGGGAGCGGATGGAGAGACAGGAGACAGGGAGCTGATAGTGAGACAGGAGACAGGGAGCGGATAGAGAGACAGGAGACAGGGAGCTGATAGAGAAACAGGAGACGGAGCGGATAGAGCAACAGGAGACAGGGAGCTGATAGAGAAACAGAAGACAGGGAGCGGATAGAGCGACAGGAGACAGGGAGCGGATAGAGAAACAGGAGACGGAGCGGATAGAGAGACAGGAGACAGGGAGCTGATAGAGAAACAGGAGACAGGGAGGGGATAGAGAGACAGGAGACAGCGAGCTGATAGAGAAACAGGAGACAGGGAGCGGATGGAGAGACAGGAGACAGGGAGCGGAGAGGGAAACAGGAGACAGGAAGCGGATAGAGAAACAGGAGACAGGGAGCGGATAGAGAAACAGGAGACGGGGAGTGGATAGAGAAACAGGAGACAGGGAGCGGATAGAGAAACAGGAGACAGGGAGCGGATAGAGAGACAGGAGACAGGGAGCGGATAGAGCGACAGGAGACAGGGAGCGGATAGAGAAACAGTAGACGGAGCGGATAGAGAGACAGGAGACAGGGAGCTGATAGAGAAACAGGAGACAGGGAGGGGATCGAGAGACAGGAGACAGCGAGCTGATAGAGAAACAGGAGACAGGGAGCGGATGGAGAGACAGGAGACAGGGAGCGGATAGAGAAACAGGAGACAGGAAGCGGATAGAGAAACAGGAGACAGGGAGCGGATAGAGAAACAGGAGACGGGGAGCGGATAGTGAAACAGGAGACAGGGAGCGGATAGAGAAACAGGAGACAGGGAGCGGATAGAGAAACAGGGGACAGGGAGCGGATAGAGAAACAGGAGACAGGGAGTGGATAGAGAAACAGGAGACAGGGAGCGGATAGAGAAACAGGAGACAGGGAGCGGATAGAGAGACAGGAGACAGGGAGCGGATAGAGAGACAGGAGAATGGGAGCAGATAGAGAAACAGGAGACAGGAAGCGGATAGAGAAACAGGAGACAGGGAGCGGATAGAGAACCAGGAGACGGGGAGTGGATAGTGAAACAGGAGACAGGGAGCGGATAGAGAAACAGGAGACAGGGAGCGTATAGTGAAACAGGAGACAGGGAGCGGATAGAGAAACAGGAGACAGGGAGCAGATAGAGAACCAGGAGACGGGGAGCGGATCGTGAAACAGGAGACAGGGAGCGGATAGAGAAACAGGAGACAGGGAGCGGATAGAGAAACAGGAGACAGGGAGCGGATAGAGAAACAGTAGACAGGGAGCGGATAAAGAACCAGGAGACAGGGTGCAGATAAAGAACCAGGAGACAGGGAGCGGATAGTGAAACAGGAGAAAGGGAGCGGATAGAGAAACAGGAGACATGGAGCAGAGAGTGAAACAGGAGACATGGAGCGGATAGAGAAACAGGAGACAGGGAGCGAATGGAGAGACAGGAGACAGGGAGCGGATAGAGAAACAGGAGACAGGGAGCGGATAGAGAAACAGGAGGCAGGGAGCGGATGGAGAGACAGGAGACAGGGAGCTGATAGTGAGACAGGAGACAGGGAGTAGATAGAGAGACAGGAGACAGGGAGCTGATAGAGAAACAGGAGACGGAGCGGATAGAGCAACAGGAGAGAGGGAGCTGATCGAGAAACAGGAGACAGGGAGCGGATAGAGCCACAGGAGACAGGGAGCGGATAGAGAAACAGGAGCTGGAGCAGATAGAGAGACAGGAGACAGGGATCTGATAGAGAAACAGGAGACAGGGAGCGGATAGAGAGACAGGAGACAGCGAGCTGATAGAGAAACAGGAGAAAGGGAGCGGATAGAGAAACAGGAGACAGGGAGCGGATAGAGAAAAAGGAGACAGGGAGCGGATAGAGAAACAGGAGACAGGGAGCGGATAGTGAAACAGGAGACAGAGCGGATAGAGAAACAGGAGACAGGCAGTGGAAAGAGAGACAGGAGACAGGGAGCGGATAGTGATGGGGAGTGGATAGAGCGACAGGAGAGAGGTGGCGGATAGTGAAACAGGAGACAGGGAGCGAATAGAGAAACAGGAGACGGAGCGGATAGTGAAACAGGAGACAGGGAGCGGATAGAGCAACAGGAGACAGGGAGCGGATAGCGAAACAGGAGACAGGGAGCAGATAGAGAAACAGGAGACAGGAAGCGGATAGAGAAACAGGAGACAGGGAGCAGATAGAGAGACAGGAGACGGAGCGGATAGAGAGACAGGCGACAGGGAGCGGAGAGAGAAACAGGAGACAGGGAGCGGATAGTGAAACAGAAGACGGAGCGGATAGAGAAACAGGAGACAGGAAGCGAATCGTGAAACAGGAGACGGAGCGGATAGAGAAACAGGAGACAGGGAGCAGATAGAGAAACAGGAGAGAGGGAGCGGATAGAGAAACAGGAGAAAGGGAGCAGATAGAGAAACAGGAGAGAGGGAGCGGATAGAGAAACAGGAGACAGGGAGCGGAGAGAGAAACAGGAGACAGGGAGCGGATAGAGGAAGAGGAGACAGGGAGCGGATAGAGAAACAGGAGAGAGGGAGCGGATGGAGAAACAGGAGACAGGGAGCGGATCGAGAAACAGGAGACGGAGCGGATAGAGAAACAGGAGACCGGGAGCGGATAGAGAAACAGGAGACAGGGAGCGGACAGAGAAACAGGAGACAGGGAGCGGATAGTGAGACAGGAGACAGGGAGTGGATAGTGAGACAGGAGACAGGGAGCGGATAGTGAAACAGGAGACCGGGAGCGGATAGAGAAACAGGAGACAGGGAGCGGAGAGTGAAACAGGAGGCAGCGAGCGGATAGAGAAACAGGAGACAGGGAGCGGATAGAGAAACAGGAGACAGGGAGTGGATAGATAATCAGGAGACGGAGTGGATAGAGAAACAGGAGACTGGGAGCGGATAGTGAAACAGGAGACAGGGAGCGGATAGAGAAAGAGGAGACAGGGAGCAGATAGAGAAACAGGAGACATGAAGCGGATAGAGAAACAGGAGACAGGGAGCGGATAGAGAAAGAGGAGACAGGGAGCGGATAGAGAAACAGGTGACAGGGAGCGGATAGAGAAACAGGAGACAGGGAGTGGATAGATAATCAGGAGACGGAGTGGATAGAGAAACAGGAGATTGGGAGCGGATAGTGAAACAGGAGACAGGGAGCGGATAGAGAAATAGGAGACAGGGAGCAGATAGAGAAACAGGAGATTGGGAGCGGATAGTGAGACAGGAGACAGGGAGCGGATAGAGAAACAGGAGACAGGGAGCGGATGAAGAGACAGGAGACAGGGAGCTGATGGAGAGACAGGAGACAGGGAGCTGATAGAGAAACAGGAGACAGGGAGCTGATGGAGAGACAGGAGACAGGGAGCGGATTGAGAAACAGGAGAGAGGGTGCAGAGAGTGAAACAGGAGACAGAGAGTGGATAGAGAAACAGGAGACAGGGAGCGGATAGAGAAACAGGAGAGATGGAGCGGAGAATGAAACAGGAGACAGGGAGTGGATAGAGAAACAGGAGACAGGGAGCTGATGGGGAGACCGGAGACAGGGAACTGATAGAGAAACAGGAGTCAGGGAGTGGATAGGGAAACAGGAGAAAGGGAGCGGATGGAGAGACAGGAGACGGGGAGCTGATAGAGAAACAGGAGACAGGGAGCAGATAGAGAAACAGGAGACAGGGAGCGGATAGAGAAACAGGAGACGGGGAGCGGATGGAGAAACAGGAGACAGGGAGCGGATAGAGAAACAGGAGAGAGGGAGTGGATAGAGAAACAGGAGACAGGGAGCGGATGGAGAAACAAGAGATGGAGCGGATAGAGAAACAGGAGACAGGGAGCGGATAGCGAGAGAGGAGACAGGGAGCTGATAGAGAAACAGGAGACAGGGAGCGGATAGCGAGACAGGAGACAGGGAGCTGATAGAGAAACAGGAGACAGGGAGCGGATAGTGAGACAGGAGACAGGGAGCGGATGGAGAGACAGGAGACAGGGAGCGGATAGAGAAACAGGAGAATGGGAGCGGATAGAGAAACAGGAGACAGGGAGCGGATAGCGAGACAGGAGACAGGGAGCTGATAGAGAAACAGGAGAATGGGAGCGGATAGAGAAACAGGAGAAAGGGAGCGGATAGAGAAACAAGAGACAGGGAGCGGATAGAGAAACAGGAAACGGGGCTGATAGAGAAACAGGAGACAGGGAGCGGATGGAGAGACAGGAGATAGGGAGTGGATAGAGAAACAGGAGACAGGAAGCGGATAGAGAAACAGGAGACAGGGAGCGGATAGAGAAACAGGAGACGGGGAGTGGATGGTGAAACAGGAGACACGGAGCGGATAGAGAAACAGGAGACAGGGAGCGGATAGAGAAACAGGGGACAGGGAGCGGATAGAGAAACAAGAGACAGGGAGCGGATAGAGAAACAGGAGACAGGGAGTGGATAGAGAAACAGGAGACAGGGAGCGGATAGAGAGACAGGAGACAGGGAGCGGATAGAGAAACAGGAGACAGGAAGCGGATAGAGAAACAGGAGACAGGGAGCGGATAGAGAACCAGGAGACGGGGTGCGGATAGTGAAACAGGAGACAGGGAGCGGATAGAGAAACAGGAGACAGGGAGCGTATAGAGAAACAGGAGACAGGGAGCGGATAGAGAAACAGGAGACAGGGAGTGGATAGAGAAACAGGAGACAGGGAGCGGATAGAGAAACAGGAGACAGGGAGCGGATAGAGAAACAGGAGACAGGGAGCGGATAGTGAAACAGGAGAAAGGGAGCAGATAGAGAAACAGGAGACATGGAGCGGAGAGTGAAACAGGAGACAGGGAGCGGATAGAGAAACAGGAGACAGGGTGCAGATAAAGATCCAGGAGACAGGGAGCGGGTAGTGAAACAGGAGAAAGGGAGCGGATAGAGAAACAGGAGACATGTAGCGGAGAGTGAAACAGGAGACAGGGGGCGGATAGTGAGACAGGAGACAGGGAGCGGATAGAGAGACAGGAGACAGGGAGCTGATAGAGAAACAGGAGACGGAGCGGATAGAGCAACAGGAGACAGGGAGCTGATAGAGAAACAGAAGACAGGGAGCGGATAGAGCGACAGGAGACAGGGAGCGGATAGAGAAACAGGAGACGGAGCGGATAGAGAGACAGGAGACAGGGAGCTGATAGAGAAACAGGAGACAGGGAGGGGATAGAGAGACAGGAGACAGCGAGCTGATAGAGAAACAGGAGACAGGGAGCGGATGGAGAGACAGGAGACAGGGAGCGGATAGAGAAACAGGAGACAGGAAGCGGATAGAGAAACAGGAGACAGGGAGCGGATCGAGAAACAGGAGACGGGGAGCGGATAGTGAAACAGGAGACAGGGAGCGGATAGAGATACAGGAGACAGGGAGCGGATAGAGAAACAGGGGACAGGGAGCGGATAGAGAAACAGGAGACAGGGAGTGGATAGAGAAACAGGAGACAGGGAGCGGATAGAGAAACAGGAGACAGGGAGCGGATAGAGAGACAGGAGACAGGGAGCGGATAGAGAGACAGGAGACCGGGAGCGGATAGAGAAACAGGAGACAGGAAGCGGATAGAGAAACAGGAGACAGGGAGCGGATAGAGAACCAGGAGACGGGGAGTGGATAGTGAAACAGGAGACAGGGAGCGGATAGAGAAACAGGAGACAGGGAGCGTATAGTGAAACAGGAGACAGGAAGCGAATAGAGAAACAGGAGACAGGGAGCGGATAGAGAACCAGGAGACGGGGAGCGGATCGTGAAACAGGAGACAGGGAGCGGATAGAGAAACAGGAGACAGGGAGCGGATAGAGAAACAGGAGACAGGGAGCAGATAGAGAAACAGTAGACAGGGAGCGGATAAAGAACCAGGAGACAGGGTGCAGATAAAGAACCAGGAGACAGGGAGCGGATAGTGAAACAGGAGAAAGGGAGCGGATAGAGAAACAGGAGACATGGAGCGGAGAGTGAAACAGGAGACATGGAGCGGATAGAGAAACAGGAGACAGGGAGCGAATGGAGAGACAGGAGACAGGGAGCGGATAGAGAAACAGGAGACAGGGAGCGGATAGAGAAACAGGAGGCAGGGAGTGGATGGAGAGACAGGAGACAGGGAGCTGATAGTGAGACAGGAGACAGGGAGCGGATAGAGAGACAGGAGACAGGGAGCTGATAGAGAAACAGGAGACGGAGCGGATAGAGCAACAGGAGAGAGGAAGCTGATCGAGAAACAGGAGACAGGGAGCGGATAGAGCCACAGGAGACAGGGAGCGGATAGAGAAACAGGAGACGGAGCAGATAGAGAGACAGGAGACAGGGATCTGATAGAGAAACAGGAGACAGGGAGCGGATAGAGAGACAGGAGACAGCGAGCTGATAGAGAAACAGGAGAAAGGGAGCGGATAGAGAAACAGGAGACAGGGAGCGGATAGAGAAACAGGAGACAGGGAGCGGATAGAGAAACAGGAGACAGGGAGCGGATAGTGAAACAGGAGACAGAGCGGATAGAGAAACAGGAGACAGGCAGTGGAAAGAGAGACAGGAGACAAGGAGCGGATAGTGACGGGGAGTGGATAGAGGGACAGGAGACAGGGAGCGGATAGTGAAACAGGAGACAGGGAGCGGGTAGAGAAACAGGAGACGGAGCGGATAGTGAAACAGGAGACAGGGAGCGGATAGAGCAACAGGAGACAGGGAGCGGATAGCGAAACAGGAGACAGGGAGCAGATAGAGAAACAGGAGACAGGAAGCGGATACAGAAACAGGAGACAGGGAGCAGATAGAGAGACAGGAGACAGGGAGCGGATAGAGAGACAGGCGACAGGGAGCGGAGAGAGAAACAGGAGACAGGGAGCGGATAGTGAAACAGGAGACGGAGCGGATAGAGAAACAGGAGACAGGAAGCGAATCGTGAAACAGGAGACGGAGCGGATAGAGAAACAGGAGACAGGGAGCAGATAGAGAAACAGGAGAGAGGGAGCGGATAGAGAAACAGGAGAAAGGGAGCGGATAGAGAAACAGGAGAGAGGGAGCGGATGGAGAAACAGGAGACAGGGAGCGGAGAGAGAAACAGGAGACAGGGAGCGGATAGAGAAAGAGGAGACAGGGAGCGGATAGAGAAACAGGAGAGAGGGAACGGATGGAGAAACAGGAGACAGGGAGCGGATCGAGAAACAGGGGACGGAGCGGATAGAGAAACAGGAGACCGGGAGCGGATAGAGAAACAGGAGACAGGGAGCGGACAGAGAAACAGGAGACAGGGAGCGGATAGTGAGACAGGAGACAGGGAGTGGATAGTGAGACAGGAGACAGGGAGCGGATAGTGAAACAGGAGACCGGGAGCGGATTGAGAAACAGGAGACAGGGAGCGGAGAGTGAAACAGGAGGCAGCGAGCGGATAGAGAAACAGGAGACAGGGAGCGGATAGAGAAACAGGAGACAGGGAGTGGATAGATAATCAGGAGACGGAGTGGATAGAGAAACAGAAGACTGGGAGCGGATAGTGTAACAGGAGACAGGGAGCGGATAGAGAAATAGGAGACAGGGAGCAGATAGAGAAACAGGAGACATGAAGCGGATAGAGAAACAGGAGACAGGGAGCGGATAGAGAAACAGGAGACAGGCAGCGGATAGAGAAACAGGAGACAGGGAGCGGATAGAGAAACAGGAGACGGAGCAGATATTGAAAGAGGAGACAGGGAGCGGATAGTGAGACAGGAGACAGGGAGCGGATAGAGAAACAGGAGACAGGGAGCGGATGAAGAGACAGGAGACAGGGAGCTGATGGAGAGACAGGAGACAGGGAGCTGATAGAGAAACAGGAGACAGGGAGCTGATGGAGAGACAGGAGACAGGGAGCGGATTGAGAAACAGGAGAGAGGGTGCAGAGAGTGAAACAGGAGACAGAGAGTGGATAGAGAAACAGGAGACAGGGAGCGGATAGAGAAACAGGAGAGATGGAGCGGAGAATGAAACAGGAGACAGGGAGTGGATAGATAAACAGGAGACAGGGAGCTGATGGGGAGACCGGAGACAGGGAACTGATAGAGAAACAGGAGTCAGGGAGTGGATAGGGAAACAGGAGAAAGGGAGCGGATGCAGAGACAGGAGACGGGGAGCTGATAGAGAAACAGGAGACAGGGAGCGGATGGAGAAACAGGAGACAGCGAGCGGATAGAGAAACAGGAGACGGGGAGCGGATAGAGAAACAGGAGACAGGGAGCGGATAGAGAAACAGGAGAGAGGGAGTGGATAGAGAAACAGGAGACAGGGAGCGGATAGAGAAACAAGAGATGGAGCGGATAGAGAAACAGGAGACAGGGAGCGGATAGCGAGAGAGGAGACAGGGAGCTGATAGAGAAACAGGAGACAGGGAGCGGATAGCGAGACAGGAGAAAGGGAGCTGATAGAGATACAGGAGACAGGGAGCGGATAGTGAGACAGGAGACAGGGAGCGGATGGAGAGACAGGAGACAGGGAGCGGATAGAGAAACAGGAGAAAGGGAGCGGATAGAGAAACAAGAGACAGGGAGCGGATAGAGAAACAGGAAACGGGGCTGATAGAGAAACAGGAGACAGGGAGCGGATAGAGAAACAGGAGACAGGGAGCGGATGGAGAGACAGGAGACAGGGAGCTGATAGTGAGACAGGAGACAGGGAGCGGATAGAGAGACAGGAGACAGGGAGCTGATAGAGAAACAGGAGACGGAGCGGATAGAGCAACAGGAGACAGGGAGCTGATAGAGAAACAGAAGACAGGGAGCGGATAGAGCGACAGGAGACAGGGAGCGGATAGAGAAACAGGAGACGGAGCGGATAGAGAGACAGGAGACAGGGAGCTGATAGAGAAACAGGAGACAGGGAGGGGATAGAGAGACAGGAGACAGCGAGCTGATAGAGAAACAGGAGACAGGGAGCGGATGGAGAGACAGGAGACAGGGAGCGGATAGAGAAACAGGAGACAGGAAGCGGATAGAGAAACAGGAGACAGGGAGCGGATCGAGAAACAGGAGACGGGGAGCGGATAGTGAAACAGGAGACAGGGAGCGGATAGAGATACAGGAGACAGGGAGCGGATAGAGAAACAGGGGACAGGGAGCGGATAGAGAAACAGGAGACAGGGAGTGGATAGAGAAACAGGAGACAGGGAGCGGATAGAGAAACAGGAGACAGGGAGCGGATAGAGAGACAGGAGACAGGGAGCGGATAGAGAGACAGGAGACCGGGAGCGGATAGAGAAACAGGAGACAGGAAGCGGATAGAGAAACAGGAGACAGGGAGCGGATAGAGAACCAGGAGACGGGGAGTGGATAGTGAAACAGGAGACAGGGAGCGGATAGAGAAACAGGAGACAGGGAGCGTATAGTGAAACAGGAGACAGGAAGCGAATAGAGAAACAGGAGACAGGGAGCGGATAGAGAACCAGGAGACGGGGAGCGGATCGTGAAACAGGAGACAGGGAGCGGATAGAGAAACAGGAGACAGGGAGCGGATAGAGAAACAGGAGACAGGGAGCGGATAGAGAAACAGTAGACAGGGAGCGGATAAAGAACCAGGAGACAGGGTGCAGATAAAGAACCAGGAGACAGGGAGCGGATAGTGAAACAGGAGAAAGGGAGCGGATAGAGAAACAGGAGACATGGAGCGGAGAGTGAAACAGGAGACATGGAGCGGATAGAGAAACAGGAGACAGGGAGCGAATGGAGAGACAGGAGACAGGGAGCGGATAGAGAAACAGGAGACAGGGAGCGGATAGAGAAACAGGAGGCAGGGAGTGGATGGAGAGACAGGAGACAGGGAGCTGATAGTGAGACAGGAGACAGGGAGCGGATAGAGAGACAGGAGACAGGGAGCTGATAGAGAAACAGGAGACGGAGCGGATAGAGCAACAGGAGAGAGGAAGCTGATCGAGAAACAGGAGACAGGGAGCGGATAGAGCCACAGGAGACAGGGAGCGGATAGAGAAACAGGAGACGGAGCAGATAGAGAGACAGGAGACAGGGATCTGATAGAGAAACAGGAGACAGGGAGCGGATAGAGAGACAGGAGACAGCGAGCTGATAGAGAAACAGGAGAAAGGGAGCGGATAGAGAAACAGGAGACAGGGAGCGGATAGAGAAACAGGAGACAGGGAGCGGATAGAGAAACAGGAGACAGGGAGCGGATAGTGAAACAGGAGACAGAGCGGATAGAGAAACAGGAGACAGGCAGTGGAAAGAGAGACAGGAGACAAGGAGCGGATAGTGACGGGGAGTGGATAGAGCGACAGGAGACAGGGAGCGGATAGTGAAACAGGAGACAGGGAGCGGGTAGAGAAACAGGAGACGGAGCGGATAGTGAAACAGGAGACAGGGAGCGGATAGAGAAACAGGAGACAGGAAGCGGATACAGAAACAGGAGACAGGGAGCAGATAGAGAGACAGGAGACAGGGAGCGGATAGAGAGACAGGCGACAGGGAGCGGAGAGAGAAACAGGAGACAGGGAGCGGATAGTGAAACAGGAGACGGAGCGGATAGAGAAACAGGAGACAGGAAGCGAATCGTGAAACAGGAGACGGAGCGGATAGAGAAACAGGAGACAGGGAGCAGATAGAGAAACAGGAGAGAGGGAGCGGATAGAGAAACAGGAGAAAGGGAGCGGATAGAGAAACAGGAGAGAGGGAGCGGATGGAGAAACAGGAGACAGGGAGCGGATAGAGAAAGAGGAGACAGGGAGCGGATAGAGAAACAGGAGAGAGGGAACGGATGGAGAAACAGGAGACAGGGAGCGGATCGAGAAACAGGGGACGGAGCGGATAGAGAAACAGGAGACCGGGAGCGGATAGAGAAACAGGAGACAGGGAGCGGACAGAGAAACAGGAGACAGGGAGCGGATAGTGAGACAGGAGACAGGGAGTGGATAGTGAGACAGGAGACAGGGAGCGGATAGTGAAACAGGAGACCGGGAGCGGATTGAGAAACAGGAGACAGGGAGCGGAGAGTGAAACAGGAGGCAGCGAGCGGATAGAGAAACAGGAGACAGGGAGCGGATAGAGAAACAGGAGACAGGGAGTGGATAGATAATCAGGAGACGGAGTGGATAGAGAAACAGGAGACTGGGAGCGGATAGTGTAACAGGAGACAGGGAGCGGATAGAGAAATAGGAGACAGGGAGCAGATAGAGAAACAGGAGACATGAAGCGGATAGAGAAACAGGAGACAGGGAGCGGATAGAGAAACAGGAGACAGGCAGCGGATAGAGAAACAGGAGACAGGGAGCGGATAGAGAAACAGGAGACGGAGCAGATATTGAAAGAGGAGACAGGGAGCGGATAGTGAGACAGGAGACAGGGAGCGGATAGAGAAACAGGAGACAGGGAGCGGATGAAGAGACAGGAGACAGGGAGCTGATGGAGAGACAGGAGACAGGGAGCTGATAGAGAAACAGGAGACAGGGAGCTGATGGAGAGACAGGAGACAGGGAGCGGATTGAGAAACAGGAGAGAGGGTGCAGAGAGTGAAACAGGAGACAGAGAGTGGATCGAGAAACAGGAGACAGGGAGCGGATAGAGAAACAGGAGAGATGGAGCGGAGAATGAAACAGGAGACAGGGAGTGGATAGATAAACAGGAGACAGGGAGCTGATGGGGAGACCGGAGACAGGGAACTGATAGAGAAACAGGAGTCAGGGAGTGGATAGGGAAACAGGAGAAAGGGAGCGGATGCAGAGACAGGAGACGGGGAGCTGATAGAGAAACAGGAGACAGGGAGCGGATAGAGAAACAGGAGACAGCGAGCGGATAGAGAAACAGGAGACGGGGAGCGGATAGAGAAACAGGAGACAGGGAGCGGATAGAGAAACAGGAGAGAGGGAGTGGATAGAGAAACAGGAGACAGGGAGCGGATAGAGAAACAAGAGATGGAGCGGATAGAGAAACAGGAGACAGGGAGCGGATAGCGAGAGAGGAGACAGGGAGCTGATAGAGAAACAGGAGACAGGGAGCGGATAGCGAGACAGGAGAAAGGGAGCTGATAGAGATACAGGAGACAGGGAGCGGATAGTGAGACAGGAGACAGGGAGCGGATGGAGAGACAGGAGACAGGGAGCGGATAGAGAAACAGGAGAAAGGGAGCGGATAGAGAAACAAGAGACAGGGAGCGGATAGAGAAACAGGAAACGGGGCTGATAGAGAAACAGGAGACAGGGAGCGGATGGAGAGACAGGAGATAGGGAGCGGATAGAGAAACAGGAGACAGGAAGCGGATAGAGAAACAGGAGACAGGGAGCGGATAGAGAAACAGGAGACGGGGAGTGGATCGTGAAACAGGAGACAGGGAGCGGATAGAGAAACAGGAGACAGGGAGCGGATAGAGAAACAGGGGACAGGGAGCGGATAGAGAAACAAGAGACAGGGAGCGGATAGAGAAACAGGAGACAGGGAGTGGATAGAGAGACAGGAGACAGGGAGCGGATAGAGAAACAGGAGACAGGAAGCGGATAGAGAAACAGGAGACAGGGAGCGGATAGAGAACCAGGAGACGGGGAGCGGATAGTGAAACAGGAGACAGGGAGCGGATAGTGAAACAGGAGACAGGGAGCTGATAGAGAAACAGGAGACGGAGCGGATAGAGCAACAGGAGACAGGGAGCTGATAGAGAAACAGAAGACAGGGAGCGGATAGAGCGACAGGAGACAGGGAGCGGATAGAGAAACAGGAGACGGAGCGGATAGAGAGACAGGAGACAGGGAGCTGATAGAGAAACAGGATACAGGGAGGGGATAGAGAGACAGGAGACAGCGAGCTGATAGAGAAACAGGAGACAGGGAGCGGATGGAGAGACAGGAGACAGGGAGCGGATAGAGAAACAGGAGACAGGAAGCGGATAGAGAAACAGGAGACAGGGAGCGGATCGAGAAACAGGAGACGGGGAGCGGATAGTGAAACAGGAGACAGGGAGCAGATAGAGAAACAGGAGACGGAGCGGATAGAGAAACAGGGGACAGGGAGCGGATAGAGAAACAGGAGACAGGGAGTGGATAGAGAAACAGGAGACAGGGAGCGGATAGAGAAACAGGAGACAGGGAGCGGATCGAGAGACAGGAGACAGCGAGCGGATAGAGAGACAGGAGACAGCGAGCGGATAGAGAGACAGGAGACAGGGAGCGGATAGAGAAACAGGAGACAGGGAGCGTATAGTGAAACAGGAGACAGGAAGCAGATAGAGAAACAGGAGACAGGGAGCGGATAGAGAACCAGGAGACGGGGAGCGGATCGTGAAACAGGAGACAGGGAGCGGATAGAGAAACAGGAGACAGGGAGCGGATAGAGAAACAGGAGACAGGGAGCGGATAGAGAAACAGTAGACAGGGAGCGGATAAAGAACCAGGAGACAGGGTGCAGATAAAGAACCAGGAGACAGGGAGCGGATAGTGAAACAGGAGAAAGGGAGCGGATAGAGAAACAGGAGACATGGAGCGGAGAGTGAAACAGGAGACATGGAGCGGATAGAGAAACAGGAGACAGGGAGCGAATGGAGAGACAGGAGACAGGGAGCGGATAGAGAAACAGGAGACAGGGAGCGGATAGAGAAACAGGAGGCAGGGAGCGGATGGAGAGACAGGAGACAGGGAGCTGATAGTGAGACAGGAGACAGGGAGCAGATAGAGAGACAGGAGACAGGGAGCTGATAGAGAAACAGGAGACGGAGCGGATAGAGCAACAGGAGAGAGGGAGCTGATCGAGAAACAGGAGACAGGGAGCGGATAGAGCCACAGGAGACAGGGAGCGGATAGAGAAACAGGAGACGGAGCAGATAGAGAGACAGGAGACAGGGATCTGATAGAGAAACAGGAGACAGGGAGCGGATAGAGAGACAGGAGACAGCGAGCTGATAGAGAAACAGGAGAAAGGGAGCGGATAGAGAAACAGGAGACAGGGAGCGGATAGAGAAACAGGAGACAGGGAGCGGATTGAGAAACAGGAGACAGGGAGCGGATAGTGAAACAGGAGACAGAGCGGATAGAGAAACAGGAGACAGGCAGCGGAAAGAGAGACAGGAGACAGGGAGCGGATAGTGATGGGGAGTGGATAGAGCGACAGGAGATAGGGAGCGGATAGTGAAACAGGAGACAGGGAGCGGGTAGAGAAACAGGAGACGGAGCGGATAGTGAAACAGGAGACAGGGAGCGGATAGAGCAACAGGAGACAGGGAGCGGATAGCGAAACAGGAGACAGGGAGCAGATAGAGAAACAGGAGACAGGAAGCGGATAGAGAAACAGGAGACAGGGAGCAGATAGAGAGACAGGAGACAGGGAGTGGATAGAGAGACAGGCGACAGGGAGCGGAGAGAGAAACAGGAGACAGGGAGCGGATAGTGAAACAGGAGACGGAGCGGATAGAGAAACAGGAGACAGGAAGCGAATCGTGAAACAGGATGCGGAGCGGATAGAGAAACAGGAGACAGGGAGCAGATAGAGAAACAGGAGAGAGGGAGCGGATAGAGAAACAGGAGAAAGGGAGCGGATAGAGAAACAGGAGAGAGGGAGCGGATAGAGAAACAGGAGACAGGGAGCGGAGAGAGAAACAGGAGACAGGGAGCGGATAGAGAAAGAGGAGACAGGGAGCGGATAGAGAAACAGGAGAGAGGGAGCGGATGGAGAAACAGGAGACAGGGAGCGGATCGAGAAACAGGGGACGCAGCGGATAGAGAAACAGGAGACCGGGAGCGGATAGAGAAACAGGTGACAGGGAGCGGACAGAGAAACAGGAGACAGGGAGCGGATAATGTAGGGGGTTTCTCTTGCTCTTTCTGGTCTCCTGCCAGGCTTCGTGCAATAATTACCCTTGACTGGTTCGACCCACTCCCCCTACGGTTCTAGACCTTGGACTTAGGTGCAGAGAACAATAGTGCAGAGAAAGAACTCAATAGACCAGGTTGAATAGCACGAAATGGATGCTTTTATTTTAAACAGTTTGAAGCATTACAAAATACATGTCATCGGCACAGATTAAAGTTACTGCAATCATGCACAAATTTATGAACTTGACTCTATGGAAATGGGGAACACACGGCACATCGTAAAAGGGGAAACACATTACGATTTCCCTTAACTCCCTCCCCTATACCTAAACTAAGTTTCGACCTGGGGAACTTGGGATCATGCTCACCACTCTCGAAATCGCGAGAAAGGGGGTTTCGCAGCCTTTTTGGCACCGCTTTCCGTCGTCACGTGGATTTGGAAACTTCTGGCGCAGTCGATATTCTCTCCTCCCTCGAGGCGGTGGGGTAGACCCAGCCTCGATGAGCGCTCGTTAAGGTTGAGATCCACTAAGTCGATTTGGGTTCATGGAGCAGACCCAGATGCAGGCTATGCACTTGGGAGAATCTTGTGGCCTAGATCGCCAGTCCTCCAGAGGGTTTCTTCTCCGTCGGCCTGGGTCGTCGATGATCTCCCGACCCCAGTACCCGGGCCACCCTCGTCATCTTCTCGTCGTGGCCGAGCCTTGTTTGGCTGAACACCGACCACGTTGTCCTTTTACCGAAACCGTCCGTCTTTAAAAAGACGAAAACGTTTTCATCGATCTGCCGAAGTGGAAGAGGCGCCGATCCGGGCACCGTCCGCCCTTCGTTCGTTCCTCGTAGAAGAAAGTTCTTGAAGAAATGGAAGCCTGAAGTCGCCCAACAAGAAGCCGTGGCAGTGAAGAAGAAGTTGTTCAAGTAACCCGGAGTCCGAAGTAACTTAGATGGACTTTCAATCCATAGTTATACTCTTTTGGGACAGTCTTATCTCCCGCCAAATCATAGTCCTGTCTTTGTATTAATTTTGGCGGGCAGAAATCTCTGCAGGGGCGCTTTGTCTTGTAACGGAGCCGGTGATAACTTAAACTGGCCTTCCTGGCCGATAATGTCTTTCAATGTCTTTTGCATTGTCACCGTGGCTCGGTTCGCATATTGATCGGTCCGGACATTTTCCTTGATGGCTGCTAAACGGTTTTTCCTTTGTACGATAAATGGGTATAAGTGTTTTTACATTGTCCGCCCATATCTTGATGGGCCCCATCCTGTACTTATAATCCATTGAATATGTATGCTGTTGCTCTGAGTTTCGGTTCCCAGAGACTGGCTTTCGTGGGCTCACTGTCTTCAATCCACAAGCCTGTCTGGCTTGCAGTAACAGAAATAAAATGGTTCATAAACTGATCACGGGGCCTGGCGGCCATTTTGTATGCCCTTTTATCAAAGGTTTTTCTGTGCAAGCTTACTTTGGTCAATAAACAGTCTTATTTTATCCAGTTTTCTTGCGTGATTTTTGCTGAAAATTGCGAATCTTACAGGCCCCCCTGTGATACTGATAGCTTGCTTAAAGTATCAATAATCCTTGATGAGCAAATTTTCCCTGATTCTCCACATCCAAACATTCCTGGCACTTAACTATCTATGCCCCTCACGACACATGCAGTTCCCATTTCCGGAGAAAATGAAAATTACCTCATGCACATTTGGAATCATAGACAGCAAAACTTAAACTATAACACCTTCACCTGTCAGATGGGCAGGGGTTGATACCCTTTTGCACCATCTGCATGCATCTTTTATTAATCCAAAAAACTTAATAACAACTAATAACATAACAATACTTATTTCCTTATAACCCAAAACAATCAAAAAAAAAAAAATTTTAAATGGAGGGACGCTTAATCTTATACTAGCAGCTTAGAGTGGGGTATCTGCTTCCCCCATCCGCACATAGCGTTCTCTCCATTCTCCTGTGTTCTCGTGCCTCTGGAGGCGTTTGCCTCTTTTGCAATGCACGAAGAGCAAAAATATCACAATCAAAACCTGACATACTACTAGGATATGGGATGCTATTCTAATCCAGGCGGGGACCTCTATGTTGGTGAACAAGTCCCACCATGGTGGGATGGTTATGTCCAATATGTCTTTTCCTATCTCTAAAGTCTTCTGCTCCAGTGTATAGAAATGTTTCTGCGAAACTATAACGGCTTTTAAAACCTTGGTGAGGTGTTCGGGAAGAGGGGGAATGACATAACCAAAATGCGCGACAAATCGTTGTAAGTCTGTGAAATTCTCTTTGATAGTGATGTGTACGGTGGAGGGCGCAGGAATGGGAACAATTCGTTGTTGTGCCACTTGAACCTCGGCCCTGGGTTTGAAACAGAAACTGCTATCACCGACCGAACACCACTCGTGTTGTCCATATCGGTACTGAGGCGCTGCAGTGGTGACGCAGTATGTCCCACCCCCGATATATGCTACCTGTGGGGGCACATGGTCCTCTGCCATTGCCTCCATGGTGCAATTCACCGGCTTCGCGCTAGCGGTTCTGAACCCGCACTGTGGTTTCAAAAAGGCATTCAAGTGCTGGGGACACAGGATGATGTGTGCTCCCCGGCTCCGACATCCCGAGAGGTCGGTGCCTGTCATCGTACGCTCCCATCTGATGACGTAAGGCGGGACCACTGCGTAACGAATGTGTGCGCCCCCCTGAATGACTCCAATGTTCTCTACTCTGTATACCGGGGCGGGCTTTGCTGCGGGACCCAACACCGGCATTCTTACTACTATTCCCATAATAGTGTGATTCGAATGTCCGCAGTCCACTGGAACTGGGTATGCTTCTGCGGCTAGTCTGAGCTGGCACGGGCTTAATGTATTCTCAAAAGGGTGGAGCGCTTGCAAGTGCTTGTTGCTGATCCAGGACGGGACCAAACCCTGTTTTAAATCCTCAAGATTATTGCGGCCCTCGCCCAATAACCACGCCCCGTACAGCACACAGGCCTCGTTTTGCGCAGCTTGATCGGACGCATTCCGATCCTCCTTAATGAGTGCATTTACCGTTCTCGCGTGTTTCTCCAGCTCAGCAATTATGTCCTTAAAGTGTAGTGTCATGGCCTGGTCCTCATGCAACTCAGAACCCACGACCTTGTTTTCGTCTGTCAATATGTTCCTTAACTGGGCTTTTAAACCGTTGATCTGTGTCTGCAGCTCCACGTTATCTAGAGCGTTGACAACAGATGTCCCGGTATTAAAAGCAGTGAATATGTCATTTACAGTACCCCTTCTTTGCCTCCCGACTCGATCCAAAACTTCTGGCGGTGTGGTGTATAATTTGTCTCTGTCGATGTCGGCAAAGTCAAATTCGTAAAATTGTCTAAACATACTGGTTAACAGGACCTGGTATAATTGTTCCGTTTCTTTGGGACACCACTCCGGCAATCTTACCTCAGTGAGATTTAAAATCACTGAGGCCACCGCGTAGTGTACCCCTTGGTACAGCACCTGACCGGTGGGTACCAATACTAAACCGTTCCCGGGTCCCTTGGTGGTGGTTGGGCACCCTCCTTTCTGGGCTAGTGCTACCGGAGGCGTGGGCAGGGGCTTGCGTGGGCGGGTGATGAGTTCAGTGGCGTTCACCGGAATAGGGGAGTATGGGGCTCCGCACGCTCGAGTGCTAACATCCCATCTCATCCCCTTCCCTTCATCCTGCCACTGCCTCTGGAAGAAGATGGACACGCCCTTGGGGCAGACGCGTCTCGAACCCCACATACAGACATATATTCCCTCATCCGGTTCCCACCATTTGTCCCAACACACACGTAATTGTCCGTGAGTTCCCGTAATAGTCCGATGGGTATTATTACCCAGTCGCTCCCACTCGACCGTAGAGTTTCTCATGTCCTTTCCCAGCTTTCGTAGCCACCACCATCGCCTTGGTGGTACGTTCCCATTGCACACCAGACAAATCCTCTTTCCCACGGTGACGCTGACTCTGGGCGCTAGGATCCTCACTCGAGGGCACGTTAATGAAGTCTCTTGGTAGGCAAAACCGAAATTGCTGGAATATTCCGTAGAATTCGTTCCCAGCCAACCTGGCCATCTCCCTTGGTGGAAGTAGGTGGCGGTTTCCTCTACCTCTCGCTCCCCCGTCCCATCCGTTGCGATGGGGGCCGTGTCCCCGGAGCACCCGAAAATGATGACGTCCTTGGTGCGGCCTCGGTAGGCCCACCCGCACCCGATCGCCATGAACGCGACGACAATCCTTTCCATCGTATCCCAGGTTTCTGTAACCAACAAAATGATGTAGCCGGGCTCCCGATAGGTGCTGGCCTAAATTAATTGGACGCGCGGGTTCCTGGACCCCGCTCCCTAACAAACACACATACCGGGCAGACTTCAAAATTGTACTCTTAACACCATATACTTTACATTCCTTAAACTATGACCATAATTACCTATCTTAACTTATGTACAGCGCCGCCCTCCGTGGGGCGGCTTTCCGAATCCCTGTGAGGTCTGTCGTGTGCCACACCCTGCGGTGGGGCTGCATTGATCTTTGGCCTTGATCCCCCGCAGCCTGTCGCTGCTGAACGGGGATCATGTCTTCCTGGGGCTGCTTTAAACCGTGGTTGGGGAGGATGGGGAGAATCTGGCCAAAATTTTCTGGGCTGGGGCGCTCGAGCCGACCTACGAGGGGCTGCTTTGGGTTGGGCTCCCGGGGCCGATGGACCTGGGGTCGTGACTGTTACCGTTACAGCCTGTGGTTCCTCCACAGCTGCCGGCTCCAGCTCCCCTCCCTCAGGCTCCGCCCCCCCGGGGTCGGGATCTGTGGCTTCCGACTCCACCTCACCTGTCCCTACAGGTAACGAGTCTCCACCCCCACTCCCTACCTCCCCCAAGCTTGAGTCGAGGGCGGGACTGCCGTCCTCTGACTCTTCCTCCTCCGTGATTGGGTCTAAAGCGAGGTTGAGCTGTTCGGGCTCTCCCCTGCCTAAATCCCATTCAAAAGATGAGACCTCCCACTCCAATGGGATGGCCTCTCCCTTCACGCAGGCTACTGCTCCAGCCTGTGTGGTCTGTGACTCTGTTACAGGCTGAGGATCTTTGTTCTCAGACCTGGTCCCCTTTGGTGGCCCTTGTGTACCCGGTTTAAACAGTTTACATTGGTTGATGTGAAACCATTTGGTACGTCGGGGCGTCTTCACTGCATAAACCATGGGGCTGGCTTTGTCTACAATGCTGTATGGCCCCATGTACAGTGGTTCAAAACTCCCTACCCTGGCGTAGTTTCGGACCATGACCTGGTCCCCGACTACCCACTCTTGTTGTTTCCGAGGTTCCAACAACAGTTTATTTCCCTGGTGCTGTCTTCCCATGTTCCCAGCCGCCTGCCCATAAATCTGTCTCAGGCGCTCCAAGAGGGTTTGGGCGAATTTGTCCCGTTTCACCTCTCGGAGCTGGCCCTCAGTGAGCACCGGGGCTAGCACATGGGTGAGTGTTCGCATGATCCTTCCAGTCATTAACTCGTGCGGGGAATACCCCGTGCTTTTGGACTGGCTGGCTCGGATCCCCATGAGGACTAAAGGCAGGACCTCCGCCCATTTCTGGGGCGAGCCCATTGTCTCTTTCCTCAGCTTTTCCTTGAGGGTCCGATTCATACGCTCAACAATCCCGGATGACTGGGGATTGTATGCTACGTGCCACTTTCCCTCAATGCCCAAGAGCCTGAGGGCGTTCTGCATTACTTGACCGGTGAACTGACTCCCTTGGTCGGACTCTACAAAACGGGGGAGTCCCCACCGTGAGAACACTTCCCGAATCAAGATCTTAGCAGTACCCAGTGCCGTAGCTGTTCTGCACGGGAAGGCTTCTACCCATTTGGTGAACACATCTACCAGGACAAGGCAGTACTTATAGCCTCCCTGGGCGGCGGGCAGGGGCCCTATGTAGTCGACCTGAATCGACTGCCATGGTCCCTCTACCCTCCTGATGTGCCCCATGGGCACCTTCCTTTTGTGGGGGCCTGGGTTGTTAGCAGCACACACAAGACAGCTTGCGCAGAACTCGCGGACATCGTCCCGAAGTCCCGGCCACCATCCCGCCTGCTCCACCCATTGCCAGGTGACCTCAGGTCCGGGGTGTCCCGCTCCTGGACCCTCGTGGGCCAATTGCAGGAATTCCCTTTGGTGCTGCTGCGGCACAACCCACTGCTCCTTTCGGAACAGCATACCTTCTTTGACTGTGAGGGCTGCCGTACTGTACGGACCTTCTACCTGTTTGCCCTCTGTGATGGCTTTTAGGACTGTTTTTAGGGCGGGATCCAGGGTTTGGACGGTCTTTAGGTCTGGGGGCGGTGTCACCCCTGTGTTCCCGGGAATTCCCTCCCTGCCTTGGATCGCCGCCACGGGTCCGGGTTCGTATGGGTCCCAGAGAATGCCGTTGCGGGCACCCTCCCTGGCAAGCGCATCCGCCTGCTGGTTGCCCTGACTGCGGGGTTCTGTAATGGAGTGAGCCTTCACCTTATGGATGAACACCTCTCCTTTCTCCCCCACAGCTGCTAGGATCTTCTCCAGCAAGGGCTTAACTGTTAAAGGCCGCCCGTCCGCGGAGGTGTACCCGCGTCGGGACCAGATGGCGAGGTACTCTGTACACGAATTGCACGTGAACATGCTGTCTGAGCAAATCGTGTATGGGGTTGGGAAAATCTCGGGGTGGGTAACCACGTACGCCACCGCAGACAGTTCAGCCTGCTGCGCGCTCATAGTGCTGGGGAGCTTAATTGCCAGGGCAATGTTTGCCGCAGGGTCATAAACTCCACACCCTGTGAGTCGCTTGCCGTCAGCTACAGTGCTAGAACCGTCTACGTAGATCTCGCGGCCCGTGGGATGTATCCCGGCCCGTAAACCTATGTTAGCTTCCCATACCCCTTCTACGGAACATTGATGGGCTGTCCCGGGATATGCCATATTGGCTGCGAGCCTTGGCGCGCAGAGGCCTTTAACTTTGAGATCCATCTGGGAAAGGAGGAGGGTCCAGCGCGCAATCCGAGCGCTGCTTACGGTCCCATCCTTAATCCTCCCGTCCAGAAGCATCTTCGTGGGGGTGTGATGGGTGAGGAGCGTAATGGGAGAGGTCCCTGTGAAGATCACTGATCTGTTCACAGCCCAATGCGTGGCCAGGAGATGCCGTTCGCAATTGGAGAAACTCCTCTCCACATCCGTGAGCACCCTGGAGGAATAAACTACTGGTCTTAGCTTGCCGTGCCGCTCTTGGAGCAGTACTGCGCTCAGGCTGTCCCCACTAGCGGCTACCTCCAGAAAGAACTCCTCTCCCCCATCTATGGCCCCTAGGGCTGGCGCGGTCTGCAGATCTCTTTTCAACTTCTCGAATGCTGCCTGGCACCCCTCGTCCCAAGACCACTCGACTCCCTTGTGTAAGAGTCGAAGTAGCGGGGCCGCTGTGGCAGCATAGTCCTCGATGAAATCTCTGCAGTACCCGGTCAATCCCAAAAAGGACCTTACACCCGTTACTGTGTTGGGAATCGGCAGATCTTGTATAGATTCCCGTCTGGCCTTATCTATGGCTCTTTCCCCAGCGCGGATGGCCAGACCCAGGAATTTAACTTCCTGCTGGCCGATCTGGGCTTTCTTTGGGTTTACTTTGAAACCCTTCCTTTCTAACAGTTCCAACAATTCGGCTAACAGTGGGCCGTGCTGCTCCCTTGTATCTGTGAACAGGAGTAAGTCGTCCACATACTGCACTATCTGGTTGGGCTGGCTGAACTCTTTCAAACTCCCCGCCATGCACTGATGGAAAATGCTGGGGCTGTTGTGAAAACCCTGTGGTAAGCAGTTCCAGGTGTACTGTTGCCCTTTGAAAGTAAAGGCAAACTTGTACTGGTCCTCCCACCGCAGCGGAATGGACCAAAAACCGTTCGAGATGTCCAGCACCGTGAATGTGGTCGCCGATGCTGGAATACTCCCTATTAAGTCTGCAACTGCTGCTACCGTGGGCGCGCAGGCTGGGATATTACTATTGAGGACTCTATAGTCCACCGTGGCTCTCCACGAATTGTCCGGTTTCTTTACCGGCCATAATGGGGAGTTCACGTGGGTGGCTATCGTCCTCAATACGCCCTGCTGTACCAATGAAGATATTGCTGTCTCCATGTCGGGTTCTGCCTCCTTGGGGAAATTATACTGCTTTTGGGGTCGGATCATGGGGTCCCCGTCTACGCTGACTTCGAACCCAGTGACTCTCCCGCAGTCGTGCTTGTGGGTGGCGAACGCGGTCAGATTTTCTGACACACGCGCCTGCAAGTCCGTTGGGACGTTTGTTATCATGAGCTCGAGATCGTAACCTCCTGACGGCTTCATAGTGCACAGGGCCCCCTTTTCTTCCTTCCCCGGGATTACGACTACCTTACCTAAACCGCCCTCGGCTCCCCAGAGACAGTGATTTCTCAGGTCCACGAGGATCCCGTGTTCCACCAAGAAATCAGCCCCGAGGATGCCTTTCCCCCCCCCCTCTTTCCACTTCAATAGGATGCACGTCCATGTGGTGTGGAGCGCTCCCAACTGAATGGAGAGCGGGAGGGAGTGCGCGCCAGCCTGTGCTCTACCTGTGAAACCCGCTACTAAATATGGAGCCTGGGCGGACAGAGGTGAGGCAAAAGGTTTGTCCGTGTGGATCACGGTACACGAAGCTCCCGTATCCAACAGGTAACTACCCCTTTGTTTCTCCACCTCCATCTCCACCACAGGTCTTCTCCAAGCGTCATAGCGGAGCGGACACAAGTAGATGGGCTGCGCGGGCGTCAGTCATTTAGGTGTTTCGGCTGGGGTCTCGGGGGCGATAGGGCTGTTAGCAACCGTTACCTTCCCCTGCCAGGTCATCAGAGACTGCATAGTCTCCAAGACTGACTCAATCGCAGCGGGGTCCACAACCGCACCACCCCCTTTATTCGGGGCAGAGGCTACGGTTGGGTTCTGGACTGGTGTTGGGGCAGCGGCCTGCACTTGTGGTTGTGCTGGTGTTGGGTAAACTCTCGGGCCGTTGGCGACTCGGGCTTGGGCTTGATCTTGGGCTGCGGCGAACGCTCTCTCCCTCTTAGCCTTCCAAGGATTCCTACAGTCCTTGCGCCAATGACCCTCCTTCCCACACCCGTAACAACTGCTATTTGCTTGGGGATGGCGATTTCCCTCCTGACGCCATTCCTTTTTAGCAGAGGCTGCGGGTCTCACCTCATGCACCTTTCCTTTCACAACAGGCGTTTTCTTGCCCTTGTTGTTTCTATAACTGATCGTGAGCTGATCTAGTACTACTTCCTCCGTGGAGCGGGCGTTAGTGGGGTCAAACCATGCTTTGGCCTGTTCCTTCACTACTGGCAGGCAACCTGCTACCAGGCACCGAAGCCAGTGAGCCCTTTGTTCGCCATCCAGCCCGGCCCGGGCCGGCCCGCCCGGGCAGCTGCGCCGATACACTGGCCACAACCTGTCGGCGAAAACCCGTGGGGGTTCTCCCTCTAGCTGCACTGTCTTTTCTAAACGGAGGAACGGAGTTCCGTCCCCCTCTCCCATGATCTCCAGAATCTCATCCCGTAGCAACTCATAGTCCCTGTGCCCTCTCTTGCTCTCATCAGGGAGACACTGGAGGAGCGAACTGTCCAGGGAGAACAGCAGCATTTTAGACTGTTCAACCCCGTCGCAGTCATTGACTGCTGCGGTCTGCTCCACGTCCCTGAAATGCACGGAGGGATCTCCTGACTCGGAGAGTTTTGGGATGTGACTTATCATCTCTCTTAGCTGTCGTGCGCTATGAGGCATTATGATCTGACTCTCAAGGGGTCCGTCATCGCCATTTTCTTCATTTGGACCGATCCTCCGGTGTCTCGTTGGACACATTGGCGCCGACCCCGACTCTACTGTCTGGGGTTGCTCTACCTCAGGGCTCTCTTCCTCTACCGTCTCCGTCTCCTGTCCCGGAGTCCAAGACTCCTCATAGGCAGGAGGCGCAGAAGGTTCGGGGGTTGGTACCCCAACTGCCTCTTGTGGAATCGGTCTTTTGGATTCCTTGGCTAGCAACAGCTGACTCGCTGGTGGATTTATGAGACACACCAACCCGTTTGCCTTCGCTAGGGCCTTTCTCAGGTCCTCTAGCTCCCGGCGGCAAGTGCTGTGGTCGGTGTTCTCAGATCTATCCTCCATGGCCATCTTATATGCTGCCCTGGCTCCCAGGAGCTTTTCCTCTTGGGCATCTACTTGTTTGGCTAGACGGGAACACCTCTCTCTCATTCTACCTTCACTGGCTTGGCCTCAACGACCTGACATTTTAAATATTCTACCCGGGTTTCGTGGCAGCGAATTACAGAGCGGCGTTTCTGGTTCAGCACGTCAAGCGATTCAATCAGCTTTTGACCTCCCGCAACCTTTTCCTCTACGCCTTTAAGCAAGCCGTTGATCTGGACTGTCTGTGCTGCAACTACCTGGTCCAAAAGCTGGACTTGCTTCTTGTAGCACATCAGCCAGACCGCCTTTTCTACAGATTTCTTATGCTCTCTACCCGCTGTCCACTTGATGGCTGCATCTAGCGGGCGCCTATCCCTTAGTAGATCAGATATCCATTGTTTTGTGAGGTTGACTTTTCCAAAAACATAATCTGCTATTCTTTCATCCATCACATTTCGTTTATTCAGATCTTGATCTAACACACTACTTTCCTGCTGCCAAGGTCCTGCCGCGGTCGCCATTTCTGTAGGGGGTTTCTCTTGATCTTTCTTGTCTCCTGCCAGGCTTCGTGCAATAATTACCCTTGAGTGGTTCGACCCACTCCCCCTACGGTTCTAGACCTTGGACTTAGGTGCAGAGAACAATAGTGCAGAGAAAGAACTCAATAGACCAGGTTGAATAGCACGAAATGGATGCTTTTATTTTAAACAGTTTGAAGCATTACAAAATACATGTCATAGGCACAGATTAAAGTTACTACAATCATGCACAAATTTATGAACTTGACTCTATGGAAATGGGGAACACACGGCACATCGTAAAAGGGGAAACACATTACGATTTCCCTTAACTCCCTCCCCTATACCTAAACTAAGTTTCGACCTGGGGAACTTGGGATCATGCTCACCACTCTCGAAATCGTGAGAAAGGGGGGTTCGCAGCCTTTTTGGCACCGCTTTCTGTCGTCACGTGGATTTGGAAACTTCTGGCGCAGTCGATATTCTCTCCTCCCTCGAGGCGGTGGGGTAGACCCAGCCTCGATGAGCGCTCGTTAAGGTTGAGATCCACTAGGTCGATTTGGGTTCATGGAGCAGACCCAGATGCAGGCTATGCACTTGGGAGAATCTTGTGGCCTAGATCGCCAGTCCTCCAGAGGGTTTCTTCTCCGTCGGCCTGGGTCGTCGATGATCTCCCGACCCCAGTACCCGGGCCACCCTCGTCGTCTTCTCGTCATGGCCGAGCCTTGTTTGGCTGAACACCGACCACGTTGTCCTTTTACCGAAACCGTCCGTCTTTAAAAAGACGAAAACGTTTTCATCGATCTGCCGAAGTGGAAGAGGCGCCGATCCGGGCACCGTCCGCCCTTCGTTCGTTCCTCGTAGAAGAAAGTTCTTGAAGAAATGGAAGCCTGAAGTCGCCCAACAAGAAGCCGTGGCAGTGAAGAAGAAGTTGTTCAAGTAACCCGGAGTCCGAAGTAACTTAGATGGACTTTCAATCCATAGTTATACTCTTTTGGGACAGTCTTATCTCCCGCCAAATCATAGTCCTGTCTTTGTATTAATTTTGGCGGGCAGAAATCTCTGCAGGGGCGCTTTGTCTTGTAACGGAGCCGGTGATAACTTAAACTGGCCTTCCTGGCCGATAATGTCTTTCAATGTCTTTTGCATTGCCACCGTGGCTCGGTTCGCATATTGATCGGTCCGGACATTTTCCTTGATGGCTGCTAAACGGTTTTTCCTTTGTACGATAAATGGGTATAAGTGTTTTTACATTGTCCGCCCATATCTTGATGGGCCCCATCCTGTACTTATAATCCATTGAATATGTATGCTGTTGCTCTGAGTTTCGGTTCCCAGAGACTGGCTTTCGTGGGCTCACTGTCTTCAATCCACAAGCCTGTCTGGCTTGCAGTAACAGAAATAAAATGGTTCATAAACTGATCACGGAGCCTGGCGGCCATTTTGTATGCCTTTTTATCAAAGGTTTTTCCGTGCAAGCTTACTTTGGTCAATAAACAGTCTTATTTTATCCAGTTTTCTTGCGTGATTTTTGCTGAAAATTGCGAATCTTACAATAGTGAGACAGGAGACAGGGAGTGGATAGTGAGACAGGAGACAGGGAGTGGATAGTGAAACAGGAGACAGGGAGCGGATAGAGAAACAGGAGACAGGGAGCGGAGAGTGAAACAGGAGGCAGCGAGCGGATAGAGAAACAGGAGACAGGGAGCGGATAGAGAAACAGGAGACAGGGAGCGGATAGAGAAACAGGAGACAGGGAGCGGATAGAGAAACAGGAGACAGGGTGCGGATAGTGAAACAGGAGACAGGGAGTGGATAGATAATCAGGAGACGGAGTGGATAGAGAAACAGGAGACTGGGAGCGGATAGTGAAACAGGAGACAAGGAGAGGGTAGAGAAATAGGAGACAGGGAGCAGATAGAGAAACAGGAGACATGGAGCGGATAGAGAAACAGGAGACAGGGAGCGGATAGAGAAACAGGAGACAGGCAGCGGATAGAGAAACAGGAGACAGGGAGCGGATAGAGAAACAGGAGACGGAGCAGATATTGAAAGAGGAGACAGGGAGCGGATAGTGAGACAGGAGACAGGGAGCGGATAGAGAAACAGGAGACAGGGAGCGGATGAAGAGACAGGAGACAGGGAGCTGATGGAGAGACAGGAGACAGGGAGCTGATAGAGAAACAGGAGACAGGGAGCTGATGGAGAGACAGGAGACAGGGAGCAGATTGAGAAACAGGAGAGAGGGTGCAGAGACTGAAACAGGAGACAGGGAGTGGATAGAGAAACAGGAGACAGGGAGCGGATAGAGAAACAGGAGAGATGGAGCGGAGAATGAAACAGGAGACAGGGAGTGGATAGAGAAACAGGAGACAGGGAGCTGATGGGGAGACCGGAGACAGGGAACTGATAGAGAAACAGGATTCAGGGAGTGGATAGAGAAACAGGAGAAAGGGAGCGGATGGAGAGACAGGAGACGGGGAGCTGATAGAGAAACAGGAGACAGGGAGCGGATAGAGAAACAGGAGACAGGGAGCGGATAGAGAAACAGGAGACGGGGAGCGGATAGAGAAACAGGAGACAGGGAGCGGATAGAGAAACAGGAGAGAGGGAGTGGATAGAGAAACAGGAGACAGGGAGCGGATAGAGAAACAGGAGATGGAGCGGATAGAGAAACAGGAGACAGGGAGCGGATAGCGAGAGAGGAGACAGGGAGCTGATAGAGAAACAGGAGACAGGGAGCGGATAGCGAGACAGGAGACAGGGAGCTGATAGAGAAACAGGAGACAGGGAGCGGATAGTGAGACAGGAGACAGGGAGCGGATGGAGAGACAGGAGACAGGGAGCGGATAGAGAAACAGGAGAATGGGAGCAGATAGAGAAACAGGAGACAGGGAGCGGATAGCGAGACAGGAGACAGGGAGCTGATAGAGAAACAGGAGAATGGGAGCGGATAGAGAAACAGGAGAAAGGGAGCGGATAGAGAAACAAGAGACAGGGAGCGGATAGAGAAACAGGAAACGGGGCTGATAGAGAAACAGGAGACAGGGAGCGGATGGAGAGACAGGAGATAGGGAGCGGATAGAGAAACAGGAGACAGGAAGCGGATAGAGAAACAGGAGACAGGGAGCGGATAGAGAAACAGGAGACGGGGAGTGGATAGTGAAACAGGAGACAGGGAGCGGATAGAGAAACAGGAGACAGGGAGCGGATAGAGAAACAGGGGACAGGGAGCGGATAGAGAAACAAGAGACAGGGAGCGGATAGAGAAACAGGAGACAGGGAGTGGATAGAGAAACAGGAGACAGGGAGCGGATAGAGAGACAGGAGACAGGGAGCGGATAGAGAAACAGGAGACAGGAAGCGGATAGAGAAACAGGAGACAGGGAGCGGATAGAGAACCAGGAGACGGGGAGCGGATAGTGAAACAGGAGACAGGGAGCGGATAGAGAAACAGGAGACAGGGATCGTATAGAGAAACAGGAGACAGGGAGCGGATAGAGAAACAGGAGACAGGGAGTGGATAGAGAAACAGGAGACAGGGAGCGGATAGAGAAACAGGAGACATGGAGCGGAGAGTGAAACAGGAGACAGGGAGCGGATAGAGAAACAGGAGACAGGGTGCAGATAAAGATCCAGGAGACAGGGAGCGGGTAGTGAAACAGGAGAAAGGGAGCGGATAGAGAAACAGGAGACATGTAGCGGAGAGTGAAACAGGAGACAGGGGGCGGATAGAGAAACAGGAGACAGGGAGCAAATGGAGAGACAGGAGACAGGGAGCGGATAGAGAAACAGGAGACAGGGAGCAGATAGAGAAACAGGAGACAGGGAGCGGATGGAGAGACAGGAGACAGGGAGCTGATAGTGAGACAGGAGACAGGGAGCGGATAGAGAGACTGGAGACAGGGAGCTGATAGAGAAACAGGAGACGCAGCGGATAGAGCAACAGGAGACAGGGAGCGGATAGAGAAACAGGAGACAGGGAGCGGATAGAGAAACAGGAGACAGGGAGCGGATAGTGAAACAGGAGAAAGGGAGCAGATAGAGAAACAGGAGACATGGAGCGGAGAGTGAAACAGGAGACAGGGAGCGGATAGAGAAACAGTAGACAGGGTGCAGATAAAGATCCAGGAGACAGGGAGCGGGTAGTGAAACAGGAGAAAGGGAGCGAATAGAGAAACAGGAGACAGGAAGCGGATAGAGAAACAGGAGACAGGGAGCGGATAGAGAACCAGGAGATGGGGAGTGGATAGTGAAACAGGAGACAGGGAGCGGATAGAGAAACAGGAGACAGGGAGCGGATAGTGAAACAGGAGACAGGGAGCGGATAGAGAAACAGGAGACAGGGAGCGGATAGAGAACCAGGAGATGGGGAGTGGATAGTGAAACAGGAGACAGGGAGCGGATAGAGAAACAGGAGACAGGGAGCGGATAGTGAAACAGGAGACAGGGAGCGGATAGAGAAACAGGAGACAGGGAGCGGATAGAGAACCAGGAGATGGGGAGTGGATAGTGAAACAGGAGACAGGGAGCGGATAGAGAAACAGGAGACAGGGAGTGGATAGTGAAACAGGAGACAGGGAGCGGATAGAGAAACAGGAGACAGGGAGCGGATCGTGAAACAGGAGACAGGGAGCGGATAGAGAAACAGGAGACAGGGAGCGGATAGAGAAACAGGAGACAGGGAGCGGATAGAGAAACAGTAGACAGGGAGCGGATAAAGAATCAGGAGACAGGGTGCAGATAAAGAACCAGGAGACAGGGAGCGGATAGTGAAACAGGAGAAAGGGAGCGGATAGAGAAACAGGAGACATGGAGCGGAGAGTGAAACAGGAGACATGGAGCGGATAGAGAAACAGGAGACAGGGAGCGAATGGAGAGACAGGAGACAGGGAGCGGATAGAGAAACAGGAGACAGGGAGCGGATAGAGAAACAGGAGGCAGGGAGCGGATGGAGAGACAGGAGACAGGGAGCTGAGAGTGAGACAGGAGACAGGGAGCGGATAGAGAGACAGGAGACAGGGAGCTGATAGAGAAACAGGAGACGGAGCGGATAGAGCAACAGGAGAGAGGGAGCTGATAGAGAAACAGGAGACAGGGAGCGGATAGAGCCACAGGAGACAGGGAGCGGATAGAGAAACAGGAGACTGAGCAGATAGAGAGACAGGAGACAGGGATCTGATAGAGAAACAGGAGACAGGGAGCGGATAGAGAGAGAGGAGACAGCGAGCTGATAGAGAAACAGGAGACAGGGAGCGGACAGTGAAACAGGAGAAAGGGAGCGGATTGAGAAACAGGAAACAGGGATCGGTGAGTGAAACAGGAGACAGGGAGCGGATAGAGAAACAGGAGACAGGGAGCGGATAAAGAACCAGGAGACAGGGAGCGGATAGTGAAACAGGAGAAAGGGAGCGGATAGAGAAACAGGAAACAGGGATCGGAGAGTGAAACAGGAGATGGAGCAGATATTGATAGAGGAGACAGGGAGCGGATAGTGAGACAGGAGACAGGGAGCGGATAGAGAAACAGGAGACAGGGAGCGGATGGAGAGACAGGAGACAGGGAGCTGATGGAGAGACAGGAGACAGGGAGCTGATAGTGAAACAGGCGACAGGGAGCTGATGGAGAGACAGGAGACAGGGAGCGGATTGAGAAACAGGAGAGAGGGTGCAGAGAGTGAAACAGGAGACAGGGAGCGGATAGAGAAACAGGAGACAGGGAGCGGATGGAGAAACAGGAGAGATGGAGCGGAGAGTGAAACAGGAGACAGAGAGTGGATAGAGAAACAGGAGACAGGGAGCTGATGGAGAGACCGGAGAGAGGGAGCTGATAGAGAAACAGGAGACAGGGAGTAGATAGAGAAACAGGATAAAGGGAGCGGATGGAGAGACTGGAGACGGGGAGCTGATAGAGAAACAGGAGACAGGGAGCGGATAGAGAAACAGGAGACGGGGAGCGGATAGATAAACAGGAGACAGGGAGCGGATAGAGAAACAGGAGAGAGGGAGCGGATAGAGATACAGGAGACAGGGCGCGGATAGAGAAACAGGAGATGGAGCGGATAGAGAAACAGGAGACAGGGAGCGGATAGCGAGACAGGAGACAGGGAGCTGATAGAGAAACAGAGACAGGGAGCGGATAGTGAGACAGGAGAAAGGGAGTGGATAGTGAGGCAGGAGACAGGGAGCGGATGGAGAGACAGGAGACAGGGAGCGGATAGAGAAACAGGAGAATGGGAGCGGATAGAGAAACAGGAGACAGGGAGCGGATAGCGAGACAGGAGACAGGGAGCTGATAGAGAGACAGGAGACAGGGAGCGGATAGAGAGACAGGAGACAGGGAGCTGATAGAGAAACAGGAGAATGGGAGCAGATAGAGAAACAGGAGAAAGGGAGCGGATAGAGAAACAGGAGACAGGGAGCGGATAGAGAAACAGGAAACGGGGCTGATGGAGAAACAGGAGACAGGGAGCGGATGGAGAGACAGGAGACAGGGAGCGGATAGAGAAACAGGAGACAGGGAGCGGATAGAGAAACAGGAGACAGGGAGCGGATAGAGAAACAGGGGACAGGGAGCGGATAGAGAAACAAGAGACAGGGAGCAGATAGAGAAACAGGAGACAGGAAGCGGATAGAGAAACAGGAGACAGGGAGCGGATAGAGAACCAGGAGACAGGAAGCAGATAGAGAAACAGAAGACAGGGAGCGGATAGAGAACCAGGAGACGGGGAGCGGATAGTGAAACAGGAGACAGGGAGCGGATAGAGAAACAGGAGACAGGGAGCGGATAGAGAAACAGGAGACAGGAAGCGGATAGAGAAACAGGAGACAGGGAGCGGATAGAGAACCAGGAGACAGGAAGCGGATAGAGAAACAGGAGACAGGGAGCGGATAGAGAACCAGGAGACGGGGAGCAGATAGAGAGACAGGAGACAGGGAGCGGATAGAGAAACAGGAGACAGGAAGCGGATAGAGAAACAGGAGACAGGGAGTGGATAGAGAACCAGGAGACAGGGAGCGGATAGTGAAACAGGAGACAGGGAGCGGATAGAGAAACAGGAGACAGGGAGCGTATAGAGAAACAGGAGACAGGGAGCGGATAGAGAAACAGGAGACAGGGAGCGGATAGAGAAACAGGAGACAGGGAGCGGATAGAGAAACAGGAGACAGGGAGCGGATAGAGAAACAGGAGACAGGGAGCGGATAGTGAAACAGGAGAAAGGGAGCGGATAGAGAAACAGGAGACATGGAGCGGAGAGTGAAACAGGAGACAGGGAGCGGATAGAGAAACAGGAGACAGGGTGCAGATAAAGAACCAGGAGACAGGGAGCGGATAGTGAAACAGGAGAAGGGGAGCGGATAGAGAAACAGGAGACATGGAGCGGAGAGCGAAACAGGAGACAGGGACCGGATAGAGAAACAGGAGACAGGGAGCGAATGGAGAGACAGGAGACAGGGAGCGGATAGAGAAACAGGAGACAGGGAGCAGGTAGAGAAACAGGAGACAGGGAGCGGATGGAGAGACAGGAGACAGGGAGCTGATAGAGAAACAGGAGACGGAGCGGATAGAGCAACAGGAGACAGGGAGCTGATAGAGAAACAGAAGACAGGGAGGGGATAGAGAGACAGGAGACAGCGAGCTGATAGAGAAACAGGAGACAGGGAGCGGATAGAGAGACAGGAGACAGGGAGCGGATAGAGAAACAGGAGACAGGTAGCGGATAGAGAAACAGGGGACAGGGAGCGGATAGAGAAACAGGAGACAGGGAGTGGATAGAGAAACAGGAGACAGGGAGCGGATAGAGAAACAGGAGACAGGGAGCGGATAGAGAACCAGGAGACGGGGAGCGGATAGTGAAACAGGAGACAGGGAGCGGATAGAGGAACAAGAGACAGGGAGCGTATAGTGAAACAGGAGACAGGGAGCGGATAGAGAAACAGGAGACAGGGAGCGGATAGAGAACCAGGAGATGGGGAGCGAATAGTGAAACAGGAGACAGGGAGCGGATAGAGAAACAGGAGACAGGGAGCGGATAGAGAAACAGGAGACAGGGAGCGGATAGAGAAACAGGAGACAGGGAGCGGATAGAGAACCAGGAGACGGGGAGCGGATAGTGAAACAGGAGACAGGGAGCGGATAGAGAAACAGGAGACAGGGAGCGGATAGAGAAACAGGAGACAGGGAGCGGATAGAGAAACAGTAGACAGGGTAGCGGATAAAGAACCAGGAGACATGGTGCAGATAAAGAACCAGGAGACAGGGAGCGGATAGTGAAACAGGAGAAAGGGAGCGGATAGAGAAACAGGAGACAGGTAGCGAATGGAGAGACAGGAGACAGGGAGAGGATAGAGAAACAGGAGACAGGGAGCCGATAGAGAAACAGGAGGCAGGGAGCGGATGGAGAGACAGGAGACAGGGAGCTGATAGTGAAATAGGAGACAGGGAGCGGAAAGAGAGACAGGAAACAGGGAGCTGATAGAGAAACAGGAGACGGAGCGGATAAAGCAACAGGAGACAGGGAGCTGATAGAGAAACAGGAGACAGGGAGCGGATAGAGCGACAGGAGACAGGGAGCGGATAGAGAAACAGGAGACGGAGCAGATAGAGAGACAGGAGACAGGGAGGGGATAGAGAGACAGGAGGCAGCGAGCTGATAGAGAAACAGGAGACAGGGAGCGGATAGCGAAACAGGAGAAAGGGAGCGGATAGAGAAACAGGAAACAGGGATCGGTGAATGAAACAGGAGACAGGGAGCGGATAGAGAAACAGGAGACAGGGAGCGGATAAAGAACCAGGAGACAGGGAGCGGATAGTGAAACAGGAGAAAGGGAGCGGATAGAGAAACAGGAAACAGGGATCGGAGAGTGAAACAGGAGACAGGGAGCAGATGGAGAGACAGGAGACAGGGAGCGGATAAAGAAACAGGAGACAGGGAGCGGATAGACGAACAGGAGAGAGGGAGCGGAGACTAAAACAGGAGACAGGGAGCAGATGGAGAGACAGGAGACAGGGAGCTGATAGAGAAACAGGAGACAGGGAGCGGATAGAGAAACAGGAGACGGAGCGGAGAGCGAGAGAGGAGACAGGGAGCTGATAGTGAGACAGGAGAGAGGGAGCGGATAGAGAGACAGGAGACAGGGAGCTGATAGAGAAACAGGAGACAGGGAGCGGATAGAGCGACAGGAGACAGGGAGCGGATAGTGAGACAGGAGACAGGGAGCTGATAGAGAAACAGGAGACAGGGATCTGATAGAGAAACAGGAGACAGGGAGCGGATAGAGCGACAGGAGGCAGGGAGCGGATTATGAGACAGGAGACAGGGAGCGGATAGAGAAACAGGAGACGGAGCCGATAGAGAAACAGGAGACGGAGCGGATAGAGAAACAGGAGACAGGGAGCTGATAGAGAAACAGGAGACAGGGTGCGGATAGAGAAACAGGAGACAGGGAGCGGATAGAGAAACATGAGACAGGGAGCTGATAGAGAAACAGGAGACAGGGAGCGGATGGAGAGACAGGAGACAGGGAGCGGATAGAGATACAGGCGACAGGGACTGCATAGAGAAGCAGGAGACAGGGACCGGATAGAGAGACAGGACACAGGGAGCGGATAGAGAAACAGGAGACAGGAGGCGGATAGTGAGACAGGAGACAGGGAGCGGATAGAGAAACAGGAGACAGGGAGCGGATGGAGAGACAGGAGACAGGGAGCTGATGGAGAGACAGGAGACAGGGAGCTGATAGTGAAACAGGCGACAGGGAGCTGATGGAGAGACAGGAGACAGGGAGCGGATTGAGAAACAGGAGAGAGGGTGCAGAGAGTGAAACAGGAGACAGGGAGCGGATAGAGAAACAGGAGACAGGGAGCGGATGGAGAAACAGGAGAGATGGAGCGGAGAGTGAAACAGGAGACAGAGAGTGGATAGAGAAACAGGAGACAGGGAGCTGATGGAGAGACCGGAGAGAGGGAGCTGATAGAGAAACAGGAGACAGGGAGTAGATAGAGAAACAGGATAAAGGGAGCGGATGGAGAGACTGGAGACGGGGAGCTGATAGAGAAACAGGAGACAGGGAGCGGATAGAGAAACAGGAGACGGGGAGCGGATAGATAAACAGGAGACAGGGAGCGGATAGAGAAACAGGAGAGAGGGAGCGGATAGAGATACAGGAGACAGGGAGCGGATAGCGAGACAGGAGACAGGGAGCTGATAGAGAAACAGAGACAGGGAGCGGATAGTGAGACAGGAGAAAGGGAGTGGATAGTGAGGCAGGAGACAGGGAGCGGATGGAGAGACAGGAGACAGGGAGCGGATAGAGAAACAGGAGAATGGGAGCGGATAGAGAAACAGGAGACAGGGAGCGGATAGCGAGACAGGAGACAGGGAGCTGATAGAGAGACAGGAGACAGGGAGCGGATAGAGAGACAGGAGACAGGGAGCTGATAGAGAAACAGGAGAATGGGAGCAGATAGAGAAACAGGAGAAAGGGAGCGGATAGAGAAACAGGAGACAGGGAGCGGATAGAGAAACAGGAAACGGGGCTGATGGAGAAACAGGAGACAGGGAGCGGATGGAGAGACAGGAGACAGGGAGCGGATAGAGAAACAGGAGACAGGGAGCGGATAGAGAAACAGGAGACAGGGAGCGGATAGAGAAACAGGGGACAGGGAGCGGATAGAGAAACAAGAGACAGGGAGCGGATAGAGAAACAGGAGACAGGAAGCGGATAGAGAAACAGGAGACAGGGAGCGGATAGAGAACCAGGAGACAGGAAGCAGATAGAGAAACAGAAGACAGGGAGCGGATAGAGAACCAGGAGACGGGGAGCGGATAGTGAAACAGGAGACAGGGAGCGGATAGAGAAACAGGAGACAGGGAGCGGATAGAGAAACAGGAGACAGGAAGCGGATAGAGAAACAGGAGACAGGGAGCGGATAGAGAACCAGGAGACAGGAAGCGGATAGAGAAACAGGAGACAGGGAGCGGATAGAGAACCAGGAGACGGGGAGCAGATAGAGAGACAGGAGACAGGGAGCGGATAGAGAAACAGGAGACAGGAAGCGGATAGAGAAACAGGAGACAGGGAGTGGATAGAGAACCAGGAGACAGGGAGCGGATAGTGAAACAGGAGACAGGGAGCGGATAGAGAAACAGGAGACAGGGAGCGTATAGAGAAACAGGAGACAGGGAGCGGATAGAGAAACAGGAGACAGGGAGCGGATAGAGAAACAGGAGACAGGGAGCGGATAGAGAAACAGGAGACAGGGAGCGGATAGAGAAACAGGAGACAGGGAGCGGATAGTGAAACAGGAGAAAGGGAGCGGATAGAGAAACAGGAGACATGGAGCGGAGAGTGAAACAGGAGACAGGGAGCGGATAGAGAAACAGGAGACAGGGTGCAGATAAAGAACCAGGAGACAGGGAGCGGATAGTGAAACAGGAGAAGGGGAGCGGATAGAGAAACAGGAGACATGGAGCGGAGAGCGAAACAGGAGACAGGGACCGGATAGAGAAACAGGAGACAGGGAGCGAATGGAGAGACAGGAGACAGGGAGCGGATAGAGAAACAGGAGACAGGGAGCAGGTAGAGAAACAGGAGACAGGGAGCGGATGGAGAGACAGGAGACAGGGAGCTGATAGAGAAACAGGAGACGGAGCGGATAGAGCAACAGGAGACAGGGAGCTGATAGAGAAACAGAAGACAGGGAGGGGATAGAGAGACAGGAGACAGCGAGCTGATAGAGAAACAGGAGACAGGGAGCGGATAGAGAGACAGGAGACAGGGAGCGGATAGAGAAACAGGAGACAGGTAGCGGATAGAGAAACAGGGGACAGGGAGCGGATAGAGAAACAGGAGACAGGGAGTGGATAGAGAAACAGGAGACAGGGAGCGGATAGAGAAACAGGAGACAGGGAGCGGATAGAGAACCAGGAGACGGGGAGCGGATAGTGAAACAGGAGACAGGGAGCGGATAGAGGAACAAGAGACAGGGAGCGTATAGTGAAACAGGAGACAGGGAGCGGATAGAGAAACAGGAGACAGGGAGCGGATAGAGAACCAGGAGATGGGGAGCGAATAGTGAAACAGGAGACAGGGAGCGGATAGAGAAACAGGAGACAGGGAGCGGATAGAGAAACAGGAGACAGGGAGCGGATAGAGAAACAGGAGACAGGGAGCGGATAGAGAACCAGGAGACGGGGAGCGGATAGTGAAACAGGAGACAGGGAGCGGATAGAGAAACAGGAGACAGGGAGCGGATAGAGAAACAGGAGACAGGGAGCGGATAGAGAAACAGTAGACAGGGTAGCGGATAAAGAACCAGGAGACATGGTGCAGATAAAGAACCAGGAGACAGGGAGCGGATAGTGAAACAGGAGAAAGGGAGCGGATAGAGAAACAGGAGACAGGTAGCGAATGGAGAGACAGGAGACAGGGAGAGGATAGAGAAACAGGAGACAGGGAGCCGATAGAGAAACAGGAGGCAGGGAGCGGATGGAGAGACAGGAGACAGGGAGCTGATAGTGAAATAGGAGACAGGGAGCGGAAAGAGAGACAGGAAACAGGGAGCTGATAGAGAAACAGGAGACGGAGCGGATAAAGCAACAGGAGACAGGGAGCTGATAGAGAAACAGGAGACAGGGAGCGGATAGAGCGACAGGAGACAGGGAGCGGATAGAGAAACAGGAGACGGAGCAGATAGAGAGACAGGAGACAGGGAGGGGATAGAGAGACAGGAGGCAGCGAGCTGATAGAGAAACAGGAGACAGGGAGCGGATAGCGAAACAGGAGAAAGGGAGCGGATAGAGAAACAGGAAACAGGGATCGGTGAATGAAACAGGAGACAGGGAGCGGATAGAGAAACAGGAGACAGGGAGCGGATAAAGAACCAGGAGACAGGGAGCGGATAGTGAAACAGGAGAAAGGGAGCGGATAGAGAAACAGGAAACAGGGATCGGAGAGTGAAACAGGAGACAGGGAGCAGATGGAGAGACAGGAGACAGGGAGCGGATAAAGAAACAGGAGACAGGGAGCGGATAGACGAACAGGAGAGAGGGAGCGGAGACTAAAACAGGAGACAGGGAGCAGATGGAGAGACAGGAGACAGGGAGCTGATAGAGAAACAGGAGACAGGGAGCGGATAGAGAAACAGGAGACGGAGCGGAGAGCGAGAGAGGAGACAGGGAGCTGATAGTGAGACAGGAGAGAGGGAGCGGATAGAGAGACAGGAGACAGGGAGCTGATAGAGAAACAGGAGACAGGGAGCGGATAGAGCGACAGGAGACAGGGAGCGGATAGTGAGACAGGAGACAGGGAGCTGATAGAGAAACAGGAGACAGGGATCTGATAGAGAAACAGGAGACAGGGAGCGGATAGAGCGACAGGAGGCAGGGAGCGGATTATGAGACAGGAGACAGGGAGCGGATAGAGAAACAGGAGACGGAGCCGATAGAGAAACAGGAGACGGAGCGGATAGAGAAACAGGAGACAGGGAGCTGATAGAGAAACAGGAGACAGGGTGCGGATAGAGAAACAGGAGACAGGGAGCGGATAGAGAAACATGAGACAGGGAGCTGATAGAGAAACAGGAGACAGGGAGCGGATGGAGAGACAGGAGACAGGGAGCGGATAGAGATACAGGCGACAGGGACTGCATAGAGAAGCAGGAGACAGGGACCGGATAGAGAGACAGGACACAGGGAGCGGATAGAGAAACAGGAGACAGGAGGCGGATAGTGAAACAGGAGACAGGGTGCGGATAGAGAAAGAGGAGACAGGGAGCGGATAGAGAGACGGGAGACAGGGAGCGGGTGGAGAAACAGTTGACAGGAATCGGATAGAGAAACAGGAGACAGGAAGCGGACAGAGAAACAGGGGACAGGAAGCGGATAGAGAAACAGGAGACAGGGAGCGGATAGAGAAACAAGAGACAGGGAGCGGATAGAGAAACAGGAAACGGAGCTGATAGAGAAACAGGAGACAGGGAGCAGATGGAGAGACAGGAGACAGGGAGTGGATAGAGAAACAGGAGACAGGAAGCGGATAGAGAAACAGGAGACAGGGAGCGGATAGAGAAACAGGAGACGGGGAACGGATAGTGAAACAGGAGACAGGGAGCGGATAGAGAAACAGGAAACAGGGAGCGGATAGAGAAACAGGAGACAGGGAGCGGATAGAGAAACAGGAGACAGGGAGCGGATAGAGAAACAGGAGACAGGGAGTGGATAGAGAAACAGGAGACAGGGAGCGGATAGAGAGACAGGAGACAGGGAGCGGATAGAGAAACAGGAGACAGGAAGCGGATAGAGAAACAGGAGACAGGGTGCGGATAGAGGACCAGGAGACGGGGAGCGGATAGTGAAACAGGAGACAGGGAGTGGATAGAGAGACAGGACACAGGGAGTAGATAGAGAAACAGGAGACAGGAGGCGGATAGTGAAACAGGAGACAGGGTGCGGATAGAGAAAGAGGAGACAGGGAGCGGATAGAGAGACGGGAGACAGGGAGCGGATAGAGAAACAGGAGACAGGAATCGGATAGAGAAACAGGAGACAGGAAACGGACAGAGAAACAGGAGACAGGGAGCGGATAGAGAAACAGGAGACAGGGAGCGGATAGAGAAACAAGAGACAGGGAGCGGATAGAGAAATAGTAAACGGAGCTGATAGAGAAACAGGAGACAGGGAGCAGATGGAGAGACAGGAGACAGGGAGCGGATAGAGAAACATGAGACAGGAAGCGGATAGAGAAACAGGAGACAGGGAGCAGATAGAGAAACAGGAGACGGGGAACGGATAGTGAAACAGGAGACAGGGAGCGGATAGAGAAACAGGAGACAGGGAGCGGATAGAGAAACAGGAGACAGGGAGTGGATAGAGAAACAGGAGACAGGGAGCGGATAGAGAGACAGGAGACAGGGAGCGGATAGAGACACAGGAGACAGGAAGCGGATAGAGAAACAGGAGACAGGGAGCGGATAGAGGACCAGGAGACGGGGAGCGGATAGTGAAACAGGAGACAGGGAGCGGATGGAGAAACAGGAGACAGGGAGCAGATATAGAAACAGGAGGCAGGGAGCGGATAGAGAAACAGGAGACAGGGAGCGGATAGAGAAACAGGAGACAGGGAGCAGATAGAGAAACAGTAGACAGGGAGCGGATGAAGAACCAGGAGACAGGGTACAGATAAAGAACCAGGAGACAGGGAGCGGATAGTGAAACAGGAGAAAGGGAGCGGATAGAGAAACAGGAGACATGGAGCGGAGAGTGAAACAGGAGACAAGGAGTGGATAGAGAAACAGGAGACAGGGAGCGAATGGAGAGACAGGAGACAGGGAGCGGATGGAGAGACAGGAGACAGGGAGCTGATAGAGAAACAGGAGACGGAGCGGATAGAGCAACAGGTGACAGTGAGCTGATAGAGAAACAGGAGACAGGGAGCGGATAGAGCGACAGGAGACAGGGAGCGGATAGAGAAACAGGAGACGGAGCGGATAGAGAGAGAGGAGACAGGGAGCTGATAGAGAAACAGGAGACAGGGAGCGGATAGTGAAACAGGAGAAAGGGAGCGGATAGAGAAACAGGAAACAGGGATCGGTGAGTGAAACAGGAAACAGGGATCGGAGAGTGAAACAGGAGACAGGGAGCGGATAGAGTAACAGGAGACAGGGAGCAGATGGAGAGACAGGAGACAGGGAGCTGATAGAGAAACAGGAGACAGGGAGCGGATAGAGAAACAGGAGACAGGAAGCGGGTAGAGAAACAGGAGACAGGGATTGGATAGAGAAACAGGAGACAGGGAGCGGAGAGAGAGACAGGAGACAGGGAGCGGATGGAGAAACAGGAGACAGGAAGCGGATAGAGAAACAGGAGACAGGGAGCGGATAGAAAATGAGGAGACGGGGAGCGGTTAGTGAAACAGGAGACAGGGAGCGGATATAGAAACAGGAGACGGGAGCGGATAGAGAAACAGGAGACAGGGAGCGGATAGAGAAACTGGAGACAGGGAGCGGATAGAGAAACAGGAGACAGGGAGCGGATAGAGAAACAGGAGACAGGGAGCGGATAGAGAAACAGGAGACAGGGAGCGGATAGAGAAACAGGAGACAGGGAGCGGATAAAGAACCAGGAGACAGGGTGCAGATAAAGAACCAGGAGGCAGGGAGCGGATAGTGAAACAGGAGAAAGGGAGCAGATAGAGAAACAGGAGACATGGAGCGGAGAGTGAAACAGGAGACAGGGAGCGGATAGAGAAACAGAAGACAGGGAGCGAATGGAGAGACAGGAGACAGGGAGCGGATAGAGAAACAGAAGACAGGGAGCGGATAGAGAAACAGGAGACAGGGAGCGGATGGAGAGAGAGGAGACAGGGAGCTGATAGTGAGACAGGAGACAGGGAGCGGATAGAGAGACAGGAGACAGGGAGCTGATAGAGAAACAGGAGACAGAGTGGATAGAGCAACAGGAGACAGGGAGCTGATAGAGAAACAGGAGACAGGGAGCGGATAGAGCGACAGGAGACAGGGAGCGGATAGAGAAACAGGAGATGGAGCGGATAGAGAGACAGGAGACAGGGAGCTCATAGAGAAACAGGAGACAGGGAGCGGATAGAGAGACAGGAGACAGCGAGCTGATAGAGAAACAGGAGACAGGGAGCGGATAGTGAAACAGGAGAAAGGGAGCGGATAGAGAAACAGGAAACAGGGATCGGTGAGTGAAACAGGAGACAGGGAGCGGATAGAGAAACAGGAGACAGGGAGCAGATAAAGAACCAGGAGAGAGGGAGCGGATAGTGAAACAGGAGAAAGGGAGCGGATAGAGAAACAGGAAACAGGGATCGGAGAATGAAACAGGAGACAGGGAGCGGATAGAGAAACAGGAGGCAGGGAGCAGATGGAGAGACAGGAGACAGGGAGCGGATAGAGAAACAGGAGACAGGGAGCGGATAGACGAACAAGAGAGAGGGAGCAGAGAGTAAAACAGGAGACAGGGAGCGGATGGAGAGACAGGAGACAGGGAGCTGATAGAGAAACAGGAGACAGGGAGCGGATAGAGAAACAGGAGACGGAGCGGAGAGCGAGACAGGAGAAAGGGAGCTGATAGTGAGACAGGAGACAGGGAGCGGATAGAGCGACAGGAGACAAGGAGCGGATAGTGAGACAGGAGACAGGGAGCTGATAGAGAAACAGGAGACAGGGAGCTGATAGAGAAACAGGAGACAGGGAGCGGATAGAGCGGCAGGAGGCAGGGAGCGGATAATGAGACAGGAGACAGGGAGCGGATAGAGAAACAGGAGACGGAGCTGATGGAGAAACAGGAGACGGAGCGGATATAGAAACAGGAGACAGGGAGCTGATAGAGAAACATGAGACAGGGTGCGGATAGAGAAACAGGAGAGAGGGAGCGGATAGAGAAACAGGAGACAGGGAGCTGATAGAGAAACAGGAGACAGGGAGCGGATAGAGCGACAGGAGACAGGGAGCGGATAGTGAGACAGGAGGCAGGGAGCGGATGGAGAGACAGGAGACAGGGAGCGGATAGAGATACAGGCGACAGGGACTGGATAGAGAAGCAGGAGACAGGGACCGGATAGAGAGACAGGAGACAGGGAGCAGATAGAGAAACAGCAGACAGGAAGCGGATAGTGAAACAGGAGACAGGGTGCGGATAGAGAAAGAGGAGACAGGGAGCGGATAGAGAAACAGGAGACAGGAATCGGATAGAGAAACAGGAGACAGGAAGCGGACAGAGAAACAGGAGACAGGGAGCGGATAGAGAAACAGGAGACAGGGAGCGGATAGAGAAACAGGAGACAGGGAGCGGATAGTGAAACAGGAGACAGGGAGCGGATAGAGAAACAGGAGACAGGGAGCGGATAGTGAAAAAGGAGATAGGGAGCGGATAGTGAAACAGGAGACAGGGAGCGGATAGAGAAGCAGGAGACAGGGAGCGGATAGTGAACCAGGAAACGGAGCGGATAGAGAAACAGGAGACAGGGAGCGGATAGAGAATCAGGAGACAGGGAGCAGATAGTGAAACAGGAGACAGGGACCAGATAGAGAGACAGGAGACAGGGAGCGGATAGAGAAACAGGAGACAGGGAGCGGATAGAGAGACAGGAGACAGAGAGCGGATGGAGAAACAGGAGACAGGAAGCGGATAGAGAAACAGGAGACAGGGAGCGGATCGAGAAACAGGAGACAGGGAGCGGATAGAGAGACAGGAGACAGGGAGCTGATAGAGAAACAGGAGACGGAGCGGATAGAGCAACAGGAGAGAGGGAGCTGATAGAGAAACAGGAGACAGGGGGCGGATAGAGCCACAGGAGACAGGGAGCGGATAGAGAAACAGGAGACTGAGCAGATAGAGAGACAGGAGACAGGGATCTGATAGAGAAACAGGAGACAGGGAGCGGATAGAGAGAGAGGAGACAGCGAGCTGATAGAGAAACAGGAGACAGGGAGCGGACAGTGAAACAGGAGAAAGGGAGCGGATAGAGAAACAGGAAACAGGGATCGGTGAGTGAAACAGGAGACAGGGAGCGGATAGAGAAACAGGAGACAGGGAGCGGATAAAGAACCAGGAGACAGGGAGCGGATAGTGAAACAGGAGAAAGGGAGCGGATAGAGAAACAGGAAACAGGGATCGGAGAGTGAAACAGGAGACGGAGCAGATATTGAAAGAGGAGACAGGGAGCGGATAGTGAGACAGGAGACAGGGAGCGGATAGAGAAACAGGAGACAGGGAGCGGATAGAGAAACAGGAGACAGGGAGCGGATAGAGAAACAGGAGACGGAGCAGATATTGAAAGAGGAGACAGGGAGCGGATAGTGAGACAAGAGACAGGGAGCGGATAGAGAAACAGGAGACAGGGAGCGGATGGAGAGACAGGAGACAGGGAGCTGATGGAGAGACAGGAGACAGGGAGCTGATAGTGAAACAGGCGACAGGGAGCTGATGGAGAGACAGGAGACAGGGAGCGGATTGAGAAACAGGAGAGAGGGTGCAGAGAGTGAAACAGGAGACAGGGAGCGGATAGAGAAACTGGAGACAGGGAGCGGATAGAGAAACAGGAGAGATGGAGCGGAGAGTGAAACAGGAGACAGAGAGTGGATAGAGGAACAGGAGACAGGGAGCTGATGTAGAGACCGGAGAGAGGGAGCTGATAGAGAAACAGGAGACAGGGAGTAGATAGAGAAACAGGATAAAGGGAGCGGATGGAGAGACAGGAGACGGGGAGCTGATAGAGAAACAGGAGACAGGGAGCGGATAGAGAAACAGGAGACGGGGAGCGGATAGATAAACAGGAGACAGGGAGCGGATAGAGAAACAGGAGAGAGGGAGCGGATAGAGAAACAGGAGACAGGGCGCGGATAGAGAAACAGGAGATGGAGCGGATAGAGAAACAGGAGACAGGGAGCGGATAGCGAGACAGGAGACAGGGAGCTGATAGAGAAACAGAGACAGGGAGCGGATAGTGAGACAGGAGAAAGGGAGTGGATAGTGAGGCAGGAGACAGGGAGCGGATGGAGAGACAGGAGACAGGGAGCGGATAGAGAAACAGGAGAATGGGAGCGGATAGAGAAACAGGAGACAGGGAGCGGATAGCGAGACAGGAGACAGGGAGCTGATAGAGAGACAGGAGACAGGGAGCGGATAGAGAGACATGAGACAGGGAGCTGATAGAGAAACAGGAGAATGGGAGCGGATAGAGAAACAGGAGAAAGGGAGCGGATAGAGAAACAGGAGACAGGGAGCGGATAGAGAAACAGGAAACGGGGCTGATGGAGAAACAGGAGACAGGGAGCGGATGGAGAGACAGGAGACAGGGAGCGGATAGAGAAACAGGAGACAGGGAGAGGATAGAGAAACAGGAGACAGGGAGCGGATAGAGAAACAGGGGACAGGGAGCGGATAGAGAAACAAGAGACAGGGAGCGGATAGAGAAACAGGAGACAGGAAGCGGATAGAGAAACAGGAGACAGGGAGCGGATAGAGAACCAGGAGACAGGAAGCAGATAGAGAAACAGAAGACAGGGAGCGGATAGAGAACCAGGAGACGGGGAGCGGATAGTGAAACAGGAGACAGGGAGCGGATAGAGAAACAGGAGACAGGGAGCGGATAGAGAAACAGGAGACAGGAAGCGGATAGAGAAACAGGAGACAGGGAGCGGATAGAGAACCAGGAGACAGGAAGCGGATAGAGAAACAGGAGACAGGGAGCAGATAGAGAACCAGGAGACGGGGAGCAGATAGAGAGACAGGAGACAGGGAGTGGATAGAGAAACAGGAGACAGGAAGCGGATAGAGAAACAGGAGACAGGGAGCGGATAGAGAACCAGGAGACAGGGAGCGGATAGTGAAACAGGAGACAGGGAGCGGATAGAGAAACAGGAGACAGGGAGCGGATAGTGAAACAGGAGACAGGGAGCGGATAGAGAAACAGGAGACAGGGAGCGTATAGAGAAACAGGAGACAGGGAGCGGATAGAGAAACAGGAGACAGGGAGCGGATAGAGAAACAGGAGACAGGGAGCGGATAGAGAAACAGGAGACAGGGAGCGGATAGAGAAACAGCAGACAGGGAGCGGATAGTGAAACAGGAGAAAGGGAGCGGATAGAGAAAAAGGAGACATGGAGCGGAGAGTGAAACAGGAGACAGGGAGCGGATAGAGAAACAGGAGACAGGGTGCAGATAAAGAACCAGGAGACAGGGAGCGGATAGTGAAACAGGAGAAGGGGAGCGGATAGAGAAACAGGAGACATGGAGCGGAGAGCGAAACAGGAGACAGGGACCGGATAGAGAAACAGGAGACAGGGAGCGAATGGAGAGACAGGAGACAGGGAGCGGATAGAGAAACAGGAGACAGGGAGTAGGTGGAGAAACAGGAGACAGGGAGCGGATGGATAGACAGGAGACAGGGAGCTGATAGAGAAACAGGAGACGGAGCGGATAGAGCAACAGGAGACAGGGAGCTGATAGAGAAACAGAAGACAGGGAGGGGATAGAGAGACAGGAGACAGCGAGCTGATAGAGAAACAGGAGACAGGGAGCGGATAGAGAGACAGGAGACAGGGAGCGGATAGAGAAACAGGAGACAGGTAGCGGATAGAGAAACAGGGGACAGGGAGCGGATAGAGAAACAGGAGACAGGGAGTGGATAGAGAAACAGGAGACAGGGAGCGGATAGAGAAACAGGAGACAGGGAGCGAATAGAGAACCAGGAGACGGGGAGCGGATAGTGAAACAGGAGACAGGGAGCGGATAGAGGAACAGGAGACAGGGAGCGTATAGTGAAACAGGAGACAGGGAGCGGATAGAGAAACAGGAGACAGGGAGCGGATAGAGAACCAGGAGATGGGGAGCGGATAGTGAAACAGGAGACAGGGAGCGGATAGAGAAACAGGAGACAGGGAGCGGATAGAGAAACAGGAGACAGGGAGCGGATAGAGAACCAGGAGATGGGGAGCGGATAGTGAAACAGGAGACAGGGAGCGGATAGAGAAACAGGAGACAGGGAGCGGATAGAGAAACAGGAGACAGGGAGCGGATAGAGAAACAGTAGACAGGGTAGCGGATAAAGAACCAGGAGACATGGTGCAGATAAAGAACCAGGAGACAGGGAGCGGATAGTGAAACAGGAGAAAGGGAGCGGATAGAGAGACAGGAGACATGGAGCGGAGAGTGAAACAGGAGACAGGGAGCGGATCGAGAAACAGGAGACAGGTAGCGAATGGAGAGACAGGAGACAGGGAGAGGATAGAGAAACAGGAGACAGGGAGCCGATAGAGAAACAGGAGGCAGGGAGCGGATGGAGAGACAGGAGACAGGGAGCTGATAGTGAAATAGGAGACAGGGAGCGGAAAGAGAGACAGGAAACAGGGAGCTGATAGAGAAACAGGAGACGGAGCGGATAAAGCAACAGGAGACAGGGAGCTGATAGAGAAACAGGAGACAGGGAGCGGATAGAGCGACAGGAGACAGGGAGCGGATAGAGAAACAGGAGATGGAGCAGATAGAGAGACAGGAGACAGGGAGGGGATAGAGAGACAGGAGGCAGCGAGCTGATAGAGAAACAGGAGACAGGGAGCGGATAGCGAAACAGGAGAAAGGGAGCGGATAGAGAAACAGGAAACAGGGATCGGTGAATGAAACAGGAGACGGGGAGCGGATAGAGAAACAAGAGACAGGGAGCGGATAAAGAACCAGGAGACAGGGAGCGGATAGTGAAACAGGAGAAAGGGAGCGGATAGAGAAACAGGAAACAGGGATCGGAGAGTGAAACAGGAGACAGGGAGCGGATAGAGAACCAGGAGACAGGAAGCGGATAGAGAAACAGGAGACAGGGAGCAGATAGAGAACCAGGAGACGGGGAGCAGATAGAGAGACAGGAGACAGGGAGCGGATAGAGAAACAGGAGACAGGGAGCGGATAGAGAACCAGGAGACAGGAAGCGGATAGAGAAACAGGAGACAGGGAGCAGATAGAGAACCAGGAGACGGGGAGCAGATAGAGAGACAGGAGACAGGGAGCGGATAGAGAAACAGGAGACAGGAAGCGGATAGAGAAACAGGAGACAGGGAGCGGATAGAGAACCAGGAGACAGGGAGCGGATAGTGAAACAGGAGACAGGGAGCGGATAGAGAAACAGGAGACAGGGAGCGGATAGTGAAACAGGAGACAGGGAGCGGATAGAGAAACAGGAGACAGGGAGCGTATAGAGAAACAGGAGACAGGGAGCGGATAGAGAAACAGGAGACAGGGAGCGGATAGAGAAACAGGAGACAGGGAGCGGATAGAGAAACAGGAGACAGGGAGCGGATAGAGAAACAGCAGACAGGGAGCGGATAGTGAAACAGGAGAAAGGGAGCGGATAGAGAAAAAGGAGACATGGAGCGGAGAGTGAAACAGGAGACAGGGAGCGGATAGAGAAACAGGAGACAGGGTGCAGATAAAGAACCAGGAGACAGGGAGCGGATAGTGAAACAGGAGAAGGGGAGCGGATAGAGAAACAGGAGACATGGAGCGGAGAGCGAAACAGGAGACAGGGACCGGATAGAGAAACAGGAGACAGGGAGCGAATGGAGAGACAGGAGACAGGGAGCGGATAGAGAAACAGGAGACAGGGAGTAGGTGGAGAAACAGGAGACAGGGAGCGGATGGATAGACAGGAGACAGGGAGCTGATAGAGAAACAGGAGACGGAGCGGATAGAGCAACAGGAGACAGGGAGCTGATAGAGAAACAGAAGACAGGGAGGGGATAGAGAGACAGGAGACAGCGAGCTGATAGAGAAACAGGAGACAGGGAGCGGATAGAGAGACAGGAGACAGGGAGCGGATAGAGAAACAGGAGACAGGTAGCGGATAGAGAAACAGGGGACAGGGAGCGGATAGAGAAACAGGAGACAGGGAGTGGATAGAGAAACAGGAGACAGGGAGCGGATAGAGAAACAGGAGACAGGGAGCGAATAGAGAACCAGGAGACGGGGAGCGGATAGTGAAACAGGAGACAGGGAGCGGATAGAGGAACAGGAGACAGGGAGCGTATAGTGAAACAGGAGACAGGGAGCGGATAGAGAAACAGGAGACAGGGAGCGGATAGAGAACCAGGAGATGGGGAGCGGATAGTGAAACAGGAGACAGGGAGCGGATAGAGAAACAGGAGACAGGGAGCGGATAGAGAAACAGGAGACAGGGAGCGGATAGAGAACCAGGAGATGGGGAGCGGATAGTGAAACAGGAGACAGGGAGCGGATAGAGAAACAGGAGACAGGGAGCGGATAGAGAAACAGGAGACAGGGAGCGGATAGAGAAACAGTAGACAGGGTAGCGGATAAAGAACCAGGAGACATGGTGCAGATAAAGAACCAGGAGACAGGGAGCGGATAGTGAAACAGGAGAAAGGGAGCGGATAGAGAGACAGGAGACATGGAGCGGAGAGTGAAACAGGAGACAGGGAGCGGATCGAGAAACAGGAGACAGGTAGCGAATGGAGAGACAGGAGACAGGGAGAGGATAGAGAAACAGGAGACAGGGAGCCGATAGAGAAACAGGAGGCAGGGAGCGGATGGAGAGACAGGAGACAGGGAGCTGATAGTGAAATAGGAGACAGGGAGCGGAAAGAGAGACAGGAAACAGGGAGCTGATAGAGAAACAGGAGACGGAGCGGATAAAGCAACAGGAGACAGGGAGCTGATAGAGAAACAGGAGACAGGGAGCGGATAGAGCGACAGGAGACAGGGAGCGGATAGAGAAACAGGAGATGGAGCAGATAGAGAGACAGGAGACAGGGAGGGGATAGAGAGACAGGAGGCAGCGAGCTGATAGAGAAACAGGAGACAGGGAGCGGATAGCGAAACAGGAGAAAGGGAGCGGATAGAGAAACAGGAAACAGGGATCGGTGAATGAAACAGGAGACGGGGAGCGGATAGAGAAACAAGAGACAGGGAGCGGATAAAGAACCAGGAGACAGGGAGCGGATAGTGAAACAGGAGAAAGGGAGCGGATAGAGAAACAGGAAACAGGGATCGGAGAGTGAAACAGGAGACAGGGAGCAGATGGAGAGACAGGAGACAGGGAGCGGATAAAGAAACAGGAGACAGGGAGCGGATAGACGAACAGGAGAGAGGGAGCGGAGACTAAAACAGGAGACAGGGAGCAGATGGAGAGACAGGAGACAGGGAGCTGATAGAGAAACAGGAGACAGGGAGCGGATAGAGAAACAGGAGACGGAGCGGAGAGCGAGAGAGGAGACAGGGAGCTGATAGTGAGACAGGAGAGAGGGAGCGGATAGAGAGACAGGAGACAGGGAGCGGATAGAGCGACAGGAGACAGGGAGCGGATAGTGAGACAGGACACAGGGAGCTGATAGAGAAACAGGAGACAGGGAGCTGATAGAGAAACAGGAGACAGGGAGCGGATAGAGCGACAGGAGGCAGGGAGCGGATTATGAGACAGGAGACAGGGAGCGGATAGAGAAACAGGAGACGGAGCCGATAGAGAAACAGGAGACGGAGCGGATAGAGAAACAGGAGACAGGGAGCTGATAGAGAAACAGGAGACAGGGTGCGGATAGAGAAACAGGAGACAGGGAGCGGATAGAGAAACATGAGACAGGGAGCTGATAGAGAAACAGGAGACAGGGAGCGGATGGAGAGACAGGAGACAGGGAGCGGATAGAGATACAGGCGACAGGGACTGCATAGAGAAGCAGGAGACAGGGACCGGATAGAGAGACAGGACACAGGGAGCGGATAGAGAAACAGGAGACAGGAGGTGGATAGTGAAACAGGAGACAGGGAGCGGATAGAGAAACAGGAGACAGGGAGCGTATAGAGAAACAGGAGACAGGGAGCGGATAGAGAAACAGGAGACAGGGAGCGGATAGAGAAACAGGAGACAGGGAGCGGATAGAGAAACAGGAGACAGGGAGCGGATAGAGAAACAGCAGACAGGGAGCGGATAGTGAAACAGGAGAAAGGGAGCGGATAGAGAAACAGGAGACATGGAGCGGAGAGTGAAACAGGAGACAGGGAGCGGATAGAGAAACAGGAGACAGGGTGCAGATAAAGAACCAGGAGACAGGGAGCGGATAGTGAAACAGGAGAAGGGGAGCGGATAGAGAAACAGGAGACATGGAGCGGAGAGCGAAACAGGAGACAGGGACCGGATAGAGAAACAGGAGACAGGGAGCGAATGGAGAGACAGGAGACAGGGAGCGGATAGAGAAACAGGAGACAGGGAGTAGGTGGAGAAACAGGAGACAGGGAGCGGATGGATAGACAGGAGACAGGGAGCTGATAGAGAAACAGGAGACGGAGCGGATAGAGCAACAGGAGACAGGGAGCTGATAGAGAAACAGAAGACAGGGAGGGGATAGAGAGACAGGAGACAGCGAGCTGATAGAGAAACAGGAGACAGGGAGCGGATAGAGAGACAGGAGACAGGGAGCGGATAGAGAAACAGGAGACAGGTAGCGGATAGAGAAACAGGGGACAGGGAGCGGATAGAGAAACAGGAGACAGGGAGTGGATAGAGAAACAGGAGACAGGGAGCGGATAGAGAAACAGGAGACAGGGAGCGAATAGAGAACCAGGAGACGGGGAGCGGATAGTGAAACAGGAGACAGGGAGCGGATAGAGGAACAGGAGACAGGGAGCGTATAGTGAAACAGGAGACAGGGAGCGGATAGAGAAACAGGAGACAGGGAGCGGATAGAGAACCAGGAGATGGGGAGCGGATAGTGAAACAGGAGACAGGGAGCGGATAGAGAAACAGGAGACAGGGAGCGGATAGAGAAACAGGAGACAGGGAGCGGATAGAGAACCAGGAGATGGGGAGCGGATAGTGAAACAGGAGACAGGGAGCGGATAGAGAAACAGGAGACAGGGAGCGGATAGAGAAACAGGAGACAGGGAGCGGATAGAGAAACAGTAGACAGGGTAGCGGATAAAGAACCAGGAGACATGGTGCAGATAAAGAACCAGGAGACAGGGAGCGGATAGTGAAACAGGAGAAAGGGAGCGGATAGAGAGACAGGAGACATGGAGCGGAGAGTGAAACAGGAGACAGGGAGCGGATCGAGAAACAGGAGACAGGTAGCGAATGGAGAGACAGGAGACAGGGAGAGGATAGAGAAACAGGAGACAGGGAGCCGATAGAGAAACAGGAGGCAGGGAGCGGATGGAGAGACAGGAGACAGGGAGCTGATAGTGAAATAGGAGACAGGGAGCGGAAAGAGAGACAGGAAACAGGGAGCTGATAGAGAAACAGGAGACGGAGCGGATAAAGCAACAGGAGACAGGGAGCTGATAGAGAAACAGGAGACAGGGAGCGGATAGAGCGACAGGAGACAGGGAGCGGATAGAGAAACAGGAGACGGAGCAGATAGAGAGACAGGAGACAGGGAGGGGATAGAGAGACAGGAGGCAGCGAGCTGATAGAGAAACAGGAGACAGGGAGCGGATAGCGAAACAGGAAACAGGGATCGGTGAATGAAACAGGAGACAGGGAGCGGATAGAGAAACAGGAGACAGGGAGCGGATAAAGAACCAGGAGACAGGGAGTGGATAGTGAAACAGGAGAAAGGGAGCGGATAGAGAAACAGGAAACAGGGATCGGAGAGTGAAACAGGAGACAGGGAGCAGATGGAGAGACAGGAGACAGGGAGCGGATAAAGAAACAGGAGACAGGGAGCGGATAGACGAACAGGAGAGAGGGAGCGGAGACTAAAACAGGAGACAGGGAGCAGATGGAGAGACAGGAGACAGGGAGCTGATAGAGAAACAGGAGACAGGGAGCGGATAGAGAAACAGGAGACGGAGCGGAGAGCGAGAGAGGAGACAGGGAGCTGATAGTGAGACAGGAGAGAGGGAGCGGATAGAGAGACAGGAGACAGGGAGCGGATAGAGCGACAGGAGACAGGGAGCGGATAGTGAGACAGGACACAGGGAGCTGATAGAGAAACAGGAGACAGGGAGCTGATAGAGAAACAGGAGACAGGGAGCGGATAGAGCGACAGGAGGCAGGGAGCGGATTATGAGACAGGAGACAGGGAGCGGATAGAGAAACAGGAGACGGAGCCGATAGAGAAACAGGAGACGGAGCGGATAGAGAAACAGGAGACAGGGAGCTGATAGAGAAACAGGAGACAGGGTGCGGATAGAGAAACAGGAGACAGGGAGCGGATAGAGAAACATGAGACAGGGAGCTGATAGAGAAACAGGAGACAGGGAGCGGATGGAGAGACAGGAGACAGGGAGCGGATAGAGATAAAGGCGACAGGGACTGCATAGAGAAGCAGGAGACAGGGACCGGATAGAGAGACAGGACACAGGGAGCGGATCGAGAAACAGGAGACAGGAGGTGGATAGTGAAACAGGAGACAGGGTGCGGATAGAGAAAGAGGAGACAGGGAGCGGATAGAGAGACGGGAGACAGGGAGCGGGTGGAGAAACAGTTGACAGGAATCGGATAGAGAAACAGGAGACAGGAAGTGGACAGAGAAACAGGGGACAGGGAGCGGATAGAGAAACAGGAGACAGGGAGCGGATAGAGAAACAAGAGACAGGGAGCGGATAGAGAAACAGGAAACGGAGCTGATAGAGAAACAGGAGACAGGGAGCAGATGGAGAGACAGGAGACAGGGAGTGGATAGAGAAACAGGAGACAGGAAGCGGATAGAGAAACAGGAGACAGGGAGCGGATAGAGAAACAGGAGACGGGGAACGGATAGTGAAACAGGAGACAGGGAGCGGATAGAGAAACAGGAAACAGGGAGCGGATAGAGAAACAGGAGACAGGGAGCGGATAGAGAAACAGGAGACAGGGAGCGGATAGAGAAACAGGAGACAGGGAGTGGATCGAGAAACAGGAGACAGGGAGCGGATAGAGAGACAGGAGACAGGGAGCGGATAGAGAAACAGGAGACAGGAAGCGGATAGAGAAACAGGAGACAGGGAGCGGATAGAGGACCAGGAGACGGGGAGCGGATAGTGAAACAGGAGACAGAGAGCGGATAGAGAAACAGGAGACAGGGAGCAGATAGAAAAACAGTAGACAGGGAGCGGATAAAGAACCAGGAGACAGGGTGCAGATAAAGAACCAGGAGACAGGGAGCGGATAGTGAAACAGGAGAAAGGGAGCGGATAGAGAAACAGGAGACATGGAGCGGAGAGTGAAACAGGAGACAGGGAGTGGATAGAGAAACAGGAGACAGGGAGCGAATGGAGAGACAGGAGACAGGGACACATAGAGAGACAGGACACAGGGAGCGGATAGAGAAACAGGAGACAGGAGGCGGATAGTGAAACAGGAGACAGGGTGCGGATAGAGAAAGAGGAGACAGGGAGCGGATAGAGAGACGGGAGACAGGGAGCGGATAGAGAAACAGGAGACAGGAATCGGATAGAGAAACAGGAGACAGGAAGCGGACAGAGATACAGGAGACAGGGAGCGGATAGAGAAACAGGAGACAGGGAGCGGATAGAGAAACAAGAGACAGGGAGCGGATAGAGAAACAGTAAACGGAGCTGATAGAGAAACAGGAGACAGGGAGCAGATGGAGAGACAGGAGACAGGGAGCGGATAGAGAAACATGAGACAGGAAGCGGATAGAGAAACAGGAGACAGGGAGCAGATAGAGAAACAGGAGACGGGGAACGGATAGTGAAACAGGAGACAGGGAGCGGATAGAGAAACAGGAGACAGGGAGCGGATAGAGAAACAGGAGACAGGGAGCGGATAGAGACAAAGGAGACAGGGAGCGGATCGAGAAACAGGAGACAGGGAGTGGATAGAGAAACAGGAGACAGGAAGCGGATAGAGAGACAGGAGACAGGGAGCGGATAGAGACACAGGAGACAGGAAGCGGATAGAGAAACAGGAGACAGGGAGCGGATAGAGGACCAGGAGACGGGGAGCGGATAGTGAAACAGGAGACAGGGAGCGGATGGAGAAACAGGAGACAGGGAGCAGATAGAGAAACAGGAGGCAGGGAGCGGATAGAGAAACAGGAGACAGGGAGCGGATAGAGAAACAGGAGACAGGGAGCAGATAGAGAAACAGTAGACAGGGAGCCGATGAAGAACCAGGAGACAGGGTACAGATAAAGAACCAGGAGACAGGGAGCGGATAGTGAAACAGGAGAAAGGGAGCGGATAGAGAAACAGGAGACATGGAGCGGAGAGTGAAACAGGAGACAGGGAGTGGATAGAGAAACAGGAGACAGGGAGCGAATGGAGAGACAGGAGACAGGGAGCGGATGGAGAGACAGGAGACAGGGAGCTGATAGAGAAACAGGAGACGGAGCGGATAGAGCAACAGGTGACAGTGAGCTGATAGAGAAACAGGAGACAGGGAGCGGATAGAGCGACAGGAGACAGGGAGCGGATAGAGATACAGGAGACGGAGCGGATAGAGAGAGAGGAGACAGGGAGCTGATAGAGAAACAGGAGACAGGGAGCGGATAGTGAAACAGGAGAAAGGGAGCGGATAGAGAAACAGGAGACAGGGAGCAGATGGAGAGACAGGAGACAGGGAGCTGATAGAGAAACAGGAGACAGGGAGCGGATAGAGAAACAGGAGACAGGAAGCGGGTAGAGAAACAGGAGACAGGGATTGGATAGAGAAACAGGAGACAGGGAGCGGAGAGAGAGACAGGAGACAGGGAGCGGATGGAGAAACAGGAGACAGGAAGCGGATAGAGAAACAGGAGACAGGGAGCGGATAGAAAACGAGGAGACGGGGAGCGGTTAGTGAAACAGGAGACAGGGAGCGGATATAGAAACAGGAGACGGGAGCGGATAGAGAAACAGGAGACAGGGAGCGGATAGAGAAACTGGAGACAGGGAGCGGATAGAGAAACAGGAGACAGGGAGCGGATAGAGAAACAGGAGACAGGGAGCGGATAGAGAAACAGGAGACAGGGAGCGGATAGAGAAACAGGAGACAGGGAGCGGATAAAGAACCAGGAGACAGGGTGCAGATAAAGAACCAGGAGGCAGGGAGCGGATAGTGAAACAGGAGAAAGGGAGCAGATAGAGAAACAGGAGACATGGAGCGGAGAGTGAAACAGGAGACAGGGAGCGGATAGAGAAACAGAAGACAGGGAGCGAATGGAGAGACAGGAGACAGGGAGCGGATAGAGAAACAGGAGACAGGGAGCGGATAGAGAAACAGGAGACAGGGAGCGGATGGAGAGAGAGGAGACAGGGAGCTGATAGTGAGACAGGAGACAGGGAGCGGATAGAGAGACAGGAGACAGGGAGCTGATAGAGAAACAGGAGACAGAGTGGATAGAGCAACAGGAGACAGGGAGCTGATAGAGAAACAGGAGACAGGGAGCGGATAGAGCGACAGGAGACAGGGAGCGGATAGAGAAACAGGAGATGGAGCGGATAGAGAGACAGGAGACAGGGAGCTCATAGAGAAACAGGAGACAGGGAGCGGATAGAGAGACAGGAGACAGCGAGCTGATAGAGAAACAGGAGACAGGGAGCGGATAGTGAAACAGGAGAAAGGGAGCGGATAGAGAAACAGGAAACAGGGATCGGTGAGTGAAACAGGAGACAGGGAGCGGATAGAGAAACAGGAGACAGGGAGCGGATAAAGAACCAGGAGAGAGGGAGCGGATAGTGAAACAGGAGAAAGGGAGCGGATAGAGAAACAGGAAACAGGGATCGGAGAGTGAAACAGGAGACAGGGAGCGGATAGAGAAACAGGAGGCAGGGAGCAGATGGAGAGACAGGAGACAGGGAGCGGATAGAGAAACAGGAGACAGGGAGCGGATAGACGAACAAGAGAGAGGGAGCGGAGAGTAAAACAGGAGACAGGGAGCGGATGGAGAGACAGGAGACAGGGAGCTGATAGAGAAACAGGAGACAGGGAGCGGATAGAGAAACAGGAGACGGAGCGGAGAGCGAGACAGGAGAAAGGGAGCTGATAGTGAGACAGGAGACAGGGAGCGGATAGAGCGACAGGAGACAAGGAGCGGATAGTGAGACAGGAGACAGGGAGCTGATAGAGAAACAGGAGACAGGGAGCTGATAGAGAAACAGGAGACAGGGAGCGGATAGAGCGGCAGGAGGCAGGGAGCGGATAATGAGACAGGAGACAGGGAGCGGATAGAGAAACAGGAGACGGAGCTGATGGAGAAACAGGAGACGGAGCGGATATAGAAACAGGAGACAGGGAGCTGATAGAGAAACATGAGACAGGGTGCGGATAGAGAAACAGGAGACAGGGAGCGGATAGAGAAACAGGAGACAGGGAGCTGATAGAGAAACAGGAGACAGGGAGCGGATAGAGCGACAGGAGACAGGGAGCGAATAGAGAAAGAGGAGACAGGGAGCTGATAGAGAAACATGAGACAGGGTGCGGATAGAGAAACAGGAGACAGGGAGCGGATAGAGAAACAGGAGACAGGGAGCTGATAGAGAAACAGGAGACAGGGAGCGGATAGAGCGACAGGAGACAGGGAGCGGATAGTGAGACAGGAGGCAGGGAGCGGATGGAGAGACAGGAGACAGGGAGCGGATAGAGATACAGGCGACAGGGACTGGATAGAGAAGCAGGAGACAGGGACCGGATAGAGAGACAGGAGACAGGGAGCGGATAGAGAAACAGCAGACAGGAAGCGGATAGTGAAACAGGAGACAGGGTGCGGATAGAGAAAGAGGAGACAGGGAGCGGATAGAGAAACAGGAGACAGGAATCGGATAGAGAAACAGGAGACAGGAAGCGGACAGAGAAACAGGAGACAGGGAGCGGATAGAGAAACAGGAGACAGGGAGCGGATAGAGAAACAGGAGACAGGGAGCGGATAGTGAAACAGGAGACAGGGAGCGGATAGAGAAACAGGAGACAGGGAGCGGATAGTGAAAAAGGAGATAGGGAGCGGATAGTGAAACAGGAGACAGGGAGCGGATAGAGAAACAGGAGACAGGGAGCGGATAGTGAACCAGGAAATGGAGCGGATAGAGAAACAGGAGACAGGGAGTGGATAGAGAAACTGGAGACAGGGAGCGGATGGAGAGACAGGAGACAGGGAGCGGATAGAGAAACAGGAGACAGGGAGCGGATAGAGAATCAGGAGACAGGGAGCAGATAGTGAAACAGGAGACAGGGACCAGATAGAGAGACAGGAGACAGGGAGCGGATAGAGAAACAGGAGACAGGGAGCGGATAGAGAGACAGGAGACAGAGAGCGGATGGAGAAACAGGAGACAGGAAGCGGATAGAGAAACAGGACACAGGGAGCGAATAGAGAAACAGGAGACAGGGAGCGGATAGAGAAACAGGAGACAGGGAGCGAATAGAGAAACAGGAGACAGGGAGCGGATGGAGAGAAAGGAGACAGGGAGCGGATAGTGAAACAGGAGACAGGGATTGAATAGAGAAACAGGAGACAGGGAGCGGATAGAGAAACAGGAGACAGGGAGCAGATAGTGAAACAGGTGACAGGGAGCGAATAGAGAAACAGGAGACAGGGAGCGGATAGAGAAACTGGAGACAGGGAGCGGATGGAGAGACAGGAGACAGGGAGCGGATAGTGTGACAGGAGTAGGGAGCGGATAGAGAAACAGGAAACAGGGTGCGGATAGTGAAACAGGTGACAGGGAGCAGATAGTGAAACAGGAGAGAGGGAGCGGACAGTGAGACAGGAGGCAGAGCGGATAGAGAAACAGTAGACAGGGAGCGGATAGTGAAACACTAGACAGGGAGCGGATAGTGAAACAGGAGACAGGGAGCGGATAGTGAGACAGGAGGCGGAGTGGATAGAGAAACAGGAGACATGGAGCAGATAGAGAAACAGGAGACAGGGAGCAGATAGTGAAGCAGGAGAAAGGGAGCGGATAGTGAGACAGGAGGCGGAGCGGATAGAAAAACAGGAGACAGGGAGCGGACAGAGAAACAGGAGACAGGGAGCGGATAGAGAAACAAGAGAGAGGGAGCTGATTGTGAAACAGGAGAAAGGGAGCGGATAGAGAAACAGGAGACTGAGCGGATAGTGAAACAGGTGAAAGGGAGTGTATAGAGAAACAGGAGATGGAGCGGATAGTGAAACAGGAGACAGGGAGCGGATAGTGAAACAGGAGACAGGGAGTGGATAGAGAAACAGGAGACGGAGCGGATAGAGAAACAGGAGACAGGGAGCGGATAGAGAAACAGGAGACAGGGAGCGGATAGAGAAACAGGAGACGGAGCAGATAGTGTAACAGGAGGCAGGGAGCGGATTGTGAAACAAGAGACATTGAGCAGATAGAGAAACAGGATACAGGGAGCGGATAGAGAAACAGGAGACAGGGAGCGGATAGAGAAACAGGAGACAGGGAGCGCATAGAGAAACAGGAGACAGGGAGCGGATAGAGAAACAGGAGACAGGGAGCGGATGGAGAGACAGGAGACAGGGAGCTGATAGTGAGACAGGAGACAGAGAGTGGATAGAGAGACAGGAGACAGGGAGCTGATAGAGAAACAGGAGACGGAGCGGATAGAGCAACAGGAGATAGGGAGCTGATAGAGAAACAGGAGACAGGGAGCGGATAGAGCGACAGGAGACAGGGAGTGGATAGAGAAACAGGAGACGGAGCAGATAGAGAGAGAGGAGACAGGGAGCTGATAGAGAAACAGGAGACAGGGAGCGGATAGAGAGACAGGAGACAGCGAGCTGATAGAGAAACAGGAGACAGGGAGCGGATAGTGAAACAGGAGAAAGGGAGCGGATAGAGAAATAGGAAACAGGGATCGGCGAGTGAAACAGGAGACAGGGAGCGGATAGAGAAACAGGAGACAGGGAGCGGATTAAGAACCAGGAGACAGGGAACGGATAGTGAAACAGGAGAAAGGGAGCGGATAGAGAAACAGGAAACAGGGATAGGAGAGTGAAACAGGAGACAGGGAGCGGATAGAGAAACAGGAGACAGGGAGCAGATGGAGAGACAGGAGACAGGGAGCGGATAGAGAAACAGGAGAGAGGGAGCGGATAGACGAACAGGAGAGAGGGAGTGGAGAGTAAAACTGGAGACAGGGAGCGGATGGAGAGACAGGAGACAGGGAGCTGATAGAGAAACACGAGACAGGGAGCGGATAGAGAAACAGGAGACAGGGAGCGGGTAGAGAAACAGGAGACAGGGAGCGGTTAGAGAGACAGGAGACAGGGAGCGGATAGAGAAACAGGAGACAGGAAGCGGATAGAGAAACAGGAGACAGTGAGCGGATAGAGAACCAGGAGACGGGGAGCGGATAGTGAAACAGGAGACAGGGAGCGGATAGAGAAACAGGAGACAGGGAGCAGATAGAGAAACAGGAGACAGGGAGCGGATAGAGAAACAGGAGACAGGGAGCGGATAGAGAAACAGGAGACAGGGAGTGGATAGAGAAACAGGAGACAGGGAGCGGATAGAGAGACAGGAGACAGCGAGCTGATAGAGAAACAGGAGACAGGGAGCGGATAGAGAGACAGGAGACAGCGAGCTGATAGAGAAACAGGAGACAGGGAGCGGATAGTGAAACAGGAGAAAGGGAGCGGATAGAGAAATAGGAAACAGGGATCGGCGAGTGAAACAGGAGACAGGGAGCGGATAGAGAAACAGGAGACAGGGAGCGGATTAAGAACCAGGAGACAGGGAACGGATAGAGAACCAGGAGACGGGGAGCGGATAGTGAAACAGGAGACAGGGAGCGGATAGAGAAACAGGAGACAGGGAGCAGATAGAGAAACAGGAGACAGGGAGCGGATAGAGAAACAGGAGACAGGGAGCGGTTAGAGAAACAGGAGACAGGAGCGGATAGAGAAACAGGAGACAGGGAGCGGATAAAGAACCAGGAGACAGGGCGCAGATAAAGAACCAGGAGACAGGGAGCGGATAGTGAAACAGGAGAAAGGGAGCGGATAGAGAAACAGGAGACATGGAGCGGAGAGTGAAACAGGAGACAGGGAGCGGATAGAGAAACAGGAGACAGGGAGCAAATGGAGAGACAGGAGACAGGGAGCGGATAGAGAAACAGGAGACAGGGAGCGGATAGTGAGACAGGAGACAGGGAGCGGATTGTGAAACAGGAGACGGAGCGGATAGAGAAACAGGAGTCGGGGAGCGGATAGTGAAAAAGGAGACAGGGAGCGGATAGAGAAACAGGAGACGGAGCGGATAGAGAAACAGGAGACTGGGAGCGGATAGTGAAACAGGAGACAGAGCGGATAAAGAAACAGGAGACAGAGAGTGGATAGAGAAACAGGAGACGGAGCGGATAGAGAAACAGGAGACAGGGAGCGGATAGAGTAACAGGAGACAGGGAGCGGATAGTGAAACAGGAGACAGGGAGCGGATAGAGAAACAGGAGACAGGGAGCGGATAGAGAAACAGGAGACAGGGAGCGGATAGAGAAACAGGAGACAGGGAGCGGTTAGAGAAACAGGAGACAGGGAGCGGATAGAGAAACAGGAGACAGGGAGCGGACAGAGATACAGGAGACAGGGATCGGATAGAGAAACAGGAGACAGGGAGCGGATAGAGAAACAGGAGACGGAGCGGATAGTGAAACAGGAGACAGGGAGCGGATGGAGAGGCAGGAGACAGGGAGCAGACAGTGAGACAGGAGAGAGGGAGTGGATAGAGAAACAGGAGAGAGGGAGCGGATAGTGAAACAGGAGACAGGGACCAGATGGAGAGGCAGGAGACAGATAGCGGATAGAGAAACAGGAGAGTGGGAGAGAATAGTGTAAGAATCGAAAATTTTCAGCAAAAATCAAGCAAGAAAACTGGATAAAATAAGACTGTTTATTGACCAAAGTAAGCTTGCACAGAAAAACCTTTGATAAAAGGGCATACAAAATGGCCGCCAGGCCCCGTGATCAGCTTCTGAACCGATTTATTTCTGTTACTGCAAGCTAGACAGGCTTGTGGATTGAAGACAGTAAACCCGCGAAAGCCAGTATCTGGGAACCGAAACTCAGAGCAACAGCATACATATTCAATGGATTATAAGTACAGGATGGGGCCCATCAAGATATGGGCGGACAATGTAAAAACACTTCTACCCATTTATTGTACAAAGGAAAAACCGTTTAGCAGCCATCAAGGAAAATGTCCGGACCGATCAATATGCGAACCGAGCCGCGGTGACAATGCAAAGGACATTAACAGACATTATCGGCCAGGAAGGCCAGTTCAAGTTATCACCGGCTCCGTTACAAGACAAAGCGCCCCTGCAGAGATCTCTGCCCGCCAAAATTAATACAAAGACAGGACTATGATTTGGCGGGAGATAAGACTGTCCCAAAAGAGTATAACTATGGATTGAAAGTCCATCTAAGTGACTTCTTCACTGCTACGGCTTCTTGTTGGGCGACTTCAGGCTTCCATTTCTTCAAGAACTTTCTTCTACGAGGAACGAACGAAGGGCGGACGGTGCCTGGATCGGCGCCTCTTCCACTTCGGCAGATCGATGAAAACGTTTTCGTCTTTTTAAAGACGGACGGTTTCGGAAAAAGGACAACATGGCCGGTGTTCAGCCAAACAAGGCTCGGCCACGACGAGAAGACGACAAGGGTGGCCCGGGTACTGGGGTCGGGAGATCATCGACGACCCAGGCCGACGGAGAAGAAACCCTCTGGAGAACCGGCGATCGATGCCACAAGATTCTCCCATGTGCATAACCTGCATCTAGGTCTACTCCACGAACAAAAATCCACGACAGGCCTAGTGGATCTCAACTTTGACGAGCGCTCATCGAGGCTGGGTCTACCCCACCGCCTCGAGGGAGGAGAGAATATCGACTGCGCCAGAAGCTTCCAATCCACGTGACGACGGGAAGCGGTGTCAAAAAGGCTGCGAACCCCTTTTCGCGATTTCAAGAGTGGTGAGCATGATCCCAAGTTCCCCAGGTCGAAACTTAGTTTAGGTATAGGGGAGGGAGTTAAGGGAAATCGTAATGTGTTTCCCCTTTTACGATGTGCCGTGTGTTCCCCATTTCCATAGAATCAAGTTCATAAATTTGTGCATGATTGTAGTTACTTTAATCTGTGCCTATGACATGTATTTTGTAATGCTTCAAACTGTTTAAAAATAAAAGCATCCATTTCGTGCTATTCAGCCTGGTCTATTGAGTCCTTTTCTCTGCACTACTGTTCTCTGCATCTAAGTCCAAGGTCTGGAACTGTAGTGGGAGTGGGTCGAACCACTCAAGGGTAATTCTTGCACGAAGCCTGGCAGGAGGCCAGAACGGGCAAGGGAGCAGGAAAAAAAACCCTACAGAAATGGCGACCGCGGCAGGACCTTGGCAGCAGGAAAGTAGTGTGTTAGATCAAGATCTGAATAAACGAAATGTGATGGATGAAAGAATAGCAGATTATGTTTTCGGAAAAGTCAACCTCACAAAACAATGGATATCTGATCTACTAAGGGATAGGCGCCCGCTAGACGCAGCCATCAAGTGGACAGCGGGTAGGGAGCATAAGAAATCTGTAGAAAAGGCGGTCTGGCTGATGTGCTACAAGAAGCAAGTCCAGCTTTTGGACCAGGTAGTTGCAGCACAGACAGTCCAGATCAACGGCTTGCTTAAAGACGTAGAGGAAAAGGTTGCGGGAGGTCAAAAACTGATTGAATCGCTTGACGCGCTGAATCAGCAACGCCGCTCTGTAATTCGCTGCCACGAAACCCGGGTAGAATATTTACAATGTCAGGTCGTTGAGGCCAAGGCCAGTGAAGGTAGAATGAGAGAGAGGTGTTCCCGTCTAGCCAAACAAGTAGATGCCCAAGAGGAAAAGCTCCTGGGAGCCAGGGCAGCATATAAGATGGCCATGGAGGATAGATCTGAGAACACCGACCACAGCGCTTGCCGCCGGGAGCTAGAGGACCTGAGAAAGGCCCTAGCGAAGGCAAACGGGTTGGTGTGTCTCATAAATCCACCAGCGAGTCAGCTGTTGCTAGCCAAGGAATCCAAAAGACCGATTCCACAAGAGGCAGTTGGGGTACCAACCCCCGAACCCTCTGCGCCTCCTGCCTATGAGGAGTCTTGGACTCCGGGACAGGAGACGGAGACGGTAGAGGAAGAGAGCCCTGAGGTAGAGCAACCCCAGACAGTAGAGTCGGGGCCGGCGCCGATGTGTCCAAAGAGACACCGGAGGCTCGGTCCAAATGAAGAAAATGGCGATGACGGACCCCTTGAGAGTCAGATCATAATGCCTCATAGCGCACGACAGCTAAGAGAGATGATAAGTCACATCCCAAAACTCTCCGAGTCAGGAGATCCCTCCGTGCATTTCAGGGACGTGGAGCAGACCGCAGCAGTCAATGACTGCGACGGGGTTGAACAGTCTAAAATGCTGCTGTTCTCCCTGGACAGTTCGCTCCTCCAGTGTCTCCCTGACGAGAGCAAGAGAGGGCACAGGGACTATGAGTTGCTACGGGATGAGATTCTGGAGATCATGGGAGAGGGGGACGGAACTCCGTTCCTCCGTTTAGAAAAGACAGTGCAGCTAGAGGGAGAACCCCCACGGGTTTTCGCCGACAGGTTGTGGCCAGTGTATCGGCGCAGCTGCCCGGGCGGGCCGGCCCGGGCCGGGCTGGATGGCGAACAAAGGGCTCACTGGCTTCGGTGCCTGGTAACAGGTTGCCTGCCAGTAGTGAAGGAACAGGCCAAAGCATGGTTTGACCCCACTAACGCCCGCTCCACGGAGGAAGTAGTACTAGATCAGCTCACGATCAGTTATAGAAACAACAAGGGCAAGAAAACGCCTGTTGTGAAAGGAAAGGTGCATGAGGTGAGACCCGCAGCCTCTGCTAAAAAGGAATGGCGTCAGGAGGGAAATCGCCATCCCCAAGCCAATAGCAGTTGTTACGGGTGTGGGAAGGAGGGTCATTGGCGCAAGGACTGTAGGAATCCTTGGAAGGATAAGAGGGAGAGAGCGTTCGCCACAGCCCAAGATCAAGCCCAAGCCCGAGTCGCCAACGGCCCGAGAGTTTACCCAACACCAGCACAACCACAAGTGCAGGCCGCTGCCCCAACACCAGTCCAGAACCCAACCGTAGCCTCTGCCCCGAATAAAGGGGGTGGTGCGGTTGTGGACCCCGCTGCGATCGAGTCAGTCTTGGAGACGATGCGGTCTCTGATGACCTGGCAGGGGAAGGTAGCGGTTGCTAACAGCCCTATCGCCCCCGAGACCCCAGCCGAAACACCTAAATGACTGATGCCCGCGCAGCCCGTCTACTTGTGTCCGCTCCGCTATGACGCTTGGAGAAGACCTGTGGTGGAGATGGAGGTGGAGAAACAAAGGGGTAGTTACCTGTTGGATACGGGAGCTTCGTGTACCGTGATCCACACGGACAAACCTTTTGCCTCACCTCTGTCCGCCCAGGCTCCATATTTAGTAGCGGGTTTCACAGGTAGAGCACAGGCTGGCGCGCACTCCCTCCCGCTCTCCATTCAGTTGGGAGCGCTCCACACCACATGGACGTGCATCCTATTGAAGTGGAAAGAGGGGGGGGGGGAAAGGCATCCTCGGGGCTGATTTCTTGGTGGAACACGGGATCCTCGTGGACCTGAGAAATCACTGTCTCTGGGGAGCCGAGGGCGGTTTAGGTAAGGTAGTCGTAATCCCGGGGAAGGAAGAAAAGGGGGCCCTGTGCACTATGAAGCCGTCAGGAGGTTACGATCTCGAGCTCATGATAACAAACGTCCCAACGGACTTGCAGGCGCGTGTGTCAGAAAATCTGACCGCGTTCGCCACCCACAAGCACGACTGCGGGAGAGTCACTGGGTTCGAAGTCAGCGTAGACGGGGACCCCATGATCCGACCCCAAAAGCAGTATAATTTCCCCAAGGAGGCAGAACCCGACATGGAGACAGCAATATCTTCATTGGTACAGCAGGGCGTGTTGAGGACGATAGCCACCCACGTGAACTCCCCATTATGGCCGGTAAAGAAACCGGACAATTCGTGGAGAGCCACGGTGGACTACAGAGTCCTCAATAGTAATATCCCAGCCTGCGCGCCCACGGTAGCAGCAGTTGCAGACTTAATAGGGAGTATTCCAGCATCGGCGACCACATTCACGGTGCTGGACATCTCGAACGGTTTTTGGTCCATTCCGCTGCGGCGGGAGGACCAGTACAAGTTTGCCTTTACTTTCAAAGGGCAACAGTACACTTGGAACTGCTTACCACAGGGTTTTCACAACAGCCCCAGCATTTTCCATCAGTGCATGGCGGGGAGTTTGAAAGAGTTCAGCCAGCCCAACCAGATAGTGCAGTATGTGGACGACTTACTCCTGTTCACAGATACAAGGGAGCAGCACGGCCCACTGTTAGCCGAATTGTTGGAACTGTTAGAAAGGAAGGGTTTCAAAGTAAACCCAAAGAAAGCCCAGATCGGCCAGCAGGAAGTTAAATTCCTGGGTCTGGCCATCCGCGCTGGGGAAAGAGCCATAGATAAGGCCAGACGGGAATCTATACAAGATCTGCCGATTCCCAACACAGTAACGGGTGTAAGGTCCTTTTTGGGATTGACCGGGTACTGCAGAGATTTCATCGAGGACTATGCTGCCACAGCGGCCCCGCTACTTCGACTCTTACACAAGGGAGTCGAGTGGTCTTGGGACGAGGGGTGCCAGGCAGCATTCGAGAAGTTGAAAAGAGATCTGCAGACCGCGCCAGCCCTAGGGGCCATAGATGGGGGAGAGGAGTTCTTTCTGGAGGTAGCCGCTAGTGGGGACAGCCTGAGCGCAGTGCTGCTCCAAGAGCGGCACGGCAAGCTAAGACCAGTAGTTTATTCCTCCAGGGTGCTCACGGATGTGGAGAGGAGTTTCTCCAATTGCGAACGGCATCTCCTGGCCACGCATTGGGCTGTGAACAGATCAGTGATCTTCACAGGGACCTCTCCCATTACGCTCCTCACCCATCACACACCCACGAAGATGCTTCTGGACGGGAGGATTAAGGATGGGACCGTAAGCAGCGCTTGGATTGCGCGCTGGACCCTCCTCCTTTCCCAGATGGATCTCAAAGTTAAAGGCCTCTGCGCGCCAAGGCTCGCAGCCAATATGGCATATCCCGGGACAGCCCATCAATGTTCCGTAGAAGGGGTATGGGAAGTTAACATAGGTTTACGGGCCGGGATACATCCCACAGGCCGCGAGATCTACGTAGACGGTTCTAGCACTGTAGCTGACGGCAAGCGACTCACAGGGTGTGGAGTTTATGACCCTGCGGCAAACATTGCCCTGGCAATTAAGCTCCCCAGCACTATGAGCGCGCAGCAGGCTGAACTGTCCGCGGTGGCGTACGTGGTTACCCACCCCGAGATTTTCCCAACCCCATACACGATTTGCTCAGACAGCATGTTCACGTGCAATTCGTGTACAGAGTACCTCGCCATCTGGTCCCGACGCGGGTACACCTCCACGGACGGGCGGCCTTTAACAGTTAAGCCCTTGCTGGAGAAGATCCTAGCAGCTGTGGGGGAGAAAGGAGAGGTGTTCATCCATAAGGTGAAGGCTCACTCCACTACAGAACCCCGCAGTCAGGGCAACCAGCAGGTGGATGCGCTAGCCAGGGAGGGTGCCCGCAACGGCATTCTCTGGGACCCATACGAACCCGGACCCGTGGCGGCGATCAAAGGCAGGGAGGGAATTCCCGGGAACACAGGGGTGACACCGCCCCCAGACCTAAAGACCATCCAAACCCTGGATCCCGCCCTAAAAGCAGTCCTAAAAGCCATCACAGAGGGCAAACAGGTAGAAGGTCCGTACAGTACGGCAGCCCTCACAGTCAAAGAAGGTATGCTGTTCCGAGAGGAGCAGTGGGTTGTGCCGCAGCAGCACCGAAGGGAATTCCTGCAATTGGCCCACGAGGGTCCAGGAGCGGGACACCCCGGACCTGAGGTCACCTGGCAACGGGTGGAGCAGGCGGGATGGAGGCCGGGACTTTGGGACGATGTCCGCGAGTTCTGCGCAAGCTGTCTTGTGTGTGCTGCTAACAACCCAGACCCCCACAAAAGGAAGGTGCCCATGGGGCACATCAGGAGGGTAGAGGGACCATGGCAGTCGATTCAGGTCGACTACATAGGGCCCCTGCCCGCCGCCCAGGGAGGCTATAAGTACTGCCTTGTCCTGGTAGATGTGTTCACCAAATGGGTAGAAGCCTTCCCGTGCAGAACAGCTACGGCACTGGGTACTGCTAAGATCTTGATTCGGGAAGTGTTCTCACGGTGGGGACTCCCCCGTTTTGTAGAGTCCGACCAAGGGAGTCAGTTCACCGGTCAAGTAATGCAGAACGCCCTCATGCTTTTGGGCATTGAGGGAAAGTGGCACGTAGCATACAATCCCCAGTCATCCGGGATTGTTGAGCGTATGAATCGGACCCTCAAGGAAAAGCTGAGGAAAGAGACAATGGGCTCGCCCCAGAAATGGGCGGAGGTCCTGCCTTTAGTCCTCATGGGGATCCGAGCCAGCCAGTCCAAAAGCACGGGGTATTACCCGCACGAGTTAATGACTGGAAGGATCATGCGAACACCCACCCATGTGTTAGCCCCGGTGCTCACTGAGGGCCAGCTCCGAGAGGTGAAACGGGACAAATTCGCCCAAACCCTCTTGGAGCGCCTGAGACAGATTTATGGACAGGCGGCTGGGAACATGGGAAGACAGCACCAGGGAAATAAACTGTTGTTGGAACCTCGGAAACAACAAGAGTGGGTAGTCGGAGACCAGGTCATGGTCCGAAACTACGCCAGGATAGGGAGTTTTGAACCACTGTACATGGGGCCATACAGCATTGTAGACAAGGCCAGCCCCATGGTTTATGCAGTGAAGACGCCCCGACGTACCAAATGGTTTCACATCAACCAGTGTAAACTGTTTAAACCGGGTACACAAGGGCCACCAAAGGGGACCAGGTCTGAGAACAAAGATCCTCAGCCTGTAACAGAGTCACAGACCACACAGGCTGGAGCAGTAGCCTGCGTGAAGGGAGAGGCCATCCCATTGGAGTGGGAGGTCTCATCTTTTGAATGGGATTTAGGCAGGGGAGAGCCCGAACAGCTCAACCTCGCTTTAGACCCAATCACGGAGGAGGAAGAGTCAGAGGACGGGAGTCCCGCCCTCGACTCAAGCTTGGGGGAGGTAGGGAGTGGGGGCGGAGACTCGTTACCTGTAGGGACAGGTGAGGTGGAGTCAGAAGCCACAGATCCCGACCCCGGGGGGGCGGAGCCTGAGGGAGGGGAGCTGGAGCCGGCAGCTGTGGAGGAACCACAGGCTGTAACGGTAACAGTCCCAACCCCCGGTCCATCGGCCCCGGGAGCCCAACCCAAAGCAGCCCCTCGTAGGTCGGCTCGAGCGCCCCAGCCCAGAAAATTTTGGCCAGATTCTCCCCATCCTTCCCAACCACGGTTTGAAGCAGCCCCAGGAAGACATGATCCCCGTTCAGCAGCGACAGGCTGCGGGGGATCAAAGCCAAAGATCAATGCAGCCCCACCGCAGGGTGTGGCACACGACAGACCTCACAGGGATTCGGAAAGCCGCCCCACGGAGGGCGGCGCTGTACATAAGTTAAGTTAGGTAATTATGGTCATAGTTTAAGGAATGTAAAGTATATGGTGTTAAGAGTACAATTTTGAGGTCTGCCCGGTATGTGTGTTTGTTAGGGAGCGGGGTCCAGGAACCCGCGCGTCCAATTAATTTAGGCCAGCACCTATCGGGAGCCCGGCTACATCGTTTTGTTGGTTACAGAAACCTGGGATACGATGGAAAGGATTGTCGTCGCGTTCATGGCGATCGGGTGCGGGTGGGCCTACCGAGGCCGCACCAAGGACGTCATCATTTTCGGGTGCTCCGGGGACACGGCCCCCATCGCAACGGATGGGACGGGGGAGCGAGAGGTAGAGGAAACCGCCACCTACTACCACCAAGGGAGATGGCCAGGTTGGCTGGGAATGAATTCTACGGAATATTCCAGCAATTTCGGTTTTGCCTACCAAGAGACTTCATTAACGTGCCCTCGAGTGAGGATCCTAGCGCCCAGAGTCAGCGTTACCGTGGGAAAGAGGATTTGTCTGGTGTGCAATGGGAACGTACCACCAAGGCGATGGTGGTGGTTACGAAAGCTGGGAAAGGACATGAGAAACTCTACGGTCGAGTGGGAGCGACTGGGTAATAACACCCATCGGACTATTACGGGAACTCACGGACAATTACGTGTGTGTTGGGACAAATGGTGGGAACCAGATGAGGGAATATATGTCTGTATGTGGGGTTCGAGACACGTCTGCCCCAAGGGCGTGTCCATCTTCTTCCAGAGGCAGTGGCAGGATGAAGGGAAGGGGATGAGATGGGATGTTAGCACTCGAGCGTGCGGAGCCCCATACTCCCCTATTCCGGTGAACGCCACTGAACTCATCACCCGCCCACGCAAGCCCCTGCCCACGCTTCCAGTATTCCGGTAGCACTAGCCCAGAAAGGAGGGTGCCCAACCACCACCAAGGGACCCGGGAACGGTTTAGTATTGGTACCCACCGGTCAGGTGCTGTACCAAGGGGTACACTACGCGGTGGCCTCAGTGATTTTAAATCTCACTGAGGTAAGATTGCCGGAGTGGTGTCCCAAAGAAACGGAACAATTATACCAGGTCCTGTTAACCCGTATGTTTAGACAATTTTACGAATTTGACTTTGCCGACATCGACAGAGACAAATTATACACCACACCGCCAGAAGTTTTGGATCGAGTCGGGAGGCAAAGAAGGGGTACTGTAAATGACATATTCACTGCTTTTAATACCGGGACATCTGTTGTCAACGCTCTAGATAACGTGGAGCTGCAGACACAGATCAACGGTTTAAAAGCCCAGTTAAGGAACATATTGACAGACGAAAACAAGGTAGTGGGTTCTGAGTTGCATGAGGACCAGGCCATGACACTACACTTTAAGGACATAATTGCTGAGCTGGAGAAACACGCGAGAATGGTAAATGCACTCATTAAGGAGGATCGGAATGCGTCCGATCAAGCTGCGCAAAACGAGGCCTGTGTGCTGTACGGGGCGTGGTTATTGGGCGAGGGCCGCAGTAATCTTGAGGATTTAAAACAGGGTTTGGTCCCGTCCTGGATCAGCAACAAGCACTTGCAAGCACGCCACCCTTTTGAGAATGCATTAAGCCCATGCCAGCTCAGGCTAGCCGCAGAAGCATACCCAGTTCCAGTGGACTGCGGACATTCGAATCACACTATTATGGGAATAGTAGTAAGAATGCCGGTGTTGGGTCCCGCAGCAAAGCCCGCCCCGGTATACAGAGTGGAGAACATTGGAGTCATTCAGGGGGGCGCACACATTCGTTACGCAGTGGTCCCGCCTTACGTCATCAGATGGGAGCGTACGATGACAGGCACCGACCTCTCGGGATGTCGGAGCCAGGGAGCACACATCATCCTGTGTCCCCAGCACTTGAATGCCTTTTTGAAACCACAGTGCGGGTTCAGAGCCGCTAGCGCGAAGCCGGTGAATTGCACCATGGAGGCAATGGCAGAGGACCATGTGCCCCCACAGGTAGCATATATCGGGGGTGGGACATACTGCGTCACCACTGCAGCGCCTCAGTACCGATATGGACAACACGAGTGGTGTTCGGTCGGTGATAGCAGTTTCTGTTTCAAACCCAGGGCCGAGGTTCAAGTGGCACAACAACGAATTGTTCCCATTCCTGCGCCCTCCGCCGTACACATCACTATCAAAGAGAATTTCACAGACTTACAACGATTTGTAGTGCATTTTGGTTATGTCATTCCCCCTCTTCCCGAACACCTCACCAAGATTTTAAAAGCCGTTATAATTTCGCAGAAACATTTCTACACACTGGAGCAGAAGACTTCAGAGATAGGAAAAGACATATTGGACATAACCATCCCACCATGGTGGGACTTGTTCACCAACATAGAAATCCCAGCCTGGATTAGAATAGCATCCCATATCCTAGTAGGATGTCAGGTTTTAATTGTGATATTTTTGCTCTTCGTGCATTGTAAGAGAGGCAAACGCCTCCAGAGGCACGAGAACGCGGGCGAATGGAAAGAACGCTATGTGCGAATGGGGGAAGAAGACACCCCACTTTAAGCTGCTAGTAGAAGATTAAGAGTCCATCCACTTTAAGATTTTTTTTTTTGGTTTTTGTTTCTCTTTTGAACATCCGTGTTTTCTTTTGCGTTTGGTTTGGGTTATAAGGAATTAAGTATTGTTATGTTATTAGTCGTTATTAAGCTTTGATTAATAAAAGGTGTATGCAGATGGCGCAAAAGGGTATCAACCCCTGCCCATCTGACAGGTGAAGGTGTTATAGTTTAAGATTTGCTGTCTATGATTCCAAATGTGCATGAGGTAATTTTCATTTTCTCCGGAAATGGGAACTGCATGTGTCGTGAGGGGCATAGATAGTTAAGTGCCAGGAATGTTTGGATGTGGGGAATCAGGGAAATTTTGCTCATCAAGGATTGATACTTTAAGCAAGCTATCAGTATCACAGGGGGGCCTGTAAGATTCGAAAATTTTCAGCAAAAATCAAGCAAGAAAACTGGATAAAATAAGACTGTTTATTGACCAAAGTAAGCTTGCACAGAAAAACATTTGATAAAAGGGCGTACAAAATGGCCGCCAGGCCCCGTGATCAGCTTCTGAACCAGTTTATTTCTGTTACTGCAAGCTAGACAGGCTTGTGGATTGAAGACAGTAAACCCGCGAAAGCCAGTATCTGGGAACCGAAACTCAGAGCAACAGCATACATATTCAATGGATTATAAGTACAGGATGGGGCCCATCAAGATATGGGCGGACAATGTAAAAACACTTATACCCATTTATTGTACAAAGGAAAAACCGTTTAGCAGCCATCAAGGAAAATGTCCGGACCGATCAATATGCGAACCGAGCCGCGGTGACAATGCAAAGGACATTAACAGACATTATCGGCCAGGAAGGCCAGTTCAAGTTATCACCGGCTCCGTTACAAGACAAAGCGCCCCTGCAGAGATCTCTGCCCGCCAAAATTAATACAAAGACAGGACTATGATTTGGCGGGAGATAAGACTGTCCCAAAAGAGTATAACTATGGATTGAAAGTCCATCTAAGTGACTTCTTCACTGCTACGGCTTCTTGTTGGGCGACTTCAGGCTTCCATTTCTTCAAGAACTTTCTTCTACGAGGAACGGACGAAGGGCGGACGGTGCCTGGATCGGCGCCTCTTCCACTTCGGCAGATCGATGAAAACGTTTTCGTCTTTTTAAAGACGGACGGTTTCGGAAAAAGGACAACGTGGCCGGTGTTCAGCCAAACAAGGCTCGGCCACGACGAGAAGACGACAAGGGTGGCCCGGGTACTGGGGTCGGGAGATCATCGACGACCCAGGCCGACGGAGAAGAAACCCTCTGGAGAACCGGCGATCGATGCCACAAGATTCTCCCATGTGCATAACCTGCATCTAGGTCTACTCCACGAACAAAAATCCACGACAGGCCTAGTGGATCTCAACTTTGACGAGCGCTCATCGAGGCTGGGTCTACCCCACCGCCTCGAGGGAGGAGAGAATATCGACTGCGCCAGAAGCTTCCAATCCACGTGACGACGGGAAGCGGTGTCAAAAAGGCTGCGAACCCCTTTTCGCGATTTCAAGAGTGGTGAGCATGATCCCAAGTTCCCCAGGTCGAAACTTAGTTTAGGTATAGGGGAGGGAGTTAAGGGAAATCGTAATGTGTTTCCCCTTTTACGATGTGCCGTGTGTTCCCCATTTCCATAGAATCAAGTTCATAAATTTGTGCATGATTGTAGTTACTTTAATCTGTGCCTATGACATGTATTTTGTAATGCTTCAAACTGTTTAAAAATAAAAGCATCCATTTCGTGCTATTCAGCCTGGTCTATTGAGTCCTTTTCTCTGCACTACTGTTCTCTGCATCTAAGTCCAAGGTCTAGAACCGTAGGGGGAGTGGGTCGAACCACTCAAGGGTAATTATTGCACGAAGCCTGGCAGGAGGCCAGAACGGGCAAGAGAGCAGGAAAAAAACGCCTACAATGGTGAAACAGGAGACAGGGAGCGGATGGAAAGGCAGGAGACAGGTAGCGGATAGAGAAACAGGAGACAGGGAGCGGATAGTGAGACAGGAGACAGGGAGCGGATAGTGAAACAGGAGACGGAGCGGATAGAGAAACAGGAGTCGGGGAGCGGATAGTGAAACAGGAGACAGGGAGCGAATAGAGAAACAGGAGGCGGAGCGGATAGAGAAACAGGAGACTGGGAGCGGATAGTGAAACGAGACAGGGAGCGGATAGAGAAACAGGAGACAGGGAGTGGATAGAGAAACAGGAGACTGGGAGCGGATAGTGAAACAGGAGACAGGGAGCGGATAGAGAAACAGGAGACAGGGAGCGGATAGAGAAACAGGAGACGAAGCGGATAGCGAAACAGGAGACAGGGAGCGGATAGAGAAACAGGAGACAGGGAGTGGATAGTGAAACAGGAGTCAGGGAGCGGAAAGTGAAACAGGCGACAGGGAGCGGAGAGTGAAACAGGAGACAGGGAGCGGATAGAGAAACAGGAGATGGAGTGGATAGAGAAACAGTAGACAGTGAGCGGATAGTGTGACAGGAGTAGGGAGCGGATAGAGAAACAGGAAACAGGGTGCGGATAGTGAAACAGGTGACAGGGAGCAGATAGTGAAACAGGAGAGAGAGAGCGGACAGTGAGACAGGAGGCAGAGCGGATAGAGAAACAGTAGACAGGGAGCGGATAGTGAAACACTAGACAGGGAGCGGATGGAGAGATAGGAGACAGGGAGCTGATAGAGAAACAGGAGACAGGGAGCGGATAGAGAAACAGGAGACAGGGAGCGGATAGAGAAACAGGAGACAGGGAGCGGCTAGAGAGACAGGAGACAGGGAGCGGATAGAGAAACCGGAGACAGGAAGCGGATAGAGAAACAGGAGACAGGGAGCGGATAGAGAACCAGGAGACGGGGAGCGGATAGTGAAACAGGAGACAGGGAGCGGATAGAGAAACAGGAGACAGGGAGCAGATAGAGAAACAGGAGACAGGGAGCGGATAGAGAAACAGGAGACAGGGAGCGGATAGAGAAACAGGAGACAGGGAGTGGATAGAGAAACAGGAGACAGGGAGCGGATAGAGAAACAGGAGACAGGGAGCGGATAGAGAAACAGTAGACAGGGAGCGGATAAAGAACCAGGAGACAGGGCGCAGATAAAGAACCAGGAGACAGGGAGCGAATAGTGAAACAGGAGAAAGGGAGCGGATAGAGAAACAGGAGACATGGAGCGGAGAGTGAAACAGGAGACAGGGAGCGGATAGAGAAACAGGAGACAGGGAGCGAATGGAGAGACAGGAGACAGGGAGCGGATAGAGAAACAGGAGACAGGGAGCGGATAGAGAAACAGGAGACAGGGAGCGGATGGAGAGACAGGAGACAGGGAGCTGATAGTGAGACAGGAGACATGGAGCGGATAGAGAAACAGGAGACGGAGCGGAGAGCGAGACAGGAGACAGGGAGCTGATAGTGAGACAGGAGACAGGGAGCGGATAGAGAGACAGGAGACAGGGAGCGGATAGAGCGACAGGAGACAGGGAGCGGATAGTGAGACAGGAGACAGGGAGCTGATAGAGGAACAGGAGACAGGGAGCTGATAGAGAAACAGGAGACAGGGAGCGGATAGAGCGGCAGGAGGCAGGGAGCGGATAATGAGACAGGAGACAGGGAGCGGATAGAGAAACAGGAGACGGAGCTGATAGAGAAACAGGAGACGGAGCGGATAGAGTAACAGGAGACAGGGAGCTGAGAGAGAAACAGGAGACAGGGTGCGGATAGAGAAACAGGAGACAGGGAGCGGATAGAGAAACAGGAGACAGGGAGCTGACAGAGAAACAGGAGACAGGGAGAGGACAAAGCGACAGGAGACGGAGCGGATAGTGAGACAGGAGACAGGGAGCGGATGGAGAGACAGGAGACAGGGAGCGGATAGAGATACAGGCGACAGGGACTGGATAGAGAAGCAGGAGACAGGGACCGGATAGAGAGACAGGAGACAGGGAGCGGATAGAGAAACAGGAGACAGGAAGCGGATAGTGAAACAGGAGACAGGGTGCGGATAGAGAAAGAGGAGACAGGGAGCGGATAGAGAGACGGGAGACAGGGAGCGGATAGAGAAACAGGAGACAGGAATAGGATAGAGAAACAGGAGACAGGAAGCGGACAGAGAAACAGGAGACAGGGAGCGGATAGAGAAACAGGAGACAGGGAGCGGATAGAGAAACAGGAGACAGGGAGCGGATAGTGAAACAGGAGACAGGGAGCGGATAGAGAAACAGGAGACAGGGAGCGGATAGTGAAACAGGAGATAGGGAGCGGATAGTGAAACAGGAGACAGGAAGCGGAGAGAGAAACAGGAGACAGGGAGCGGATAGTGAAACAGGAGACGGAGCGGATAGAGAAACAGGAGACAGGGAATGGATAGAGAATCAGGAGACAGGGAGCAGATAGTGAAACAGGAGACAGGGACCAGATAGAGAGACAGGAGACAGGGAGCGGATAGAGAAACAGGAGACAGGGAGCGGATAGAGAGACAGGTGACAGAGAGCGGATAGAGAAACAGGAGACAGGAAGCGTATAGAGAAACAGGAGACAGGGAGCGGATAGAGAAACAGGAGACAGTGACTGGATAGAGAGCCAGGAGACAGAGAGCGGATAGAGAAACAGGAGGCAGGAAGCGGATAGAGAAACAGGACACAGGGAGCGAATAGAGGAACAGGAGACAGGGAGCGGATAGAGAAACAGGAGACAGGGAGCGAATAGAGAAACAGGAGACAGGGAGCGGATGGAGAGACAGGAGACAGGGAGCGGATAGTGAAACAGGAGACAGGGATTGAATAGAGAAACAGGAGACAGGGAGCGGATAGAGAAACAGGAGTCAGGGAGTGGATAGTGAAACAGGTGACAGGGAGCGAATAGAGAAACAGGAGACAGGGAGCGGATGGAGAAACTGGAGACAGGGAGCGGGTGGAGAGACAGGAGAGAGGGAGCAGATAGTGAAACAGTAGACAGGGAGCGGAAAGGGAAATGAGACAGGGAGCGGATAGAGAAACAGGAGACAGGGAGCGGATAGAGAAACAGGAGACAGGGAGCGGATAGAGAAACAGGAGACAGGGAGCGGATAGAGAAACAGGAGACAGGGAGCGCATAGAGAAACAGGAGACAGGGAGTGGATAGTGAAACAGGAGACAGGGAGCGGATAGAGAAACAGGAGAGAGGGAGCAGATAGTGAAACAGGAGACAGGGAGCGGATGGAGAGGCAGGAGACAGGTAGCGGATAGAGAAACAGGAGAGTGGGAGCGGATATTGAAACAGGAGACAAAGAGCGGATGGAAAGGCAGGAGACAGGTAGCGGATAGAGAAACAGGAGACAGGGAGCGGTTAGTGAGACAGGAGACAGGGAGCGGATAGTGAAACAGGAGACGGAGCGGATAGAGAAATAGGAGTCGGGGAGCGGATAGTGAAACAGGAGACAGGGAGCGGATAGAGAAACAGGAGACGGAGCGGATAGAGAAACAGGAGACTGGGAGCGGTAGTGAAACAGGAGACAGAGCGGATAAAGAAACAGGAGACAGGGAGTGGATAGAGAAACAGGAGACGGAGCGGATAGAGAAACAGGAGACTGGGAGCGGATAGTGAAACAGGAGACAGAGCGGATAAAGAAACAGGAGACAGAGAGTGGATAGAGAAACAGGAGACGGAGCGGATAGAGAAACAGGAGACAGGGAGCGGATAGAGAAACAGGAGACAGGGAGCAGATAGTGAAACAGGAGACAGGGAGCGGATGGAGAGGCAGGAGACAGGGAGCGGATAGTGAAACAGGAGACAGGGAGCGGATAGAGAAACAGGAGACAGGGAGCGGATAGAGAAACAGGAGACAGGGAGCGGATAGAGAAACAGGAGACAGGGAGCGGTTAGAGAAACAGGAGACAGGGAGCGGATAGAGAAACAGGAGACAGGGAGCGGACAGAGATACAGGAGACGGAGCAGATAGTGTAACAGGAGACAGGGAGCAGTTAGAGAAACAGGAGACAGGGAGCGGCTAGTGAAACAGGAGACAGGGAGCGGATAGAGAAACAGGAGACAGGGAGCGGATAGAGAAACAGGAGACGGAGCGGATAGAGAAACAGGAGACAGGGAGCGGATAGAGAAACAGGAGACAGGGAGTGGATAGTGAAACAGGAGTCAGTGAGCGGAAAGTGAAACAGGCGACAGGGAGCGGAGAGTGAAACAGGAGACAGGGAGCGGATAGAGAAACAGGAGATGGAGTGGATAGAGAAACAGTAGGCAGGTAGCGGATAGTGTGACAGGAGTAGGGAGCGGATAGAGAAACAGGAAACAGGGTGCGGATAGTGGAACAGGTGACAGGGAGCAGATAGTGAAACAGGAGAGAGGGAGCGGATAGTGAGACAGGAGGCGGAGCGGATAGAGAAACGGTAGAGAGGGAGCGGATAGTGAAACACTAGACAGGGAGCGGATAGTGAAACAGGAGACAGGGAGCGGAAAGTGAGACAGGAGGCGGAGTGGATAGAGAAACAGGAGACAGGGAGCAGATAGAGAAACAGGAGACAGGGAGCAGATAGTGAAGCAGGAGAAAGGGAGCGGATAGAGAAACAGGAGACGGGGAGCGGATAGTGAGACAGGAGGCGGAGCGGATAGAAAAACAGGAGACAGGGAGCGGATAGAGAAACAGGAGACAGGGAGCGGATGGAGAAACAAGAGAGAGGGAGCTGATAGTGAAACAGGAGAAAGGGAGCGGATAGAGAAACAGGAGACTGAGCGGATAGTGAAACAGGTGAAAGGGAGTGTATAGAGAAACAGGAGATGGAGCGGATAGTGAAACAGGAGACAGGGAGCGGATAGAGTAACAGGAGACAGGGAGCGGATAGTGAAACAGGAGACAGGGAGTGGATAGAGAAACAGGAGACAGGGAACGGATAGAGAAACAGGAGACAGGGAGCGGATAGAGAAACAGGAGACAGGGAGCGGATAGAGAAACAGGAGGCGGAGCAGATAGTGTAACAGGAGACAGGGAGCAGATAGAGAAACAGGAGACAGGGAGCGGATAGTGAAACAGGAGACAGGGAGCGGATAGTGAGACAGGAGACAGGGAGCGGATAGAGAAACAGGAGACAGGGAGCGGATGGAGAAACAGGAGACAGGGAGCGGATAGTGAGACAAGAGACAGGGAGCGGATAGAGAAACAGGAGAAAGGTAGCGGTTAGTTTTGTGTATGTACCTTTAAGAGAATAACTGGTCTCAGAGGAGACAGGGAGCGGATAGAGTAACAGGAGACAGGGAGCGGATAGTGAGCCTCTGTGTTTTTAGTTTCACTATTGACCTCCACCAGTAAAGACTTATTTTGTTCACTCCTGCTGTCCGTGTCTCAATTATTCACGGACGTAACACTGGCGATGAGTAAGAAACGAAGTTACCTGCAACTCGGCAGCACCTCAGACGACGTTACTTAAGGTCGAAGCCAGAAGAAAGAAAAATAAATAAATAAATAAATAAAATCGAAAGGAACTCGAGAAACGGGCGTCGACCGTGTGCAACCGCCCTCCAAATCGTCGGATTGAAAACTTGCAGGAGAGACTGTCCAGAACCAGATTTGGTTCCTCGGTCTGTGGTTTCCCAGCTAATCGGGCTGGTGGCAGGTAGTGCACTGATCCTTCCTGGGCTGCGGCGGGCTAGAGCTCGATCGGGTGGCTTTTCAACGGGGCCGGGCAGTGAGTCGGGAAGCAAAGAGAGAGAGAGAGGGTGGAGCACACAGGGCGCGGCCGGTGCTTCGAAGCCGGGCAGCGTTCGGACCTAAGAAGAGGGAGGGAAGTGTCCTAGAGGCTCTGCTCCACAACGGGAAAATAATAAAAGAAAAAAAATCAATATTAAACACGCAAGAAACCGTGGAAAGCAGCGCTAACAACAGCGGGGAAGAAGGCAAAGCGCGGGAGGCGCCATTTTGTTAAATCGGGGAAGAAGGCAAAGCGCGGGAGGCGCCATTTTAGATTTGCAAGATGCCGAAGACTGGCTGTATCACTGCTTTTGATAATACAATAGAGGACTGGACCACATATGTGGAAAGAGTCGAGGTATATTTCGAGGCAAACGAAATAGCGGAGGGGAAAAAGGCATCGATATTGCTAAACTTAATGGGCGCTAGAACGTACGGCCTATTGCGGGACCTGATTACTCCAGCCAAACCGAAGGCGAAGAGTTTTAATGAAATTGTTGCTGTCCTACAGGAACACTTAAACCCTGCACCGCTGTTGATAGCAGAAAGATTTAAATTCCACAGGAGAACTCAGCACAAAGATGAGAGCAATGCTGAGTATCTTACGGAACTACGCAAGCTATCAAAGCACTGCCAGTTCGGAGCAGGACTGGCAGATACCCTACGGGACAAATTTGTCTGTGGACTCCTGAGTGAAGGAACACAGAAGAAGTTACTCTCAGAGAAAGAGCTGACGCTAGATAAGGCTTTCAGCGTGGCAGTATCGTATGAAGCAGCAGCCAGGGGAGCTGCAGAAATTCAACAAAAACCACAGGAATACGGCACCCACGAAATGACACGGGGATTTGCAAAATGTTATCGCTGCGGCAGAACTAACCATGACCAGAAGGACTGCTGGTCCAAAGACAAAATATGCAGGCAATGCGGGAAGATGGTACATATTGCATGAGTTTGCAGGTCTGGGAAGAAGACCAGCGACAACAAAAAGGCTACTAAGGAACCATACAAGAAAGTACAAAAGATGACGGACAGTAGTTCCGAAGACCAGATGAGCGATAGTGAATCCGGGAACAGGAGACTAAGCTGTCTCAAACTTCACAATGTAATTGCAAAAGAGGATCACCGAACCATTTGGGTCACCCTCACGATAGCAGGGTCTCAAGTTTAAATGGAATTGGATACAGGATCAGCGCAAACCGTCATGAATCGACGAGACTACGAGCGGCTATTTTCACACATACCCTTGAGAGAGACATCCATCGTCTTGACGATGTATACGGGGCAAAAAGTATACCCCAGAGGAAAAATAAGGGTGCCTGTCAAATACAATGGCAAGAAAATATGGAAATTGTATCTCTACATACTGCCAAATGGTGGACCACCGTTATTGGGACGGGAATGGATCAGGAAGATAAACTTAGATTGGCATTCCATTCATGCAATAATGGTGGACGGTAAAAAAGTTGAAGACGTCACTCCTGGACGATTGTCAACAATCTTAGCTAACGCCAAAGAGGTATTTCAACAAGAACTGGGCACGCTTAAAGGCGTAACCGCCTCGATAAAAATAGAAGAGAATGCAGTTCCCAAGTTTTTCAAAGCAAGACCGGTACCATATGCAATTCGCCCAGCCGTCGAGGCAGAGCTGGAGAATCTGGAGAAGGCGGGCGTGTTGTCTAAGGTCGACTGGAGCGAGTGGGCGACACCCATCGTTCCTGTCATGAAGAAAACGTTAAGCAATAAGTCCGGGGAGCCAAGGAAGATTCACATCTGTGGGGATTTCAAGGTGACGGTGAACCCAGTCCTTCACACAGTACAATATCCTCTTCCAAGGATAGAAGACATCTTCGCCTCACTGTCTGGAGGGAAGCGTTTTACAAAAATTGACCTAGCACAAGCATATTTGCAGATGGAGGTTGAAGAGTCCTCTAGGAAGTATCTCACGATAAACACTCACAAAGGTCTTTACCAGTATCATCAATTGGTATTCGGAGTAGCATCGGCTCCGGCGATATGGCAAAGAGCGATGGAACAAGTCCTGCAAGGGATTCCGGGGACTCAGTGTTACTTGGACGACATCCTTGTAACAGGTGAAGATGACAGTGAACACCTTAACAACCTAGAACAGGTGCTCACTAGACTACGGGAGCATGGGCTGCGAGCCAACCGCCCCAAGTGCAAATTTTTTAAGAAACAGATATCGTATTGTGGCCACGTGATTGATGAAGAGGGGTTACATAAGTCCCCTGACAAAATTGAAGCGGTTGTTAAGGCCCCAGTGCTTGAAAATGTGTCGCAACTGAGGTCATTCCTAGGATTGGTGAATTACTATCATAAGTTTTTGCCGAATTTGTTGACAATTCTGCACCCACTGAACGCCCTGCTACGAACGGGGGTAGCATGGAAATGGAGCGATGATTGTAAGCGTGCTTTTCAGAAGAGTAAGGACTTAATCACTTCAAGGGAAGTTTTGGCTCACTACAAGCCAGCACTGCCAATCAGGTTGGCGTGTGATGCGTCTCCCTACGGTATTGGGGTGGTACTGTCACATAAATTCCTTGATGGTTTAGAGAGGCCGATAGCTTTTGCGTCACGCTCGTTAACTTCTGCCGAGCGTAACTACGCCCAGGTTGACAGAGAGGCCCTCAGCCTAGTGTGGGGGGTGAAGAAGTTCAATCACTACCTGCACGGTCAAAAATTTACTCTATTAACCGATCATCAACCTCTTGTCTCCATTTTCAACCCTCAGAAGGGCGTACCGATAATGACAGCACAACGGCTGCAGAGATGGTCCCTTTTCCTAGGGGCACACCAATATGACATCGAGTACAGGGGAACTAAACAGCATGGAAATGCTGATGGATTGTCACGTCTACCGTTGCCGACGGTGGAAGAAGAAGACCTTGCAGTGGATCCAATGGAGTTATTCCACTCGACCATAGTCGAATGTCTCCCTGTGACGAATGCAAACAAAGAAAAGGAAACACGGAATGACCCGACACTATCACGGGTCTATGATTTAACGCTGAAGGGATGGCCAGCACATGGCGAACCACTGCTGCCAGCATTCTCGCCGAGAAGAGAACAGCAGTCAGTGTGCAGAGGAACCTTGATGTGTGGATCCAGAGTAGTAATTCCACCTAAGTTGACAGATAGAGTGCTCAATGAGCTTCATGAGGGTCATCTGGGTGGGGTAAAAATGAAGAACTTAGCCAGAGCGTTTGTGTGGTGGCCGGGAATCAATAGAGAAATCGAAGAGATGACCAAGAGCTGTGCAGGATGCCAGAAGGTCCAAAACGCCCCACCACAAGCTCCTCTGCATCCATGGGAGTGTCCCTCATCTCCATGGCAAAGGGTGCACATTGATTTTGCTGGTCCCTTCATGGACTCGATGTTTTTAATTGCGGTGGATGCACATTCAAAGTGGCCAGAGGTAATAAAAATGTCCTCAACCACCACGGAAAAAACTATCACAGTTTTACGAACCATAGTCGCCAGGAATGGGCTGCCTGAACAGATTTGCTCTGACAATGGACCACAGTTTGTGTCTGAAGAGTTCCGGAGGTTCTTAAAGAACAATGGTGTTAAGCATTACACATCTGCCCCATATCATCCAGCCACTAATGGATTGGCCGAGAGGTTTGTCCAAACATTCAAGAAGGCTATCAAGGCAATGTGTAATGAAGATGTACCCCTACAACACAAGGTGGACAACTTCTTGTTTGCGACACATGCGGTTACCAACCAAACTCCAGCCATGATGTTCTTCAATCGAAGACTACGATGCCGCTTGGATTTGGTTAAGCCAAACGTCCGAAGAGGTGTGGAGAACAGGCAGTTTCAGAATATGAATGAAAGGCCGACCAGGAGTTTTAAGATAGGTCAACCAGTTTTGGCCCGGGACTACCGCACTGAGAAATGGCAGCCAGGAATGACTTGTACACGACAAGGACCTCTCATGTATACCGTGGACGTTGGGGAGAGCATTGTAAGACGACATGCTGATCAGATTCTAGAGTCACTGGAAAACGTCAACTCCACACCACGATCTGATACACCTGGTAATGAAATCGACGTTCCAATTGCAGCTACCGCAGAACCGGTAATATTGGAAGCAGATGAACCAAACAACGACATTGATCCCGACGCAACATTGCCAGAAGAACCTGATACCCCAAAGAGGCGTTATCCAGACAGAATCAGGAAGCCTCCTCAAAGACTGAATTATAATTGCTTAAACTTAACCACTGCATCTAGCAACATTAATTGTGATTGCAATTAGTTACCAATTAGTTGTTAAATGAATGTTATGTACTGTTATCTAAAAGGGGAGGAATTGTTGTGTATGTACCTTTAAGAGGATAACTGGTCTCAGACTGCAGAACCGGCAGTGACCACCCCTGTATAAAAGGCGCTAGTGAGCCGCTGTGTTTATATTTTCACTATTGACTTCCACCAGTAAAGAGTTACTTTGTTCACTCCTGCTGTCCGTGTCTCAATTATTCACAGACGTAACAGTTAGATTAACAGGAGACAGGGAGCGGATAGAGAAACAGGAGACGGAGCGGATTGAGAAACAGGAGACAGGGAGCGGATAGAGAAACAGGAGAAAGGGAGCGGATAGAGAAGCAGGAGACAGGGAGCGGATAGAGAAACAGGAGAAAGGGAGCGGATAGAGAAACAGGAGACAGGGAGCGGATAGAGAAACAGGAGACAGGGAGCGGATAGAGAAACAAGAGAAAGGGAGCGGATAGAGAAACAGGAGACAGGGAGCGGATAGAGAAGCAGGAGACAGGGAGCGGTCAGAGAAACAGGAGACAGGGAGCTGATAGTGAAACAGGAGACAGGGAGCGGATAGAGAAACAGGAGACAGGGAGCGGATAGAGAAACAGGAGACATTGAGCGGATAGTGAAAAAGGAGACAGGGAGCGGATAGTGAAACAGGAGACAGGGAGCGGATGGAGAAACAGGAGACAGGGAGCGGATAAAGAACCAGGAGACAGGGAGCGGAGAGAGAAACAGGAGACAGGGAGCGGTTAGTGAAACAGGAGACAGGGAGCGGATAGAGAAACAGGAGACAGGGAGCAGATAGTGGAACAGGAGACAGGGAGTGGATAGCGAAACAGGAGAAAGGGAGCGGTTAGTGAAACAGGAGACAGGGAGCGTCTCGAGAAACAGGAGACAGGGAGCGGATAGAGAAACAGGAGACAGGGAACGGATAGTGAAACAGGAGACAGGGAGCGGATAGTGAAACAGGAGACAGGGAACAGATAGAGAATCAGGAGGCAGGGAGCGGATAAAGAAACAGGAGACAGGGAGTGGATAGAGAAACAGGAGACAGGGAGCAGATAGAGAAACAGGAGACAGGGAGCAGATAGAGAAACAGGAGACAGGGAGCAGATAGAGAAACAGGAGATAGGGAGCGGATAGAGAAACAGGAGACAGGGAGCGTATTGAGAAACAGGAGACAGGGAGCGGATAGAGAAACAGGAGACCGGGAGCAGATAGAGAAAGAGGAGACAGGGAGCAGTCAGAGAAACAGCAGACAGGGAGCGGATAGTGAAACAGGAGACAGGGAGCGGATAGAGAAACAGGAGACAGGGAGCGGTTAGAGAAACAGGAGACAGGGAGCGGATAGAGAAACAGGAGACATTGAGCGGATAGTGAAACAGGAGACAGGGAGCGGATAGTGTAACAGGAGACAGGGAGCGGATGAAGAAATGGGAGACAGGGAGTGGATAAAGAACCAGGAGACAGGAAGCGGAGAGAGTAACAGGAGACAGGGAGCGGTTAGGGCAACAGGAGACAGGGAGCGGATAGAGAAACAGGAGACAGGGAGCGGATAGTGGAACAGGAGACAGGGAGTGGATAGAGAAACAGGAGAAAGGGAGCGGATAGTGAAACAGGAGACAGGGAGCGTATCGAGAAACAGGAGACAGGGAGCGGATAGAGAAACAGGAGACAGGGAACAGATAGTGAAACAGGAGACAGGGAGCGGATAGTGAAACAGGAGACAGGGAGCGGATAGCGAAACAGGAGACAGGGAGCGGATAGAGAAACAGGAGACATTGAGCGGATAGTGAAAAAGGAGACAGGGAGCGGATAGAGAAACAGGAGACAGGGAACGGATAGTGAAACAGGAGACAGGGAGCGGATAGTGAAACAGGAGACAGGGAACAGATAGAGAATCAGGAGGCAGGGAGCGGATAAAGAAACAGGAGACAGGGAGTGGATAGAGAAACAGGAGACAGGGAGCAGATAGAGAAACAGGAGACAGGGAGCAGATAGAGAAACAGGAGACAGGGAGCAGATAGAGAAACAGGAGATAGGGAGCGGATAGAGAAACAGGAGACAGGGAGCGTATTGAGAAACAGGAGACAGGGAGCGGATAGAGAAACAGGAGACCGGGAGCAGATAGAGAAACAGGAGACAGGGAGCAGTCAGAGAAACAGCAGACAGGGAGCGGATAGTGAAACAGGAGACAGGGAGCGGATAGAGAAACAGGAGACAGGGAGCGGTTAGAGAAACAGGAGACAGGGAGCGGATAGAGAAACAGGAGACATTGAGCGGATAGTGAAACAGGAGACAGGGAGCGGATAGTGTAACAGGAGACAGGGAGCGGATGAAGAAATGGGAGACAGGGAGTGGATAAAGAACCAGGAGACAGGAAGCGGAGAGAGTAACAGGAGACAGGGAGCGGTTAGGGCAACAGGAGACAGGGAGCGGATAGAGAAACAGGAGACAGGGAGCGGATAGTGGAACAGGAGACAGGGAGTGGATAGAGAAACAGGAGAAAGGGAGCGGATAGTGAAACAGGAGACAGGGAGCGTATCGAGAAACAGGAGACAGGGAGCGGATAGAGAAACAGGAGACAGGGAACAGATAGTGAAACAGGAGACAGGGAGCGGATAGTGAAACAGGAGACAGGGAGCGGATAGCGAAACAGGAGACAGGGAGCGGATAGAGAAACAGGAGACATTGAGCGGATAGTGAAAAAGGAGACAGGGAGCGGATAGTGAAACAGGAGACAGGGAGCGGATGGAGAAACAGGAGACAGGGATCGGATAAAAAACCAGGAGACAGGGAACGGAGAGAGAAACAGGAGACAGGGAGCGGTTAGTGAAACAGGAGACAGGGAGCAGATGGAGAAACAGGAGACAGGGAGCGGATAGTGGAACAGGAGACAGGGAGTGGATAGAGAAACAGGAGAAAGGGAGCGGATACTGTAACAGGAGAGAGGGAGCGTATCGAGAAACAGGAGACGCGGAGCGGATAGAGAAACAGGAGACAGGGAACGGATAGTGAAACAGGAGACAGGGAGCGGATAGTGAAACAGGAGACAGGGAACAGATAGAGAATCAGGAGTCAGGGAGCGGATAAAGAAACAAGAGACAGGGAGCGGATAGAGAAACAGGAGACAGGGAGCGGATAGAGAAGGGGCAGATAGGGAAACAGGAGACAGGGAGCAGATAGAGAAACTGGAGACAGGGAGCAGATAGAGAAACAGGAGATAGGGAGCGGATAGAGAAACAGGAGACAGGGAGCGTATTGAGAAACAGGAGACAGGGAGCGGATAGAGAAACAGGAGACCGGGAGCAGATAGAGAAACAGGAGACAGGGCGCAGTAAGAGAAACAGGAGACAGGGAGCGGATAGTGAAACAGGAGACAGGGAGCGGACAGAGAAACAGGAGACAGGGAGCGGTTAGAGAAACAGGAGACAGGGAGCGGATAGCGAAACAGGTGACAGGGGGTGGATAGAGAAACAGGAGACATTGAGCGGATAGTGAAACAGGAGACAGGGAGCGGATAGTGTAACAGGAGACAGGGAGCGGATGAAGAAACGGGAGACAGGGAGTGGATAAAGAACCAGGAGACAGGGAGCGGAGAGAGAAACAGGAGAAAGGGAGCGGATAGTGAAACAGGAGACAGGAAGCGTATCGAGAAACAGGAGACAGGGAGCCGATAGAGAAACAGGAGACAGGGAACGGATAGTGAAACAGGAGACAGGGAGCGGATAGTGAAACAGGAGACAGGGTACGGATAGAGAATCAGGAGGCAGGGAGCGGATAAAGAAACAAGAGACAGGGAGCGGATAGAGAAACAGGAGACAGGGAGCGGATAGAGAAACAGGAGACCGGGAGCAGGTAGAGAAACAGGAGACAGGGAGCAGATAGAGAAACAGGAGACAGGGAGCAGATAGAGAAACAGGAGATAGGGAGCGGATAGAGAAACAGCAGACAGGGAGCGTATTGAGGAACAGGAGACAGGGAGCGGATAGAGAAACAGGAGACCGGGAGCAGATAGAGAAACAGGAGACAGGGAGCAGATAGAGAAACAGCAGACAGGGAGCAGATAGAGAAACAGGAGCTAGGGAGCGGATAGAGAAGCAGGAGACAGGGAGCGTATCGAGAAGCAGGAGATGGAGCGGATAGAGAAACAGGAGATAGGGAACGGATAGAGAAACAGGAGACAGGGAGTAGATAGAGAAACAGGAGATAGGGAGCGGATAGAGAAACAGGAGATAGGGAGCGGTTAGAGAAACAGGAGACAGGGAGCCGATAGTGAAACAGGAAACAGGGAGTGGATAGTGAAACAGGAGACAGGGAGTGGATAGAGAAACAGGAGACAGGGAGCGGATAGAGAAAGAGGAGACATTGAGCGGACAGTGAAATAGGAGACAGGGAGCGGATAGAGAAACAGGAGACCCGGAGCGGATGGAGAAACAGGAGACAGGGAGTGGATAAAGAACCAGGAGACAGGGAGTGGAGAGAGAAACAGGAGACAGGGAGCGGATAGAGAAACAGGAGACAGGGAGCATATCGAGAAACAGGAGACAGGGAGCGGATAGAGAAACAGGAGACAGGGAGCGGATAGTGAAACAGGAGACAGGGAGCGGATAGTGAAACAGGAGAGAGGGAGCGGATAGAGGAACAGGAGACCGGGAGCAGATAGAATAACAGGAGACAGGGAGCAGATAGAGAAACAGGAGACAGGGAGCAGATAGAGAAACAGGAGATAGGGAGCGGATAGAGAAACAGGAGACAGGGAGCGTGTCGAGAAACAGGAGACAGGGAGCGGATAGAGAAACAGGAGACCGGGAGCAGATAGAGAAACAGGAGACAGGGAGCAGATAGAGAAACAGGAGACAGGGAGCAGATAGAGAAACAAGAGATGAGGAGCGGATAGAGAAACAGGAGACAGGGAGCGTATCGAGAAACAGGAGACAGGGAGCGGATAGAGAAACAGGAGACAGGGAGCGGATAGTGAAATAGGAGACAGGGAGAGGATAGTGAAACAGGAGACAGGGAACGGATAGAGAATCAGGAGGCAGGGAGCGGATAAAGAAACAAGAGACAGGGAGTGGATACAGAAACAGGAGACAGGGAGCAGATAGAGAAACAGGAGACAGGGAGCGAATTGAGAAACACGAGGCAGGGAGCGGATAAAGAAACAGGAGACAGGGAGCGGATAGTGAAACGGGAGACAGGGAGCGGACAGAGAAACAGGAGACGGAGCGGATAGAGAAACAGGGGACAGGGAGTGGATAGTGAGACAGGAGGCAGGGAGCGGATAGAGAAACAGGAGACAGGGAGTGGATAGAGAAACAGGAGACAGGGAGCGGATAGTGAAACAGGAGACAGGGAGTGGATAGAGAAACAGGAGACAGGGAGCGGATAGAGAAACAGGGGACAGGGAGTGGATAGAGAAACAGGAGACGGAGCGGATAGAGAAACAGGAGACAGGGAGTGGATAGAGAAACAGGAGACAGGGAGCGGATAGAGAAACAGGAGACGGAGCGGATAGAGAAACAGGAGACAGGGAGCGGATAGAGAAACAGGAGACAGGGAGTGGATAGAGAAACAGGAGACGGAGCGGATAGAGAAACAGGAGACAGGGAGTGGATAGAGAAACAGGAGACAGGTAGCGGATAGAGAAACAGGAGACGGAGCGGATGGAGAAACAGGAGACAAGGAGTGGATAGAGAAACAGGAGGCAGGGAGCAGATAGAAGAACAGGAGACAGGGAGTGGATAGAGAAACTGGAGGCAGGGAGCGGATAAAGAAACAGCAAACAGGGAGCGGATAGTGAAACAGGAGACAGGGAGCAGATAGATAAACAGGAGACAGGAGCGGATAGAGAAACAGGAGACATTGAGCGGATAGTGAAAAAGGAGACAGGGAGCGGATAGTGAAACAGGAGACAGGGAGCGGATGGAGAAACAGGAGACAGGGATCGGATAAAAAACCAGGAGACAGGGAGCGGAGAGAGAAACAGGAGACAGGGAGCGGTGAGTGAAACAGGAGACAGGGAGCAGATGGAGAAACAGGAGACAGGGAGCGGATAGTGGAACAGGAGACAGGGAGTGGATAGAGAAACAGGAGAAAGGGAGCGGATACTGTAACAGGAGAGAGGGAGCGTATCGAGAAACAGGAGACGCGGAGCGGATAGAGAAACAGGAGACAGGGAACGGATAGTGAAACAGGAGACAGGGAGCGGATAGTGAAACAGGAGACAGGGAACAGATAGAGAATCAGGAGGCAGGGAGCGGATAAAGAAACAAGAGACAGGGAGCGGATAGAGAAACAGGAGACAGGGAGCGGATAGAGAAGGGGCAGATAGGGAAACAGGAGACAGGGAGCAGATAGAGAAACAGGAGATAGGGAGCGGATAGAGAAACAGGAGACAGGGAGCGTATTGAGAAACAGGAGACAGGGAGCGGATAGAGAAACAGGAGACCGGGAGCAGATAGAGAAACAGGAGACAGGGAGCAGTAAGAGAAACAGGAGACAGGGAGCGGATAGTGAAACAGGAGACAGGGAGCGGACAGAGAAACAGGAGACAGGGAGCGGTTAGAGAAACAGGAGACAGGGAGCGGATAGCGAAACAGGTGACAGGGGGTGGATAGAGAAACAGGAGACATTGAGCGGATAGTGAAACAGGAGACAGGGAGCGGATAGTGTAACAGGAGACAGGGAGCGGATGAAGAAACGGGAGACAGGGAGTGGATAAAGAACCAGGAGACAGGGAGCGGAGAGAGAAACAGGAGAAAGGGAGCGGATAGTGAAACAGGAGACAGGAAGCGTATCGAGAAACAGGAGACAGGGAGCCGATAGAGAAACAGGAGACAGGGAACGGATAGTGAAACAGGAGACAGGGAGCGGATAGTGAAACAGGAGACAGGGTACGGATAGAGAATCAGGAGGCAGGGAGCGGATAAAGAAACAAGAGACAGGGAGCGGATTGAGAAACAGGAGACAGGGAGCGGATAGAGAAACAGGAGACCGGGAGCAGGTAGAGAAACAGGAGACAGGGAGCAGATAGAGAAACAGGAGACAGGGAGCAGATAGAGAAACTGGAGATAGGGAGCGGATAGAGAAACAGCAGACAGGGAGCGTATTGAGGAACAGGAGACAGGGGGCGGATAGAGAAACAGGAGACCGGGAGCAGATAGAGAAACAGGAGACAGGGAGCAGATAGAGAAACAGCAGACAGGGAGCAGATAGAGAAACAGGAGCTAGGGAGCGGATAGAGAAGCAGGAGACAGGGAGCGTATCGAGAAGCAGGAGATGGAGCGGATAGAGAAACAGGAGATAGGGAACGGATAGAGAAACAGGAGACAGGGAGTAGATAGAGAAACAGGAGATAGGGAGCGGATAGAGAAACAGGAGATAGGGAGCGGTTAGAGAAACAGGAGACAGGGAGCCGATAGTGAAACAGGAAACAGGGAGTGGATAGTGAAACAGGAGACAGGGAGTGGATAGAGAAAGAGGAGACAGGGAGCGGATAGAGAAAGAGGAGACATTGAGCGGACAGTGAAATAGGAGACAGGGAGCGGATAGAGAAACAGGAGACCCGGAGCGGATGGAGAAACAGGAGACAGGGAGTGGATAAAGAACCAGGAGACAGGGAGTGGAGAGAGAAACAGGAGATAGGGAGCGGATAGAGAAACAGGAGACAGGGAGCATATCGAGAAACAGGAGACAGGGAGCGGATAGAGAAACAGGAGACAGGGAGCGGATAGTGAAACAGGAGACAGGGAGCGGATAGTGAAACAGGAGAGAGGGAGCGGATAGAGGAACAGGAGACCGGGAGCAGATAGAGTAACAGGAGACAGGGAGCAGATAGAGAAACAGGAGACAGGGAGCAGATAGAGAAACAGGAGATAGGGAGCGGATAGAGAAACAGGAGACAGGGAGCGTGTCGAGAAACAGGAGACAGGGAGCGGATAGAGAAACAGGAGACCGGGAGCAGATAGAGAAACAGGAGACAGGGAGCAGATAGAGAAACAGGAGACAGGGAGCAGATAGAGAAACAAGAGATGAGGAGCGGATAGAGAAACAGGAGACAGGGAGCGTATCGAGAAACAGGAGACAGGGAGCGGATAGAGAAACAGGAGACAGGGAGCGGATAGTGAAATAGGAGACAGGGAGAGGATAGTGAAACAGGAGACAGGGAACGGATAGAGAATCAGGAGGCAGGGAGCGGATAAAGAAACAAGAGACAGGGAGTGGATACAGAAACAGGAGACAGGGAGCAGATAGAGAAACAGGAGACAGGGAGCGAATTGAGAAACACGAGGCAGGGAGCGGATAAAGAAACAGGAGACAGGGAGCGGATAGTGAAACGGGAGACAGGGAGCGGACAGAGAAACAGGAGACGGAGCGGATAGAGAAACAGGGGACAGGGAGTGGATAGTGAGACAGGAGGCAGGGAGCGGATAGAGAAACAGGAGACAGGGAGTGGATAGAGAAACAGGAGACAGGGAGCGGATAGTGAAACAGGAGACAGGGAGTGGATAGAGAAACAGGAGACAGGGAGCGGATAGAGAAACAGGGGACAGGGAGTGGATAGAGAAACAGGAGACGGAGCGGATAGAGAAACAGGAGACAGGGAGTGGATAGAGAAACAGGAGACAGGGAGCGGATAGAGAAACAGGAGACGGAGCGGATAGAGAAACAGGAGACAGGGAGCGGATAGAGAAACAGGAGACAGGGAGTGGATAGAGAAACAGGAGACGGAGCGGATAGAGAAACAGGAGACAGGGAGTGGATAGAGAAACAGGAGACAGGTAGCGGATAGAGAAACAGGAGACGGAGCGGATGGAGAAACAGGAGACAAGGAGTGGATAGAGAAACAGGAGGCAGGGAGCAGATAGAAGAACAGGAGACAGGGAGTGGATAGAGAAACTGGAGGCAGGGAGCGGATAAAGAAACAGCAAACAGGGAGCGGATAGTGAAACAGGAGACAGGGAGCAGATAGATAAACAGGAGACAGGAGCGGATAGAGAAACAGGAGACATTGAGCGGATAGTGAAAAAGGAGACAGGGAGCGGATAGTGAAACAGGAGACAGGGAGCGGATGGAGAAACAGGAGACAGGGATCGGATAAAAAACCAGGAGACAGGGAGCGGAGAGAGAAACAGGAGACAGGGAGCGGTGAGTGAAACAGGAGACAGGGAGCAGATGGAGAAACAGGAGACAGGGAGCGGATAGTGGAACAGGAGACAGGGAGTGGATAGAGAAACAGGAGAAAGGGAGCGGATACTGTAACAGGAGAGAGGGAGCGTATCGAGAAACAGGAGACGCGGAGCGGATAGAGAAACAGGAGACAGGGAACGGATAGTGAAACAGGAGACAGGGAGCGGATAGTGAAACAGGAGACAGGGAACAGATAGAGAATCAGGAGGCAGGGAGCGGATAAAGAAACAAGAGACAGGGAGCGGATAGAGAAACAGGAGACAGGGAGCGGATAGAGAAGGGGCAGATAGGGAAACAGGAGACAGGGAGCAGATAGAGAAACAGGAGATAGGGAGCGGATAGAGAAACAGGAGACAGGGAGCGTATTGAGAAACAGGAGACAGGGAGCGGATAGAGAAACAGGAGACCGGGAGCAGATAGAGAAACAGGAGACAGGGAGCAGTAAGAGAAACAGGAGACAGGGAGCGGATAGTGAAACAGGAGACAGGGAGCGGACAGAGAAACAGGAGACAGGGAGCGGTTAGAGAAACAGGAGACAGGGAGCGGATAGCGAAACAGGTGACAGGGGGTGGATAGAGAAACAGGAGACATTGAGCGGATAGTGAAACAGGAGACAGGGAGCGGATAGTGTAACAGGAGACAGGGAGCGGATGAAGAAACGGGAGACAGGGAGTGGATAAAGAACCAGGAGACAGGGAGCGGAGAGAGAAACAGGAGAAAGGGAGCGGATAGTGAAACAGGAGACAGGAAGCGTATCGAGAAACAGGAGACAGGGAGCCGATAGAGAAACAGGAGACAGGGAACGGATAGTGAAACAGGAGACAGGGAGCGGATAGTGAAACAGGAGACAGGGTACGGATAGAGAATCAGGAGGCAGGGAGCGGATAAAGAAACAAGAGACAGGGAGCGGATAGAGAAACAGGAGACAGGGAGCGGATAGAGAAACAGGAGACCGGGAGCAGGTAGAGAAACAGGAGACAGGGAGCAGATAGAGAAACAGGAGACAGGGAGCAGATAGAGAAACAGGAGATAGGGAGCGGATAGAGAAACAGCAGACAGGGAGCGTATTGAGGAACAGGAGACAGGGGGCGGATAGAGAAACAGGAGACCGGGAGCAGATAGAGAAACAGGAGACAGGGAGCAGATAGAGAAACAGCAGACAGGGAGCAGATAGAGAAACAGGAGCTAGGGAGCGGATAGAGAAGCAGGAGACAGGGAGCGTATCGAGAAGCAGGAGATGGAGCGGATAGAGAAACAGGAGATAGGGAACGGATAGAGAAACAGGAGACAGGGAGTAGATAGAGAAACAGGAGATAGGGAGCGGATAGAGAAACAGGAGATAGGGAGCGGTTAGAGAAACAGGAGACAGGGAGCCGATAGTGAAACAGGAAACAGGGAGTGGATAGTGAAACAGGAGACAGGGAGTGGATAGAGAAAGAGGAGACAGGGAGCGGATAGAGAAAGAGGAGACATTGAGCGGACAGTGAAATAGGAGACAGGGAGCGGATAGAGAAACAGGAGACCCGGAGCGGATGGAGAAACAGGAGACAGGGAGTGGATAAAGAACCAGGAGACAGGGAGTGGAGAGAGAAACAGGAGATAGGGAGCGGATAGAGAAACAGGAGACAGGGAGCATATCGAGAAACAGGAGACAGGGAGCGGATAGAGAAACAGGAGACAGGGAGCGGATAGTGAAACAGGAGACAGGGAGCGGATAGTGAAACAGGAGAGAGGGAGCGGATAGAGGAACAGGAGACCGGGAGCAGATAGAGTAACAGGAGACAGGGAGCAGATAGAGAAACAGGAGACAGGGAGCAGATAGAGAAACAGGAGATAGGGAGCGGATAGAGAAACAGGAGACAGGGAGCGTGTCGAGAAACAGGAGACAGGGAGCGGATAGAGAAACAGGAGACCGGGAGCAGATAGAGAAACAGGAGACAGGGAGCAGATAGAGAAACAGGAGACAGGGAGCAGATAGAGAAACAAGAGATGAGGAGCGGATAGAGAAACAGGAGACAGGGAGCGTATCGAGAAACAGGAGACAGGGAGCGGATAGAGAAACAGGAGACAGGGAGCGGATAGTGAAATAGGAGACAGGGAGAGGATAGTGAAACAGGAGACAGGGAACGGATAGAGAATCAGGAGGCAGGGAGCGGATAAAGAAACAAGAGACAGGGAGTGGATACAGAAACAGGAGACAGGGAGCAGATAGAGAAACAGGAGACAGGGAGCGAATTGAGAAACACGAGGCAGGGAGCGGATAAAGAAACAGGAGACAGGGAGCGGATAGTGAAACGGGAGACAGGGAGCGGACAGAGAAACAGGAGACGGAGCGGATAGAGAAACAGGGGACAGGGAGTGGATAGTGAGACAGGAGGCAGGGAGCGGATAGAGAAACAGGAGACAGGGAGTGGATAGAGAAACAGGAGACAGGGAGCGGATAGTGAAACAGGAGACAGGGAGTGGATAGAGAAACAGGAGACAGGGAGCGGATAGAGAAACAGGGGACAGGGAGTGGATAGAGAAACAGGAGACGGAGCGGATAGAGAAACAGGAGACAGGGAGTGGATAGAGAAACAGGAGACAGGGAGCGGATAGAGAAACAGGAGACGGAGCGGATAGAGAAACAGGAGACAGGGAGCGGATAGAGAAACAGGAGACAGGGAGTGGATAGAGAAACAGGAGACGGAGCGGATAGAGAAGCAGGAGACAGGGAGTGGATAGAGAAACAGGAGACAGGTAGCGGATAGAGAAACAGGAGACGGAGCGGATGGAGAAACAGGAGACAAGGAGTGGATAGAGAAACAGGAGGCAGGGAGCAGATAGAAGAACAGGAGACAGGGAGTGGATAGAGAAACTGGAGGCAGGGAGCGGATAAAGAAACAGCAAACAGGGAGCGGATAGTGAAACAGGAGACAGGGAGCAGATAGATAAACAGGAGACAGGAGCGGATAGAGAAACAGGAGACAGGGAGCGGATAGAGAAACAGGAGACAGGCAGCAGGTAGAGAAGCAGGAGACAGGGAGCAGATAGAGAAACAGGAGACAGGGAGCAGGTAGAGAAACAGGAGAGAGGGAGCGGATAGTGAGACAGGAGACAGGGAGCAGGTAGAGAAAATCGGAGAGAGGGAGCGGATAGAGAAGCAGGAGACAGGGAGCGGATCTTGAAACAGGAGACAGGGCGCGGATAGAGAAACAGGAGAGAGGGAGCAGATAGTGAGACAGGAGACAGGGAGCAGATAGAGAAATCGGAGAGAGGGAGCGGATAGAGAAACAGGAAACAGGGAGCGGATAGTGAAACAGGAGACGTAGCGGATAGTGAGACAGGAGGCTGAGTGGATAGAGAAACAGGAGACAGGGAGCGGATAGTGAAACAGGAGACAGGGAGCGGATAGTGAAACAGGAGACAGGGAACAGATAGAGAATCAGGAGGCAGGGAGCGGATAAAGAAACAAGAGGCAGGGAGCAGATGGAGAAACAGGAGACAGGGAGCGGATAGAGAAACAGGAGACCGGGAGCAGATAGAGAAACAGGAGACAGGGAGCAGATAGAGAAACAGGAGACAGGGAGCAGATAGAGAAACAGGAGATAGGGAGCGGATGGAGAAACAGGAGACAGGGAGCGTATTGAGAAACAGGAGACAGGGAGCGGATAGAGAAACAGGAGACCGGGAGCAGATAGAGAAACAGGAGACAGGGAGCAGTCAGAGAAACAGCAGACAGGGAGCGGATAGTGAAACAGGAGACAGGGAGCGGATAGAGAAACAGGAGACCGGGAGCGGTTAGAGAAACAGGAGACAGGGAGCGGATAGCGAAACAGGAGACAGGGAGTGGATGGAGAAACAGGGGACATTGAGCGGATAGTGAAACAGGAGACAGGGAGCGGATAGTGTAACAGGAGACAGGGAGCGGATGAAGAAATGGGAGACAGGGAGTGGATAAAGAACCAGGAGACAGGGAGCGGAGAGAGAAACAGGAGACAGGGAGCGGTTAGTGCAACAGGAGACAGGGAGCGGATAGAGAAACAGGAGACAGGGAGCGGATAGTGGAACAGGAGACAAGGAGTGGATAGAGAAACAGGAGACAGGGAGCGGATAGAGAAACAGGACACAGGGAGCGGATAGTGAAACAGGAGACAGGGAGCGTATCGAGAAACAGGAGACAGGGAGCGGATAGAGAAACAGGAGACAGGGAACGGATAGTGAAACAGGAGACAGGGAGCGTATCGAGAAACAGGAGACAGGGAGCGGATAGAGAAACAGGAGACAGGGAGCAGATAGAAGAACAGGAGACAGGGAGTGGATAGAGAAACTGGAGGCAGGGAGCGGATAAAGAAACAGCAAACAGGGAGCGGATAGTGAAACAGGAGACAGGGAGCAGATAGAGAAATCGGAGAGAGGGAGCGGATAGAGAAACAGGAAACAGGGAGCGGATAGTGAAACAGGAGACGTAGCGGATAGTGAGACAGGAGGCTGAGTGGATAGAGAAACAGGAGACAGGGAGCGGATAGTGAAACAGGAGACAGGGAGCGGATAGTGAAACAGGAGACAGGGAACAGATAGAGAATCAGGAGGCAGGGAGCGGATAAAGAAACAAGAGGCAGGGAGCAGATAGAGAAACAGGAGACAGGGAGCGGATAGAGAAACAGGAGACCGGGAGCAGATAGAGAAACAGGAGACAGGGAGCAGATAGAGAAACAGGAGACAGGGAGCAGATAGAGAAACAGGAGATAGGGAGCGGATGGAGAAACAGGAGACAGGGAGCGTATTGAGAAACAGGAGACAGGGAGCGGATAGAGAAACAGGAGACCGGGAGCAGATAGAGAAACAGGAGACAGGGAGCAGTCAGAGAAACAGCAGACAGGGAGCGGATAGTGAAACAGGAGACAGGGAGCGGATAGAGAAACAGGAGACCGGGAGCGGTTAGAGAAACAGGAGACAGGGAGCGGATAGCGAAACAGGAGACAGGGAGCGGATGGAGAAACAGGAGACATTGAGCGGATAGTGAAACAGGAGACAGGGAGCGGATAGTGTAACAGGAGACAGGGAGCGGATGAAGAAATGGGAGACAGGGAGTGGATAAAGAACCAGGAGACAGGGAGCGGAGAGAGAAACAGGAGACAGGGAGCGGTTAGTGCAACAGGAGACAGGGAGCGGATAGAGAAACAGGAGACAGGGAGCGGATAGTGGAACAGGAGACAGGGAGTGGATAGAGAAACAGGAGACAGGGAGCGGATAGAGAAACAAGACACAGGGAGCGGATAGTGAAACAGGAGACGTAGCGGATAGTGAGACAGGAGGCTGAGTGGATAGAGAAACAGGAGACAGGGAGCGGATAGTGAAACAGGAGACAGGGAGCGGATAGTGAAACAGGAGACAGGGAACAGATAGAGAATCAGGAGGCAGGGAGCGGATAAAGAAACAAGAGGCAGGGAGCAGATAGAGAAACAGGAGACAGGGAGCGGATAGAGAAACAGGAGACCGGGAGCAGATAGAGAAACAGGAGATAGGGAGCGGATGGAGAAACAGGAGACAGGGAGCGTATTGAGAAACAGGAGACAGGGAGCGGATAGAGAAACAGGAGACCGGGAGCAGATAGAGAAACAGGAGACAGGGAGCAGTCAGAGAAACAGCAGACAGGGAGCGGATAGTGAAACAGGAGACAGGGAGCGGATAGAGAAACAGGAGACCGGGAGCGGTTAGAGAAACAGGAGACAGGGAGCGGATAGCGAAACAGGAGACAGGGAGCGGATGGAGAAACAGGAGACATTGAGCGGATAGTGAAACAGGAGACAGGGAGCGGATAGTGTAACAGGAGACAGGGAGCGGATGAAGAAATGGGAGACAGGGAGTGGATAAAGAACCAGGAGACAGGGAGCGGAGAGAGAAACAGGAGACAGGGAGCGGTTAGTGCAACAGGAGACAGGGAGCGGATAGAGAAACAGGAGACAGGGAGCGGATAGTGGAACAGGAGACAGGGAGTGGATAGAGAAACAGGAGACAGGGAGCGGATAGAGAAACAGGACACAGGGAGCGGATAGTGAAACAGGAGACAGGGAGCGTATCGAGAAACAGGAGACAGGGAGCGGATAGAGAAACAGGAGACAGGGAACGGATAGTGAAACAGGAGACAGGGAGCGTATCGAGAAACAGGAGACAGGGAGCGGATAGAGAAACAGGAGACAGGGAGCAGATAGAAGAACAGGAGACAGGGAGTGGATAGAGAAACTGGAGGCAGGGAGCGGATAAAGAAACAGCAAACAGGGAGCGGATAGTGAAACAGGAGACAGGGAGCTGATAGAGAAATCGGAGAGAGGGAGCGGATAGAGAAACAGGAAACAGGGAGCGGATAGTGAAACAGGAGACGTAGCGGATAGTGAGACAGGAGGCTGAGTGGATAGAGAAACAGGAGACAGGGAGCGGATAGTGAAACAGGAGACAGGGAGCGGATAGTGAAACAGGAGACAGGGAACAGATAGAGAATCAGGAGGCAGGGAGCGGATAAAGAAACAAGAGGCAGGGAGCAGATAGAGAAACAGGAGACAGGGAGCGGATAGAGAAACAGGAGACCGGGAGCAGATAGAGAAACAGGAGACAGGGAGCAGATAGAGAAACAGGAGACAGGGAGCAGATAGAGAAACAGGAGATAGGGAGCGGATGGAGAAACAGGAGACAGGGAGCGTATTGAGAAACAGGAGACAGGGAGCGGATAGAGAAACAGGAGACCGGGAGCAGATAGAGAAACAGGAGACAGGGAGCAGTCAGAGAAACAGCAGACAGGGAGCGGATAGTGAAACAGGAGACAGGGAGCGGATAGAGAAACAGGAGACCGGGAGCGGTTAGAGAAACAGGAGACAGGGAGCGGATAGCGAAACAGGAGACAGGGAGCGGATGGAGAAACAGGAGACATTGAGCGGATAGTGAAACAGGAGACAGGGAGCGGATAGTGTAACAGGAGACAGGGAGCGGATGAAGAAATGGGAGACAGGGAGTGGATAAAGAACCAGGAGACAGGGAGCGGAGAGAGAAACAGGAGACAGGGAGCGGTTAGTGCAACAGGAGACAGGGAGCGGATAGAGAAACAGGAGACAGGGAGCGGATAGTGGAACAGGAGACAGGGAGTGGATAGAGAAACAGGAGACAGGGAGCGGATAGAGAAACAGGACACAGGGAGCGGATAGTGAAACAGGAGACAGGGAGCGTATCGAGAAACAGGAGACAGGGAGCGGATAGAGAAACAGGAGACAGGGAACGGATAGTGAAACAGGAGACAGGGAGCGTATCGAGAAACAGGAGACAGGGAGCGGATAGAGAAACAGGAGACAGGGAGCAGATAGAAGAACAGGAGACAGGGAGTGGATAGAGAAACTGGAGGCAGGGAGCGGATAAAGAAACAGCAAACAGGGAGCGGATAGTGAAACAGGAGACAGGGAGCAGATAGATAAACAGGAGACAGGAGCGGATAGAGAAACAGGAGACAGGGAGCGGATAGAGAAACAGGAGACAGGGAGCAGGTAGAGAAGCAGGAGACAGGGAGCAGATAGAGAAACAGGAGACAGGGAGCAGGTAGAGAAACAGGAGAGAGGGAGCGGATAGTGAGACAGGAGACAGGGAGCAGGTAGAGAAAATCGGAGAGAGGGAGCGGATAGAGAAACAGGAGACAGGGAGCGGATCTTGAAACAGGAGACAGGGCGCGGATAGAGAAACAGGAGAGAGGGAGCAGATAGTGAGACAGGAGACAGGGAGCAGATAGAGAAATCGGAGAGAGGGAGCGGATAGAGAAACAGGAAACAGGGAGCGGATAGTGAAACAGGAGACGTAGCGGATAGTGAGACAGGAGGCAGAGTGGATAGAGAAACAGGAGACAGGGAACAGATAGAGAATCAGGAGGCAGGGAGCGGATAAAGAAACAAGAGGCAGGGAGCAGATAGAGAAACAGGAGACAGGGAGCGGATAGAGAAACAGGAGACCGGGAGCAAATAGAGAAACAGGAGACAGGGAGCAGATAGAGAAACAGGAGACAGGGAGCAGATAGAGAAACAGGAGATAGGGAGCGGATGGAGAAACAGGAGACAGGGAGCGTATTGAGAAACAGGAGACAGGGAGCGGATAGAGAAACAGGAGACCGGGAGCAGATAGATAAACAGGAGACAGGGAGCAGTCAGAGAAACAGCAGACAGGGAGCGGATAGTGAAACAGGAGACAGGGAGCGGATAGAGAAACAGGAGACCGGGAGCGGTTAGAGAAACAGGAGACAGGGAGCGGATAGCGAAACAGGAGACAGGGAGCGGATGGAGAAACAGGAGACATTGAGCGGATAGTGAAACAGGAGACTGGGAGCGGATAGTGTAACAGGAGACAGGGAGCGGATGAAGAAATGGGAGACAGGGAGTGGATAATGAACCAGGAGACAGGGAGCGGAGAGAGAAACTGGAGACAGGGAGCGGTTAGTGCAACAGGAGACAGGGAGCGGATAGAGAAACAGGAGACAGGGAGCGGATAGTGGAACAGGAGACAGGGAGTGGATAGAGAAACAGGAGACAGGGAGCGGATAGAGAAACAGGAGACAGGGAGCGGATAGTGAAACAGGAGACAGGGAGCGTATCGAGAAAGAGGAGACAGGGAGCGGATAGAGAAACAGGAGACAGGGAACGGATAGTGAAACAGGAGACATGGAGCGGATAGTGAAACAGGAGACAGGGAGCGGATAGCGAAACAGGAGACAGGGAGCGGATAGAGAAACAGGAGACATTGAGCGGAGAGTGAAAAAGGAGACAGGGAGCGGATAGTGAAACAGGAGACAGGGAGCGGATGGAGAAACAGGAGACAGGGATCGGATAAAGAACCAGGAGACAGGGAGCGGATAAAGAAACAAGAGACAGGGAGCGGATAGAGAAACAGGAGACAGGGAGCGTATCGAGAAACAGGAGACAGGGAGCGGATAGAGAAACAGGAGACAGGGAACGGATAGTGAAACAGGAGACAGGGAGCGGATAGTGAAACAGGAGACAGGGAGCGGATAGTGAAACAGGAGACAGGGAGCGGATAGTGTAACAGGAGAGAGGGAGCGTATCGAGAAACAGGAGACACGGAGCGGATAGAGAAACAGGAGACAGGGAACGGATAGTGAAACAGGAGACAGGGAGCGGATAGTGAAACAGGAGACAGGGAACAGATAGAGAATCGGGAGGCAGGGACCGGATAAAGAAACAAGAGACAGGGAGCGGATAGAGAAACAGGAGACAGGGAGCGGATAGGGAAACAGGAGACCGGGAGCAGATAGAGAAACAGGAGACAGGGAGCAGATAGAGAAACAGGAGACAGGGAGCAGATAGAGAAACAGGAAATAGGGAGCGGATAGAGAAACAGGAGACAGGGAGCGTATTGAGAAACAGCAGACAGGGAGCGGATAGAGAAACAGGAGACCGGGAGCAGACAGAGAAACAGGAGACAGGGAGCAGTCAGAGAAACAGCAGACAGGGAGCGGATAGTGAAACAGGAGACAGGGAGCGGATAGAGAAACAGGAGACAGGGAGCGGTTAGAGAAACAGGAGACAGGGAGCGGATAGCGAAACAGGAGACAGGGGGCGGATGGAGAAACAGGAGACATTGAGCGGATAGTGAAACAGGGGACAGGGAGCGGATAGTGTAACAGGAGACAGGGAGCGGATGAAGAAACGGGAGACAGGGAGTGGATAAAGAACCAGGAGACAGGGAGCGGAGAGAGAAACAGGAGACAGGGAGCGGTTAGTGCAACAGGAGACAGGGAGCGGATAGAGAAACAGGAGAAAGGGAGCGGATAGTGAAACAGGAGACAGGGAGCGTATCGAGAAACAGGAGACAGGGAGCGGATAGAGAAACAGGAGACCGGGAGCAGATAGAGAAACAGGAGACAGGGAGCAGTCAGAGAAACAGCAGACAGGGAGCGGATAGTGAAACAGGAGACAGGGAGCGGATAGAGAAACAGGAGACCGGGAGCGGTTAGAGAAACAGGAGACAGGGAGCGGATAGCGAAACAGGAGACAGGGAGCGGATGGAGAAACAGGAGACATTGAGCGGATAGTGAAACAGGAGACAGGGAGCGGATAGTGTAACAGGAGACAGGGAGCGGATGAAGAAATGGGAGACAGGGAGTGGATAAAGAACCAGGAGACAGGGAGCGGAGAGAGAAACAGGAGACAGGGAGCGGTTAGTGCAACAGGAGACAGGGAGCGGATAGAGAAACAGGAGACAGGGAGCGGATAGTGGAACAGGAGACAGGGAGTGGATAGAGAAACAGGAGACAGGGAGCGGATAGAGAAACAGGACACAGGGAGCGGATAGTGAAACAGGAGACGTAGCGGATAGTGAGACAGGAGGCTGAGTGGATAGAGAAACAGGAGACAGGGAGCGGATAGTGAAACAGGAGACAGGGAGCGGATAGTGAAACAGGAGACAGGGAACAGATAGAGAATCAGGAGGCAGGGAGCGGATAAAGAAACAAGAGGCAGGGAGCAGATAGAGAAACAGGAGACAGGGAGCGGATAGAGAAACAGGAGACCGGGAGCAGATAGAGAAACAGGAGATAGGGAGCGGATGGAGAAACAGGAGACAGGGAGCGTATTGAGAAACAGGAGACAGGGAGCGGATAGAGAAACAGGAGACCGGGAGCAGATAGAGAAACAGGAGACAGGGAGCAGTCAGAGAAACAGCAGACAGGGAGCGGATAGTGAAACAGGAGACAAGGAGCGGATAGAGAAACAGGAGACCGGGAGCGGTTAGAGAAACAGGAGACAGGGAGCGGATAGCGAAACAGGAGACAGGGAGCGGATGGAGAAACAGGAGACATTGAGCGGATAGTGAAACAGGAGACAGGGAGCGGATAGTGTAACAGGAGACAGGGAGCGGATGAAGAAATGGGAGACAGGGAGTGGATAAAGAACCAGGAGACAGGGAGCGGAGAGAGAAACAGGAGACAGGGAGCGGTTAGTGCAACAGGAGACAGGGAGCGGATAGAGAAACAGGAGACAGGGAGCGGATAGTGGAACAGGAGACAGGGAGTGGATAGAGAAACAGGAGACAGGGAGCGGATAGAGAAACAGGACACAGGGAGCGGATAGTGAAACAGGAGACAGGGAGCGTATCGAGAAACAGGAGACAGGGAGCGGATAGAGAAACAGGAGACAGGGAACGGATAGTGAAACAGGAGACAGGGAGCGTATCGAGAAACAGGAGACAGGGAGCGGATAGAGAAACAGGAGACAGGGAGCAGATAGAAGAACAGGAGACAGGGAGTGGATAGAGAAACTGGAGGCAGGGAGCGGATAAAGAAACAGCAAACAGGGAGCGGATAGTGAAACAGGAGACAGGGAGCAGATAGAGAAATCGGAGAGAGGGAGCGGATAGAGAAACAGGAAACAGGGAGCGGATAGTGAAACAGGAGACGTAGCGGATAGTGAGACAGGAGGCTGAGTGGATAGAGAAACAGGAGACAGGGAGCGGATAGTGAAACAGGAGACAGGGAGCGGATAGTGAAACAGGAAACAGGGAACAGATAGAGAATCAGGAGGCAGGGAGCGGATAAAGAAACAAGAGGCAGGGAGCAGATAGAGAAACAGGAGACAGGGAGCGGATAGAGAAACAGGAGACCGGGAGCAGATAGAGAAACAGGAGACAGGGAGCAGATAGAGAAACAGGAGACAGGGAGCAGATAGAGAAACAGGAGATAGGGAGCGGATGGAGAAACAGGAGACAGGGAGCGTATTGAGAAACAGGAGACAGGGAGCGGATAGAGAAACAGGAGACCGGGAGCAGATAGAGAAACAGGAGACAGGGAGCAGTCAGAGAAACAGCAGACAGGGAGCGGATAGTGAAACAGGAGACAGGGAGCGGATAGAGAAACAGGAGACCGGGAGCGGTTAGAGAAACAGGAGACAGGGAGCGGATAGCGAAACAGGAGACAGGGAGCGGATGGAGAAACAGGAGACATTGAGCGGATAGTGAAACAGGAGACAGGGAGCGGATAGTGTAACAGGAGACAGGGAGCGGATGAAGAAATGGGAGACAGGGAGTGGATAAAGAACCAGGAGACAGGGAGCGGAGAGAGAAACAGGAGACAGGGAGCGGTTAGTGCAACAGGAGACAGGGAGCGGATAGAGAAACAGGAGACAGGGAGCGGATAGTGGAACAGGAGACAGGGAGTGGATAGAGAAACAGGAGACAGGGAACGGATAGAGAAACAGGACACAGGGAGCGGATAGTGAAACAGGAGACAGGGAGCGTATCGAGAAACAGGAGACAGGGAGCGGATAGAGAAACAGGAGACAGGGAACGGATAGTGAAACAGGAGACAGGGAGCGTATCGAGAAACAGGAGACAGGGAGCGGATAGAGAAACAGGAGACAGGGAGCAGATAGAAGAACAGGAGACAGGGAGTGGATAGAGAAACTGGAGGCAGGGAGCGGATAAAGAAACAGCAAACAGGGAGCGGATAGTGAAACAGGAGACAGGGAGCAGATAGATAAACAGGAGACAGGAGCGGATAGAGAAACAGGAGACAGGGAGCGGATAGAGAAACAGGAGACAGGGAGCAGGTAGAGAAGCAGGAGACAGGGAGCAGATAGAGAAACAGGAGACAGGGAGCAGGTAGAGAAACAGGAGAGAGGGAGCGGATAGTGAGACAGGAGACAGGGAGCAGGTAGAGAAAATCGGAGAGAGGGAGCGGATAGAGAAACAGGAGACAGGGAGCGGATCTTGAAACAGGAGACAGGGCGCGGATAGAGAAACAGGAGAGAGGGAGCAGATAGTGAGACAGGAGACAGGGAGCAGATAGAGAAATCGGAGAGAGGGAGCGGATAGAGAAACAGGAAACAGGGAGCGGATAGTGAAACAGGAGACGTAGCGGATAGTGAGACAGGAGGCAGAGTGGATAGAGAAACAGGAGACAGGGAACAGATAGAGAATCAGGAGGCAGGGAGCGGATAAAGAAACAAGAGGCAGGGAGCAGATAGAGAAACAGGAGACAGGGAGCGGATAGAGAAACAGGAGACCGGGAGCAAATAGAGAAACAGGAGACAGGGAGCAGATAGAGAAACAGGAGACAGGGAGCAGATAGAGAAACAGGAGATAGGGAGCGGATGGAGAAACAGGAGACAGGGAGCGTATTGAGAAACAGGAGACAGGGAGCGGATAGAGAAACAGGAGACCGGGAGCAGATAGAGAAACAGGAGACAGGGAGCAGTCAGAGAAACAGCAGACAGGGAGCGGATAGTGAAACAGGAGACAGGGAGCGGATAGAGAAACAGGAGACCGGGAGCGGTTAGAGAAACAGGAGACAGGGAGCGGATAGCGAAACAGGAGACAGGGAGCGGATGGAGAAACAGGAGACATTGAGCGGATAGTGAAACAGGAGACAGGGAGCGGATAGTGTAACAGGAGACAGGGAGCGGATGAAGAAATGGGAGACAGGGAGTGGATAATGAACCAGGAGACAGGGAGCGGAGAGAGAAACTGGAGACAGGGAGCGGTTAGTGCAACAGGAGACAGGGAGCGGATAGAGAAACAGGAGACAGGGAGCGGATAGTGGAACAGGAGACAGGGAGTGGATAGAGAAACAGGAGACAGGGAGCGGATAGAGAAACAGGAGACAGGGAGCGGATAGTGAAACAGGAGACAGGGAGCGTATCGAGAAAGAGGAGACAGGGAGCGGATAGAGAAACAGGAGACAGGGAACGGATAGTGAAACAGGAGACAGGGAGCGGATAGTGAAACAGGAGACAGGGAGCGGATAGCGAAACAGGAGACAGGGAGCGGATAGAGAAACAGGAGACATTGAGCGGAGAGTGAAAAAGGAGACAGGGAGCGGATAGTGAAACAGGAGACAGGGAGCGGATGGAGAAACAGGAGACAGGGATCGGATAAAGAACCAGGAGACAGGGAGCGGATAAAGAAACAAGAGACAGGGAGCGGATAGAGAAACAGGAGACAGGGAGCGTATCGAGAAACAGGAGACAGGGAGCGGATAGAGAAACAGGAGACAGGGAACGGATAGTGAAACAGGAGACAGGGAGCGGATAGTGAAACAGGAGACAGGGAGCGGATAGTGAAACAGGAGACAGGGAGCGGATAGTGTAACAGGAGAGAGGGAGCGTATCGAGAAACAGGAGACACGGAGCGGATAGAGAAACAGGAGACAGGGAACGGATAGTGAAACAGGAGACAGGGAGCGGATAGTGAAACAGGAGACAGGGAACAGATAGAGAATCGGGAGGCAGGGACCGGATAAAGAAACAAGAGACAGGGAGCGGATAGAGAAACAGGAGACAGGGAGCGGATAGGGAAACAGGAGACCGGGAGCAGATAGAGAAACAGGAGACAGGGAGCAGATAGAGAAACAGGAGACAGGGAGCAGATAGAGAAACAGGAGACAGGGAGCGTATCGAGAAACAGGAGACAGGGAGCGGATAGAGAAACAGGAGACAGGGAACGGATAGTGAAACAGGAGACAGGGAGCGGATAGTGAAACAGGAGACAGGGAGCGGATAGTGAAACAGGGGACAGGGAGCGGATAGTGTAACAGGAGACAGGGAGCGGATGAAGAAACGGGAGACAGGGAGTGGATAAAGAACCAGGAGACAGGGAGCGGAGAGAGAAACAGGAGACAGGGAGCGGTTAGTGCAACAGGAGACAGGGAGCGGATAGAGAAACAGGAGAAAGGGAGCGGATAGTGAAACAGGAGACAGGGAGCGTATCGAGAAACAGGAGACAGGGAGCGGATAGAGAAACAGGAGACAGGGAACGGATAGTGAAACAGGAGACAGGGAGCGGATAGTGAAACAGGAGACAGGGTACGGATAGAGAATCAGGAGCCAGGGAGTGGATAAAGAAACAAGAGACAGGGAGCGGATCGAGAAACAGGAGACAGGGAGCGGATAGAGAAACAGGAGACCGGGAGCAGATAGAGAAACAGGAGACAGGGAGCAGATAGAGAAACAGGAGACAGGGAGCAGATAGAGAAACAGGAGCTAGGGAGCGGATAGAGAAACAGGAGACAGGGAGTGTATCGAGAAACAAGAGATGGAGCGGATAGAGAAACAGGAGATAGGGAACGGATAGAGAAACAGGAGACAGGGAGTAGATAGAGAAACAGGAGATAGGGATCGGATAGAGAAACAGGAGATAGGGAGCGGTTAGAGAAACAGGAGACAGGGAGCCGATAGTGAAACAGGAAACAGGGAGTGGATAGTGAAACAGGAGACAGGGAGTGGATAGAGAAACAGGAGACAGGGAGCGGATAGAGAAAGAGGAGACATTGAGCGGATAGTGAAATAGGAGACAGGGAGCGGATAGAGAAACAGGAGACCCGGAGCGGATGGAGAAACAGGAGACAGGGAGCGGATAAAGAACCAGGAGACAGGGAGTGGAGAGAGAAACAGGAGACAGGGAGCGGATAGAGAAACAGGAGACAGGGAGCGTATCGAGAAACAGGAGACAGGGAGCGGATAGAGAAACAGGAGACAGGGAGTGGATAGTGAAACAGGAGACAGGGAGCGGATAGTGAAATAGGAGACAGGGAGCGGATAGAGAAACAGGAGACCGGGAGCAGATCGAGAAACAGGAGACAGGGAGCAGATAGAGAAACAGGAGACAGGGAGCAGATAGAGAAACAGGAGATAGGGAGCGGATAGAGAAACAGGAGACAGGGAGCGTATCGAGAAACAGGAGACAGGGAGCGGATAGAGAAACAGGAGACCGGGAGCAGATAGAGAAACAGGAGACAGGGAGCAGATAGAGAAACAGGAGACAGGGAGCAGATAGAGAAACAGGAGATAAGGAGCGGATAGAGACACAGGAGACAGGGAGCGTATCGAGAAACAGGAGACAGGGAGCGGATAGAGAAACAGGAGACAGGGAGCGGATAGTGAGACAGGAGACAGGGAGAGGATAGTGAAACAGGAGACAGGGAACGGATAGAGAATCAGGAGGCAGGGAGCGGATAAAGAAACAAGAGACAGGGAGTGGATTGAGAAACAGGAGACAGGGAGCAGATAGAGAAACAGGAGACAGGGAGCGGATAGAGAAACACGAGGCAGGGAGCGGATAAAGAAACAGGAGACAGGGAGCGGATAGTGAAACAGGAGACAGGGAGGGGATAGTGAAACGGGAGACAGGGAGCGGATAGAGAAACAGGAGATGGAGCGGATAGAGAAACAGGGGACAGGGAGTGGATAGTGAGACAGGAGGCAGGGAGCGGATAGAGAAACAGGAGACAGGGAGTGGATAGAGAAACAGGAGACAGGGAGCGGATAGTGAAACAGGAGACAGGGAGTGGATAGAGAAACAGGAGACAGGGAGCGGATAGAGAAACAGGGGACAGGGAGTGGATAGAGAAACAGGAGACGGAGCGGATAGAGAAACAGGAGACAGGGAGTGGATAGAGAAACAGGAGACAGGGAGCGGATAGAGAAACAGGAGACGGAGCGGATAGAGAAACAGGAGACAGGGAGCGGATAGAGAAACAGGAGACAGGGAGTGGATAGAGAAACAGGAGACGGAGCGGATAGAGAAACAGGAGACAGGGAGTGGATAGAGAAACAGGAGACAGGTAGCGGATAGAGAAACAGGAGATGGAGCGGATAGAGAAACAGGAGACAAGGAGTGGAAAGAGTAACAGGAGATGGAGCGGATAGAGAAACAGGAGACAGGGAGTGTATAGAGAAACAGGAGGCAGGGAGCAGATAGAAGAACAGGAGACAGGGAGTGGATAGAGAAACTGGAGGCAGGGAGCGGATAAAGAAACAGCAAACAGGGAGCGGATAGTGAAACAGGAGACAGGGAGCAGATAGATAAACAGGAGACAGGAGCGGATAGAGAAACAGGAGACAGGGAGCGGATAGAGAAACAGGAGCCAGGGAGCAGGTAGAGAAGCAGGAGACAGGGAGCAGATAGAGAAACAGGAGACAGGGAGCAGATAGAGAAACAGGAGAGAGGGAGCGGATAGTGAGACAGGAGACAGGGAGCTGGTAGAGAAAATCGGAGAGAGGGAGCGGATAGAGAAACAGGAGACAGGGAGCGGATCTTGAAACAGGAGACAGGGCGCGGATAGAGAAACAGGAGAGAGGGAGCAGATAGTGAGACAGGAGACAGGGAGCAGATAGAGAAATCGGAGAGAGGGAGCGGATAGAGAAACAGGAGACAGGGAGCGGATAGTGAAACAGGAGACGTAGCGGATAGTGAGACAGGAGGCAGAGTGGATAGAGAAACAGGAGACAGGGAGCGGATAGTGAGACAGGACACAAGGAGCGGATAGTGAAACAGGAGAAAGGGAGCGGAGAGAGAAACAGGAGTCAGGGAGCGGATAATGAGACAGGAGACAGGGAGCAGATAGTGAGACAAGGGACAGAGAGCGGATAGTGAAACAGGAGACAGGGAGTGGATAGTGAAACAGGAGACAGGGAGTGGATAGTGAAACAGGAGACAGGGAACAGATGGAGAAACAGGAGACAGGGAGCAGATAGTGAAACAGGAGACAGGGAGCGGATAGTGAGACAGGAAACTGTAATTATCAATAACATGTTATTCTAGAGTAGTACACTAGATGGCGCCGTAGAGCTGTATAGAGCTGTATATTTAGTTGTATGTGTTTACGACTACACTACCCACGATGCACTAGGCTGCCCACAAGGCAGTCGTCAAGATGGCTGCCTGCACACTGAAGTACACATGCTGAATCTCTACAGATGCTGTACCTAGAGAACGTGTACTGAATAAATGACAAGCTAGAAGCTAGCTGTTCATAATAAGAATATCTAGTTGGTAATGAACATAACATGGTACCAGTAGTTGTGAAAATCTGCTAAACATTGTGAAATGCGATATGGAGTCTTTGAAACCACCAGGAGGCTTGAATCTCACGGGAAATGTTGACTACAATTGGCGGGCTTTCAAACAACAATTTGCACTCTACTTTGCTGCCATCGGGTTCGGTATGAAGCCAGACACAAGGAAGGTAGCGTTGCTGCTCACGGTTGCAGGCCCACAGGCGATAGAGGTATTTAATACATTTGTATTCAATCCAGAGGAGAACAGAGAAAAATTAGACGATGTGCTAAAGAAATTTGATACACATTGTTCTCCCAAAAAGAATGAAACCTATGAAAGATACATGTTCCGTTCAAGGACACAGCAGCAAAATGAGACTTTTGATAGCTTTGTGACCGATCTGAAACTGAAAGCACAGACATGTAATTTCTCTGAACTGAAAGCATCCATGATTCGTGACCAGATTGTGTTTGGTATTCAGGATAAAAAGGTCAGGGAACATCTGTTGAGAGAAACCGAACTGACATTGGAAAATGCTGTGAAAATATGCCAAGCCAGTGAGCTAGCTCGACAGCACGCGAAGACTTTCAGTGAAATCAATCATGATGCGATTCTAGCAAGTGCTGCTGTCAGTGCTGTGTCCTACAAAGGGAAGAAACATGGGCAGAACAGAAATGAAAAGCAATCGGAGGAAGGAATTTTTAATTGTAAACGCTGTGGTTACAAACACCAGTTAAAACAATGCCCAGCGTTTGGAAAAATATGCACAAAATGTCATGGAAAGAATCACTTTGCCAAACAATGCTTTTCAAAAGTAAAAACAAAGAAAGGGCAACGAGTTAATGTGATTGAGGACACTGATTGAAGTGAGACATTTTTTGTACGAATGGTGTCATGTGACAATATCAAAAAGAATACAGAAAATGTGCAGCCCTCAGATATGGACAATGCTGAACATAACATCAATGCAGTAAAAGAGGACAAATGTATGATCCCACTGCAGGTAAATGGAGCATTAGTTACATTGAAACTGGACACTGGGGCAAAAGCAAACTTAATCAGTATGAGTGACATTAAAAACATGAAAGAAAAGCCCAAAATACAGAAAAAGTCAGTACTACTGAAGAGCTATAATGGACAGAAAATAGATAGCTTAGGTGTATGCAGACTTAAAGTGACAGTCAAAGACAAAGTGCATCATCTCATGTTTTCTGTTGTGGCTGAAGGACTTGATTCACTACTAGGTGACAAAGCTTGTGAAGACTTAGAACTGGTCAAGAGAGTCTACCGTATAAACTGTGCCATAAGCAGACCAGATGACTCAGTGGATTCTGTAGTGAGTAATTTCCAGGATGTGTTCAAAGGATTTGGAGTTCTACCAATCACTTACAAGATCCAGCTAAAGGAGAATGCTCAGCCAGTGGTACATGCTCCACAAAGAGTTCCAGCACCCCTGTGTGACCGGCTCAAGAAACAACTGGACAGAATGACCACACTAGGAGTCATCAGGAAAGTCGAAGAGCCAACAGATTGGGTTAACTCCATGGTATGTGTAAAGAAAAAGAACAATGATATAAGAATATGCATGGATCCAAAGGACTTAAATGCAAACATAAAACGTGAACACTACCAGATTCCCAAGCGAGAAGAAATCACCAGTGAAATGTCAGGTGCCAGATACTTTACAAAGCTCGATGCCTCACAAAGATTTTGGCAACTAAAACTGGATGAAGAGAGCACCAAATACTGTACCTTCAACACACCATGTGGCAGGTATTGTTTCCTCAGAATGCCTTTTGGGATAATATCTGCATCTGAAATCTTTCATAGAGTGAAGGAACACATAATTGAAGGTCTGGAAGGAGTCCGGGTCTATGTTGATGACACCATCATCTGGGGCTCCACACTGAAAGAACACAATGAGCGACTGACTAAAGTGCTACAGAGCATACGCCGGAATGGACTGAAGCTCAACAAAGCCAAGTGTCAGTTTGGCATCCAGGAAGTCACTTTCCTAGGAGATAATCTATCTGGTAAAGGAATAGAGCCAGATATGGAAAAAGTAAACGCCATACTCAACATGCCCCGGCCCACTGACAAAAAAGGAGTGCTACGCATCATGGGGATGATAAACTTCATTGGAAAATTCATTCCTAACTTGTCAGCCAAGACAACCTGTCTGCGAGACCTGCTACATAAAACAAATGAGTTTGCATGGACAGAAAGACATGAACAAGAGTGGATGAACCTCAAAACAGTGCTGACAACCACACCTGTACTCACTTTCTTTGACCCAACAAAGAGAATCAAAGTGTCAACGGAGGCATCAAAAGATGGCCTTGGCATGGTCTTGCTACAAGCAGAGGGTGAAGATTGGAAGCCTGTTGCCTATGCCTCCAGGTCTATGACTGATTCTGAGTGTCGATATGTCCAGATTGAAAAGGAATGTCTAGGCTTGGTAGTTGGACTAGAAAAGTTTCATGGCTACATATATGGACTTCCCACCTTCACAGTTGAGACAGACCACAGCCCACTGGTTGGCATCATAAAAAAAAATCTGAATGAGATGTCTCCAAGGATACAACGACTCATGATGAAGCTGCAAAGATATGACTTTGAACTGATCTACACACCAGGCAAATACATAGTGTTAGCAGATGCACTATACCGAGCACCCACAATGAGTCATGTGAGCTCTACTGAGGAAGACGTGGATGTTCATGTGAGTGTGGTCACTGCTGCGCTGCCTGTGTCAGACACAAAATCAAAGCAAATAGCAGAAGAAACAGTAAAAGATACAGTGTTACAAACAGTAATAGAGAACATTCATCATGGTTGGCCAAAAGGTTCCTGTCCAAAATACTTTCACATAAGGTCAGAATTGAGTGTCGCAAGTGGACTATTATTAAACAGAACAGAATAGTCATTCCACAGGTTCTACGTCAAGACATGCTCAAAAGGATTCATGAGGGACACCTCGGAATTGAAAAATGCAAAAGGAGAGAAAGAGACACTGTTTATTGGCCTGGCATAAATAAGGACATTGAGAACATGATAGGCAAATGTGAGACATGTCAGAAACACTAAAACAAACAAACAAAGGAACCAATGACAGTAGCTGACTTACCAACAGCACCATGGCAAAAGGTTGGTATGGACCTCTTTCATTTGAATGGTAAAGAATATCTAATAGTGATTGACTACTATTCTAACTTTCCTGAGATGGCGCTGCTCTCAAGCACCACAGCAAGTAGTGTCATAATGCATGTGAAATCCATCTTCGCCAGACATGGAATTCCCAGGATTGCCATTAGCGACAATGGTCTGTGCTTCAACTGTAAGGAGTGGCAACAGTTTGCAGCACACTATGACTTTCAGCACATCACATCCAGTCCTTTGTATGCTCAGTCAAATGGTAAGGCAGAGAAAGGTGTTCAAGTTCTCAAGCAGCTACTGAAGAAAGCGACAGAAAGCAAGTCTGACCCTTATCTCGCCCTGCTGAGCTACCGAGCCTCACCTTTAGACTGTGGTTCTTCACCTTCTGAACTACTAATGGGTCGTAAGTTGCGCACCACGTTACCCTGCTGTGCAAAAGAACAGCAGAGTAAGGAACTGAGACAGAGACTTCAACTGTTAAAGCTGAAACAGAAATCTTACGATGACAAGTCATCCAAAACTCTAAAACCATTGACAAGGGATGATGTTGTCAGAATTGAGGATCCAGATGCATGGAACAGGAAAGCTACAGTTCTTGAGGAAGTATGACCAAGGTCATACACTGTTAGAACTGAGGAAGGACAGATTCTCAGGAGGAACCGCCGTTCCCTCCTGAAAACACAAGAAATTATCCAAGAGCAGATTGATGAAAATGCCGCAACTGAATCTTGTCATTCACCACCAGAACAATCTCATGAAAACACATCAGACTTACCCGTGCTGAGAAGATCCACACGTGTAGTAAAAAAGCCTGATAGACTTAATCTTTGAGTACAAAGAAAAACTATATTGAAAATGTATTGACTGTTGCGAAAATGTTTATGTTTATAGAGCACTAACAAAAGTGTTACTGATATCATCTTTATCGTTTTTCTTGAAAGTTGAAGGATATTGATTTTGTTAACCTCAAAGAAAGGGGGATGTAATGATCAATAACATGTCATTCTAGAGTGGTGCACTAGATGGAGCCGTAGAGCTGCACAGAGCTGAATATTTAGTTGTATGTGTTTAAGACTACACTACCCATGATGCACTAGGCTACCCACAAGGCAGTAGTCAAGATGGCTGCCTGCACAAAGAAGTACACATGATGAATCTCTACAGATGCTGTACCTAAAGAACGTGTACTGAATAAATGACTAGCTAGAAGCTAGCTGTTCATAATAAGAATGTCTAGTTATTAATGAACATAACAGAGACAGGGAGTGGATAGAGAAACTGGAGACAGAGAGCGGATAGTGAAACAGGAGACAGGGAACGGATAGAGAAACAGGAGACAGAGAGCGGATAGTGAAACATGAGACGGGGAGCGGATAGAGAAACAGGAGACAGAGAGCAGATAGTGAAACAGGAGAAAGGGAGCAGATAGAGAAACAGGAGACAGGGAGTGGATAGTGAAACAGGAGACAGGGTGCGGATAGAGAAACAGGAGACAGGGAGCGGATAGAGAAAGAGGAGAGAGGGAGCGGATAGAGAAACAGGAGACAGGGAGTGGATAGAGAAACAGGAGCAGGGAGCGGATAGTGTGACAGAAGACAGGGAGCGGATAGAGAAACAGGAGACAGGGAGCAGATAGAGAAACAGGAGACAGGGAGCAGATAGAGAAACAGGAGAGAGGGAGTGGATAGTGAGACAGGAGACAGGGAGCGGATGGAGAACAGGAGACAGGGAGCAGATAGAGCAACAGGAGACAGGGAGAGCAGAGAGAAACAGGAGAGAGGGAGTGGAGAGTGTAACAGGAGACATGGAATGGATAGAGAAACAGGAGACAGGGAGCGGATAGAGAAACCGGAGACGGAGCGGATAGAGCAACAGGAGATGGAGTGGATAGTGAAACAGTTGACAGGGAGCGGATAGAGAAACAGGAGAAATGGAGTGGTGTAAGTGCAGGGTTCCCAAAATTCCCGCACTCCCCAAAATTATGGATCAAGGGGCACTGTTTGGACAAGTTATTAATACCAGGGTACCCAAAATGGCTTCTGCAGCCTCATGACCAAACCGACAGGATTTTCAAAGCAAGGTTCTGCAGACAAGCAGGCCCGGAGACGAAACTTATAATGCAGGAATCTGTGAAAAGGGACTCTCTGGAGCCAGCCAGACAAAATAAACACAGAATACGCATTCATTCGACTTGAAACAAATCAAGCTAGAATGGGCCTAGAATCGAGTCTATTAGGTTTCTGCATATTTAATCGGTAACAGCTCACAGTAGCCATCAACTCAGGATGGGGACAATTAATTCTTATCCATGACAAACAACCAGGACATCGGGGCCATTAGACCCGGAGACAACCACTCCAAAAGTCGTTAAAGTAAATGGTTGTAATCATTTAAACAATCCGCCAAAAGTAAGACAATGGACTGACCTGATTTGGCACGCAGATACGGAGTTGAAGAACGGGTATAATTGTAGGCCCATCTGTGGTAATCGGTGCTTCGCTTAGCTCTCTGATCTCTTGCTTGTGGCCTCGGCCTGCTGCCGCTGGTACTCGTGCCCTGGCCTCATGGTGGGCTCTCTTCTCGCTCCCCGCGCTGCTCAACAACCAAGGACGCCCATTACACCGGGGCCAAACGCGGGAGGAGAACGAGACCCGAGTTCAAAACCATACAGGACACAAACGGGCAGGCGAGACGAGACGAGATGAAGAAGAAGGTAAACTGATAAAAGCAGAGAAGGGCAGCGAAAGACGCATTGGGAAAATCGAAACGCCTAGTTATAAGCTGGCGTTTGGTGAATAAGTTGGCATTGCATGCATGATGTAAGGTTCGCAAGAATTTCAGAAAATTTCTACAGCCCCCGAAGATTATTTTTGATTAAAGAAAACCTGGGTGGAATATACCTTAAAAACCCAGGGTATCAAAATGGCTGTCAGGCCTCGTGGCAGAAGACTAAGACAGCCTGCTTGTATATCTTCAATCATGGGCTGACAAAGGATTTGAAAAAAACACAAGCCGGTGCGAATGTTGAAGTACTTGAAACTGTCAATCAACTGCAGTTTAGGAAGTTTCACCCACAGGACAAAGGATGTTTGTTTACAGAACTCTCTACAATGTTGACTCAAAGGCTTAAGTACTTAAAGCTGTCAATCAATTGCGGTTGGGTGGTGACTGCAGGACAATGGTTTGTTTACAAAGCACTTGAGTGCTGTTGACTGAAATTCAGTAGGACATTTCAAACTGGTCCTATACCAGTCAAACGAATGGGAAAACACATTCAAACCCATTACAGTCAATGGGGACAGATCAATCCCTTTTGTATAGCCCAGATACATCCAGATTTGGGCGCGAAGATTACGACTCCCAATGGGGTATAAAGATAGCCCCTCAGGAAGCCATTCTCTCTCTCTCTGCCGCCTCGCCTCCGTGCCCTGCCTACAAGGGGAACAGCTCAACAGCCCACCCAAAGAAGTGGAATACCAGCAGTTATTTTTGAATTACTGGGGTATCTCTACTTCGGGACGGTGAAGAATCCAAGACAGACCGCAGGGGCACGGAGCAGGCATTTACTGGTGAGCATAAAACTTTCTGGCCCTTTACAAGGCAACCTAGATAGGTATTAGGGGTGGGAATTAAAGGGGGATTTTGTTAAATTGTAATTTTAGTCAATTTTCCCTTGATGTGTCTGTTTCTCCTCCCCTATTAAGTAAAAGTGTGCTGTATTAAGCAAAAGTGTGCTGTATTAAGCAAAAGTGTGCTGTATTAAGCAAAGGTGTGCTGTATTAAGCAAAGGTGTGCTGTATTAAGCAAAGGTGCGCTGTATTAAGTGAAAGAATGCTGTATTCATCATTATTTTCAATTTATTCTTATTTTCAATAAATACTGGTCTTCTTTGCACCCAACCACAAGTCTCGTTTTGTCTACATCGCTACTGAAATAAGTCGGGCGGTCAGAACCAGAAAAGGGGAGTGATTCAAAACCGCACGGGGCTCTGGAGCAGCTCAGATACTTCTGACTGGCCAGAGACAATAACCCCAGTATCCCCCTGTTTCTACAAAATGGCGACCACGGCAGGACTGTCGGCAACAGTATGCTATGTAGCAGACGATGGTTTGGGGCTGGAGAGAGCAGCAGTTATTGGGTTTCTTTTTATCCCACTGATCTGTTTGTGGTTAGGTTCCCGCAGGCTTAGGGAAGTTAGAGCAGAGAGTTGGGATAAGGAAAGGGAGATTGAAGAATACCAGGCCAAGATAGAGCGCCTGGTGGTCCAGTTTAGTGAGGGCAAAAGCCACACGAGGTACTAATTAGAGTACCTGAAGTGCCTATTTGCAGAGGCCAAGAGCAATGAGATGAGGATGTGGGAGGAGAATGCCTGTCTCATACAAGAAGGAAAAGAGCAGGAGGAAAAGGTTAGGGTGGTAAAGGCAGTGTATAAGCTGGCCTGCGACCAAGGGTTTGAGGAAGCAGATCATGGCCCCTGTAGGGAAGAGATAGAAAGCTTGAATATGGCTTTAAAGAGGGCAAAGGGGATGATATGTCTTATCAGCCTGAAGACAGGTCAGTCGGATTTTACCGACAACCCTAATAGAACCGTCCCACAGGCAACACCCAGAACAAGGTTGGTCAGGGAATCAGAGGTCCCATGACTGCCACCCACAGCTCCAAGCTTTCAGGAGCTCTGGCAGCAAAGGGGGCTGGAGGATGAGGTGGTAGAGGAAGCACAGCAGGCCCCACTTGATAGGCCGGGACCAGGACCAGTGTACCCCCACCGACAACGGAGGTACTGTCTGCCCATTGATGAAGATGACCCAAGGGCCATCCAGAATCAGTTTGTGGTGCTTATGGCACCCACCAGCTCAGGGACATGATTAGCCACATCCCCAAGCTCACTAAAAAGGGAGACCCCTCACTGCACTTCAGTGAGATAGAATAGGCAGGTTTTGTTAATGACTGCGATGACGCAGAGCAAGCAAAAATGCTGCTGTTTTCCCTGGGAGGTGATCTCCTCCAGGCCCTATCTGGCGAGTGCAAAAGGGGGAAGAAGGATTATGAGGATCTGAAGAATGAGATATTGGAGGCCATGGGACTCAATGATGGTAGTCCGTTCGCCCGGGTAGAAAGAACGGTACAGCTCCCAGGGGAGTCCCCGCAGGCGTTCGCAGACAGGCTGTGGCCAGTCTACCGGAGCGCATGTCCGGGAATGCCTGGGTGGGCAGCACTGAACCCAGTCCAATTGACTCACTGGCTCCATTGTCTTATGACAAACAGCCTACCCCAGATCCAAGCCCAGGTCGCGGCTTGGTTTGACCCCCGAAACCCCCAGACCACCAAAGAAGCGGTGATCCTCCGGCTCACAGTAGCCTTTAGAAACATGAGGTGTATCGAGGTGCCCCAACCCAAGGGAAAAGTCCATGAGGTTAAACCTGGGAGCCAGAGTAAGAAAGAGTGGCACCAGGAGGGGAGCCATCCCTCCCAGGCTAGGTTAAATTGTTATGGGTGCGGGAAAGATGGTCACTGGAGAAAAGACTGTAAGAATCCCTGGAAGGATAACAAGGGAAAGGATCCCACAGCCCCAGCCCAAAAGGCAGGGCCAGATATCCCTCCCGCGGAGATCAAGTCATTTTTACAGTCCCTACGGTCTCTTCTGACTGGCCAGGGGAGAATAGCAGCCACCACTGGTGCTTTGACCCCGTCTGCCCCATCCCACTCCCAGCAATGACTAGAGCCAGTGCAGCCTGTTGACCTGTGTCCCCGTGAAAATGCTGAGGGGAGCAGGCCATATGATAAGATGAGGGTGAAGACGGTGCAGGGGAGATATTCAGTGGACACTGGAGCTTCCAGCACAGTGGTCCACTCGGAAGACCTGACCAATTCACCCCGGTCTAACAAGGTCCCATTTAGCTTAATGGGACCCGCAGGGACACGGGCAGCTGGGATTGAACCTGAGGTCAGAAATCCTCAGCCTGCAGCGGGTACAAGCTCACAGGCTGCACAGGCAGGCGCTGTGGCTTGTGTTAGGGGAGAAGCCATTCATGACCAGTGTAAGTTGATTAAGCAGGGGGACAGGGAAGGAGAGTTCTGGGACCCCTGTAGAGCAGGCCCGATAGCAGCAATCCGGGACAAGGGAGGCACACGGGATAGTTTTGGCCCCGGACCAAAAGCGGGTCCAGGCCCAAGATTCCGCCTTTAAGGCCGCCCTGGTAAGGGAAAAGGATTTAGAACAGGGTTACTGGCAGGCTGCCAGCTATATTAAACAATGCAAGTTGTTTAAGCCAGAGGCAGGGAAATGGGCAGCTGGGATTGAACCTGAGAATAGAAATCCTCAGCCTGCAGCGCGTACACTCACACAGACTGCACACGCAGGCGCAGTCGCATGCATGAGAGGAAAAGTTCCCCAGCGCTTGGCCTGAGCGATTCCCCCTCTCTTGTGGGACTCCGGGGAGGAACCTGAACCAGGTTTTAGACCTGAAGGGGAAGACTCTCAGCCACCGGTAGTCAGTGGCAAGGGATTGCCTGTCCCCAGCCCAGGTTTGGGAAGGGAGGGACCCGAGGGAGAAGGTCCCCAGACAGCAAGGACTGTGAACCGAGCTAAGGGTCCGCTCGCCAGGGTAGCCCCACCAGCGACACTCCCTAGGAGGTCTCTTCGGGTACCCCAGCCTAAGAAGGTATGGTCCCCAGCTTTCCAGTGGAATACGGTGGTCTCCTGAGTCAGGGAGAAGCCAAAAGACAGAGGTCCCCAACCAGCAGCCATAAGCTGCGAGGGACATGAAGTTGGGATCAATCCAGCCACGCCACAGGGAGCAGCCTGTGGCAGCCCAAACAGGGATAAGGCTGGCTGCCTGGAGATGGGCGGCGCTTGTATATAGCTTTGTTCAAGTAATGTGTATAGGGGATTAAGTTAGAATGTGTTAATTTTAATCTTATATTGCAATTCGGTAGTGTTCATTATTAGAGTATAAGTTTTAATTATGGTACCGTTCCAGAGTGCTGTCTATGTGAGCCAAGATCGCGGGACCCAATCACATTCCCCCGAGCCAGGAAACCTGGCTAGATGTTTTGTTTTGCTTTTTAAGTCTTTTTCAGTGTTTCGGAAGGTGCAGAGGACCATCGTGTATTTGGATGCTCGGGGAAAGGAGCACCCCTAGCCCACGTAGAGAGGGGTCTGCATGAGACAGATGCCCACAGCATTTAAACTGTTATTGGAAATCCAGATTAAGATTTAGAGTTTACCAAAAGCTTGTTAATCATTTTATATTTTGTATTATGTACTGGTCCCAACTCCAAAGGAAATAATGTGTGAATTTAGTTCCTAACTGTGAGATTGTACTACTTGTTTAGAGTTAATTGAACAAATTGCATATGCCTGTGAATTGTTGTGTTTGCAGATTGTGGAAGATTGAAATACATTTATGGCTGAAGAATGGTGCCATTTATTAAAGTGTTAGGCAATTACATAAAAAAAAAGGAAAAGGAAGCTCATTTTCTTCCGTTTGTATTTTTAACAGATATGTTTTGGTTTGGCCCTTTTAAAAAAAAGAGAAAAGGAGGAAGCTTATTTTCTTCCGTTTGTATTTTTAACAGATATGTTTTGGCTTGGTGGTAATCCCATTAAAGACGTTGTATCATGTTAAAACTATGTCACAGGGGCATTGGACCCCCTCCATGCTTGAATTATTGTAAGTACTCAGTGGTGCAGGGGCACTGGACCCCCTCCGTGTTTGAATTATTGTAACTAATCTTGTTTTTCTTTCGATAGATGCCTACCATGTACTGCGATTCTCTCTGGGTGAGGGGTTGGAGGTGTCGGGGGAACAAAGATAGATATTGATAAGTATAAGGGAAGGTTGTTTGTGGGGGGTCCGAAATTATTGCTCACCTTTGAACAGGATACTACAAGCACATTCTAGTATCCGATGGGGGACTGTAAGGTTCGCAAGAATTTCGGAAAATTTCTACAGCCCCCGAAGATTATTTTTGATTAAAGAAAACCTGGGTGGAATATACCTTAAAAACCCAGGGTATCAAAATGGCTGTCAGGCCTCATGGCAGAAGACAAAGACAGCCTGCTTGTATATCTTCAATCACGGGCTGACAAAGGATTTGAAAAAAACACCAGCCTCCGCGAATGTTGAAGTACTTGAAACTGTCAATCAACTGCAGTTTAGGAAGTTTCACCCACAGGTCAAAGGATGTTTGTTTACAGAACTCTCCACAATGTTGACTCAAAGGCTTAAGTACTTAAAGCTGTCAATCAATTGCGGTTGGGCGGTGACCGCAGGACAATGGTTTGTTTACAAAGCACTTGAGTGCTGTTGACTGAAATTCAGTAGGACATTTCAAACTGGTCGCATACCAGTCAAACGAATGGGAAAACACATTCAAACCTATCACAGTCAATGGGGACAGATCGATCCCTTTTGTGTAGCCCAGATACATCCAGATTTGGGCGCGAAGATTACGGCTCCCAATGGGGTATAAAGATAGCCCCTCAGGAAGCCATCCTCTCTCTCTCTGCCGCCTCGCCTCTGTGCCCTGCCTACAAGGGGAGCAGCTCAACAGCCCGCCCAAAGAAGTGGAATACCAGCAGTTATTTTTGAATTACTGGGGTATCTCTACTTCGGGGCGGTGAAGAATCCAAGACTGACTGCAGGGGCACGGAGCAGGCATTTACTGGTGAGCATAAAACTTTCTGGCCCTTTACAAGGCAACCTAGATAGGTATTAGGGGTGGGAATTAAAGGGGGATTTTGTTAAATTGTAATTTTAGTCAATTTTCCCTCGATGTGTCCGTTTCTCCTCCCCTATTAAGTAAAAATGTGCTGTGTTAAGCAAAAGTGTGCTGTATTAAGCAAAGGTGTGCTGTATCAAGCAAAAGTGTGCTGTATTAAGCAAAGGTGTACTGTATTAAGCAAAGGTGTGCTGTATTAAGCAAAGGTGTGCTGTATTAAGCAAAGGTGTGCTGTATTAAGTAAAAGAGTGCTGTATTCATCATTATTTTCAATTTATTCTTATTTTCAATAAATACTGGTCTTCTTTGCACCCAACCACGAGTCTCGTTTTGTCTACATCGCTACTGAAATAAGTCGGGCGGTCAGAACCAGAAAAGGGGAGCGATTCGAAACCGCTCGGGGTTCTGGAGCAGCTCAGATATTTCTGACTGGCCAGAGACAATAACCCCAGTACCCCCCCTGTTTCTACAATGAACAGTACGAATAAGCAGGCGTTCGAAGAGTGGGTGGCAGCGCCCGTGATGAATAAACTAGCATTCGAAGCATGGATAGTAAAATCTTTTAGACGATAAAGACCGCCAATCGACCCCGACCGTAACATTACCGCCGACGACCGCCCGAGCGAGAAGAAGAAAACCCATCGCGACGAGACGACAGCGGTTGCTGAGGAAAAAGGACGGTGCTTCGCATCAACAACTTCAGCGCCGCGCCCTGAGACCATGTGGCGACAGGGTACCCCAAAGGACAGTGGGAGTGGACCTCAAAACTCGTAACCGTTTAAGCAATGGGTTTTGGATTGGTGAGCATGAATTCCTGGCCCCTCATAGCTTAATCTAGTTAGGTATAGGGGGTGGGATAAGGATAAGGGGATTGTTTAATGTAGTTGTTTTCCCTCGATGTGCCATGTGTTCCCCATTCCCATATAAGTGTAATTGTTTATGCCTGTAATTTTCATAACAGTAATTTTCATAAGATTGTTTTATTCTGCTTTTAATAAAATTTTGGTTTTCTTGCACCAAAACACTTGTCTACTTGATTTTCTGTATCGCCACCTGTACCTAAGTCCGGTGTCTAGAACCCAGGGGTGTGGGAGCGATTCGAACCGCTCAAAGGGGACAGTCAGAGGTGAAGCTGGCTGGGCACGACACACCACCCCCTACAGCGGATAGAGAAACAGGAGACAGGGAGCGGATAGAGAATCAGTGGGCAGGAACTGAAAAGGATGCAATAGCTTTCAGCTGTTTGGACGCAATAGCTTTCTTGACGCTGTGGGTCAGGTTTTGCTAGTTTTCCGGTTGGCATGGATGTGAGCTAGGTTGTCAGTAGCCATTCCCCAGCAAGGAATCATTGCAATCTGGACAGGAGCTTAGGTGAGACGATTAGTGAGAACGAAGATAATGTATGATGGATAATCAAAACCTCTCTGACTTTTGGTGATGTATTGGTCACTGTGTTTGAGTTATTTTCCCAATCTCACTGAAAAATCTTACTTTATGTATCAAAGCACTTTGTACGTACAGACTTAGGTTTTATCCTCCTCCCCTCATTAAACCAGTGGCTCTTGCTGGGATACAGTCCCATTGACATTGATTGATCTCTAGTATCTCACCCAGGTGGTCATTCCCCAAAATGTGAGCTTAGAAGTTAGATGGTCTTTCAACTACGGAGAAGCATCATAGTCGAATGGACACATGCCTGTATTTTTCAGCAGAGGTTTGTCCAGGAACCCTGACTGATTTCCCCCACCCAAGTCTGGAGACATTATGTTCAAGTGTAGAGTCTCCACCAGCTCCCAAAATGAAATCGTGTAATTCAGCACAGACCAAACCTTTAGCTTGGGACCCTCCTGATGTGTAGAGCTTAATAACACCCCAAGAGATGCATTCAGCCCTGAACCAAGATTTGATGGGGAACAGAACGTAATAATTGTAATAGTTGTAATAATACAGAATTGTAATAATTATCCTTTTGTGCCAGTTGAATAATTCGTGCTTGGTTCAGGCACTTGAAACTGCTATTCACTCATCAATAGCCAGTACATTGCATAAAAGGTCAAATCCCAGCTCTTCACAGCAAGCTCCCACAAGCAGCAATGTGATAATGACCAGATCATTTGTTTTTGATGTTGGTTGAGGGCTAAATATTGGCCAGGACACACAGGGAGAAGTCTGTTAGGGGCTTGAACTGATGACCTGACACAAAGGCGAGAGTGTTACCACTGAGCCACAGCTGACACCTGAAGTATAGTAAAGTAGTATATTAAAGGGGGACTGTTTTCATGAAGCAGTGCTTGGCAAGCATTTCTTCTTTTGTTCAAAAATACATAATGGCCCAAAAATTTGGGTCGGGGGCTTCCCGCGGGTGCAAGCCTCCGACCTGCACTTACCTTGCGCGCCAGCCGTTGTGCTGTGGGCCTGCGTGGAATTCTGATCCGGGGCCTGGTCCAGCTGCTGGCGCGCAGTGCTTGCGTATCCCAGGGGCGCAGTTAGTTCGATGCGTCCCCTGGGATCACGTGGGCCATGGGGAGCCAATCGGAGCAGGGAATGTTCCATTCATAAGATTGACAGGAAGAGCAGTCAAAACTTATAAATACTACGGCCCCAAACTAGCACTAAATCTTCAAATAAAATGTTTTTTAAATCACATTTTTAAAATAAACTATAAATTACATGAAATAACTATTTTAAACAATAATTTAAATTTTTGAAAAAAAAAAATTATTTTCTAACGGGGCTAAAAATAAGCTTACCTTGCTTTAAAGTATTTAAAAATAATAAACCTGTGGAAAAACTGTTTTAATTTTAATTAATTCACCACTTACCTTGTAAAAAGCAGGCCTTATGCCTGCTTTTTACATGTCTAACTTCTGCAGACTTATCCTCCCGAGAAAACCTGTAAAAGGAAATGAAATTTGATGCGCACGCGCAGCCTCTCCCGCGCACGCGTTCGACCTCTGAACCCCTTCGTTCAGGGGAACGGAAGTGCCGGTTTCCCGCGCATGCGCAGTGCATGCAGGAAACTGGCACTTCCATTGGACCTACGGGTGAGTACCCCATGCGTACTCACCCGTGGAGACCCGAATTTCTGGGCCATGATGTAAATTTCACCATTGTCGAGAGCCTTTTTTTACTTTTCAAGCAACAAAAACAGGAGAAAAATTGGGGGGAAAAGATTAGGGCGCTAAATTGGATAGCCCCCAAAAACGGGCACGAGGATCGCGATGCGTGAATACCCCGCGCCCGTTCGATGTAATGTAGGCAGCACGCCATCTTCATGCTGCCTGCTCATTATCATGATTGCTGCTTGCATCAGCAGGGGGTCCAAAATCAGAACTTGCTAGTACTACTTAAAGCTAACCTGCACTGCTTAAAGCTAGTCTGCACCTCTTAAAGCGGAGGTACTTTGTGGCTGGATCAGGTGTTGGGAGTCCTTTGTGAGCTGACCTTGGAAAGACAGAAGAATGGCTGAACATGGGAGAGAGCGGGCACCAAGGTTTTCCAAAGCTGTACTGGAGGCCTTGGTGGAGGAGGTAGAAAGGAGGAGAGAAGTCCTGTAACTACAGGGGGGCAAGAGGCCCTCCAGACACATTGTGAGAAGGCAGTAGGACCAGATAGCTGCGGAAGTCAATGCAAGGAGTGTAGTGCCAAGGACCTGGATCCAGTTCCGCAAGAAATGTATTGACCTCACACGAGTGGTCAAGGTGAGTGAATGCATCTTCAAATGCTAAATCCTATCAACTGTAGCAGTAGCCTCAGCCACTGCTCAATTCACCACACCCCCATCACCCACCTACCAACAATCTCTATCAATCAGGACTCATACCTAACAATCATGCTTCACCTCACCCTCACACACTTACCATTGCTGCAAGCCTCACACCCACATCTCACAGCTTGCACACACTGTCAGCTATTCAACCATGACAGCCACATCGCCCAAACAGATTGCACCACACTCACTGACACACTTCCCCCTCTCTTGCAGGAGAAGGTGGCTCACAACTGGAGGCAGCAGGAACTAACCAAAGGGGGACAGCTGCACCTGCATGTTTTAACCCCCATGGAAGAGACTGTGCTCACCATTATCAGAACTGCCATTGCTGAGGCCGTGGCCAGCGGCAGGGCTGAATCCATTGAAGATGACGGTTTTCTCATACCTAATCCTCCTTCCCACATCCCACTTCCTGCTCATCCCACAAACTCTTCTGACTTACAAGCTGCAGATGGTGTAAGCATACACTTCTTACTCCCCCTCTCTCCTGACACAATCTTACCCTTGTCCCTTTTTCCTTTCAGATACCTAAGAACTGCAACCTGGGCAAGCAGTAGAGGAAGAACAAGAAGACAATGATGATGAAAACACACCATCACTTGATTTCATACTCACAGCCACCAGCACAGATACTTACACTGCGCATATCTTAGAGGATAGCATAGAGGCAAGATCTGCACATGGTGAGACACTGGGCTCGATTGCATTGCAGACAGTGCAGGGGGCAAGGATAGTGCGGGTGCCAGCTCGCCGAAGGGCGAGGTTGCACACAAGTTCTGCTGCAAAAGACTCAGGTGAGGACTTTGATGGGCCATGCTACAGAAGAAGGCTGATGGGTCTACACACCAAAATGCTTGGTGCATTGGGAAGCCTTCCAGAAAGCCTGCATTCAATGTCAAGGAGCATGGAGGTGTCCAGCAGCAACTTGACACAGGGCTTTGCGCAGAGCTTGGAACTCATCCTTTCCAGCATTGAATGGGTGGCCAGCTCCGTCAACGCACTTGTGGACCCAACCAAGATGCAGCGCCTGATGGCCGATGTCGCAACTTGCAGCATAAGCAGCTTCCACCAAAAGTCTGAGTGCTGCAGTGGAAGCTCAGACTGAAGTCATGCAAGGTCAGCTTGCTGGCATGCAAGCTCAGACTTCTGCCATCATGGCTGTGGATTACAGTGTGGAAAGGAGATTACTAGGATTGCTGGGGCACCGTCCCTGGGGAGTGGCAGTGACTCCATGGAGCATAAACCTGCTGTCCGCTCTCATAGTGACAGCATTCGTGATCCCACCCCTGCCACTCTGCCAGTGCCCTTGCTGTTGCCTGTCAGCCAGCCAGGCCAGACTGCTGCCACCCATGCCTACATGGTGCAGTGTGAAAGTGGGCCTCCTAGGCCCAGAGCTGCTCAAGGTTGTCCTCCAAGGCCATTTGCAGTCTCCTCCAATGAAAGTCAGCAGCCTTCCACCAGCCATGCTGCAGCCACTGGGTAGAACTGCATAGGAGCACTTGAACAGGCAAAGGCACATGGAAGACAGGCACTATGGGAATGCACAAGGGTGATTAGTTTTATTTTGTATGCAACATTGAATGATTTTATTTATAAATTTGTTTTGGAATGTGTTTTTTGTGGTGGTTTTTATTTTTGCATTGTGGCCAAGAGAGCGATGTCATGGTGTGAAGCTGTTGGTGAATGGGAAATTGGGGCTGAGATTATTGGTATCACAGTCGAATTAGGTCTTCACGTACAGCCGGAGCAGAAAGGGGCTCTTTAGGTTGCAGCCTCCTTTTATCTTCCTTCACTTTCACCTCCTCCTCATAGAATCATAGAAATTTACAGCACAGAAGGAGGCCATTCGGCCCATCTTGTCCGTGCCGGCTGCCAAAGAGCTTTCCAGCCTAATCCCACTGTCCAGCTCTTGGTCCGTAGCCCTGTAGGTTACGGCACTTCAAGTGCATATCCAAGTACTTTTTAAATGCGTTGAGGGTTTCTGCCTCTACCACCCTTTCAGGCAGTGAGTTCCAGACCCCCACCACCCTCTGGGTGAAAACATTCTCCTCAACTCCCCTCTAAACCCCCGACTTTAAATCTATGCCCCCTGGTTATTGACCCTTCTGCTAAGGGAAATAGGTCCTTCCTATCCACTCAATCTAGGCCCTTCATAATTTTATACACCTCAATCAAATCTCCCCTCAGACTCCACTGTTCCAAAGAAACCAACCCCAGCCGATCCAATCTTTCCTCATAGATAAAATTCCCCAGCCCAGGCAACATCCTCGTAAATCTCCTTTGCACCCCCTCTGCTTATTTAGCTTCCTCTTAACTTTATCTATACTATTCGCCTCAACCACTCCCTGTGGCAGCGAGTTCCACATTCTCACCACACTCTGGGTAAAGAAGTTTCTGCTGAATTCCCCATTGGATTTATTAGTGACTGTCTTATATTGATGGCACCTAGTTTTCGACTCCTCCACACATGGAAACATCTTCTCTACGTCGACCCTATCGAACAGTTCAATAATTTTAAAGAGTTCCATCGGTCTGCAAATTACAAATACTCAGTCTGTAACATTCTGTTGGTTACAGATGTAACCTGATGTACAGGCATGGGTGAATAAAGAAGAGCCAGCACGGATTAGTTAAAGGCGAATCGTGCTTGACTAATTTCATTGGATTCTTTTGCTGAAGTAACAGAGAAGGTTGATCAAGGTAGGCCTGAGGCCGGAAGGAACGGACCTGGAGGGAGCACAGCGAGAGCGGAGCAATCTCGAGCGGCAGGAGCCTGAGGCCAGAAGGAACGGACCTGGAGGGAGCACAGCGAGAGCGGAGCAATCTCGAGCGGCAGGAGCCTGAGGCCAGAGGGAACGGACCTGGAGGGAGCACAGCGAGAGCGGAGCAATCTCGAGCGGCAGGAGCCTGAGGCCAGAAGGAACGGACCTGGAGGGAGCACAGCGAGAGCGGAGCAATCTCGAGCGGCAGGAGCCTGAGGCCGGAAGGAACGGACCTGGAGGGAGCACAGTGAGAGCGGAGCAATCTCGAGCGGCAGGAGCCTGAGGCCGGAAGGAACGGACCTTGACCGAGTAGATCATGCTCCTGCTCTTCAGCTTCTCGCTTGATAGGTGATGGCAAGGGCTGTTCCCGCATGATGGCAAGGTTGTGCAGCATGCAGCATACCACCACAAATCTTAAAACCCGCTCCTCCAGAGCTGTCTAGACAGTGGAATCGTTGCTTCAACCAGCCAATCGTCAGCTCTAGCACATTTTGTGTGGCAGCATGGCTCTGATGGTATGCATGCTGCGCACATGTGCATGGGTTACGAACCAGAGTCATGAGCCATGTTGTCAGTGGATAGCCCTTGTCGCCCAGTAGCAATCCCTTTGGTTTGCCATGGTGGCTGAAATGCAGATGGCACAGCGGACTTCCGCAGAATGAAGGCATCATGACTGCTGCCAGGATACCGAGCATTAACCTGTATGATGCACTGCCTATGGTTACACACCAGCTGCACATTGAGGGAGTGGAATCCCTTTTGGTTCCAGTACATGGCAGAGTTGACATGCGGCACCCGCAAAGTGACGTGGGTGCAGTCAATGGCACCCTGCACCACGGGGAAGCCTGAAATCCTAGCAAAGCCACATGGTCGCTCTGCCTGCTGGTCTCTGGCAAGAGGGAATGAAATGAAGTTATCACTCTTTGACTAGAGAGCCTCAGTGACCTTCCTTATGCAACAGTGGACTGAAAACTACGAGATGTTGTTAATATCTCCAGCACCGGCCTAGAAGTAGCCAGACGCATAAAAGTTCATCTCCGCGGTCACCTTCACAGCCACTGGCAATGTGGTCCTCGCCCTGCTCGAGGTTGGAGTTGCGGCTGCAGCAGTTGACAGATTTCAGTAATGACCTCCTTAGTGAAGTGCAGACATCTCAAACAATGGTCATCGCTAAAAATCAGGTCGGAGATTTGCTTCTTAAACACCCTCTGCAATATGGCCTCCTGCTGAGAGCCCTTCTCCTCCTCCTCCCTCTTCTAGCAGTTTGTCCTGCTCTGTGTGACCTCTGATCATTCTCCCAGTCACGCTGTATTCCAAGGGGAATGCTTACGAGTGCACCCATGTTTGGGAGCAACTGGTTTGTGCAGAAGCCTTGAAGTCAGCAAAACGTCCTTCGGCACCTGCCACACCACTCCCTGTAGACTTTTGCTACTTGAAACAACTATGGAAAGCAAGAAAATTTGTAGAATTGTAGCAACATCCAGAAGAGATCAACCAGCACCTAACCTGTAAGTAGCTGAAGATCCCTTTAAATAGCACTGATGGGAGGGGGCTCCTTCCTGCTGCTTAACACGTGTTCAGCTGTACGAGCTTAAGAGAGGGCGTCAACTGGAGCGTTGAGCTCCAAAATGGCAGCGCTGGCGTCAAATCAACGTTGCACACTGATTGGCATCATGATCTTCCTGCTCTGCATACTTCCAGTGGAAGTTAACTGTGCATGCGCTAACGCCTTCACCAAGATGGTGTCCAGCGCGCTTCACGTCAGAAGTGTGCACGTATTTTGGATCTCTAACAAGACCCGTAGCGCCTAACAAACGGACGCTACTGTACCCACTTTCTTGCCCCAGGGCTCAAAAAACTAAACTCGGAGAAATTCAGTAAAAATTAATTTTTTATTTTATCATGTGGCGGAGCCACCAAAGGACTCAGAGCGGTTGTACATAATTCCTTTAACAGCAATGTAGTTACTGTCTGTGCCTGTACCTTTAATTACACTGTTTGACTGTACAATGCCTAGTTACCTTTACAGCATGGTTTCAACGTGATGACGTTATGCCGTTAGTCAGGTGATGCCCCAATGGCGGGAAGAACGTGATGATGTGATGACGTCAGTCTTCTGACCAGGGGATCAGTCCTCATGGAGCCTTCAAGGAGAGTAGACCTGTTATTGATGTGTTCTAGCAGTTTCCAGTTTAAACTCGTTTGGCTTCATTAAAGTTCATTAATTTATTACCTGAGTCGAACTCAGTCTTTTTGATAGGAACCTCCATTCCTACATTGGTGACCCCGACTTCTACGAATGATTTTTGTGGAAGATTCGACATGGACACGAACGCCGTCACGCTGAAACTGCCACAGTTCTGGGAGCAACAGCAGACGCCTGGTTCATCCAGGCTGAAGCCCAGTTCGCCATTCGGAACATCATCGCGGATCAGACCCATTATTATTACGTGGTCTCCACCCTCGACAGCGCAACTGCATCACGGATCATCAGCCTCATCGGTAGTCCTCCTACTGACAGCAAGTATGATGCAATTAAGGCGCGGTTGCTGCAGGTTTTCGGGCTATCAAAGTCGGAGCGTGCTCGCCGGCTCATCATGCTGCCCGGCCTCGTGGACTCCAAACCGTCCGAGCTCATGAGCCAAATGCTCACGCTCTTGGGTGCTGAACCGGAATGTTTCATCTTCCAGGAGCTTTTCCTCTATCAACTGCCTGAACAGGTTCAGGCTGCCCTAGCCAGCTCCGACATTACTGACTGCGCCAAGCTTGCGGCCAAGGCCGTTAAGATTTTCACGGTTACCCAGCAGTGCTGCGCGGCCACGAGGCGCCCACCCCCCACAGACGCGGTCCCGGCTTCTCCTACAGCGGGCTGGTGCTCCTACCACACCCGCTTTGGCACGAAAGCACGATGCTGCCATTCCCCCTGCAATTTTTCGCCCAAAAAAAACACAAGAGGGCGCAGGCGGCGTCCCTGGCGATGGATGACCAAGTCTAACGGGCGTTCCGCGGTGGCGATGGCCGTCGGTTCTACGGGGAAACTCCTCTATATCACCGACTCCCTCTCGGGCCGTCGTTTCCTTTGTGACACCGGGGCGCAGTGTAGCATTCTACCTGGGTCGAAGCTCGACATGCAGACTGGAACCTCGGTTTTTCCCTCGTAGCGGCTAATGGCGCAGCTATTCGAACATTCCGAAAGCGGCGGGTCGAAGTCTGTTTCGGCGGTCAGCGCTTCTTTTGGGAATTCGTCACGGCTACAGTCTCACAGGCTATCCTAGGGGCAGATTTTCTGTGTGCCAACAGCCTACTAGTCGATGTCCGGCACTGCCGGCTGATCAATGCGGCCACCTTCCACTCGATTCCGTGCTTCCACGGTACCTCCGTGGCGCACTCCATTGCCTGTGCTTTCCCTCCTCCAGATGACTTCACGCGGCTCCTCGGGGAGTTTCCAGAGCTGACAAGGCCCACCTTCTCCTCTTCGGCGACGAAACATGGTGTTGAACATCACATCACCACTACTGGCTCCCCGGTTTATGCGCGGGCTAGAAGGCTCGAACCCGACAAGCTCGCAGCTGCGAAGGCGGAGTTCGCCACAATGGAGTGGCTCGGGATCATTAGGTGATTGAAGAATCCCTGGTCCTCGACTCTCCACATCGTGCCGAAACCAGGCGGTGGCTGGCGGCCATGCGGTGACTACCGACGCCTCAATGACGCCACCACTCCGGATCGGTACCCGATTCCGCATATCCAGGACTTCTTGGCCCATTTGGCGGGAAATACTATCTTCTCTAAAGTCGACCTCGTCCGTGGATATCACCAGGTTCCAGTGCACCCACAAGACGTCCCGAAAACCGCTGTCATCACCCCTTTTGGCCTCTTTGAGTTCTTGCGGATGCCATTTGGCTTAAAGAACGCACCACAGACGTTCCAGCGGTTAATGGACTCCGTTCTTCGAGACCTGCATTTCCTTTTCGTCTACCTTGACGACATATTCATCGCCAGTGCCAGCAAGGAGGAGCACATCTCCCATTTGCCTTCCTTTTTTACGCGCCTCAGCCAACACGGTTTAATCATCAACCCGGCCAAGTGCCAGTTCGGCCTACAACAAATTGACTTCCTGGGACATCGCATAACATCGGATGGCGCCGTCCCTTTGTCGACGAAGCTTGAAGCGGTTACTTCTTCCCCGCGGCCGTCGACAGTCAAGGCCTTGCAGGAGTTCCTGGGGTTGGTCAACTTCTACCACCGTTTCGTCCCCAAGGTGGCTCAACTCATGCAACCCTTGTTCGGGGCCCTCAAGGGCAAGTCCAGTAAAGATCCAATCAGCTGGACAGCTGAAATGATTCAGGCATTCTGCGACACCAAGAACGCTTTGGCCAATGCAACCATGCTGGCGCACCCACTTCCAGGTGCTACTATCGCCCTTACCACTGACGCGTCAGACTACGCCATCGGTGCAGTGCAAGAACATTGGGTCAACGGCACGTGTCAACCACTGGCGTTTTTCAGCCGTCAATTACGACAGAATGAAAAAAAGTACAGCACCTTCGATAGGGAACTACTGGCCCTTTTCCTCGCCATTCGCCATTTCCGGTTTTTATTGGAGGGGCGCCCCTTCACGGCTTTTGTTGACCACAAACCCCTTACGTTCGCCATGGCCAAGACCGCCGAACCGTGGTCCGCTCGTCAACAACGTCACTTGACATTCATTTCCAAATTTACCATGGACATTCAACATGTGTCTGGTAAGGACAACCTGGTGGCGGATTGCCTCTCCCGTGCGACGGTCCACGTGGTGCACCTGGGAATCGACTACGGCCTCATGGCGGCAGATCAGGTTTCGGACTCGGAGGTCCAATCATATAGAACCGTTCCCTCTAGCTTCCAAGCGACCGACATCGTCTTCCAGGCCGCAGGTGCCACGCTCCTTTGCGACGTTTCCATGGGAGTTCCTCGTCCCATCGTTCCAGTCGCATGGCGCCGGAAGGTTTTTGATGCCATACACGGGTTATCGCACCCAGGGATGAAGGTTTCGCAATGACTTATGTCAGCCAAGTTTGTCTGGAAAGGTATGCACATCGATGTCCGTGACTGGGCTAATACCTGCGTCGTATGCCAGAAGGCCAAAGTCCAGCGTCATGTCAAGGCTCCAGTGGCTGCATTCACTGTTCCGGAGCGTCGTTTCGACCACGTGCATGTGGACCTCGTGGGGCCGCTTCCGCCTTCTAAGGTTTATACTCATCTCCTCACCATAGTGGACCACACCACTAGGTGGCCAGAGGCAATTCCTTTAGTTTCCACCACGTCGGCAGACGTCGCTAGAGTTTTCGTCTCCTGTTGGGTTGCCCATTTCGGGGTACCGGCGGACATCTCCTAGCAATTGTAGACACCACCCCCCACCACCACTCCCCACCCACCCCCAACCCCCACCCCCCCGCCCCCCCAACCCCCACCCCCCGCCCCCCCACCAACCCCCCGCCCCCCACCTCCTGCCACTCCAGAACCCTAGCGATTGTAGACACCACCCCCCACCACCACTCCCCACCCACCCCCACCCCCGCCCGCCCCCCACACCATCCCCCCGCCCCCCACCTCCTGCCACTCCAGAATCCTAGCGATTGTAGACACCACCCCCCACCACCACTCCCCACCCCCCCCACCACCCCCCCTCCACCCCCACTGCTCCAACCCATTTGCCAGAGCCTCTGTCAGCAAGGCAGCCGACCCAAAATTAAATCCTGGAGAAAGCCGAACTGCCTGTGAAGGTATATGTAAAGTTCACAAAATTTCGGCAGCCCCCGAAGATTATTTGATTAAAGAAAACCTGGTCGGAATGTACTTTAAAAACCCAGGACATCAAAGATGGCTGTAGCCAGCCCCGTGGCAAAAGATAAAGACAGCCTGTATGAATTATGAAAGGAGGATCTCCTAGCACTGGCTGAGAAAGGATTGACAAAAAAAAAGCTTCTGAGTACTTAAGTACTTGAAGCTGTCAATCAACTGCAGTTAGGAAGTTTCAACATGGAACAAAGGACTCTGTTTACACAAGCCCTCAGCAGTGTTGACTCAAGGGCTTAAGTGGTTGCTGTCAATCAAGTTGCAGTTGGGCGGTAACCACAGGATAAAGGATTGTTTACACTAGCACTCAAGTACTGTTTGCCCAGCACTCAAGAAACCAGCGGGACATTTCAAACTGGGACAGCTCCATTCACAAACCAGTTAAATGAATGGGAAATGCATTATAGCCGCATTCAAACCCATTATGGTCAATGGGGACAGATTGGTCCCTTTTGTGTAACCCAGATATGTCCAGATTTGGGAGCGAAGATAAGGGCTCCCAATGGGGTATAAAGGTAGCCCCTCAGGAAGCCATTCTTTCTCTCTCTACCGCCTCGCCTCTGGTGCCCTGCCTCCAAGAGGATCGTCACAGCCCACCCAAAGAAGTGGAATACCCGCTGTTACTTTTGAATTACTGGGGTATCTCTACTTCGGGTGGTGAAAAATCCAAGGCAGACCGCAGGGCACGGAGCAGGCGTTTCAACATCGTAGACTGGTGAGCATAAACTTTCTGGCCCATTACAAGGCAACCTAGATAGGTATAAGGGGTGGGAACTAAAGGGGAACTTTGTTAAATTGTCATTTTAGTCAATCTTCCCTCGGTGTGTCCGTCTTTTCTTCTCCCCGTTAAGTAAAAGTGTGCTGTATTCATAATTATTTTCACTGAATAGCAATTTATTCTTTATTTCAATAAAACATTGGCTTTCTTTGCACCAAACCACTGGTCTCGTTTTGTCTATATCACTACTGAAATAAGTCCGGCGGTCAGAACCAAAGGGGAAGCAATTCGAACCGCACGGGGCTGGAAAAGCTCAGACACACAGCTGACTGACCAGGCAAAAACCCCAAACCAAAACCCCTTACATGTAACAGCCATCGGCAACTCGCTCGGAATATTAAATGAGGCTTGAGGGCCAATTTTGGACTGGCCTAGGGCCTCCCTGTTTTAAAATCATATATATCCCTTATTTTACATTCCTATTAGAAATTTCTGTCTATATTTATAATGGGAACTGACTATGTAAACATGTCACGTTGTAATTGCACTCTTCTGCCAGTGCCACTGGCATGAGGGTGTAATTAGAATGTGACACGTATCCGTTATAAATGTGGACGTAGTGATTTATAATGGAAAAGTTGACAGGATGTGTAGTAGACATAAGTTTTAAATATATAATAATTAGGCCACAGAGGAAATATTCCCCACAGTTGGCATGGAAACAGAAGCATACCCAACTGCACACATAGCTGGGTTTCAGATGCAACCACCTCCCCCCTCAATCAAGACCACATAAAGCAGATGTACTCTCATTAGAGCAATAGGAGCTGAGAGCCATGCCAACAGGAAACATCTCATGGAACATGGAAAACAGTGCCATGTCAGGGAGGTACATATCACCACACATGCCCCTGCATGCTGCTAGCTGTACATGAAAAGCTATTTAAAATGTTTATTTCTGGGTGCTGCTAATTTCACTTTTCCTGATGCACGGTTTATAGTGGCAGTAAGCAATGTCAAAAATAATGGGCTAAATCTTGCTGGAGTGGGACACATCAAGGAGTGCCTCGTTAGTAATACTTTTTCTTGCACCCTTCAGTTCGAATATAATTTGCACCATAACTTGCTGAAAGTGTGAGCTGATAGCAGTGTGGCAAGGGCAATGGGGAATCTGGGACCTTAGTGAATGACAGGACCAACAAGATATCTCCTTAACCAATAAGATTTAAGGATTGAGAAAGAAATGGAGAAGGAGGGTGAATCAAAGTGAGTGAATTAGAGTTAAATCAGGTACAGAAAGAAAAATAAAGAGAGGAAAGAAAGATTGGATTTAGAGAGAGAGAAACAAGAGACAGAAAGGAAAAGAAAAAAAACATTTAAAATTTTACATTTTAAAAATGTCTAACAACAATTTACTACATGCAGGAATGAGTCTCAACACTTATAATAGTTAATTTTCGGTGCCAGAGAAGTTGATCAGCGGTCATTAACACTTATCATAGGCTTGTAATTATGAGCCCTAACTTTCTGTGATGAGTTTAATGGGCAATTAATGTGCAAGTCCAGCAAGTTCTTAACAATAACGGGGAGGCTCAGGGCGAGATGCCGTTTGTGCAAAGCAAACGGTGGAGCGGCGTAAATCAGCCAGCAAGTTGTGGAGATTCGCAACTCACGGTTTATCTCCTCATTCCCTGAACTTGCTGGACAATTTGTGCATTAATAACCGCGTGTGTCGTTAATATGCTGTTATTTGCCCAGGAAGAGTTGGCCCTTTACCTTTGTGTCTGACTTTTTTGAAACCCATGGGTTTTATTTAAATCACCCCTTCTTTTTGTTTTCAAAACACTCATTGCAACTGGAGGCCGATTGTGCTTTCGTTCAGCTCTGACTAACTATTATAAATTAATCAGGTATTAGTCTAATGATCCATTAACCAGTTTATAACAATTAATGAGAAGACAAAATACCTTAACGTTGGAGTGAATTTGCAGTGATATCTTTTGCATGCAATCTTCCCTAACTAACGGATGTAACCTTTAGGCTCATCTTGCAGTTCTCCATCCTTTCCTCTATTTAGGAAGCAAGAGCATGCAACCCAGAAATAACAAATCCTTGTTTCTTATTGAATTCCTTTTGAGGGAGTGGAGGGAGTCACAATACAAGATGTGATTGATGCTTCTTTACAACGTGGGAAGTCTGGGAATTTTAATTAACACAGGATTGGCAGCAACACCCACAGTATTGATGTAGTAAACACTGAGGAGGGTAGTAACAGACTTTAGGAGGGCACAGATAGACTGATGAAATGGGCGGACACATATTGCAAATGTAGTTTAACGCAGAGAAATGTGAAGTGATTCATTTTGGTAGGAAGAATGAGGAGAGGTGGGTGCAGGAACAGAGAGACCTGGGGGTGTATGTACACAAGTCTTGAAGGTGGCAGGACAAGTAGAGAAGGTTGTTAAAAAGACATTTGGGATCCTTGGCTTTATAAATAGAGGCATAGGGCTCGATTTTGCCAAGCCCGAGGAGGCGGGATTGGAGGCGTGGGAGGTGGTAAAATCGCAAAAAATGGCGGGCAGGCCCGATCCCGCCTCCGAGCAATTTTCCCAAATGCGTGTTTTCTGACCCCATTCCCATCCTGCCTCCAAGAGGCAGGATAGGCCCTTAAGGCCCTTAACAACCACTTAATTGCCTCTATAATCCCATTTTGAGAGGCCTTTCTGATTTTCCCACTTTTCCCACGTCCTGCACGTCTCCTCTGGAACACGCCAGTGAATCGTGATGGCCTCACAAGTGGACTGCTTATTAATAGCTGCAGCTCCACCATTCAAAAGGAGTTTTCAGCGATCATCATTTGCAGGTGACAGAACTTTGTTGTCTCAGGTCTGGGGGAACTTTTAGTAGGCATACCCATTGTTGTGGAAGTTTGGAGCCTGACACCCATCTCCAGTGTGACTTCCTGGGAAACCCCTCTCGCCACCTTGACTGAGTGCTTCCTCAACTGAGGCATATACCAGAAGCATAGGAACCATTTATCTCCTTTCCTCCTGGACATCAGATTCGGACGAAGACCAGCTGTGGCAGCAGCAGAACCATGAACAACAGCACCACCAACAGCAGCAGCAACAACAGGCGCGCCAAGCTGCTGCTCACCCACCTGAAGCTGCACAGGGAGAAGGCGCCAGCGCGTGACCACATTGCTGCCCAGGATGCAAGGGACGCACTCATCTTGGCAAGATTTGCTTAGCCTGCACAATCAAACACTTTTGCCTCGCACCTTCTTATCAGACCATCGACAATGGCCAAGAACCTACAGATTCCTATCACTCTGACCACCACACTGGCAATTGCAAGTTGCCCTAAGCCCTCAATGTGGAAGTCCCATTAGTGAAATGACACATGCCACAACAGTTTGCCATCAGAAATGTTTATGACAATAAGCAACTGAAGGCTTTTCAAAATAATCACATTACACCCAAGTGACTACCCTTTTGACTACTTGTGCATTATTTTACTCTTACATGTGCTCCTACGTGGTGCTTCCCCTGTGGCTTCAACAGATGTGGAGGCCCCTTGCTCACTTTCTTGCTGCTCCTGTCTCGACACCTTTGGCGTGTGTCCTCTGGGGTTGCGAACCTGTGAGGGCTCGGCAACAGTCTGCTGCTCCTGTAGCTGTGCAGGGGTTGAGACGCCGATCTCAGTTGGGTGGGAACTCTGGTGGGGCTCTGACCGAGGGCTCTGCAGTGGCATGGAAGTGTGAGTGCTTGGAGAGGAGCCCCCACTTCCTTGTTGTATGCCACCAACATCCCTCTCATGGGTCAGCCCCACTTCAGAGCTAGCAAGTGGCTGGACAGCACCTTGCTGCACTGCAGGGGGGCCATGAGGACCTGTTTCTGCACTGGAAGTCCTACTCCAGAGGACTTGCATGAAGGTCTGGTTTGTTTGCTCAATAGCTGACCATCGCTCCTCAAGAGATGTCAGTCTATTCTGAACAATTACCATGTTTTCCATACCCTGGCGACTAAGTTCCTCCATCGACGTAGCCATCCTCTCCTCTATGGTAGCCAGCCTTACCATGGAGGTAGCCATCCTTTTCAAGGAGGTTGCCATCCTTTCCATGGTGATGCGTTCATGCGCCAACGCCTCCACAAAGGCTCTGCTCATGTTAGCGATGGACTCCTCCATTCACTCCACACGCGCAGCGACCCTGGAGACAAAACCTGCCAGAGACTCCTGCACCTGTTCCTGGAGTTCCAGCACCGCTCTCCTTCTGGATGGACCCGGAGGCACAGGGTCGACATGCAGCGGAACCGAGCTGGGAGCGTCCGCTCCACTGCGACGAGGACTCTCCACTGCTGTCCCTGTCTCCACCATCTGCTGATGCTCACTTGTGAGCTGTGATACACCAGGTGACAACTCTACTCTATGTCCCGAAAGTCCCACCGAGGTGTGTTTGTCTGCGCTGGTGCAGGGTGTGCTTAATTCTGCTGACAGAGCGCCCTCAGAGGTTGCTGCTTCCTCTGAGGAGTCTGGAACGTCAGGCTCTTCCTCCTGGACAGTGGGGATAGGGGCTCTTGATGGTCCTGTGGGGGTGTAAAGGAAAGAGTTAGAGATGTGAGGTAAAGGTTGCATGCACATTGAATTGTGCAGATGATCATAAGTCAATCTGTTAGAGCATCAGAATCATTATCAGTCACTCATGCAATGTCAATGAGAGAGATGCCAAACTATTCTGTCACCAGCTTGCTGTGATGCGCCCGCCTCTCAGTCCCCCACTTGCGAACCCTCCTCGATCCCAGCAATTTCCAGGGCCACCTCCTCCGATGTGGTGAGCTGGGCTACTGAGGGTGGCCCTCCTCCTGTCCTCGCTCTTTCCCTCTTATTGTGGGCTCTCTTTTTCTGCAATGAGGGACACAAGTAGAGTTTGAGTGAGAATGAAGGAATGAGTGTAGTGTAGGGTTCTCAAAATTTCCACATTCCCCAAAAGTTATGGATAAAGGGACCCTGTATGGACAAGTTATTAAAAAGGGTACCCAAAAGAAAATGGCTTCTGAAACCTCGTGACTGAGGCCCGCAGGATTTTAAAAAGCAAGGCCCTGCAAAAGGCTGGCCCATTCCAATCCTGAAACAAAACCTAACATGCATGGATCTGTGTGGAAGACTTTGTCATTTTTCTAAAGCCAGACAGCGTAGGGGTTCGCAAAATCCCCATAGCCCCCGAAGATCGGGAAATATTAATCCACATTGTGGACAAAGACTTTGCATGATTTAAATTGTCTCTAGGTTGGACAATGTTTTAAAATGTGCCCAGAACCGCAAAAGGCTGCATTACAGGGTCCGTGAGCTAAGCAGCACTTGGACAACACCGGAATCAAAGAACTTTGTAAAAAATCACATGCCTTAAGACAGTACATTTTTATTAAAAATTGTACCCTTGAGTTTGGTAAATTGCCCAGGGATAAAAATGGCCATCAGAAAAGCGTGGCCAAGGACAAAGGGGCTTGGAAGCAGCTCGTGTATGTCTGTGAAAAGGGGTGGATCAAAGTTGGCAGTCAAATTCTGTCAATCAAAAGGGGAGTTTCCCCCTCCCTCCAGAGACAATTGATGTTTATTTACAAGGATGTTTGCACAAGGGATTAAAACCACTTGACTGCGGTTTCAATGACCACAAGAGAATGTGTTTCTGTTTACATAGTAACCCAACTCCATTCAAAACCCATTACACACAATGAAACACACCTAAAATACAGAAGAGACTTTTTAGACTAAGAAAAGGAACAGTTTAAGAATGAATGGGTTTGAATCACCCATTACTAGACAATGGGGATGGTTTGGATCCCTTTGTTTTAGCCCAGAAAACTCCGGAAGTGGGCGGGAACATTTCGGACCCAGAATGAAGACACATTCAAAACCCCTGCAGTTTTATCGACAGCCATCACAGACAATGGCAACTTTATTCAAACCCATCCCAGACAAGGGGACGGTTTGGATCCCTTTGTTTTAGCCCAGAAAACTCCGGATGTGGGCGGGAACATTTCGGCACCAAAATTGGGGTATATAGAGATAGCTTCTCGGAGGCCTCTCTCTCTCTCTCTCTCTGGCTTGCCTCTGTGTGCCTTCTACAGCGTGGAGTCTGTCTGTGGAAGTTAAACACCAGCAGTTTATTTTTAAACACTGGGGTATTTTCACTTCTGAGCAGTGAAGATCTAAGATCGCAGGGCACGAAGCTAGCATTGCAAGTGGTGAGCATATATTTTTCTGGCCTTCCACAAGGCAACTTAGGGTAGGCTTAGGGGTGGGGGTAAAGTGGGGATTTCATTAAGAATTGTTATTTTAGTCGTTTTCCCCTCATTGTGTCCATTTCTTTCCCTCCCCTATTTAAGCAATTTTACAGTGATTACTTTAATCGTGTGGTGTAGTTTCCTTAGTTTAATAAAAACTTGACTTTCTCACATCCAGACCATTTGTCCGTTAATTATAAGTTCCTCCAATCAGAACTGGAAGGGTGGGTTTAGCGATTCGAAACCGCTGATTGGGATTGGTCAGAGTGCAGCAGCAAAAGCTGCCTGACCAGGTGAATTACCGTAAACCAGGTAAAGGAAGGTAAATTACCGTAAACCAGGTAAAGGATGCCCCCTACAAATTGGCGACCGCGGCAGGACTGGCGGCAGTTTTTGATATGATAAGTGGTCTGGATCTGGAGAAAGCATCAGTTCTTGCTTTTCTTGCTTTTAGTCTGTGGGTAGCCCTGCAGAAGTTAGCAGCAGCGTGTAAGCTAACCTATTATGGTATAGGTGGCTGGGTTAAGAAGGGTGAGATGAGGGTGTGGGAGGAGGTTAAATAGGCCAAGAATCGGGAGTCAGAGTTTGGAAAATGCCAGGCGGAGGTAGAACACCTCATAAGAGAGGTGAATGAGGCCAGAGATAGTGGGATGAGGGTGTGGGAAGAAAATGCACGCCTCACACTAGAGGTCACAAAATGCCAGGCAGAGATAGAGCGCCTTGTGCAGAAAGTCAAAAGAGGCTAGGGACAGTGAGATGAGGCTACAGGAGGAAAATGCACACCTCACCCAAGAAGCTAGCGAGGGCAAAAGCCACACGAGGCACAAGATAGAGTTCCTAAAGTGCCAAATTACAGAAGCTAAGAGTAACGAGATGAGACTGCGGGAAGAGAATGCCCACCTCACCTTAGAAGTAACAGAGCAGGAGGTAATGGTTAGGGAGGTATAGGCAGCTTATAAGCTGGCCTGCGACCAAAGGTTTAGTGGAGCAGATCATACCCCATGTAACAGAAAGATAGAGAGCTTGGGTATGGAGTTATTAAGGACTAAAGGGATGGTATGTCTCGTAAGTCCAAAGGGAAGTCCGTCGGACAGTACCAGCCACCCAAACCAAATCGCCCCACAGGCAGCACCCAGAACAGAGCTGGCCAGGGAATTAGAGATCCCAAGACCGCAGCCCACAGCTCCGAGTTTTGAGGAGCTCTGGCAGCAGGAAGGGATGGACAATGGGGTGGTAGGAGAATGCCAGCAGGTCCCGCTAGGCAGGCGGGGACCAGGACCAGTGTACCCCCTCCGACAACGAAGGTACGGTCCGCCCGTGAACGATAATGACCCAGGGGCTGTTCAGCATACCTATCTGGTACCCTATGATACCCAACAGCTCAGAGGCCTGGTGAAACATATTCCCCTGCTCTCCAAAAAGGGACACCCCTCAGTGCACTTCCAAGGGATAGAACAGGCAGCCTGTGTTAACGGCTGTGATTACAAAGAGAAAGCCAAAATGTTGCTTTTCTCTGTAGACAGTAAGCTCTATCAGACCCTTTCAGATGAGGCTAAGAGAGGGCAGAAGGGTTTTGAGGACCTAAAGGAGGAAATACGGGAAGCCATGGGTGCGAACGACGGCAATCTGTTCGATCGCATAGGGAAAACACTGCAGAAGGAAGGGGAGACCCCACAGGCATTTGCAGACATGCTGTGGCCAGTCTACAACAGTGCATGTACAGGGGGACAAAATAGGGCACAACTGAACCAGCAGCAGCGGACCCAATGGCTTCGTTGCCTGGTGTCCAATTGCCTGCCCCAGATAATAGCAAAGGCTGATACTTGGTTTGACCACCGAGACCCCCTAGCAACCAAAGCGACTGTAATCCAGCAGCTCACGGTAGCATATAGGAACGGTAGGAATAGTGGGATCCCCCAGCAAAAGGGTAAGGTCCACGAGGTTAAACCTGGGGCCCAATACAAGAAAGAGTGGCGCCAGGAGGGGAGCCGTCCCTCCCAGAGCAAGGTCACTTGTCACAGGTGTGGGGAGGATGGCCACTGGCGCAGGGATTGTAAAAAGCCTGGGAGAGACAATAAAGCCAGGGCCCCCGCAGCCCCAACTCAGAAGGCAGAGACAGAAACTCCCCCCGATACAGTCGAGTCCGTCATGGAGTCGATAAAATCTTTCCTCAGGGCCAATCAGGGAAAGGTAGCAGCCATCAGTGGTGCTGCAGCCCCCTTGCCCAACTCTGCCTCCCCACAATGACTGGAGCCCGCGCAGCCTGTCCGTCTGTGTAATCTCCGGTACGATGAATGGAAGAGACCGCTCATACAGATGGAGGCAGAGAAGGTTACAGGGACTTATCTATTGGATACGGGGGCATCATGCACCATGATCCATATGGATAATCCCACCACCTCACCTCTGTCTGACGGGGTTCCATACATACTATCGGGATTCATCGGTCAGGAGCAGGCGGGGTTATACTCCAGACCCCTCTCAGTCCATCTGGGCATGCTCCAAACTAAGTGGACGTGCATCCTGGCAAAGTGGAATAAGGAGGAAGGAAAGGGGATCCTTGGAGCCGACTTCCTGGTGGGCCACGGGATCCTCATGGGTCTCCGCAACCATTGCCTTTGGGGGGCTAGCACAGACAGGGAAGAAGGTGTAGTGGTCATCCCGGGCAAGGAGGGTAAGGGGTCCTTGTGTACTGTGATGCCCAAAGAAGGTTACGACCTCGGGCTCATGGTAAATGGGGTCCCGGAGGCACTGCAGGCAGTCGTGCAGGCAAACCTCACAGCATTTGCCACCCATAAACACGACTGCGGGAGGATCACAGGGTTTGAGGTTAAAATAGACGGGGACTCCATGGCCCGACCACAGAAGCAGTACAATTTCCCCAAGGAGGCAGAACCGACATGGAGGCAGCCATCACCTCCTTAGTTAAACAGGGAGTGTTGAGGCCCATAGCCACACATGTTAATTCTCCACTTTGGCCGGTTAGGAAACCGGGCAATTCATGGAGAGCCACGGTGGACTATCGGGTGCTTAACAGTAATATCCCCGCGTGTGCCCCCACAGTAGAAGCAGTGGCCAATCTTATTAGCAGCATTCCAGCATCCGCGAACACATTCACGGTGCTGGACATTTCGAATGGGTTCTGGTCCATCCCTTTAAAATGGGAGGACCAATATAAGTTTGCCTTCACCTTTAAGGGACAGCAGTATACCTGGACCTGGCTGCCACAGGGTTTCCACAACAGCCCCAGCATCTTCCACCAATGCATGAAGGATAGTTTAAAGGAGTTCAGTCAGCCCACTCAGTTACTGCAGTATGTGGATGACCTGCTCTTATTTACCAACTCGGTCGGGGAGCATGGACCACTGCTGGCTGAGCTGCTGGAGCTGCTGCAGAGAAAGGGGTTTAAAGTCAACCCCAAGAAGGCGCAGATAAGTCAGCAATAAGTTAAATTCCTGGGCCTGACTGTCCGCACAGGCGAGAGGGCCATAGATAAGGCAAGGAGGGAAGCAGTCCAGGAGTTACCAATTCCCAATTCAGTAAGAGGGGTGAGGTCGTTCCTGGGATTGACGGGGTACTGCAGGGATTTTATAGAGGACTATGCAGTCACAGCGGCCCCTCTGCTCCATCTCCTACACAAGGGAGTGGAGTGGTCCTGGGATGAGGGATTCCAGGCGGCATTTGTTAAGTTAAAGGGAGACCTGCAGACCACACCAGCCCTAGGAGCGATAGATGGGAAAAGGGAGTTTTTTCTGCAGGTAGCAGACAGCATGGGGAAGCAGCATCAGAATAACCAGCTGCTGCTCGAGCCTAGCAAGAGCCACCAGTGGGAGATAGGAGACCTAGTGATGGTAAGAAACTATGCCCAGGTGGGAAGTTTAGAGCCACTCTACCTGGGACCCTATAGTATAGTTGGTAGGGCCAGCCCCATGGTCTATGCAGTAAAACTACCCCAGTGCACAAAGTGGTTCCACGCCAACCAATGTAAATTGTATAAATCTGACCATACAAGTTCAAGTTCACAAGCTGTAAAGACAGGCACTGTGGCTTGTTCCAAGGGAAAAGTTGTCCGGCCCACCAATTGGGACACCTCCCCGCCCCAGTGGGACCTAAGTTTTGGACAAAGTTTAAATTTAAACCAGTTATCTAGTTCAGAAATAGAGAAACCGCAGCCTGAGAGTAGAAATCTGCAGGCTGCTGCGAGTTCATTCACAGAGGAGACTGCCCGCACATGCGTAGTCGGTGGTCTGGAGACAGGGATTCCCCAGTCTTTTAAACAGGAGGTGCACGCAGGCGCAGTCGCAGTCGCACGCCTGAGGGGAAAGGTTTCCCAACACTGGGTTCGCGCAGGCACAGTTCCCCAGCCTGTGACCCCAGCGGCTCCTCTTCAGTTTTCCCGCGCAGGCGCAGACGCCTGTTTCAATACAGAGGTTTCACAGCCTCTGCCGGGGGAATCTGGGGAGGAGGTTCACGCAGGTGCAGTTCCCCAGCCTGTGACCCCAGCGGCTCCTCTTCAGTTTTCCCGCGCAGGCGCAGACGCCTGCTGTAATACAGAGGTTTCACAGCCTCTGCCGGGGGACTCAGGGGAGGAGGTTCGCGCAGGCGCAGTCCCCCAGCCTGTGACCCCAGCGGCTCCTCTTCAGTTTTCCCACGCAGGCGCAGTCGCCTGTTTGAAGACAGAGGTTTCACAGCCTCTGCCGTGGGACTCCAGGGAGGAGGTTCGCGCAGGCGCAGTCACCTGTTTAAAGGGACAAGCTTCCCAGCCCACTTCTAGAGTGGTTCCCCCTATGGTGTGGGACTCTGGGGGGGAAGGGATAGCAATTCCTCTTGCAGGGGACATAAGGAAGGAGCGGGTAACAGCTGTTGGACCTGGAGAGGAAGATTTTCAGCCACCAGCAGCGGGTGGCGAGAGGATACCTGCCCCCAGTACAGGAGTGGGTAGGGAAAAGGAGACAAACCTGGAGTACCGGCAGGCTGCCAGGTATATTATACAGTGCGGGCTGTTTGCATCAGGGGGAGAAGGTTCCCAGCCAGTGAGGGCTGTGACCCAGGCTTAGGGTCCGTCAGCCAAAGTTTCCCCCACAGAGAAGCCCCTCAGAAGGTCTCAGCGGGTCCGCAAGCCCGAGATAAGATGGTCACCCACTTTACAGTGGAGTAGGGCGGTCTCCCGAACCAGGGAGAAGCCAAAGGGCAGAGGTCCCCAATCAGCAGCCATAAGCTGCCAGGGACAAGAAGCAGGAGGCAGTCCAGCTTCGCTGCAGGCAGCAGTAATCTGTGACAGTGAAGTTTATAAGTGTGCCAAATGCTTGTATTTTGGTCCGAGGTCGAAGGACCCAACCATGTATCCACCTAAGGCAACCGGTCAGTGAGAGACCTGGCTGCATGTCCTTTTAAGTTTTTTTGCAGGAGAGTGGACAAAGGAGCAGTCCTGTTCACCCAGCCCGAGCTGGGCATCGAATGAAGATATGGATACAGAATGTTGGGGATCACCTCGCCACTGGACAAATCCAGGAGGAGGCCCCGCAGCGACCGTCGGGAGAAACCGGCCAGAGTCCAGAGGAACCTGCCCACTCATCCTACGCGGAACAGGTGGCCCCAGCTGGGTGGGACATGGCCCCAACCCAGCACTATCCTGACCGAATTTCACTTGTGGAAGACCTCACTATTGAGGTGTCATGGTGGGGAAGCGCGGGCGCCTTGTCAGATAGGGACGCGTTCCCCGGGAGTGGGTGGTGATGGCCTGGGAAAGATTGTAAAGGGGAGGGGGAGACCCAAGAGTCATGTGGGTGCGTTCGGGGAAGGGAGGAACTCACCCGGGGCCCACGGGCAAAGTTAGAGTGTAAGTGTGGCTGGGAAGGATGAGTGGCCGGATCTGGGATCCAGGTTTGAGTGTGGGGCCAGTGAGAGCCACCACACAGGCACCCATCATTTTCTCCAGCCAGTCGAGAGCTGACAGGAGGGGGAGGGACTGGGAGTTGCGATCCCATACTCCCTGGTCTCGGTCTGTGAAACATGAGGGGTACCCCGCCTCCACAAAGGGGACAAGGGAACGGCTCGGGGCGGGCGGTCAGACTGTTCTGCAAAATCCATTCTGTATGTTTTTAAAGTTAAGACCACTAAAGGGGGGGTGGAAGGAACATTTACTGCCTGGGTAGGAGGAGCAATACCCACTCGAATTTCATGACCCATCATTGGCACGTGATGGTCGGGGTTTATTTCAGCATTTTGAATCAAATGTTTAATGAAGATTTTTTGTATTTTGCTTTACAGATCCAAGCTGTGCAGAGGCGTAGGACCCTCTCCGCGCTTGGGATCATTTTGATAACATTGTATAACCAAGATTGCAACATTTTGTAATATGTTATAATGTAACAAGGGGTGCAGGGGTATGAGACCCCTTATTGTAACATTTTGTAGTTGATGTATCTGTAGATGCCTACCGTACCACGGTTTTTTCTCAGATTTGAGGGGAATAGACGGGTCGGGGAATCAGTGATAGGGAGCTATAGGTAAATACAGGGGATGGTTGCCTGTGAGGGGTCAGAAAATTTTGCTCGCTTCTTCAAGAGGATACTACAAGCAAGTTGGAAGTATCCAAGGGCGGAATGTAGGGGTTCACAAAATCTCTTCAGCCCCCGAAGATCGGGAAATATTAATCCACATCGTGGACAAAGACTTTGCGTGATTTAAATTGTCTCTGGGTTGGACAATGTTTTAAAACGTGCCCAGAACCGCAAAAGGCTGCATTAAAGGGCCCGTGAGCTAAGCAGCACTTGGACAACACCGGAATCAAAGAACTTTGTAAAAAATCGCACACCTTAAGATAGTACATTTTTATTAAAAATTGTACCCTTGAGTTTGGTAAATTGCCCAGGGATAAAAATGGCTGTCAGAACAGCATGGCCAAGGACAAAGGGGCTTGGAAACAGCTCATGTATGTCTGTGAAAAGGGAGAAGGATCAAAGTTGGCAGTCAAATTTTGTCAATCAAAACGGGAGTTTCCCCCTCCCTCCAGAGACAATCGATGTTTATTTACAAGGATGTTTGCACAAGGGATTAAAACCACTTGACTGCGGTTTCAATGACCACAAGAGAATGGGTTTCTGTTTACATAGTAACCCAACTCCATTTAAAATCCATCACACACAATGAAACACACCTAAACTACGGAAGAGACTTTTTAGACTAAGAAAAGGAACAGTTTAAGAATGAATGGGTTTGAATCACCCATTATTAGACAATGGGGACGGTTTGGATCCCTTTGTTTTAGCCCAGTAAACTCCGGAAGTGGGCGGGAACATTTTGGCCCCAGAATGAAGACACATTCAAAACCCCTGCAGTTTTATCGACAGCCATCACAGACAATGGCAACTTTATTCAAACCTATCCCAGACAAGGCGACAGTTTGGATCCCTTTGTTTTAGCCCAGAAAACTCCGGATGTGGGCGGGAACATTTCGGCCCCAAAATTGGGGTATATAGAGATAGCTTCTCGGCGGCCTCTCTCCCTCTCTGTGGCTTGCCTCCGTGTGCCTTCTACAGCGTGGAGTCTGTCTGTGGAAGTTAAACACCAGCAGTTTACTTTTAAACACTGGGGTGTTTTCACTTCTGGGCAGTGAAGATCTAAGATCGCAGGGCATGGAGCTAGCATTGCAAGTGCTGAGCATATATTTTTCTGGCCTTCCACAAGGCAACTTAGGGTAGGCTTGGGGGTGGGGCTAAAGTGGGGATTTCATTAAGAATGGTTATTTTAGTCGTTTTTCCCTCGTTGTGTCCGATTCTTTCCCTCCCCTATTTAAGCAATTTTACAGTGATTACTTTAATCGTGTGGTGCAGTTTCTTTAGTTTAATAAAATTTGACTTTGTCACATCCAGACCATTTGTCCGTTTTAATATATCATTAATTATGAGTTCCTCCAGTCAGAACTGGAAGGGTGGGTTTAGCGATTCGAAACTGCTGATTGGGATTGGTCAGAGTGCAGCAGCAAAAGCTGCCTAGCCAGGTGAATTACCGTAAACCAGGTAAAGGAAGGTAAATTACTGTAAACCAGGTAAAGGATGCCCCCCTACAACAGCTAAAGTAACCACAGAATATTCATCTTTCATCTCGAAACAGTTAACTCAGGATAGACGTAATCTTGAGGCCATTAGCTTTTTGCATACATAATTGGTAACTGCTCAAAGGAGCCACCAAGCCAGGAAAAGATGATTAAACATTCATAAATGACAAACAGGCAGGATATTGAAGCCATTAAAACAAGGAGACAACCGCCCCAAAAGCCGTTAAGGTGAATGACTGTAAACACTTTACACGAGCCTGCCAAAAATTAAACAAAGAACTGACCTGATTTGGCGCGCAAATTAGGGTTTTGAAGAACTGGTATAATTATAGGCCCACCGGTAGCTCAGGATGCTCAGCACAGCAGAAAAGGGCTAGCCATCGGGGCACGATAAGGAACGAAGCCAAACAGCAAGATCGACGCTCAGCACAGCAGAAGAGGGCCAGCCATTGGGGAATGATAAAGAATAGAGCCAAATAACAAGATCAAGGTATCAACTGAGGACAATTAGGCCACAACCGCAGCCTTACACGACTGAGCCGACCCCGAAGGCCACCAACCGAGCCCAGCCGCAACGAAACTCAACGACCAGACACCACCAGAAGGACAACCATTCTACAAGGTAAAGTACCCAACAAAGACTTTACTCTTTAAACTGAGGAAAAGGGGGTACTTTACTCGGATGACTCCACCGCCGCGCCCTGGGACCATGTGACGATGGCAGGCCCCAAAGGACACAAAGAGCGAACCCCAAAACCACAACCGGCTTAATCGACAGGTTTTGAACTGTCAAGGAAACCCCATTGGTGAGCATAAATCCCTGGCCCCTCTTAGCTCAATCTAGTTAGGAATTGGGGGTGGGACAAGGTTAGGGGGATTATTAACGTGATTGTTCCCTCATTGTGCCGTGTGTTCCCCATTCCCAACTAAGTGTAACTTTATATGCCTGTAATTATTCTAGTGATTTTTCCAGTATTGTAATATTGTTGTGCCTTTTAATAAAATTACGGTTTTCTTGTACCAAACCAATTGTCTACTCTATTTCTGTATCGCCACCTGTACCTAAGTCCGGTGTCTAGAACACAGGGGTGTGGGAGCGATTCGAACCGTTCAGAGACAGTCAGGGGCAGAGCTGACAGGTCAAACACCACCCCCTACAGAAAAGAATCCATAGCATAGATGCTTAGAAGGAGACAAAGGGCCCTCCCTGTGTGTTGTAAGTTATTGTCATTGCATCACAGTGATAGGGAGTGTGAGGGCTGCATGGTTGAATATGAATGTGACCATAGAGAGAGAGGGAATGGGTAAGGGTGCAGGGATGTCAGTGTCAAGTGGGATGTGGAGGAAGAGGTTGGCAAAGCAGAGTGCTGGTGAGGAGAGGCAATGGAGATGAGATTGAGGGTGATGAGAAAGTCAGACTCACTTTTCCTGTGCGGAGAAGGCCATGGAACCTCTTCCTGCACTGCAGCCAGGTTCTGCGGCACATACATATGGCATTGACCTCCTGGGCCACTTGCAGCCACGCAGCTTTAGTCTGTTGTGGTGGCTTTTTTCTCCCTGAGGAAGGGAAGAGCACCTCCTTATTAGATCTTGCTCCCTGCACCAGAGCTTGGAGGGAGGGCTCATCAAAGCGAGATGTACACTTTTGCTTGCTGGTGGACATGGTCGGTAAATGAAGTCCTTCATACAATGTCCAAAGCGTTTCCAGTCTCCAGAAGAAGCAAGGCTGCTTGCAGGCCTTAAATCCAGCAACACTGATGATGTTATCGGAGGCGACTTTCAGGATGGAAAGACGAATTGGGCCAGGGGTTCCCACATGCTGGAAATCAAGTGCCCAATTAGGGGAAAATCGCACTTTTTTCCCACTTCACATCGGAGTCAGGGTCCTGACACAAAAACCACCTGACACACCCCAGCCTGACCCCAATGGCAAAATTCAGCCCATAGAGTACAAAAGCAAGGAAGTTATGCTAAACCCTTACAAAACAGTGCTTAGGCCCCAGCTGGAGTATTGTGGCCAATTCTGGGCACCACACTTTAGGAAGGTCTTGGAGAGGGTGTAGAGGGGGTTTACTAGAATGGTACCAGGGATGAAAGACTTCAGTCACGTGGAGAGATAAGAGAAACTGGGGTTGTTTTCCTTAGAGCAGAGAAGATTAAGGGGAGATTGAATAGAGGTGTTCAAAATCATGAATGGTTTTGATAGACGAGACAGGGAGAAACTGTTTTCAATGGCAGAGGGTCAGTAACCAGAGGACACAGATTTAAGGTAATTGGCAAAAGAACCAGAGGAAGGAAATTTTTTTTACACAGTCTGAAAGGATGGTGAAAGCAGATTCAATAGTAACTTTCCAAAGGAAATTGGATAAATACTTGAAAAGGAAAACTTTGTTGGGCTTTGTGGAAAGAGTGGGGGAGTGGGACTGATTGGATAGCTCTTTCAAAGAGCTGACAGGCATGATGGGCCAAATGGCCTCCTTCTGTGCTGTATGATCCTATGATTCATCGTGAGCGCACTCGCCAATGACAAAGTGGTGGAATTAGCTGCGCAAATAGAGGTAAACGGATATGATATGATTGGGATTACAGAAACATGGCTCCAGGGTGACCAAGGCTGGGAACACAACTTCCAGGGGTATTTAATATGAAGGAAAGATAGGCCAAAAGGAAAAGAAGGTGGGGTAGCATTGCTGGTTAAAGAGGGGATTAACACAATTGAAAGGAAGGATATTAGCTCTGATGATGTGGAATCTGTATGGGTAGAACTGAGAAATACCAAGGGGCAGAAAATAATAGTGGGAGTGGTATACAGGCCTCCAAACAGTAATGCGGAGGTTGGGGATGGCATTAAATGGGAAATCAGAGATTCGTGCAATAAGGGCACAGCAGTTATCATGGGTGACTTTAACCTACATATAGATTGGGCTAACCAAATTAGTAACAATACTGTGGAGGAGGAATTCCTGGAGTGTATACGGGATGGTTACCTGGACCAATATGTCGAGGAACCAACTAGAGATCAGGCCGTCTTAGACTGGGTATTATGTAATGAGAAATGATTAATTATCAATCTTGTTGTGCAAGGGCCCTTGGGTTGGAGCGATCATAATATGATAGAATTCTTCATTAAGATGGAGAGTGAAGTAGTTGACTCAGAGGCTAGGGTCCTGAATTTAAATAAAGGAGACTATGATGGTATGAGACGCAAGTTTGGTAGGATTGATTGGGGAATGTTACTCAAAGGGTTGACGGTGGATAGGCAATGGCAAACATTCAAAGATCGCATGGATGAACTACAGAATTTGTTCATCCCTGTTTGGCATAAAAATAAAACAAAAAAGGTGACTCAACCGTGGCTAACAAGGGAAATTAGGGATAGCATAAGATCCAAGGAGAGGACATATATATTGGCCAGAAATAGGAGTAAACCTGAGGATTGGTAGCGGTTTAGGATTCAGCAAAGGAGGACAAAGGGGTTAATTAAGAGGGGGAAAATAGAGTATGAGAGTAACCTGCAGGGAACATAAAAACTGACTGTAAAAGCTTTTATAGATACGTGAAGAGAAAAAGATTGGTGAAGTCAAGCGTAGGTCACTTGCAGTCAGAATCAGGGGAATTTATAACGGGGAACAAAGAAATGGCAGACCAATTAAATACATACTTTGGTTCTGTCTTCGCAAAAGAGGACACAGAAAACCTCCCAGAGATGTTGCGGAACATAGGGTCTAATGAGAGGGAGGAACTGAAAGAAATCAGTACTTGTATGGAAATGGTGTTAGGGAAATTGATGGGATTGAAGGCCGATAAATCCCCAGGGCCTGATAATCTACATCTTAGGGTACTTAAGGAAGTGGCCCTAGAAATAGTAGATGCATTGCTGGTCATCTTCCAAAATTGTATAGACTCTGGAACAGTTCCCATGGATTGGAGGGTAGCTAATGTTACCCCACTATTCAAAAAAGGTGGTAGAGAGAAAACGGATGTAATAGCCGAGCACTTGGAAAACAGTGACAGGATCGGACAAAGTCAACATGGATTTACAAAAGGTAAATTGTGCTTGACTAATCTACTGGAATCTTTTGAGGATGTAACTGGTAGAATAGATAAGGGAGAACCAGTGGATGTGGTGTATTTGGACTTTCAGAAGGCTTTCGATAAGGTCTCGCATAAGAGATTAGCGTGTAAAGTTAAGGCACATGGGATTGGGGGCAAGGTACTGACTTGGATAGAGAGCTGGTTGGCAGACAGGAAGCAAAGAGTTGGAATAAACGGGTCTTTTTCCGAGTGGCAGGCAGTGACTAGTGGGGTACCGCAGGGATCGGTCCTAGGACCCCAGCTATTCACAATATATATAAATGATCAAGACGAGGGAACTAGATGTAATATCTCCAAGTTTGCAGACGACACAAAGCTGGGTGGGCATGTGTGCTGTGAGGAGGATGCCAAGAAACTCCAGTATGATTTGGACAGGTTGGGTGATTGGGCAGAAGCATGGCAGATGCAGTATAATGTGGATAAATGCAAGGTTATCCACTTTGGTGGCAAAAACAGGAAGGCAGATTATTATCTGAACGGCAATAGATTGGGAGAAGGGGAAGTGCAACGAGATCCGGGTGTCCTTGTGCACCAGTCGCTGAAGATAAGCATGCAGGTGCAGCAGGCGGTTAAGAAGGCAAATGGTATGTTGGCATTCGTAGCGAGAGGGTTCAAGTACAGGAACAAGGATGTCTTGCTGCAGTTGTACAGGGCCTTGGTGAGACCACACCTTGAGTATTGTGTGCAGTTTTGGTCGCCTTATCTGAGGAAGGATATTCTTGCCATGGAGGGAGTGCAGCGAAGATTCACCAGGCTGATACCTGGGATGGCAAGAATGACGTAGGAGGAGAGATTGGGTCGATTGGGCTTATAGTCGCTGTAGTTTAGAAGAATGAGAGGGGAGCTCATTGAAACTTACAAAATTCTAACAGGACTCGACAGACTAGATGCAGGAAGGATGTTCCCGATGGCCGGGGAATCCAGAACCAGGGGTCACAGTCTAAGGATAAGGGGTAAGCCATTTAGGACAGAGATGAGGAGGAATTTCTTCATCCAGAGAGTGACGAACCTGTGGAATTCTCTACCACAGAAGGCAGTGGAGGCCAATTTATCAAATATATTCAAGAAGGAGTTGGATATATTTCTTAAGGCTAAAGGGATCAAGGGCTATGCGGAGAAGGCAGGGACAGGGAACTGTATTTGGTTGATCAGCCATGATCTCATTGAATGGCGGAGCAGGCTCGAGGGGCCGAATGGCCTACTCCTGCTCCTATCTTCTATGTTTCTATGTTTCTATAAAGCTAAATTCTGTTCTGTTTCTCAGACCCGTCTCCTATCGGGGATGGCATTTTGATATGTGGGCGTTAAGACACAATGGACAGTTTTCCAGCTGTAATCACATTTGCTTATTGCCCACATAGTAATGCTGCAAATTCTAAAAAACAACTCACCGGTGCCTGTAAGTTAAGAATTTAGTTGGTATTATGCAATGAGTGAGAATGTGACATCATACGCTGGAATGAAATAAAAAGAACTTGCATTTATATAGCGCCTTTCCTGACCTCAGAATGTCCGAAAGTGGTTAAAGCCAATGAAGTAATTTTGAACTGTTGTAATGGTTGGAAACACAGCAGCCAATTTGCACACAGTAAGTTCCCACAAACAGCAATGTGATAATGACCAGATAATCTGTTTTATAGTGATGTTGGTTGAGGGCCGGGACACCTCCTCTGCTCTTCTTCAAAATAGTGACATGGGCTCTTTTATGTCCACCTGAGAGGGCAGATGTAATCTCGTCTTAACGTCTCATCCAAAAGACGGCACCTCTGACAGTGCAGTACTGAGGGAGTGCCAGGCTAGATTGTGTGCTCAAGTCCCTGGAGTGGAACTTGAACCCACAACCTTCTGACTCAGAGACAAGAGTGCTACCACTGAGCCAAGACCAAAACTTACTCGCTGGTCCTGACAAAGGGTCCAAAATGGACACCAAAACAGAAGTTTAAAGGCTGCCACATTGTGCAGTGGCCAGGACTGTTTATGTTGCTAAGAAAATATCACATTGTATTTCTGGAACCAAAGCAGCATTGCCAGCCACAGAAAGGCAGCACACGCACAGAACCTGATCTGCTATGAAATCGATAATACATCCACGTTTCTATAAATGAAACGGGAATGATGAAAATCGTTTAATGCCAACAACCACAACTTGCATTTGTATAGCACCTTTAACGTAGTAAACAGTCCCAAGGTGCATTATCAGACAGAAATTGACACTGAGCCAAAGAAGGAGACATTAGGGCAGGTGACCAAAAGCTTGTTCGAAGAGGTAGGCAGGCAGCAAGGTGGAAAACTGGAATAAAATAAACAAAGATCTAAAACATATTGAGGATACATTAGATGCTAAGAAAAAATTCTTACTTGGCAGTTTAATCTATTCTGAGGGGGAGAAAGTACATTGCCAAAGTCTTATTCTGGCAAACATAAAATGCACATTCTTGTAAACAGTCTTGTAAATGTTCGTATTCCTCAGTGGCACCTGAATTGCATGTTCAGTGCCTATCTGACATCTACAGCTGTGTAAGGGGTGGCATGTGCTGGTTGTTTGGCGTGTACGCCCAGTTAGTTATGCCCCTGACTGTTTATGAGCGGTTCGAATCGCTCCCACGCCCCTGGGTTCTAGACACCGGACTTAGGTACAGGTGGCGATACAGAAAAGACTCGAGTAGAAAGGTGGTTTGGATGTAAGCAAAACTCAAGATTATGTTAAACAGAAAAATTAACACAGTCTTATGAGAAGTTACTAGTGTATAAAATTACAGGCCAATACAAATAACTATACTCATGCAGGGAATGGGGAACACATGGCACATCGAGGGAAAACAATTATCTTAACAATCCCCTTGTCCTTATCCCACCCCCTATACCTAACTAGATTAAGCTATGAGGGGCCAGAATTTATGCTCACCAATCAAACAGGGTCTGCTGGACTCAAAACAGCAGTGGAGTTCGGGGTTCGCTCTTGGTGCTCTCTGGAGCCTGCCTCATCACGTGGTCTCCGGGTGCTGCAAGGGCGTTGTCCAGGTTCGAGTACCCCAAAGTTAAAGTCTCTGTTTGGGTACTTTACCTTGCAGGGATGATGGTTCCTCTTCCTTGGCCGACAGTTTGAGTTTGCATAAAGATAGCCGCAGGTTGGCAAAGACTAAAGGCCCGATGATTCGAAGCCTATTCACAGTTCTTCTCCTCAGTTGGTCTTCCTCAGTTGGTCTTCCTCAATTCTGGTCTGAATTGTCCGTGTCCGCCCGATGCAGTGCCTGGGTGATTTCCAGATGGAGTGGGGAAAGGCACGGGCAAAGGCCAGGGGGTAAGCGTGGAACGGGGAAAGAGCAACAGCCACAAGGACGAGAAGCAGAGGAGCAGATCTAGCAGAGCAGAGAGAGAGCGAGATTGCTACCTGAGGCATTCAATTATACTCCTTTCGAAAACCCTTATCTGCGCGCCAAATCAGGTTAGTTCTTTGTCTTAATCTTGGCGGGCTATTTTAAATAATGGTAGCAACCTATACTAACTGTTTTTAGATGGCCGGTAATCGCATCTACCGGCCCGATAATTGACTTGTTTTATTATGAATGTTCCTTGATGGGCCTGTCCAGCCTCGATGGCTTCCTTAATCTGTTGCCGATTATTTATGTAAACTGCTTGATGGCCTTAACTATAGGCCTAATTGGATTTAGATTTGTCTCCAATTTGATCTAATACACAATTCACAGTCCTGTCTGCTTTCAAAATACAAAATCCCTCTTCACAGAAACTGCAGCTTTGGTTTCGATTTCTCCACAAGCTGCCTGCGTTGCAGAGTCCAAGTTTTAAAATCTCACAGGCTTTCTGCCACCAGGCGTGGACGCCATCTTGGGTACCCTTTTTGATTTCAAATGTCCACGCAGGGTCCCCTTTTATTAATAATAACCTTCGGGGAAATGTAGAAATTTTGCAAATCTTACACTCCCCCCATGATACTAAAACTTCACAGAATCACAGAATCACAGAAACCCCACAGTGCAGATAGAGGCCATTTCGGCCCATCGAGCCTGCACCAACACATATCCCACCCGATCCCCGTAACCCCTACACCAAAACATATCCCACCCTATCCCCACGTATTTAATCCCCCCCTAACACTAAGGGTCAATTTATCACAGCCAATCAACCTAACCCGCACATCTTTGGACTGTGGGAGGAAACCGGAGCACCCGGAGAAAACCCACGCAAACACGGGGAGAATGTGCAAACTCCACACAGACAGTCCCCCGAGGCCGGATTCGAACCCGGGTCCCTGGCGCTGTGAGGCAACAGTGCTAACCACTATGCCACCGTGCTTCCTTGCTTGAAGTATCATACTTTTAAGGTGAGCAAAATTATTCTGACCCTCCATAGTCAACCTTCCCCTGTAATTACCTATCTAATATACCCACGACACATGCACTTCCCATTCCATGAAAATGTAGTGTACATAAGCATATATAGGATAAAATTACAGACTTTACACACATCCAAGCATGGAGGGGGTCCAACACCCCTGCACCACTTGGTACACACACATCTTTATTAAAAGCGTTGCAAAAAAAACCAAAAGAATAACCTTTATTAAAAATAACAAACACAAAAGAACAACAATTTTTAATCAAAATACAGGGAAAAAGACCTAAACAGGCATATCTCCCTCCACCTTTACATAATGTTCCTTCCAGATCCTCTAGTTTTGGAATTCTGACCACTGACCTTTTCCTTTACATTGAATGCAAACTAAATACAACACTATCCCTAACTGACAAACCACGAGAATGTGGGAAGCCAGTCTGATCCACGAAGGGAGCTCTATATTACTGAAAATGTCCCACCAGGGTGGAATCACAATATCCAGTATCTTAGTTCCTATCTCTACTGTTTTCTGTTCGAGAGTGTAAAAATGTTTCTGCAAAACTATAACGGCTTTGAGTATTTTGGTAAGGTGTTCAGGGAGAGGGGGAATTTCATAGCCAAAGTGTGCTACGTACTTTTGCAAACTCGTAAAATTCTCCTTCACACTGAGGTGAACAGTGGAGGGTTCAAGAATGGGGACAATTCGCTCCTGGGCCACTTGAACTTCTGCCTCAGGTTTAAAACAGAAACTGCTGTCACTAACCAGACACCAGCTATGCTGTCCATGCTGGTAGTGGGACGCGCCAGTGGTGACACAATATGTCCCACCTCCTATATATGCTACCTGCGGGGGAACATGGCCTTGTGCCATTGCCTTCATGGTACAATTTATAGGTTTCGCGCCAGCAGCTCTGAACCCACATTGCGGTTTTGAATAGGCAATCAAGTGCTGGGGACACAGGATTATGTGTGCTCCCCGGCTCCGGCACCCTGAGAGGTCAGTACCTGTCATAGCGTGCTCCCACTTTATGACGTAAGGCGGGACCGCTGTGAAACGAATGTGTGCGCCCCCTTGAATGACTCCAATGTTCTCAACCCTGTATACCGGCGCGGGTCGGGCTGTCCTACCCATGACCGGCATCCTAACTGCTACTCCCATGATTGTGTGGTTGGCTGCCTCACAGCGCCAGGGACCCGGGTTCGAATCTGGCCTCGGGTGACTGTCTGTGTGGAGTTTGCACATTCTCCCCGTGTTTGCGTGGGTTTCCTCCGGGTGCTCTGGTTTCCTCCCACAGTCCAAAAATGTGCAGGTTAGTTTGATTGGCTATGATAAATTGACCGTTAGTGTTAGGGGGATTAAATACGTGGGGTTACGGGGATAGAGTGGGATATGTGTTGCTGTAGGGGTTACGGGGATCGGGTGGGATATGTGTCGGTGCAGGCTCGATGGGCCGAAATGGCCTCTATCTGCACTGTGGGGTTTCTGTGATTTCTGTGATTTCGGTGAACGCCCACAATCCATGGGGACTGGATAGGCTTCGGGAGGCTAGCCGGAGTTGGCACGGGCTCAATGAATTCTCAAAAGGGTGGAGGGCTGCGAGGTGCTTGTTGCTAATCCAGGAGGGGACCAAACCCTGTTTTAAATCCTCCAGGTTACTGTGGCCCTCGCCCAGTAACCACGCCCCATATAACACGCACACCTCATTCTGCGCAGCCTGGTCAGAAGCATTTTTGTCCTCCCTTATGAGAGCATTTACCGTCTTTGCGTGCTTTTCCAACTCGGCTATGATCTCCTTTAAATGGACCGTCATGGCCTGGTCCTCATGCAACTCCGAGCCCACTACCTTGTCCTTCACAGTAATATTTTCTTTAACTGTGTTTTTAAACCATTTATCTGGGTCTGCAGCTCTATGTCATCTAAACTGTTGATGACAGAGGACCTAGTATTAAATGCAGTAAAAACATCATTCCATACTCCCCTTCTTTGCCTCCCTGCATTATCCAAAAATTCTCGGCGTGTGGTGTACAGTTTGGTCTTGTCCACGTGGGCAAAATCGAACTTTTAAAACTTCTTGAACATGTCCTTTAATAGGGCCTGGTATAGCTGCTCTGTTTCTTTGGGACACCACTCCGGTAAATGTACCTCGGTGAGATTTAAAATCACGGAGGCTACCGCGTAGTGTACCCCCTGGTACAGCATCTGATTGGTGGGGACTGGTACCAACCCATTCCCTGGTCCCTTGGTGGCAGTGGGGCAACCTTCCCTGGATAACCTCGCTGCCTACGCTGTGGACAGGTGCTTACGGGGCGGGTTACCAGCTCAGTGGCATTGACTGGGATCGGGAAGTATGGGACCGCGCACACTTTCCGGCTGGCATCCCACCTCATCCCCTTCCCGGTGTTGTGCCACTGCTGGTGGAAAACAATGGATATGCCTGCGGGGCAGACCTTCTCTGACCCCCACACACAGATATAAATCCCTTGATCCGGTTCCCACCACTTGTCCCAACACACGCTTAATCCTCCATGAGTCCCGGTAATCGTCCGATGGGTGTTGTTTCCCAACCGTTCCCACTCGACTTCAGGGTTCCTCATGTCCTTGCTCAACTTTCTGAGTCACCACCACCTATCCAGTGGAATGTGTCCTTTACACGTCAAACATATTCGCTTTCCAACGGTGATGCTGACCCACGTGGTAACGGCTCATACCCTGGGGCACAGGAGGGAGGCTTCGCGGTACGTGAACCCAGCTTGGCTAGAGTACTGAGACAAATTGGACACCAGCCATCCTGGCCACCTTCCCTCGTGGACGCAAACGGCGGTCTCCTCCGCATTCCGTTCACCGCTCCCATCGATCGCTAGGGGCGCTCTGTCTCCCGAACACCCATAGATGTGGGAGTCTTGGACATCGCCCCGTCTCTCTGCGCTCATCCCAATCATGGTGCTTTCTCGGTTCGAGCAGCAATCAGTTATTCCGATGCTGCCTTCCCATGTTCCCAGCCGTCTGCTCATGGACCTGCTTCAGGTGCTCAAAAAGGTTTCGGGCAAACCTGTCCCGGTTCACCTCTCTGAGCTGACCCTCCGTGTGCACCGGGGCTAGTACGTGGGTGGGGCTCCGCATAAACCTGCCAGTCATTAGCTCGTAGGGGGAATACCCCGTGCTTTTAGACTGGCTGGCCCAGATCCCCATCAAAACCAACGGTAGTGTTGTGTATGTAATATGTGTGCTACTTTGAACCTATGGACAGGACTGCACTACTTGTTGGGCGTAGTGATACGCAGTACCACTCCTGGCCATAGGGGTATAAATAGTACTGTGGGTACTGATCCCCCTCAGTTCCCGCCTGTGGGCATGAAGTAAAGACCTATGTGCAGTCCCTACCTCCAACCAGTAAAGGCCTGTTTGAGTTATACGTTTAAGTCTTTGTGTTAATTGTTCAATACAATACACATACTTAACACTGGCGACGAGTCAGGCTCTTACCCTGCGGCAGTTATTCCAGGCGGCTTCGTCCAAAGACAGGACGTTGAAGAGAGGTTTCAATCCTCAACACCCCACTCAAAACTGAAGGGCAGCAGAAATCCTGACAGCTTCCAGCGACTGGAAGAGACAGGCATTAGGACCCTGAAGCCTCCATCAGCTTGTGAACCGGAGTAAAGACAGGACTGGGGAAGAGAGAGAGGTAGGGCGATAGCGATCGGCAGATAAGGGCCGGGCCGCTTTGAAGTGAGGGGCGCAGCCGGGCCAGCGATCGGGACCAAAGATAAGAGCCGCACTCGGACTGAAAGGCGCGGCGGCTGCAGAAGCTCAAGGTGCGAGAGTCGCGGTGCACAGCGCGGGCTATCGATCGCGGCGAAGATAAGGGCCGCACTCGAGGGCTGAAGGGAGACGGCGTCGGGGGACGGGTGAAGACCGCCAAGCGCGGGAAAACCGCCATTTTGTGGGCGGAGGACGACGGCAAGAGCGGGAAGCCGCCATCTTTGATAACAAGTAAAGAAAATAAAATCTGAGAAATTGCAAATCTACAATGCCTAAACACGGGAATATTAGCACCTTTGATAGTGACCTCGAAGATTGGGCCATATATGTTGAAAGAGTAAAAAATTATTGTAAGGCCAATAAAATTCGTGACCAAGATAAAGCTCTAACATTATTAAATTTAATGGGTGCGAAGACGTACGGGCAATTGAAACACCTGTTATCACCAGATGAACCGGCGGATAAGACGTTCGATGAGATTGTTACTGTCCTGAAAGATCATCTAAACCCCACGCCGCTGATGCTAGCGGAACGATTTAAATTTTACGACAGAAGGCAGCTACAGCATGAAAGCAATGCTGAATATTTGCTGGAATTGCGTAAATTAGCGAAATAATGCCAGTTTGGAACGGGATTGACAGATGCACTACGAGACAAATTTGTGTGTGGTTTATTTAAACAGGATACACAAAAGCGACTGCTCGAGGAGAATGAGCTGACGCTTGAGAAGGCGGTCACTATGGCAGCAGCACACGAAGCCGCAGCGAGAGGCACGGCAGTAATGCAGCTACGGTCACCGGAGCTCAGTGCACACAAATTGGGTGTGAGTTCTGGCAAATGTTATCGTTGTGGAAAGACAACGCATGATCAGAACCAGTGTTGGTTTAAAAACCAAGAATGTAGAACTTGTGGTAGGCTTGGACATATAGCTAGAGTATGCAGGTCAGGGAAGAAGACCAGCAACAAGAAGTCACCGCAAGGAAAATACGCAAAGGTACACAAGGTGACCGAACAGGAGTCCGATTCAGACGCTAGCAGTAATGAACTGGCTAGCTTAAGCTGTAATGAACTGGCTAGCTTAAGTGTACTCAACGCTGGTAAGGGTGCAGACCTCCAGACAATTTGGGTCACTCTTCAGATAGAAGGAGTCCAAGTAAAACTGGAATTGGACACTGGATCGGCATTGACGGTCATAAATAAGAAAGATTACGGAAAGTTATTCCAACATATTCCCCTACAGGATACGGGGATTATATTGAAAACATACACGGGGCAAAGAGTGTACCCCATCGGGAAAATAGAGGTTGCAGTGGCCCACAAGGGCGAAGACAGTCAAATAATGGACTTATATGTGATATCTGAAGGAGGTCCTCCACTACTAGGACGGGAGTGGATTAGGAAAATGAATATGGACTGGCATTTCCTACAAACAATAACGAGTGAGAACTCGGTGAAGATAGTCGGCCCAGACTCTGGAACGGATGATGGTAAGCCCAACTCAGGTGCAAAAGACAAAGTTTCAGCACAGAATTCCACTGAGCAACAACAACATAGTTTAACTGTGGATTCTGAGTCTGGCAAGTCTACTGATGTGCCCATTTCTGAGGGACACCGGGCTCGAACTCAACTCCATTTCAAACTACAACAGCAATTAGAACAAATGCTTCGCCGTTTTGAGCAAGAGTTGAATGCAACGAAAGAGTTCTTTGATATAGAGTTGGAGAATCTGGAAAGACAACAGAAGCAGCTGATGGAGAAAATGGAGCAGGAGCACACAAAACGTCTGATGTCAGAGGAGTTAACGGTCAGCCAACTCCTGCATATGCTGAAGGACAGGACTCTGAAATGGGAAAAACTTGAACATGAACTTCAATATTCAAACGAAAGGGGTTCGGAGCTCTCAAAGGTTATTGGAAGAGCTGAGGTGGCAACACAGACTGAGATGACTGCAACAGAGCAGCCCTTGGATGCCAAAAGTACGCTGACTCACGTCAACGTAGAACAACAGACCGCTGAAACAGCTGCTCCGGTAGAGGGATTGCATAGTCCGATCAATCAATCTCCAAAGGAAGTTGAAGTATTAAAATCACAAATGAGGTCACTAGTAAACGACTTGCTGAAAGCCCAGAAAAAGCTGGATGCAGAGGTACACATGAAGAAGTCTCTTCAGGAAAGATGTCTGGATTTGGAACAAGAGCTGGCTAACGTCCAGCTAGGTATGGAGGAAATAGACGACCCTCTCACTGGTCTAGCTCAGGACGACACCGAATATTACGATGTCCTGTCCTGCCCAGCTTGTAACTTCGACTCCCAAAGTGCAGAAATCATGGAGGAGCACCAAAAGTCTACGGAACATCGGGAGAAGCTGGCTCTACGACGGAAACAGGAGGAAGAGAAGGAGGAACTGCGCATGCAGCTGGCAGCTGTGGCAGCTGACAATGGAGCCCAGAGAGTCTCCAAGAAGCAGAAAAGGAAAAGTAAAAACAGAAGATGACCCATCTGAACCATTATCACCTCTACCAGATCACACACGTGGTCCCTCCGAATGGAGCCAATTCAGTTCGGAAGTTCAAACTGTTAAATCCATGGAAGGACTATTGAATGAGTCACTCTAGCAACGTGAACCGACTACACCACAGAGATTGAATCTGTGAACTGTTTTCCGCAGAGACTGAATCTGTGATCTGTTTTTGACATGAAGTTATCTATGTATCTATGTTATTCTGTTATGTAAACCTGAAGTTATATATGTATATATGTTATTACGTTATGTTAAATGGGGAGATGACTGTAAAGCTAGGAAGGGAGGAATGTTGTGTATGTAATATGTGTGCTACTTTGAACCTATGGACAGGACTGCACTACTTGTTGGGCGTAGTGATACGCAGTACCACTCCTGGCCATAGGGGTATAAATAGTACTGTGGGTACTGATCCCCCTCAGTTCCCGCCTGTGGGCATGAAGTAAAGACCTATGTGCAGTCCCTACCTCCAACCAGTAAAGGCCTGTTTGAGTTATACGTTTAAGTCTTTGTGTTAATTGTTCAATACAATACACATACTTAACAGGTAGGACTTCGGCCCAGTTACGGGGCGAGTCCACGGTCTCCTTTCTTAATCTTTCTTTGAGGGTCCGATTCATGTGTTCTACAATCCCCGATGACTGGGGGTTGTGGGCCACGTGCCATTTCCCTTCAATGCCTAACAGCATCAGGGTGTTCTGCATCACCTGTCCGGTGAAGTGGCTCCCTTGGTCGGACTCCACATACTGTGGTAGTTCCCACTGCGAGAACACTTCCCGGACCAGGATCCTGGCAGTACGCAGAGCTGTGGCAGTTCTGCAGGGAAAGGCCTCTACCCACTTGGTAAACACGTCCACCAGGACTAGGCAGTACTTATAGCCTCTCTGGGCGGTGGGCAGGGGCCCGATGTAGTCGACTTGTATCGACTGCCATGGTCCCTCTACCCTCCTGACGTGTCCCATAGGGACCTTCCTTTTGTGGGGGTCAGGGTTGTTCGCAGCACACACAAGACAGCCTGCACAGAACTCATGGACATTGTCCCTGAGTGCCGGCCACCATCCCGCCTGTTCCACCCGTTGCCATGTGGTCTCAGGCCCAGGGTGTCCCGCTCCTGGACCCTCATGGGCCAGTTGAAGGAATTCCCTCCGGTGCTGCTGCGGCACAACCCACTGTTCCCCCTGGAACAGCATGCCCTCTTTAACAGACAGGGTCGCTGTGCCGTACAGACCTCCTACTCCCTTTCCCTCAGCTACAGCGCTGAGGACTGCTTTGAGGACGGGGTCTTGGGCTTGGACCGTCTTAAGGTCCGGGGCTAAAGCTAACTCTGCACTCCCTTGGGTTCCGTCCCTACCTCTGACCGCCGCCATGGGTCTGGACCCAAATGGGTCCCAGAAAGTGCCTGTGCAGGCACCTTCCTTGGCGAGCAAGTCAGCCTGCTGGTTGCCTTGGCCGCGGGGTTCTGTGGAGGAATGGGCTTTCACCTTGTGGATGAAAACCTCCCCTTCCTCCCCCACAGCTGCCAGGATCTTTTTCAGCAGGGGTTTTACTGTGAGGGCTCTCCCGTCAGTGGAGGTGTATCCGTGGCGGGACCAGATGGCCAGGTACTCCGTACACGAATTGCACGTGAACATGCTGTCCGAGCAAATCGTGTAGGGGGTGGGGAAGATTTCGGGGTGTGTAACAATATACACCACCGCGGACAGTTCAGCCTGCTGGGCGCTCATGGTGCTGGGGAGCTTAATCGCCAGGGCAATGTTTGCCGCTGGGTCGTAAACTCCACACCCCGTGAGACGCTCGCCAGCAGATACCGTACCGTGCTGCAACCGTCTACATAGATTTCGCGGCCTGTGGGATGTATCCCGGCCCGTAAACCTATGTTTACCTCCCAAGCCCCTTCAATGGAACACCGATGGGCTGTTCCAGGATATACCATGTTGGTTGCGAGCTTTGGCTCACAGAGACCCTTCACCTTCAGATCCATCTGTGAGAGGAGCAAGGTCCAGCGGGCAATGCAGGCAATGCGGGCACTTCTCACTGTCCCATCCTTGATCCTCCCATCCAGAAGCATCTGGGTAGGTGTGTGATGGGTGAGGAGGGTGATGGGAGAGGTGCCTGTGAAGATCAATGATCTTTTCAAAGCCCAATGTGTGGCCAAAAGATGCCGCTCACAATTGGAATAGTTCCTTTCCACATCTGTGAGTATCCTGGAGGAGTAGACCACCGGCCGTGCTGCTCTTGGAGCAGCACAGCACTCAGGCTGTCCCCGCTGGCCGCTACCTCCAGGAAGGACTCTTTCCCCCCATCTATGGCCCCTAAAGCTGGCGCGGTCTGCAAGTCTTTCTTGAGCCTGACAAATGCTGCCTGGCAACCCTCATCCCAAAGCCACTCCACTCCCTTGTGTAGGAGTTGGAGCAGAGGGGCTGCGCTGGCTGCATAGTCCTCAATAAAGTCTCTACAGTACCCGGTTAGCCCTAGGAATGACCTCACACCCGTTACTGTGTTAGGGACTGGTAGTTCTTGTACCGCCTCCCTCCTAGCCTTATCTATGGCCCTTTCTCCAGCGCGCACAGTCAGACCGAGGAATTTCACCTCCTGCGCTTTCCTGGGATTTACTTTGAAACCCTTCTGTCCTAGCAGCTCCAGCAATTTGGCCAATAGTGGGCCATGCTCCTCTGTCAAATCAGTGAACAGGAGTAGGTCATCCACATATTGAACCAACTGTCTGGGCTGGCTAAACTCCATGCACTGATGGAAAATGCTGGGGCTGTTGTGGAAGCCCTGCGGCAAACAGTTCCACGTGTATTGTTACCCTTTAAACATAAAGGCAAACTTGTACTGATCCTCCCTCCTTACAGAGATGGACCAAACCCATTTGAAATATCCAGCACCGTGAAAGTGGTCGCGGATGCTGGAATACTCCCGATGAGTTCGGCAACTGTTGCTACTGTGGGTGTGTAGGCTGGCATGTTACTATTGAGCACCCGATATTCCACCATGGCCCTCCAGGAATTGTCCGGCTTTCTGACCGGCCATAACAGAGAATTCACGTGGGTAGCTGTCGGTCTCAGAACTCCCTGCTGCACTAACGAGGACATGGCTGCTTCCATGTCCGGCTCTGCTTCCCTGGGGAAGTTATACTGTTTCTGTGGTCGGGCCATGGGGACCCCGTCCACGCTGACCTCAAACCCTGTGACCCTCCCGCAGTCGTGTTTGTGAGTGGCAAATGTGGCCAGGTGGGCCTGCACAAATGCCTGGAACTCTGGTGGGGTGTTGCTGACCATGAGCCCGAGGTTATAATCCTCTTTGGGCATCATGGTGCAGAGGGTCCCCTTCCCTTCCTTTCCCGGGATTACTACGATCTCACCGTTCTTTACTCTACCTGCCCCGCAAAGGCAGTGATTCCTCAAATCCACTAGGATCCCGTGACCCACGATAAAGTCGGCCCCCAGGGCCCCTCTTCCATCCTCCACGTCCCATTTCATGAGGACACACGACAGGTGGTGAGGGAACCAACAAGAGGGAAAAACCTACTTGATCTCGTCCTCACCAATCTACCTGTTGCAGATGCATCTGTCCATGACAGCATTGGTGGAAGTGACCACCGCACAGTCCTTGTGGAGACGAAGTCCCATTTTCATGTTGAGGATACCCTCCACCGTGTTGTGTGGCACTAACACCGTGCTAAATGGGACAGATTTCGAACAGATCTGGCAACTCAAAACTGGGCATCCATGAGGCGCTGTGGGCCATCAGCAGCAGCAGAATTGTATTCAACCACAATCTGTAACCGCATGGCCCGGCATATCTCCCACTCTACCATTACCATCAAGCCGGGAGATCAACCCTGGTTTAACGAAGAGTGCAGGAGAGCATGCCGGGAACAGCACCAGGCATACCGAAAAATGAGGTGTCAACCTGGTGAGGCTACAACACAGGACTACTTGCATGCCAAACAACAGAAGCAACATGCGATAGACAGAGCTAAGCGATCTCACAACCATCGGATCAAATCAAAGCTCTGCAGTCCTGCCACATCCAGTCGTGAGTGGTGGTGGACAATTAAACAGTTAACAGGAGGAGGAGGCTCCAATAATATCCCCATCCTCAATGATGGTGGAGCCCAGCACATGAGTGCAAAAGACAAGGCTGAAGCATTTGCAACTATCTTCAGCCAGAAGTGCCGAGTGGATGATCCATCTTGGCCTCCTCCTGAGGTCCCCAGCATCACAGATGCCAGTCTTCAACCCATTCAATTTGTTGTGTATGTACCTTTAAGAGAAGAACTGATTCTATACTGCAGTACCGGCAGTGACCACCCCTGTATATAAAGCCACAGCAGGCTTCTGTATTTCAGTCTTGAGTTCCTCTCTGTTCAGTAAACACCTGTTTTATTGTTCTCCTGCAGTCCGAGTATTATTGATACCCGGACACTACACTGGCGATGGGCAGGTTCGAACTCACCTGCATTACTGCATCACCTCACGGGGATCTTTTCCCTGAAGAGAAGCTTCTTGGAGGTCGAAGTCAGAACGGTGGGCGTCGACCGCGGGCAACCGCCCAGGGATCCATGGGAGAGTTGCAGGGGAGGCTGTGGAGAGCTGGGCCTGGCTCCCCAGTCGAGGTGTTCCAGCAAGTAGTGCGCTGACCCTTCCGGACTGCGGCGGGCTCGGGCTCGATCGAGCGGCTCTGCAAAGGGGCCGTGCAGCGTCGTCGGGAGGAAGAGAGAGAGAGAGGGTGGAGTGCACAGGGCGCGGTTGGTGCTCAAGAAGCGGGCAGCGTGGAGAGGATAGAACGAGGGGAAGGAAAAGTGATACTCGCCGAAGCCACGGGTCACCGCCATTACCCTGTAGAACGCTAGGAGCAGCGTGGCAGCAAGGGGAAGAAGGAAAAGCGCGGGAGGCGCCATTTTATTCCATTGGGGAAGAAGGAAAAGCGCGGGAGGCGCCATTTAAAATCACTCAAGATGCCGAAGTGTGGCAGTATCACTGCTTTCGACAACGAGGTAGAAGACTGGACCATGTATGTGGAAAGAATTGAAGTGTACTGCGAGGCAAATGAGGTGGCCGATGGAAAGAAGGCGTCGGTATTATTAAATTTGATGGGCGCGAGAACGTACGGCCTATTGCGGAATTTAATTACCCCAGCTAAACCAATGGAGAAAAGTTTTGAAGAGATTGTTAATATCTTACAGGAACACCTAAACCCTACACCGCTGCTGATAGCAGAATGATTCAAGTTCCATAAAAGAAACCAGTACAAAGATGAGAGCGATGCTGACTATCTTACGGAACTACGCAAGTTATCGAAGCACTGCCAGTTCGGAGCAGGACTGGCAAACACCTTACGGGATAAGTTTGCCTGCGGGCTCCAGTGTGAAGGAACCCAGAAACGACTACTTTCGGAAAAGGACCTGACGCTAGAACAGGCTTTCACCGTGGCAGTATCCTACGAAGCAGCAGCACGGGGAGCTGCAGAAATACAACAGAAACCACAAGAATACAGCACTAACGAAATGGCGTATGGAGCAGAAAAGTGCTATCGCTGCAGCAGAACAACCCATGACCAGAAAGACTGCTGGTTTAAGGACAAAGTATGCAGGCAATGTGGGAAAATGGGACACATAGCAAGAGTCTGCAGGTCAGGAAAGAAAACCAACACTACAAGAACTACTAAGGAAAAGTACAAGAAAGTAAAGAAATTGACAGACAGCAGTTCGGAAGATCAGGAGAGTGATAAGGACTCCGGGAGCAGGAGACTAAGTTGTCTAAAGTTACACAACGTGATTGCAAAGGAGGATCACCGAACCATTTGGGTCACCCTCATGATAGCAGGGTCCCCAGTAAAATGGAATTGGACACAGGATCAGCCCTAACTGTCATGAACCGACGAGACTATGAGCGGCTATTCTCACACATACCCTTGAAGGACACGTCCATTGTATTGAAGACATACACGGGGCAAAAAGTCTACCCCAGAGGAAAAATAAGGGTGCCAGTTGAATACAACGACAAGGAAACACAGAAACTGTATCTATATATACTACCAGATGGAGGACCACCATTAATGGGACGTGAATGGATCCGAAAAATACAATTGGATTGGCATTCCATTCAGGCGCTAACTGTGACTGATAAAAAGGATGATGACGTCACACCTGGACGACTGTCAAAAATTCTAACTGACGCGAAAGAGGTGTTCCAACAAGGACTTGGGACTCTAAAAGGAGTAACAGCAATGATAAAAATCGAAGATAACGCAAACCCAAAATTTATTAAGGCCAGACCGGTACCTTACGCGATCCGCCCAGCCGTTGAAGCAGAGCTGGAGAGTCTGGAGCGTTCGGGTGTGCTTTCCAAGGTGGACTGGAGCGAGTGGGCCACACCCATCATTCCTGTAATGAAGAAATCATTGAGCAGCACGCCTGGGGAACCCAAGAAGGTTCGCATCTGTGGGGATTTCAAGGTAACTGTGAACCCAGTCCTGCACACAGTACAATATCCATTTCCACGGATAGAAGATATTTTCGCCTCACTATCTGGAGGGAAACACTTTACAAAGATTGATCTGGCCCTAGCCTATCTACAAATGGAGGTGGAAGAAGCATCTAGGAAATACCTCACGATAAACACTCACAAAGGTCTTTACCAGTACAATCGACTGGTATTCGGGGTAGCATCGGCCCTGGCTATTTGGCAGAGGGCGATGGAACAAGTCCTGCAAGGGATCCCGGGGACCCAGTGTTATTTGGACGACATCCTGGTTACGGGCGAAAATGACAGTGAACACCTTGCCAACCTGGAGCAGGTGCTCACGAGATTACAGGAATATGGGCTACGAGCCAACCGCCCCAAATGCGAGTTCTTCAGGAGGCAAATCTCGTATTGTGGCCACATGATTGATGAGGAAGGTTTGCATAAGTCGCCAGACAAGATTGAGGCTGTAGTCAAGGCTCCAGCACCGGAAAATGTGTCGCAACTGAGGTCGTTCCTCGGGTTGGTGAACTACTACCATAAGTTCTTGCCGAATTTTTCTACAATTCTGCACCCACTGAACGCCCTGCTGCAAACAGGAGTAACATGGAAATGGAGTGATGAGTGTAAGCGTGCCTTTCAGAAATGTAAATGCCTAATCACTTCAAAAGAAGTATTGGCCCACTACAATCCAACACTACCGAGTCGGTTAGCATGTGATGCGTCTCCCTATGGCATCGGAGCGGTGCTGTCACACAAATTCCTTGACGGTTCAGAGAGGCCAATAGCCTTTGCGTCGCGCTCGTTAACCTCAGCCGAGCGTAACTACGCCCAGATTGACAGGGAGGCCCTCAGCCTGGTGTGGGGGGTGAAGAAGTTCAATCACTATCTGCACGGGCAGAAATTCACCCTACTGACTGATCATCAGACCCTGGTCTCCATTTGTAACCCAAAGAAGGGCGTTCTGGTGATGACGGCGCAACGGCTGCAAAGATGGTCACTTTTTCTAGGGGCACATCAGTACGACATAGAGTACAAGGGTACGAAACAGCATGGAAACGCTGATGGGCTGTCGCGCCTACCGTTGCCTACGGTAGAGGAAGCACCTGCAGTGGACCCTGTTGAGATATTCCATGCGACCATAGTCGAATGTCCACCTGTTACAAACTCAAGTATAGAGAAGGAAACCCAAAATGACCCGACACTCTCTCGGGTCTATGATTTGCCGGTGAAGGGATGGCCAGCACATGGCGACTCACTGTTGCCAGCATGCTCGCCAAGGAGAGAACAGCTGTCAGTGTGCCGGGGGAACTTGATGTATGGATCCCGAGTGGTAATTCCACCCAAGTTGAGAGATAGAGTGCTCAATGAGCTTCATGAGGGTCATCTGGGAGGGGTTAAAATGAAGAGCCTAGCCAGGGCGTTTGTGTGGTGGCTGGGAATCGATAAAGAAATTGAGGATATGACCAAGAGATGCACAGGATGCCAGAAGGTCCAAAACGCTCCACCACAGGCCCCGCTACATCCATGGGAGTGGTCCTCATCTCCATGGCAATGGGTACACATTGATTTTGCTGGTCCATTTATGGACTCAATGTTCCTAATCGCTGTGGACGCCCATTCGAAATGGCCAGAGGTCATCAAAATGCCCTCCACCACCATGGAGAAAACTATTGCAGTCCTACGGACCATCTTCGCCAGGAATGGCTTGCCAGAACAGATTTGCTCCGACAATGGGCCACAGTTTGTGTCCGAGGATTTCCGGAGGTTTCTGAGGAATAATGGGGTGAAGCATTACACATCTGCCCCATATCATCCAGCCACAAATGGATTGGCTGAGAGGTTTGTTCAGACCTTTAAAAAGGCAATAAAGGCAATGTATAATGACGACATACCACTACAACACAAGGTGGATAATTTCTTGTTTGCTTACCGGAATGCGACACATGCAGTCACCAACCAAGCTCCAGCCATAATGTTCTTCAACCGAAGGCTAAGATGTCACCTGGATTTGCTCAAACCAAACATAAGACGAGATGTTGAGGATAAGCAATTCCAGCACATAAATGAGAAGCCAACCAGGAGCTTCAAGATAGGGCAACCAGTCTTGGCTCGCGACTACCGAACAGAAAAATGGCAGCCAGGAACGATATGCACACAGCAGGGACCACTAATGTACACAGTGGACGTTGGAGAGAGCATCGTGAGACGCCATGCTGACCAGATTCTAGAGTCACAGGAACAAGCCAAACCCATACCACGAGCTGGTGCACCTGGTAATCAACCCGAAGTACAGATTGCGTCTACCTCAGAAGCAGTGGTATTGGAAGCTGACGAACCAACCAATGACAATGAGCCAGAATCGACTCCGCCGCAAGAACAGGATACTTGAGAAAGGCGCTATCCAGTCAGGATCAGGAAGCCTCCTCAAAGACTGAACTTATAAATGATTATTTCAGTTGATGTATACGGTACAGAGAAAATTGTAATTGTAATTAGTTATTATTTAGTTGTTAAATGAATGTTATGTACTGTTTATCTAAAAGGGGAGGAATTGTTGTGTATGTACCTTTAAGAGAAGAACTGATTCTATACTGCAGTACCGGCAGTGACCACCCCTGTATATAAAGCCATAGCAGGCTTCTGTATTTCAGTCTTGAGTTCCTCTCTGTTCAGTAAATACCTGTTTTATTGTTCTCCTGCAGTCCGAGTATTATTCATACCCGGATGCTACACAATTCACTCCATGTGATGTCAAGAAACGGCTGAAGACACTGGATACTGCAAAGGCTATGGGCCCTGACAACATTCCGGCAATAGTACTGAAGACTTGTGCTCCAGAACTAGCTGCGCCCCTAGCCAAGTTGTTCCAGTACAGCTACAACACTGGCATCTACCCGGCAGTGTGGAAAATTGCCCAAGTATGTCCTGTCTACAAAAAGCAGGACAAATCCGACCCGGCCAATTACCGTCCCATCAGTCCACTCTCAATCATCAGCAAAGTGATGGAAGGTGTCATCGACAGTGCTATCAAGCGGCACTTACTCAGCAATAACCTGCTAACTGACGCCCAGTTTGGGTTCCACCAGGGCCACTCAGCTCCTGACCTCATTACAGCCTTGGTCCAAACATGGACAAAAGAGCTGAACTCAAGTGGTGAGGTGAGAGTGACTGCCCTTGACATCAAGGCAGCATTTGATCGAGTGTGGCATCAAGGAGCCTTAGCAAAACTGAAGTCAATGGGAATCAAGGGGAAAACTCTCCATTGGTTGGAATCATACCTAGCACAAAGGAAGTTGGCTGTGGTTGTTGGAGGTCATTCATCTCAATCACATGACATCACTGCAGGAGTTCCTCAGGGCAGTGTCCTAGGCCCAACCATCTTCAGCTGTTTCATCAATGAACTTCCCTCCATCATAAGGTCAGAAGTGGGGATGTTCGCTGATGATTGCACACTGTTCAGCACCATTCGAGACGCGTCAGATACTGACGCAGTCCGTGACCATATGCAGCAAGACCTGGACAACATTCAGACTTGGGCTGACAAGTGGCAAGTAACATTCGCACCACACAAGTGCCAGGAAATGACCATCTCCAACAAGCGAGACTCTAACCATCTCCCCTTGACATTCAATGGCATTACCATCGCTGAATCCCCCACTATCAACATCCTGGGGGATACCATTGATCAGAAACTGAACTGGACAAGCCATATAAATACTGTGGCTACAAGAGCAGGCCAGAGGCTGGGAATTCTGCAGCGAGTGTCTCACCTCCTGACTCCCCAAAGCCTTTCCACCATCTACAAGGCACAAGTCAGGAGTGTGATGGAATACTCTCCACTTGCCTGGATGAGTGCACCTCCAACAACACTCAAGAAGCTCGACACCATTCAGGATAAAGCAGCCCGCTTGATTGGCACTCCATCCACCACCTTCAACATTCACTCCCTCCACCACCGGTGCACTGTGGCTGCAGTGTGTACCATCTACAAAATGCACTGCAGCAACTCGCCAAAGCTCCTTCAACAGCACCTTCCAAATCCGCAGCCTCTACCACTTAGAAGGACAAAGGCAGCAGGCGCATGGGAACTTCACCACCTACAAGTTCCCCTCCAAGCCACACACCATCCTGACTTGGACCTGTATCGCCGTTCCTTCACTGTCGCTGGGCCAAAATCCTGGAACTCCCTTCCTAACAGCATTGTGGGTGTACCTACACCATATGGACTGCAGCGGTTCAAGAAGGCGGCTCACCACCATCTTCTCAAGTGCAATTAGGGATGGGCACTAAATGCAGGCTTAGCCAGCGACGCCCACATCCCATCAATGAATTTAAAAAAAAAATCCACTAGTATCCCGTGACCCACGATTAAGTCGGCCCCCAGGACCCCTCTTCCATCCTCCATGTCCCATTTCATCAGGACACACATCCACTTGGAGCGGAGCGGTCGTATCCGAATGGCGAGCGGGATGGAAAACGAGCCAGCCTGTACCCTACCCATGAACCCCGATAGACTGTATGCGACCCCGTTAGAGAGAGGCGAGGTGGTGGGGTTATCTGAGTAGACCACGGTGCATGATGCCCCTGTGTCTAACAGATAAGTCCTCGTCGCCTACTCCACCTCCATCTCCAAAAGGGGTCTTTTCCACTCATCATACCGGAGAGAACACAGGTAAACAGGCTGCACTGGCTCTAGTCACGGCTGTGGGTTGGATGGGGCTGACGGGGTGAGAGCACCGGTGGCGACTGCTACTCTCCCCTGGCCAGTCAGTAAGGACCTCAGGGTGTCCAAAAGTGACTCGAACTCTGCGGAAAGGGTCCCTGCCCCCGCCTTTTGGGCTGGGGCTGTGGGATGCTTTCCCTTGTTATCTTTCCAAGGGCTTTTGCACTTCTTCCGCCAGTGACCATCCTTCCCACACCCGTAACAATTGGTCTTTGTGTTGCGGGGGGTTACTCCCTTCCTGATGCCACACTTTCCTACCCAGTCCAGGTTTTACCTCATGCACCTTTCCCTTGGGTGGGTGTGCACCGGCTCCCCTACCATTTTTGTAGGCCAGAGTGAGAGGCCTAATTACCGTGAGTTCTGTGGTCTGGGGATCTTTGGGGTCGAACCATGCTTCTGCCTTGGCCCGGACCTGTGGCAAGCTGCTTGCCACCAGGCAATGGAGCCAATGCGTCAGGGAATCCCTGTTCAGGAACGCTCGGTCCGGCGTCCCCGGGCAAGCCTTCCGGTACACCGGCCACAGCCAGTCCGCAAAAGCCTGCGGGGTTTCCCCAGGGAGCGGGTGAAAGGACTTCCCTCATCCATCCCCATAGTCTCCAGAACTGCATCTCTAAGCTCCTCGTACCCGCTCTGCCCCCTTTTACACTCGTCAGAGAGGGATTGGAGGAGACTACTCTCCAGGGAGAATAGCAGCATCTTGGCCTTCTCAGCATCATTGCAGTCGTTGACGCTGGCGGTCTGCTTGGATCGAGGGGTCTCCCTTTTCGGAGAGCTTCAGGATATGGTTGACCATAGCCCTCAGCTGTTGTGTGTTAAAGGGTAATACAAACTGGTTTTGGAGGGGTCTCTCATTGTCGCCATTGGCGGGTGGGCTGAACCTCCGATGCCGCGCTGGGCACATCGGTCCCGGCTCCGGCTTTTCAGGCGGGGGTTGATGTACCTCCGCCTCCACCTCTGGCTCCACTTCGGGTCCCACCTCCGGCTCTACCCCTCCCCCCCTTGCTGCCAAACCTCACTGAAACTTGGCGCTACGGGTGGTGGCCGTGAGGTCTCCTCTCTCTCAACCGGGTCATTGCTAAGCACTACCAGTGACGTTGGAACTGTCCTCCCCTCGTTCCCCATAAAATCTGCCTGGCCTGCCTTTGGGCTTATGAGGCATTCCTTTTGCCTTCCGGAGGGCCTGGCTCAGATTTTCTATCCTCTCCCTACAGGGGCCGTGGTCTGCCTCCTCAAACCCCTGTTCACTCGCTAGCTTGTAAGCGGCTTTTACCTCCTGCACTTTCTCTTCCTGTTCCCTAATCTGCCTTGCCAAGCGGGCGTTTTTCTCCCACAACCTTAACTCGTTTCCCTTGGCCTCGGTGATTTGGCACCGTAGATATTCCAACTGGGCCTTGTGTTCTCCCACTAAATGCACTTTCTCTTGATTCAAAGCCTGCAAAGCTACTAATAACTTCTCCCCCGCGAGAGCCTTATCCTGGATCTCCAGGGCTGACTCCCTTAACTCGACCGCCTGTGCTGCAACGAGCATGTCCAAAAGCTGGACCTGCTTTTTAAAGCACATCAGCCAAACTGCCTTCTCTAAGGACTTCTTGTGTTCCTTTCCCTCTGTCCACTTAACTGCTGCATCCACCGGGCGCCCAGCCTTTAACAGAGTGGTGATCCACTTCTTAGTGATATTCACCTTGCTAAACACATAATCAGAAATCCTTTCCTCCATCATGGTTTGCTCATCCGAACCATTGTCTATTGTATCGCAACCCTGTTGCCGGTGTCCTGCCGCGGTCACCATTTCTGTAGGGGGTGGCGTGTGGTGGTTGTTTGGCACGTACGCCCAGTCAGTTATGCCCCTGATTGATTATGAGCGGTTCGAACCGCTCCCACGCCCCTGGATTCTAGACACCGGACTTAGTTACAGGCGGCGATACAGAAAAGACTCGAGTAGACAGGTGGTTTGGATGTAAGCAAAACTCAAGATTTTATTGAACAGAAAACTTAACACAGTCTTATGAGAAGTTACTAGTGTATAAAATTACAGGCAAATACAAATAACTATACTCATGCAGGGAATGGGGAACACACGGCACATCGAGGGAAAACAATTATCTTAACAATCCCCTTGTCCTTATCCCACCCCCTATACCTAACTAGATTAAGCTATGAGTGGCCAGAATTTATGCTCACCAATCAAACGGGGTCTGCTGGACACAAAACAGCAGTGGAGTTCGGGGTTCGCTCTTGGTGCTCTCTGGAGCCTGCCATCGTCACGTGGTCTCCGGGTGCTGCAAGGGCGTTGTCCAGGTTCGAGTACCACAAAGTTAAAGTCTCTGTTTGGGTACTTTGCCTTGCAGGGATGATGGTTCATCTTCCTCGGCCGACAGTTTGAGTTTGCATAAAGATAGTCGCAGGTTGGCTGAGACTAAAGGCCCGATGATTCGAAGCCTATTCACAGTTCGTCTCCTCAGTTGGTCTTCCTCAGTTGGTCTTCCTCAATTCGTCTTCCCTCCTCGACTCGTCACGTCCCCCCTCGCCTGGTCTGAATTATCCGGGTCCGCCCGATGCAGTGCCAGGGCGATTTCCAGATGTAGTGGGGAAAGGCACGGGCAAAGGCCGGGGGTAAGCGCGGGACGGGGGAAGAGCGACAGCCACGAGGGCGAGAAGCAGAGGAGCAGATCGAGCAGAGCAGAGAGAGAGCGAGATTGCTACCTGGGGCCTTCAATTATACTCTTTTCGAAAACCCTTATCTGCGCGCCAAATCAGGTTAGTTCTTTGTCTTAATCTTGGCAGGATATTTTAAAGAATGGTAGCAATCTATACTAACTGTTTTTAGATGGCCGGTAATCGCATCTACTGGCCCGATAATTGACTTGTTTTGTTATGAATGTTCCTTGATGGGCCAGTCCAGCCTCGATGGCTTCCTTAATCTGTTGCCGATTATTTATGTAACCTGCTTGATGGCCTTAACTATAGGCCTAACTGGATTTAGATTTGTCTCCAATTTGATCTAATACACAATTCACAGTCCTGTCTGCTTTAAAAATACAAAGTCCCTCTTCACAGAAACTGCAGCTTTGGTTTCGATTTCTCCACAAGCTGCCTGCGTTGCAGAGTCCAAGTTTTAAAATCTCAAGGCTTTCTGCCACAAGGTGCGGACGCCATCTTGGGTACCCTTTTTGATTTCAAATGTCCACGCAGGGTCCCCTTTTATTAATAATAACCTTCGGGGAAATGTAGAAATTTTGCAAATCTTACAGCAGTTCCACATTTCTTTTGAAAATGTAGTCCAAAGATATTAAATGGGACAATACCTTTCATGTCTCCAGGGGTGAGTCATCACCGTCCAGCTCGCTGTATCCATGCCTGAGGCTATGACCATCCCAACAGTGATCAGGCACAGGGTGCCCATGAAACCTCAACATCAGCCAACCCGAGGATGTGAGGCCCAACGAACAGGTTCCACACTGTGTAGATAAGTGGCAGGAAGACCCTTCACCCTTCAACTGGATTCTAAACAGGGCCTCCTCTGGGGCATACTGTGTAAGCTGTTGGGCCTGAAACAACAGACCAGGGAACACATCAGGCAGACAGATACTGGCCCTTCAACACCCCCATCATCTCAAAGCCTGAGGGAGGAGGGTATGGACTTGTTTCATCAGCCATTAACAATGACCAGTGTGCAGTCTGGTAACACCTATGGTCACCATGCTTAATGTTAACCAGTTGGGCTGGACCCAAGAGGTAGAGTGGAGTGGCTCTCTGGTCATTCTGCTCACTACACTGACACAAAACCAGCAACCTTCCGCCATACGGCTCCAGACTATTGTCATTCAGAAGCCACCTGAGTTCTCCAAAGGCCTCACCATGGGCGTTCCAGCAGTAGTGTCCAATTTCCCTGTTACTGAGGTGCATCCTAACCCACAGCAACACCCAGTGGAGGACCCTTCAAACACCATGTCCTCCCAAAGCACAGCAGCCAATCCTTTGTAAATCTGAGAACAGAACAAATTGAGATAATGTGAATACAGTAAGAAAGAAAAACTTCACAGAATCGTGGAAATTTACAGCACAGTAGGGGGCTTATTGGCCTATCGTGCCTGTGCAAGCACTTTGAAAGAGTTATCCACTTAATTCCATTCCCGTGCCCTTCCCTCACATCCTTTTATTTATTTTTTCTTTCCCAGATATTTACCCACTTCTCTTTTAAAAGCTATTGTGGATTTTGCTTCCCTGACTCTTCCTGGAAGGACTTTCCATGTCCTAAAAAATTTCTGTGTAAAACCTGCATCACAAACCTACCTTTAAGAGGCCTACTGGAGCAACCCAGATCCTGGGACTCAGTAACTGGGCCTACTGGAGCAGGCCAGATCCTGGGACTCAGTAACTTGGCCAACTGGAGCAGCCCAGATCCTGGGACTCAGTAACTGGGCCTACTGGAGCAGGCCAGATCCTGGGACTCAGTAACTGGGCCTACTGGAGCAGGCCAGATCCTGAGACTCAGTACCTGGGTCTACTGGAGCATCCCAGATCCTGGGACTCAGTAACTGGGCCTACTGGAGCAACCCAGATCCTGGGACTCAGTAACTGGGCCTACTGGAGCAGGCCAGATCCTGGGACTCAGTAACTTGGCCAACTGGAGCAGCCCAGATCCTGGGACTCAGTAACTGGGACTACTGGAGCAGGCCAGATCCTGGGACTCAGTAACTGGGCCAACTGGAGCAGGCCAGATTCTGAGACTCAGTACCTGGGTCTACTGGAGCATCCCAGATCCTGGGACTCAGTAACTGGGCCTACTGGAGCAGCCCAGATCCTGGGACTCAGTAACTGGGCCTACTGGAGCAGCCCAGATCCTGGGACTCAGTAACTGGGCCTACTGGAGCAGCCCAGATCCTGAGACTCAGTAACTGGGCCTACTGGAGCAGCCCAGATCCTGGGACTCAGTAACTGGGCCTACTGGAGCAGGCCAGATCCTGGGACTCAGTAACTGGGCCTACTGGAGCAGCCCAGATCCTGGGACTCAGTAACTGGGCCTACTGGAGCAGGCCAGATCCTGGGACTCAGTAACTGGGCCTACTGGAGCAGGCCAGATCCTGGGACTCAGTAACTGGGCCTACTGGAGCAGGCCAGATCCTGGGACTCAGTAACTGGGCCTACTGGAGCAGCCCAGATCCTGGGACTCAGTAACTGGGCCTACTGGAGCAGGCCAGATCCTGGGGCTCAGTAACTGGGCCTACTGGAGCAGGCCAGATCCTGGGACTCAGTAACTGGGCCTACTGGAGCAGGCCAGATCCTGGCACTCAGCAACTGGGCCTACTGGAGCAGGCCAGATCCTGGCACTCAGTAACTGGGCCTACTGGAGCAGCCCAGATCCTGGGACTCAGCAACTGGGCCTACTGGAGCAGGCCAGATCCTGGGACTCAGTAACTGGGCTTACTGGAGCAGGCCAGATCCTGGGACTCAGTAACTGGGCCTACTGGAGCAGGCCAGATCCTGGATTTGACCCTCCCCTCCCCGCACCAACTTTTTATGGGCAAGACTGACATTGCAAAATTGGCACAAATATTGCAGGTGCATCCAGATTGGCTGCTCCAAGGAAGCACACTGAATAAGATTGTGTGTTTGAATGAGCACAGCAATGAAAAATGAGCTTGCATTTAATGCACATCATGCGCATTAAGAGTACATTAAAACCTGTCAGTATTCATTTAAAAATTCCTCGGTATAATCTTTAAAAGGTACAATTATTTGATTACTGGAGTATTCATCGTTCCTCGAACTACTGCTCTCGCCGCATCTTGAGATCCACGCTCAACGCCATGCGGCGCCACATGAACACTTTCGACCTCTCTCTTCAGCAGCAGCAACGCACTCTATCTCAAAGCTGACCAGGTCCACAGTTCCATTTTATCCTTCGACTCATCCGACGCTTCAACAAAAAACTTTTTTTCTTCTTTTCTGATGTCAAGGATCACAAGTTTCATCAACTCTTGAACACCAACGCCCCTCCGGAACCTTCTTCCTCTTCACTTTCCTCTGACCACCCTTCTCCCAATCTCAGCCCCTGCCGCGTTTTCACTATCCCCTCTGTAAGGGGTTTTCTCTCAGAGATCTCGCAGAGGTTTCTCTCTCTAGAAGCCTCTCTCTCACTCTTTTGCACAGTAAAACCTTGAGTGGTTCGACCCACTCGCCCCTTCGGTTCTAGAGACTGGGCTTGGGTGCAGGAACTACAATGTAGAGAAAACTCTATAGACCAGATTTAATGAAAACGAAATTAAACTTTGTTGCATAAAGGAACAAGTCAAACTGTAAACCAATAAGGTACATGGGAGGGAAAATCAAATCATAATACAGTACTGGCTAAGATATATACAGGCATATTATTCTTTACAAAAGTCATCACAAAATGGGGAAACACACGGAACATCGAGGGACAACAACTCATTGTTAAAAATTACCCCTTAAATGCCCACCCCCTTAAGCCTATCTAGATCAGATTGTGAGGGGCCAGAAACATGCTCACCAATCCAGTTGGAAAGCATAGAGTTTTGAAACAGGTCTGCGGTTTGATCCTTTCAGGCGTCCTGTCTCCACGTGGTCAGCGCTGCAGGCTGCGACACTCTCTCTTCTTCCTCGAGGTGAAGGTCACGGACAGGCTGGACACTGGCAGGCCTGGACGTCGGCGGGGATGGAGACCACGGTTAGAGGGGTCTCTAGCTGGTTACCATTTTCAAATAGGCTTCTTCTATGGGGCTGCCGCCCTTTCGTCTCGTCAACGGCCCGGGGTTTGTTGATGATCTCCCGATGGTTACCCCGGGGCGGGACGCAGACTCGAATCACCTTCTTGATGGCTGCCTCGTTTTCTTCTTCTTCAACCCTTCCGAGCTGGTGATCTGCGAAGGAGGATGATGAGCCCTGATAGCTACCCCGGGTTCCCCAAATATACTTCTCAAGAGAAGCCCCTATCTCCCGCCAAATCAAGGTTAGTCTTTGTTTAACTTTTGGCGGGCTTATAGCACAGCGGGGTAGTTATTATATTTAAACTGCTTTCGGGATGGCCGGTGATGGCCATCTCTGGTCTGGAATGACCTTGTATTGTTTTAAATGTCTTTTTGATGTCTTTAATGGGTCTTAGATGCTCCCCTTATGGATATAGAACTGTTTCCCTTTGTCTGGGTAAACATTTAGATGGCCTTTATCTACAGGCCGATCTGACTGGATCTGCATCCAATCCATATGCATGTGTTCTGTCTAGATTCATTTTCTCCGAAACGGCCTTCCAGAACTTACTGTGGGCTGAATCCACAAAGGCTGTCTGGGGACTGCAGGAACCATTTTAAAGTGTTCCAATAAGTCGGTCACGGGGTCTGGCGGCCATTTTATGTGTCCCTTTTTCTGGGCTTCTTTTAAAACAGTCTTTTAAAACAAGGCCTCTTCTGCCAATAGACCCTTATGTAATAATATTCAATTTTGCGAATCTTACAGTCCCCCCTGATGATACTATAACTTGCTTGAAGTATCATAATTCTGGGTGAGCAAAATTTTCTGACTCTCCACAATCAAACCATCCCCTGTAATTACCTATCTATGATCCCAAGGCACATGTATTTCCCATTTCAGAAAAACCCACAGTGTACATTAAGCATCTATAGATGGTAATACATTGGATTTAAAATCTGACACACTCATTTCCAGGCGTGGAGGGGGGCCTAATACCCCTACACCACCTGGTTCATACACATTATCTTTTATTAACAACAACTCGCTTAATAAGCTTCAATAATAAAAATAAAGTACACACACAAAATTGCACATGACCTAACATCAAACTAAAAGGAGGGAGGGAAACTTTAACTTTATACATAGCAGCAAAAATCTAAATGGGTGTCTCTTCTTCTACCCACACATAATGCTCTCTCCATTCTCCTCTGTTCTCATACTTCTGCGAGTTTCTGACCTTTCTACAGTGTACAAACTGTAAATAGATCACAATAAAAACCTGGCACACTACCAGGATGTGGGAGGCTATCCTAATCCAAGAAGGGACTTCTATATTAGTGAACAGATTCCACCACAGTGGGGTTACTATATCTAATATGTCTGCCCCTATTTCTAAAGTCTTCTGCTCCAGCGTGTAAAAATGTTTCTGTGAAACGGCAACGGCTTTTAATATCTTGGTGAGGTGTTCAGGGAGAGGGGGAATGATATATCCAAAATGTCTAACGAATTGTTGCAGATCGGTGAAATTTTCTTTAACAGTGATGTGAACAGTGGAAGGTTCAGGAATGGGGACAATTCGCTCTTGGGCCACTTGAACTTCTGCCTTGGGTTTAAAGCAGAAACTGCTGTCACTCACCGGACACCAGCCGTGCTGTCCATGTTGGTAGTGGGGCGCTGCAGTGGTGACACAGTATGTCCCACCTCCTATATATGCCACCTGCGGGGGCACATGGCCTTGTGCCATTGCCTCCATGGTGCAATTTATAGGCTTCGCGCCAGCAGTTCTGAACCCGCACTGTGGTTTCGAATAGGCAGTCAAGTGCTGGGGACACAGGATGATGTGTGCTCCCCGGCTCCGTCACCCCGAGAGGTCAGTACCCATCATTGCATGCTCCCATCGAATGACGTAATGTGGGACCGCTGTGTAGCGAATGTGTGCACCCCCTTGAATGACTCCAATGTTCTCCACCCTGTATACTGGGGCGGATTTAGCTATCTTTCCCATCACCGGCATTCTTACCACTATACCCATAATGGTATGATTAGACTGTCCACAGTCCACTGGGACTGGGTAGGCCTCTGAAGCTAGTCTGAGCTGGCACAGATTCAATGCATTCTCAAAAGGGTGGAGGGCTGCGAGGTGCTTATTGCTGATCCAGGAGGGGACCAAACCTTGTTTTAAATCCTCCAGATTACTGCGGCCCTCACCCAGTAACCACGCCCCATACAGCACGCACGCTTCGTTCTGCGCAGCCCGATTGGACGCATTCCGATCCTCCCTGATGAGAGCATTTACCGTTTTGGCGTGTTTCTCCAGCTCAGCTATGATTTCTAAGTATAGTGTCATGGCCTGGTCCTCATGTAACTCAGAACCCACTACCTTATTCTCATCCGTCAGTATCTTTCTTAACCGCCCTTTTAAATCATTAATCTGAGTCTGCAGCTCCACGTCATCCAGAGTGTTGATGACGGAAGTCCCTGTGTGAAAGGCTGTAAAAATATCATTTACTGTACCCCTTCTTTGTCTCCCTGCCCTGTCCAAAACCTCATGTGGTGTGGTGTACAATCCGGCTCTGTCTACATCAGCAAAGTCGAATTCATAAAACTGCCTGAACATGTTTGTTAACAGGACCTGGTACAATTGCTCCGTTTCCTTGGGGCACCACTCTGGCAATCGCGCCTCGGTGAGGTTTAAAATCACCGAGGCCACCGCGTAGTGCACCCCTTGGTACAGCACCTGAACTGTGGGCACTAATACCAATCCATTCCCGGGTCCCTTGGTGGTGGTGGGGCACCCTTCCTTGCGGGCTTTGGCTACCGGAATCACGGGCAGGGGCTTGCAGGGGCGGGTGTTGAGCTCAGTGGCGTTTACTGGGATCTGAGAGTATGGGACTCCGCACGCCCGTGTGCTGACGTCCCACCTCATTCCTTTCCCAGCATCCTGCCACTGCCTTTGGAAAAAGATGGAGACGCCTGTGGGGCAGATGCGTTCTGAACCCCACATACAGGTGTAAATCCCCTCATCTGGTTCCCACCATTTGTCCCAACAGACACTCAACCCCCCTTGAGTCCCCATAATAGTCCGATGGGTATTGTTACCCAGTCTCTCCCACTCGACCATGGAGTTCTTCATGGTTTTGCTCAACTTCCTGAGCCACCACCATCTGTCCAAAGGAACATGTCCCATGCATTTCAAGCAAATCTTTTTCCCGACGGTGACGCTGAGTCTGGGTTCGATAATCCTCACTCTGGAACACATTAGAGAAGTCTCTCTGTACTTAAAACCGAACTGGCTGGAGTATTCCGTAGAGTTCGACCCCAGCCATCCTGGCCACCTCCCTTCGTGGAAATAGGTGGCTGTCTCCTCAATGCCCTGCACGCCCGACCCATCGGTTGCGATGGGGCTGTGTCTTCTGAACAGCCGTACACGGTCGAGTCCTTGGTGTAGCCTCGGTAGGCCAGGCTACACCCGATCACTGCGAACGTGACGAGAATCCCCTTCATCATCCTTTTGGTTCCTGTAACAAATTAAACGATACAGCCAGGCTCCCGAGAGATTATGGCTTAGGTGAAGGCATGATCGGGTCTTTCAACCTCAATCTAAAACAGCACACATGCTGGGCAGATTCCAAAACTATTACTTGTAACACTATCATCTTAAAACTACACCGTAAACTTAACTAAACTTAAACTTAGCTTATGTACAACGCCGCCCGTCCCCGGGCGGCCTGCCTAATCCCTGTTTGGACTGCAGCTCACCGCTCCCTGTGGCGGGGCTGCACTGACCTGTGGCTTGGGTCCCCCGCAGCCTTTTGCTGTCGATGGAGAACGACGTGTTTCTTGGGATTTCCCAAGTCGGTACCTGCTGGAGTAGGGGGAATCTGGCCAGAGCTTTCTTGGCTGAGGCATCCGAGACGACCTGCGAAGGGGGTACCTTTGGTGAGGCTCCCTTAGCGAGTGGACCTTTGGGTGGGACTTTAGCCCTCACAGCCCGTGGCTCCTCCACGACTGCCGGCTTCGGCTCCCTTTCCTCAGGCTCCGCCCCTTTGGGATTTGGGTCTGTGGCAGACGACTTCTCCCTACCTGTCCCTACAGGTGGAGAATCTCCGCCCCCAAGTTCTACCTCCCCCAAACTTGAGTCGAGGGCGGGATCTCTGTCCTCCGACTCCACCTCCTCCAGAATCGTGTCAAGGGCGGGGTCTAGCTGTTCGGGCTCTTCCCCGTCCGAGTCCCAGGCCAATGGGGAAACCTCCCAGGTGGGCGGGACAGTTTCTACCTTCAAGCAGGCTGCGGTTCCAGCCTGTGTGGTCTGTGACTTATTGCACGCCTCAGGCTGAGGATTTTTACCCTCAGACCTGGCTTCAGTTGTTGGCTCTTTTGCACCCGACTTAAACAGTTTGCACTGATTGATGTGAAACCATTTAGTGCGTCAGGGTAACCTCCCTACGCTGGTGGCGGGGACCGTTGGGTCTTGCACCGAGTCCCGTCTGGCCTTGTCTATGGCTCTCTCTCCAGCGCGGATGGTCAGACCCAGGAATTTTACCTTCTGCTGACTGACCCGTGCTTTCTTTGGTTTCACCTCGAAACCTTCCTTTTCTCTCTCTCCCGTACTCGCTCCCCAAAGACAATGATTCCTAAGATCCACGAGAATCCCGTGTTCTACTAGGAAATCAGACCCAAGGACCCCCTTTCCACCCACCGTCTCCCACTTCATTAGGGTACACTTCCACGTGGTGCGGAGTGGTCCTATACGAATGGAGAGGGGAATGGAAAATGCGCCAGCCTGTTCTTTGCCTGTGAAGCCCGATAGCATATATGGAACCCCGGTGGACAGAGGCGAGGCGGTGGGGTTATCTGAGTGGATCACGGTGCACGATGCCCCCGTATCCAATAGATAGGCCCTCTGCAGCCCCTGCACCTCCATCTCCACGAGGGGTCGCCTCCATACATCATATCGCAGCGCGCACAGGTAGACGGGCTGTGTTGTGTATGTACCTTTAAGAGAGAACTGCTTTTATACTGTAGTACCGGCAGTGACCACACCTGTATATAAAGCCGTAGCAGGCTTCTGTACTTTCAGTTCCAGCATACCCTCTGTTCAGTAAACACCTGTTATTACCGTTCTCCTGCAGTCCGTGTGTTATTGATACGCGGACACTACAGTGGCGACGAGCAGGTTCGAACTCACCTGCAGTACTGCATCACCTCACGGGGATCCATCCCTGAAAAGAAGCTTCTTGGAGGTCGAAGCCAGAGCAATGGGTGTCGACCGTGGGCAACCGCCCAGTGATCCATCGGAGTTCAGTGAATCGCAGGGGAAGCTGTGGAGAGCTGGGCTTGGCTCCCCAGTCAAGGTGTTCCAGCAAATCGTGTTGGTAGCAGGTAGTGCGCTGACCCTTCCGGACTGCGGCGGGCTTGAGCTCGATCGAGCGGCTCTGCAAGGGGGCCGTGCAGCGTCGTCGGGAAGGAAAAGAGAGAGAGAGGGTGGAGCGCACAGGGCGCGGTCGGTGCTCAAGAGCCGGGCAGCGTTAGAGAAAATAAAAGAGGGGAAGGAAAAGAGACGCGCAGTGGACAGCGTCGAAGAAGAATAAAACTAAGGAATTTAACTAACAAAAGAGCGACGTGCCGAAGCCGCGGGGCGCCGCCATTACTATTTAGAATGCTAGGAGCAGCATTGGCAGCAAGGGGAAGAAGGAAAAGCGCGGGAGGCGCCATTTTAATCCATTGGGGAAGAAGGAAAAGCGCGGGAGGCGCCATTTTAAACCACCCAAGATGCCGAAGAGTGGCAGTATCACTGCTTTCGACAACGAAATAGAAGACTGGACCACGTATGTGGAAAGAATTGAAGTGTACTGCAAGGCAAATGGGGTGGCCGATGAAAAGAAGGCGTCGGTATTATTAAATTTGATGGGCGTGAGAACGTACGGCCTATTGCGGAATTTAATTACCCCAGCTAAACCAATGGAGAAAAGCTTTGAAGACATTGTTAATATCTTACAGGAACATCTAAACCCTACATCACTGCTGATAGCAGAAAGATTCAAGTTCCATGAAAGAAACCAGCACAAAGATGAGAGTAATGCTGACTATCTTACGGAACTACGCAAGTTATCGAAGCACTGCCAGTTCGGAGCAGGACTGGCAGATACCTTAAGGGATAAGTTTGTCTGCGGGCTCCAGAGTGAAGGAACCAAGAAAGGACTACTTTCGGAAAAGGACCTTACGCTAGAAAAGACTTTCAGCGTGGCAGTATCCTACGAAGCAGCAGCATGGGGAGCTGCAGAAATACAACAGAAACCGCAAGAATATAGCACCAACGAAATGGCATATGGAGCAGAAAAGTGCTATCGCTGCGGCAGAACAACCCATGACCAGAAGGACTGCTGGTTTAAGGACAAAGTATGCAGGCAATGTGGGAAAGTGGGACACATAGCACGAGTCTGCAGGTCGGGAAAGAAAACCAACACTACAAGAACTACTAAGGAAAAGTACAAGAAAGTTAAAAAAATGACAGACAGTAGTTCAGAATATCAAGAGAGTGATAATGGCTCCGGGAGCAGGAGACTAAGTTGTCTAAAGTTACACGACGTGATCGCAAAGGAGGATCACCGAACCGTTTTGGGTCACCCTCATGATAGCAGGGTCCCAAGTAAAGATGGAATTGGACACAGGATCAGCCCTAACAGTCATGAATCGACGAGACTATGAGCGGCTATTCTCACACATACCCTTGAAGGACACGTCCATTGTATTGAAGACATATACGGGGCAAAAGTCTACCCCAGAGGAAAAATAAGGGTGCCCGTTAAATACAACGGCAAGGAAACACAGAAACTGTATCTATATATACTACAAGATGGAGGACCATCATTATTGGGACGTGAATGGATCCGAAAAATACAATTGGATTGGCATTCCATTCAGGCGCTAACTCTGGCTGACAAAAAGGATGACGACGTCACACCTGGACGACTGTCAAAAATTGTAACTGACGCGAAAGAGGTGTTCCAGCAAGGACTTGGGACTCTAAAAGGAGTAACGGCACGATAAAAATTGAAGATAACGCAAACCCAAAATGTTTTAAGGCCAGACCGGTACCGTACGTGATCCGCCCAGCCGTCGAAGCAGAGCTGGAGAGTCTGGAGCGTTCGGGTGTGCTGTCCAAGGTGGACTGGAGTGAGTGGGCCACACCCATCATTCCTGTAATGAAGAAATCATTGAGCAGCACGCCTGGGGGGGCCGAAGAAGGTTCGCATCTGTGGGGACTTTAAGGTAACTGTGAACCCAGTCCTGCACACAGTACAATATCTATTTCGTGGATAGAAGATATTTTCGCCTCACTATCTGGAGGGAAACGCTTTACGAAGATTGATCTGGCCCAAGCGTATCTACAAATGGAGGCAGAAGAAGCATCTAGAAAATACCTCATGATAAACACTCACAAAGGTCTTTACCAGTACAACCGACTGGTATTCGGGGTAGCATCAGCTCCGACTATTTGGCAGAGGGCGATGGAACAAGTCCTGCAAGGGATCCCGGGGACCCAGTGTTATTTGGACGACATCCTGGTAACGGGCGAAAATGACAGTGAACACCTTGCCAACCTGGAGCAGGTGCTCACTAGATTACAAGAATATGGGCTACGAACCAACCAATGACAATGAGCCAGAATCGACTCCGCCGCAAGAACAGGATACTCGAGAAAGGCGCTATCCAGACAGGATCAGGAAGCCTCCTCAAAGACTGAATTTATAAATGATTACTTCAGTTGATGTATATAGTACAGAGAAAATTGTAATTGTAATTAGTTATTATTTAATTATTAAATGAATGTTATGTACTGTTTATCTAAAAGGGGAGGAATTGTTGTGTATGTACCTTTAAGAGAGAACTGCTTTTATACTGTAGTGCCGGCAGTGACCACACCTGTATATAAAGCCGTAGCAGGCTTCTGTACTTTCAGTTCCAGCATACCCTCTGTTCAGTAAACACCTGTTATTACCGTTCTCCTGCAGTCCGTGTGTTATTGATACGCGGACACTACAGGCTGCGCCGGCTCTAGTCATTTGGGTGGAGCGATCGGGGCTGTGGGAATGACAGGACCGGTGGCGACGGCTATCCTCCCCTGCTCTATCAGAAGAGACCGTATTGTCTCTATGATTGACTCTATTGCAGCGGGATCCATAGCTGCACCGGTTCCCATTTCTGGAACAGGGGCTGCGGTTTGGACCTGGACTCATGCTGGGGCGGCAGTCTGGGCTTGGGCTTGGTCTGCGGGAGCTCTTCCTTTATTATCCTTCCACGGATTTTTAAAGTCCTTTCGCCAATGTCCATCCTTCCCACACCCGTAACAATTGAGTTTGGCTTGAGCAGGGCGATTCCCCTCCTGACGCCACTCCTTCTTGCTTGGGGCTGCGGGCTTTGCCTCATGCACTTTTCCCTTAGAGGGAGGTGCCTCCTGACTTCTACAATTCTTGTAAGCAACGTTAAGCTGACGGGGCACTGTCTCCTCCGTGATACCGGGACCTTGGGGGTCAAACCAAGATTTGGCTAGGGCCCGTATCTGAGGCAAGCTGTTAGCAACCAGGCAACGGAGCCAATGAACCTGCTGTTCGGCGCTCATTGCGGCCCGTTCCGGCATGCCCGGACAACTGCGCCGATACACTGGCCACAGCCTTTCTGCAAAAACCCGCAGGGGTTCTCCAGTTAGCTGCACAGTCCCTTCTATCCGTTGGAACGAATTACCATCGTCCACTCCCAAAACCTCCAAGACCTCTTCTCTGAGCTCCACATACCCTGTCTGTCCCCTCCTGCTCCCTGCTGAGAGGCACTGAAGGATTGTGCTATCCAGGGAGAAGAGCAGCATCTTTGCCTGTTCAAGATCATCACAATCATTGATGGCGGCTGTTTCCTCTACCTCCCTGAAATGAACTGAGGGATCTCCCTTCTCGGAGAGTTTTGGGAGGTGGCTTATCATTGCTCTAAGTTGTTGGGCACCGTGGGGCACCAAGATTTGGTTCACGTGGGGTCCATCCGCGCCATTTGCGGCGGTGGCACCGAACATCTGGTGCCGAGTTGGACACATTGGTGCCGGCTCCGGCTTTACTACCAGGGGTTTTTCCTCCTCCTGTACCACCTCGGCTACCCTTTCTTCCACCACCCACTTTTTGGGCCAAGCCTCACTATAGCTCGGTGGCGCTGAGGGTTCAGTGGCTGGTGCCGCAACTACTTCGCAAGGAATCGGATGTTTGGATTCCTGCAAAAAGTCTATGTGACTTGCTTGTGGGCTTACGAGGCATACCATGCCTTTTGCCTTAACCAAGGCCGTTCTCAGGTCCTCTATGGTTTTTTGGCAGGGGCCATGGTCTGCACTCTCAAACCCGTGCTCAAGGGACAGCTTGTAAGCTGCCTTGACCTCCACTACACTCTCCTCCTGCACTCTTAACTGTTGTGCGAGGCGAGCGTTTTTCTCCCGTATTCTCGCTTCATTGATCTTTGCCTCAGTAACCTGGCATTCCCTGGTGTTGGCTGGCTACAACTTGGCATTCCTGATTCAGCGTGTGAAGCGCTGTGATGAGTTTTTCCCCACCCATGGTCTTTTCCTCCATTTCTGCTGCCTGGGCAGTGATCTTGGCTGCCTGTGCTGCAACGACTCTGTCCAAAATCTGGACCTGTTTCTTGTAACACGTCAGCCACACTGCCTTTTCGACTGACTTCTTATGCTCTTTGCTCTCTGTCCACCTGATGGCTGTGTCTACCGGACGCCCATCCAGTAAGAGATCGGAAATCCACTGTTTAGTGAGATTTACCTTGCCAAAGACATAATCCGCTATCCTCTCATCCATAACATTTCGACCATTCAAACCTGGGTCTAATACATTGCAATCCTGCTGCCAGTGTCCTGCCGCGGTTGCCATTTTCTGTAAGGGGTTTTCTCTCAGAGATCTCGCAGAGGTTTCTCTCTCTAGAAGCCTCTCTCTCGCTCTTTTGCACAGTAAAACCTTGAGTGGTTCGACCCACTCGCCCCTTAGGTTCTAGAGACTGGACTTGGGTGCAGGAACTACAATGTAGAGAAAACTCTATAGACCAGATTTAATGAAAATGAAATGAAACTTTGTTGCATAAAGGAACAAATCAAACTGTAAACCAGTAAGGTACACGGGAGGGAAAAACAAATCATAATACAGTACTGGCTAAGATATATACAGGCATATTATTCTTTACAAAAGTCATCACAAAATGGGGAAACACACGGAACATCGAGGGACAACAACTCATTGTTAAAAATTACCCCTTAAATGCCCGCCCCCTTAAGCCTATCTAGATCAGATTGTGAGGGGCCAGAAACATGCTCACCAATCCAGTTGGAAAGTATAGAGTTTTGAAACAGGTCTGCAGTTTGATCCCTTCAGGTGTCCTGTCTCCACGTGGTCAGCGCTGCGGGCTGCGACACTCTCTCTTCTTCCTTGAGGTGAAGGTCACCGACAGGCTGGACACTGGCAGGTCTGGACGTCGGCGGGGACGGAGACCACGGTTAGAGGGGTCTCTAGCTGGTTACCATTTTCAAAAAGGTTTCTTCTGTGGGGCTGCCGCCCTTTCGTCTCGTCAACGGCCCGGGGTTTGTCGATGATCTCCCGATGGTTACCCCGGGGCGGGACGCAGACTCGAATCACCTTCTTGATGGCTGCCTTGTTTTCTTCTTCTTCAACCCTTCCGAGCTGGTGATCTGCGAAGGAGGATGATGAGCCCTGATAGCTACCCTGGGTTCCCCAAATATGCTTCTCAAGAGAAGCCGCTATCTCCCGCCAAATCAAGGTTAGTCTTTGTTTAACTTTTGGCGGGCTTATAGCACAGCAGGGTAGTTATTATATTTAAACTGCTTTCAGGATGGCCGGTGATGGCCATCTCTGGTCTGGAATGACCTTGTATTGTTTTAAATATCTTCTTGATGTCTTTAATGGGTCTTAGATGCTCCCCTTATGAATATAGAACTGTTTCCCTTTGTCTGGGTAAACATTTAGATGGCCTTTATCTACAGGCCGATCTGACTGGATCTGCATCCAATCCATATGTATGTGGTATGTGTTCTGTCTAGTTTCGTTTTCTCCAAAACGGCCTTCCAGAACTTACTGTGGGCTGAATCCACAAAGGCTGTCTGGGGACTGCAGGAACCATTTTAAAGTGTTCCAATAAGTCGGTCACGGGGTCTGGTGGCCATTTTATGTGTCCCTTTTTCTGGGCTTCTTTTAAAACAGTCTTTTAAAACAAGGCCTCTTCTGCCAATAGACCCTTATGTAATAATATTCAATTTCGCGAATCTTACACCTCTGACCTTCCCCTCTCTGACCCCGAATGATCAGTCCTCAGCAAAGGCCTGAGCTTTATCCCATTACGCCCCCACCTCAATGAATTTTGAGCTTGGCACGATGCTGAGCTCTTTTCCGCCGCCTTCGCCTCCGTGCCCACTTCTTTGGCCAGGAGTCTTGCCCCCGCACGGCTGACCTTTTCTCCCGCTTTCAGAATTCTCATTCTACCTGGACCCATCCCTCTGGCCTCTACCCTCTCTAGATCTTTTCATTGCAAACTGCCGCCGTGACATCGGCCGTCTCCATTTCTCTGCTCCCATCACTCACTCCAACCTATCTCCCTCTGACCTTGCAGCACTCCATTAATCAGAGCCAACCCCAACATTGTCATTAAACCTGCTGACAAGGGTGGTGCTGTTGTTGTTTGGTGAACCGACCTCTACCTAGCGGAAGCTGAACGCCAACTCTCTGACACCTCCTCCTACCTCCACCTGGACCATGGCCCCACTACCGAACATCAAGCCACCATTTCCAAGACTGTCACTGACCTCATCTCCTCTGGAGATCTTCCCCCCACGGCCGCCAACCTCATAGTTCCCCAACCCTGCACAGCCTACTTCTACCTCCTTCCCAAGATCCACAAACAGGACTGCCCCGGAAGACCCATCGTTTCAGCCTGTTCTTGCCCCATGGAACTTATCTCTTCCTATCTCAACTCTATTTTTTCTCCCCTTGTCCAGTCTCTTCCCACCTACATCCGCGACTCTTCCAACGCCCTCCGCCACTTTAACAGTTTCCAGTTTCCCGGCCCCAACCGCCTCCTTTAAACTATGGACGTACAATCCCTCTACACCTCCATCCCCCACCAGGATGGCTTGAGGGCGCTCCGCTTCTTCCTTGAACAGAGGCCCAACCAGTTACCATCCACCACCACCCTCCTCCGCCTAGCTGAACTTGTTCTCACATTGAACAACTTCTCCTTTGACTCCACTCATTTCCTCCAAATCAAAGGTGTTGCTATGGGTACCCGCATGGGTCCTAGCTATGCCTGCCTTTTCGTGGGATATGTGGAACACTCTTTGATGTAAGAAAAAGGAGGCTTACCATCAAGTAACTTTAAAGTAAGCTTTAAGTAACTTATAAACACACTATATACAAGAGAGGTCTTTACCATGCCTCTGGTAGAAGCCTCTTACAATACTGAACAGACCAGTATTTATACCAGTCCAACAGGAAGTGACACATGAGAGGAAGTGAGGTATATACACAGTTCATAGTTCACAGTTCACAGGAAGTGATGACATAACTTCCCGGAAGTTATTATTTTTATCACATTCTTCCCTCCTGCAGGTTTAGGAGGCTGTGGTCTACCTTTTGGTCCGCAGCCGCCGAACAAGGAAGAGTCGCACCCGTTTGGATTCCCGTCGTAGAGGGTCGCTGGTCCTCTTACATGCGGTTGGCCATTGGCCAGAGTCCGTGTGGCCTGGATTGCCCTGTGAAGGGTCGGGGAGATCATGGCTTCGAGTACGAGCCCCAATAGGTTCAAAGTCAGACTGCCTCTGTTCAGAGGGAGGTGCAGAGCTGGTCTGTGGCAGACCAGTACTTTCATGCGTGGTACTGGGAGGGTCGCAACCTTGAGCACGGGGTTCTACCGGCACCAAGCTAGTTAGTGTCCGATCAGGATCCTGGAGAGGGGTACCCGATAGGTCCCAAGAGTTTCCTGGTGAAATGCCATCACCCGATGTCCCACTAGGTCCTGGTGGGCAGGGAGCCAGATCCCGTAATGATACGGTAGATTCTCGGCCGTCGGAATATCGTATGTTTGCATAGGTGGGGTTGGCATCAGTTAGTTCGACCTCGTCTACAAGAGGGTCATTTTTAGACGTCCGAACGTATCTTCGGAGTAATACAGGTCCAGGAGTAGTTAGCCATGATGGGAGTGATGTCCCATGAGATGAGCGATGCTGGAATCCAAAGAACCGCTCATGAGGTGTAGTATTTGTGGCTGTAGAAAGCAGGGACCGTATAGAGTGCAATGCATCCGGAAGCACTGTTTCCCATTGCTGGTCTGGTAGGCCCCGAGATCTTAAAGCGAGACGTACGGAATTCCAGATGATACCGTTATACCTCTCTACCTGCCCATTTCCGATGGGATGGTATGGTGTTGTTTTGCTTGTAGCAATTCCCCGTTCTGAGAGGTAGTCCTTGAGTTCCCTCGACATAAAGGATGGACCCCGATCTGAGTGAATATAAGCCGGCATGCCACAGAGAGAAAATACCTGCTCAAGGCAGGAGATTACTGTGGACGCCAGCATATTGGAGCAGGGGAAGGCAAACGGAAAACGTGAATATTCGTCGATCATGGCGAGCAAATATGTGTTCCGAGTTGAAGAGGGCACTGGGCCCTTAAAATCGATGCTAAGTCGTTGCATCGGTTGGGTTGCATGTATGAGTATACCATCTGAGGGGCGGAAGAACTGAGGTTTTAATTCCGCACAAAGCCGGCATTCTGAGCATATTTTCTTTACATCTCCAGTGGAAAAAGGGAGATTCCGTGATCGTACGAAATGTAGCATGCGCGTAACGCCAGGATGGCACAAACCATTGTGGACATCCATGAGGGTGGAGGATGACATAGTGGAGCAGAATGCCCGTGTGAGGGTGTCCGGGGCCACATTCTCCTTGCCAGGCCGATAGAGAATGGTATAACCAAAAGAGGCCAGTTCCATCCTCCAAAGTTGTATTTTATTATTCTTAATTTTGGTTCGTTTTCGATTATCGAGCATGAAGGCGACTGATCGTTGGTCCGTGATCAATGTAAAGTGCTGGCGAGCTAGAAAATGGTTCCACTTCCGTACTGCCTCTATGATGGCTGTGGCTTCTTTCTCAACCGGAGGATAATGTAGCTCGGCACCTTGTAAGGTCCTGGACATAAATGCTACAGGACGACCTTCCTGATTCAGAGTAGCCGAGATCGCCACCTCCGAGGCATCACATTCAACCACGAAAGGGAGATTCTCATCAATGGAGTGAAGAGCCGCTTTCTCCAACTGTTTTTTGAGAAGGTTAAAGGCTGCAACAGCTGCTGTTCCCAGTGGAAATGATCTAGCATGCAGCAAGGGTTGGATTTTGTCCGAAAAATGAGGAATCCATTTAGCGTAGTATGCAAACAGACCGAGAGCCCGACGTAAAGAAGCCGGATTCTTAGGTGACGGGAGCTCTTGGAGCGGGCGAAGTCTTTCTGGGTCTGGCTGAATGATACCATTGCCTACGCAGTAGCCAAGGATGTTGATGGTCGGTTGCGACTCAACAGATTTGGATTCATTCAGGGTCAAATTACGGCGATGGAGGGCGTCCCGAAATTTTTGGAGGTTGGAGTCGTGTTCCTGTTGATCGTGACCTGCAATGGTAATGTTATCAAGATAGGGAAAAGTGTCCCTTAGGTTTTCCTGCTTAACCAGGCCATCCATTGCCCGTTGAAAGACAGCCACTCCATTAGTAACCCCGAATGGGAGGCGACGAAATTGGTACAGCCGTCCATTAGCCTCAAAGGCTGTGTACTGCTTATCTGAGACCTTCAAGGGTAACTGATGATAGGCACTTTTTAAATCGTAAGTTGAGAACACTTTGTATTCGGCCAGTTTATTAACCATATCATCAATGCGTGGCAATGGGTAGGCGTCCAAGTCGGTATATTGATTGATGGTTTGCGAATAATCGATGCATAGTCGCTGTTTGTGAGGTTTTAGAGGGTTCTTGACAATGACGACTTGAGCCCGCCAGGGCGACGAACATGGTTCGATGATATCCTCTGCTAGAAGTTGAGAGATTTCAGCCGCAATAAAAGATTGGTCTTCCTGATTAAAGCGCCGCGATTTCGTTATTATCGGTTGGCATTGAGGCGGAATACTGGCAAATAATGAGGGTTCATCAAGTGAAGCTGCTGATAATGCACAAAATGGTAATTTAGACGGTATATTAGAAATAGTAAGTCCGGGTTTGGATCCACCAAACTCAATGGTGAGTTTCTTATGCTGTTTTTGGAAGTCCAGTCCTAAGAGGAGATCACTACATAAGTCCTTGAGCACCGAAAGTCGGGTGGAGGGATACATACGACCATGAAGTGTCATATCAACAACACAAAAGCCGGAGATTCTGGTATTAAGTGATGACTGGGCCATCGCAATTGCCTGGTCCGATGGGAAGACATGTAGTTTCAATTTCACAACAATCTGTTCCTTAATGAAACTATCAGTACTTCCTGAGTCAATTAAGGCATCTAAGATATGCCCTTTAATTGAAATTTTTGTGGCAGCATGAGACAGGTTCTGTGGGCAAGCAGCTGTAATTGGTGTCGTTGCACAGAGAGTGGCTAAAACTCTCGGTGTGCTTCTTCGGGAGAGAGCTCGAGAGGAAGCTTGATAGGTCCTAGCTGGAGCATCTTGATAGGCCCTAATTGGGGCAGTTCGGTAGGCCTTAGCTGGATTGGCCCTCGTAGAGGCCCTTGATAGGCAAACTTTAGCAAAGTGTCCTTTTTTCCCGCAATAACTGCAGATTGCATTGCGAGCAGGGCAGGTTTTCCTAGGGTGAAAAGCATCTCCACAAAAGAAGCATTCCTTCCTAGATTGCCAAGAGGCTGCTAAAGTGGGGTCGTCCTCCTCTTCTTCATCAGAATTATCAGAATTAGATTCCCCCCATGATAGGGTTCACCTGAGACCGCTTGAATTGTCTGGTTGCAGCTACAGCAGCAGATCGAGATCTGGGCAGCTGATAGAGGTCTGCATTTCTCTTTGCCAAATCCAGTGAACAAGCTAGGTCAAAAGCTTTTTGTAGCTCAAGTGTTTTACTTTCTAGTAGACGCTGGCGTATAAATGGAGAGGCAATCCCGCAGATGAAAGCATCACGAATCATTTCTTGGCGGTACAGCTCAGCTGAGGCTGCCTGAAAGTTACAATCTACGCTGAGCCTGCGAAGTTCTTGCAGGAATTCGTCAATTGATTCCCCTGGCCCTTGTCGGGCTGTGGCCAGTAGATGTCTAGCATAGACCTCATTTGGGGTCTTGGCATACAGTTTCTTAAGTGCCCGAATCGCCTCATCGTAATTATCCCATTCATCAACATATTCGAACACTTTTGGGGTCACATAATTGATAAGTATCTTCAATCTAGCAGGAGCATCCGCTTCACATTCATCCAGAAAATTCTCAAAAGTACGGTACCAATGCTTCCATACCCTGCCAGCTGCTGGTGCATTCGGGTCCAAGTCCAGACGAATAGGTCTAAGGATTTTCTCCATGATGGGTGGTTCCCTGGATCCTTAATTCCGAGTTTGTCCGAAGGTCTAGTATTCGTGAGTGTAAATACTAAGTTACTTAAATTGATGTAAGAAAAAGGAGGCTTACCATCAAGTAACTTTAAAGTAAGCTTTAAGTAACTTATAAACACACTATATACAAGAGAGGTCTTTACCATGCCTCTGGTAGAAGCCTCTTACAATACTGAACAGACCAGTATTTATACCAGTCCAACAGGAAGTGACACATGAGAGGAAGTGAGGTATATACACAGTTCATAGTTCACAGTTCACAGGAAGTGATGACATAACTTCCCGGAAGTTATTATTTTTATCACACTCTTTGTTCCAGCCCTACTCGGGTCCCCTCCCTCACCTCTTTTTCCGGTACATTGATGACTGTATCGTAGCCATATCCTGCTCTCGCCCTGAACTAGAAAATTTCATTCACTTTGCTTCCAATTTCCACCCTTCCCTTACCTTCACATGGTCCATCTCCGACTCTTCCCTCCCCTTCCTCGACTTCTTCATCTCCATCTCTGGGGATAGGTTATTGACTAACATTCACTACAAGCCCACTGACTCCCACAGCTACCTGGACTACACTTCCTCCCACCCACCTTCTGTAAGGACTCTATTCCATTCTCCCAGTTTCTCCGTCACCGCCGCATCTGCTCCAACGATGCCACCTTCCATACCAGTGCTTCCGACATGTCTTCCTTTTTGCTCAACGAAGGATTCCCCTCTACTGTGGTTGACATGGCCCTCGACCGTGTCCGTTCTATCTCCTGCACTTCTGCCCTCACCCCTGCCCCTCCCTCCCGGAACCAAGATAGAGTTCCCCTTGTCCTCACCTTTCACCCCACCAGCCTCCATATTCAACGGCTCGTCCTCCGCCATTTCTGCCACCTCCAGCGTGATTCCACCACCAAACGTATCTTCCCCTTACCTTCCCTTTCAGCATTCCATAGGGACCGCTCCCTCCGCGGCTCCCTAGTCCACTCCTCTACCACCCCCAGCACCCCTTCCCCTTCGCCCGGCACCTTCCCGTGCAAGCGCAGGAGATGCAACACATGCCCTTATACCTCCCCCCTTCCCACTGTCCAGGCCCCCAAACACCCCTTCCAGGTGAAACAGCGATTTACTTGTACTCCTTGCAATTTAGTATACTGTATTTTCTGCTCACGATGTGGTCTCCTCTGCATTGGGGAGACCAAACGCAGATTGGGTGGCCGCTTTGTGGAACACCTCCGTTCAGTCCGCAGGGGGGACCCCGAGCTCCCAGTGGCCTGTCACTTTAATTCTCCGCTCCATTCCCACTCAGACCTCACCGTCCTCAGCCTCTTGCACTGTTCCATGGAAGTTCAGCATAAGCTCGAGGAACAGCACCTCATCTTTCAATTAGGCACCCTACAGCCCTCTGGACTCAACATAGAGTTCAACAATATCAGATCATAACCTCGGCCCCTATCATATATATATATATTTTCTTCTTTTTTTTATCCACAATTTTTGTTTGGTCCCCCTTTTTTTTTCGCTTCTTCTTCCCTCCCACATGGCAGCTGTCCTTCATTCTGCCAGCGCAATTCACATCCCATCTAGAGCCATCCTTTGTTCCTTAAACTGTCCTATTACCACCCCCTCTTGCCTTGAATATCTCTTAATCTCTCCTGCTTTCTATCCTATTGTGGCAGAGTCACTGAGGGACTCTGAACAACTGTACATAATTCCCTTTAACGATGTGTTAGCTACAGACTAAATCTGTTTGCATGTACAGTGCGCGGTCCCTTTAAGAGCGCGGGCAAACACGATGACGTCATGCCGCTAATACTGTGATCACCCAAACACGGGACCGCCCAGGCAGTCCTCGTGGAGCCTCCGACCTGTTAAGACCTGTATTCATAATTCTCTTGCATCAATCTGTTTAAACTCGTTAGTTTGACATTAAAAACCTTTTTGATTGATTGCCTGCATCGAACCCAATCTCTAGATAGGAATTTGACCATTCCTACATTGGTGACCCCGACTTTTGTGAACGGATTTCGCAAAAGGAACACAGCACGGAGGCAAACGCCGTTTCGTTGAAGCTGCTGCAGTTCTGGGAGCAACAAGCGACCTCGTAGTTCATCCAAGTTGAAGCCCAGTTCACCCTGAGAGGCATCGTTGAGGATCAGACCCGATACTTATACGTGGTCTCCGCACTCGACAGCTCTACCGCCTCGCGGATCATCAGTCTTCTCGAGAACCCCCCGACGGACCGCAAGTATGAGACCCTCAAGGCGCAGTTGCTACAGGTTTTCGGGCTCATGAAATCAGAGCGCGCCCGTCGGCTGCTCGCTATGCCCGGGATCGGGGACTCCAAACCTTCCGAGCTGATGAGCCAAATGCTCACACCCCTCGGCTCCGAACTGGAATGCTTTCTCTTCAGAGAGTTATTCCTCAGCCAATTACCGGAGCAAGTGCAAGCGGCCTTGGTGAGATCCAAGGTCGAAGACTGCGCAGCGCTCGCTGCCAAGGCAGACAAAATATTCGCAGTTACGCAACAGTACTGCACTGCCACGAGGCGCCCATCCCCCACAGACGCCGCCCCAGCTCCTCAGCCTGCGGGGCTGTGCTTCTACCGCGTGCGGTTTGGCGCGAAGGCGAGATGTTGCCGCCCTCCCTGCAGCTTCTCTCAAAAAAAAAACAACAACAACTCCGTCCAATGAAAAACGGGTCTAACGCGTGCCCCGCAGCCGCGATGGCAATCGGCAATGCAGGCAAGCTGCTCTTCATCACGGATACCCTCTCCGATCGTCGGTTCCTGTGTGACACCGGAGCGCAGTGCAGCATTCTACCTGCGTCAGCTCTTGATGTACAGGCTGGGAGGCACGGCCTCCCCCTTGAAGCGGCTAATGGCGGAGCTATTCGGACCTTCGGCAGATGGCGGGTCCAGGTGTGCTTCGGCGGCCAGCGATTTTTCTGGGAATTCGTTACAGCCAAGGTTTCGCAAGCCATTCTCGGTGCAGATTTCCTGTGCGCCAACGGCCTCCTGGTCGATGTAAGGAACCGACGGCTAATCAACGCGGCCACATTTCACTCTATCCCTTGCCACCGTAGTAACACCATGTCGCGCACCGTCTCCTGCGCTTTCCCGACTCCGAATGAGTTCGCTCGCCTGCTAGGCGAATTTCCAGACCTGACCAGGCCCACGTTCTCCTCCACAGCCACGAAACATGGTGTGGAACACCACATCACCACCACCGGCCCCCCGGTCCATGCGCGGGCCCGGCGCCTCGAACCTGGCAGGCTAGCGGTCGTGAAGGCGGAGTTCGCAACAATGGAATGCTTAGGGGGATTATTCGCAGGTCGAATAGTCCCTGGTCTTCGCCTCTTCACATCGTTCCGAAACCTGGCGGCGGATGGCGGCCCTGCGGCGACTATTGGCGCCTAAACAACGCCACCACTCCTGATCGATACCCGATCCCCCGCAGCCAGGATTTCTCTGCCCATTTGGCAGGAAACACCGTTTTTTCCAAGGTTGACCTTGTCCGAGGCTACCACCAGGTCCCGGTGCACCCGCAAGACGTCCAAAAGACCGCAGTCATCACCCCTTTCGGTCTCTTCGAATTTTTAAGGATGCCGTTTGGGTTGAAGAACGCTGCCCAGGCTTTCCAGTGCCTCATGGACTCCGTGCTGCGGGACCTCAAGTTCCTTTTCGTCTACTTAGACGATATCCTCATTGCCAGTCCTAATAAGGAGGAACACATCTCTCACTTACGCATCGTCTTTCGACGCCTCAGCCAACACGGCCTGACCATCAACCCAGCCAAGTGTCAGTTTGGTCTGCACCAAATTGATTTCCTGGGACATTGCATTACCTCAGAGGGAGCGGTTCCTTTGCAAGCGAATGTCGAGGCGGTGACATCCTTTCCACGCCCGCAGAACATAAAGGCCCTGCAGGAGTTCCTTGGCATGGTAAAGTTTTACCACCGTTTCGTGCCTAAGGCAGCACTGCTCATGCAGCCCCTGTATGAGACCCTCAAGGGCAAGTCTGACAAGGATCCGGTAGGCTGGACGGTTGACACCGACACCAAGAGCGCCTTAGCCAATGCGACCATGCTGGTGCACCCGCTACCAGGAGCCCCCATCGCCCTCACCACCGACACATCAGATTACGCAATCGGCGCCGTTCAGGAGCAGTGGGTGAACGGGACGTGGTAGCCGTTGGCATTCTTTAGCCATCAACTGCGGCGTAACGAGTGGGCGTACAGTACTTTCGACAGGGAGTTACTAGCCCTTTCCTGGCCATCCGCCATTTCCGGTTCTTGTTGGAAGGACGTCCTTTCACCGCTTTCGTCGACCATAAGCCACTGACTTTTGCCATGGCCAAGACCGCCAAACCGTGGTCATCTCGACAACACTGTCAGCTGACATACATCTCCGAATTTACCACAGATATTCAGCACGTGGCCGGTAAAGACAACCTGGTGGCAGATTGCCTCTCCCGCGCGACCATGCATGTGGATCAGCTGGGCATCGACTACGCCCTCATGGCAGCAGACCAAGTCTCAGACCCAGAAGTGCAGGCTTACCGCACCAACACCACTAGCCTCCAGTTGGTCGACGTCAGGTTCCATTCGGCTGGTACCACGTTGCTGTGTGACATCTCCGTTCGGGACCCTCGCCCTATTGTGCCGGTTGCCTGGCGTCGCAAGGTGTTTGACGCCATACATGGGTTGTCACACCCAGGAATGAAGGCTTCTCAGAAGCTAATGTCATCTAAGTTCGTTTGGTGGGGCATGCATAAAGATGTCCGCGACTGGGCCAACACCTGCGTGGTCTGCCAAAAGGCCAAGGTACAGCGCCACGTCAAGGCTCCATTGGCCACCTTTGCAGTTCCTGAGCGACGGTTTGACCACCTTAATATGGACCTGGTAGGACCACTTCCACCTTCCCATGGTTTTACGCACATCCTGACCATAGTAGATTGCACCACCAGATGGCCGGAGGCGGTTCCCCTGTCATCTACTACTTCGGCGGACGTGGCCAGGGTGTTCATCTCTTCATGGGTTGCCCGTTTTGGAGTGCCTGCTGACATCTCTTCGGACCGGAGACCGCAGTTTTCCTCCGAACTCTGGAATGCGGTGGCTCAACGACTCGGTGTCAAGTTACACCGCACCACGGCCTACCACCCACAAGCGAACGGTCTGTGCGAACGTTTTCACAGATCGCTTAAGGCCGCACTGAGGGCCAGCCTCCAAGACGCTGGATGGGCGGACAAGCTGCCATGGGTCATGTTGGGCCTTCGCACGGCCCCCAAGGAAGATCTTCACTCTTCCGCGGCAGAGCTCGTTTATGGTCAGCCGCTGCGAGTGCCAGGGGAGTTCCTGCCAACACCAATGGTGCCATGGTCTGCCTCACGCCAGCTTATCAGTCACCAGGAAGCAGCCAGATGGTTTGCGCCGGTTCCCACATCACATCACGGGTTTCAGGGCTCTCATGTTCCAGCAGAGCTGAAACAAGCCGACTACGTGTTCATCCACCACGATGCTCACCGGGATCCGCTCAAGGCCCCATACACTGGTCCTTTCCGCGTGTTAGAGGCAGGAGACAAAACCTTCAAGGTGGATGTCGGTGGTAAACCGGACCACATTTCGGTCGACCGTTTGAAGCCAGCACACCTGGACCTTGACCGTCCCGTCGAGACCGCACAGCCACCGAGACGAGGTCGGCCGCCCACCGCCATCACACCAGAACAAGTGCAACCACCCGCCAGACCGCCCGCCGTCCAACAGCTTCCACTTCGGGAATACAGGAGTCGTTCTGACAGGCTTGTCAGACCCCCTCACCGTTTGACTTTTTCCGTTAAAGACAATTCTGGGGGGCGCATGTGGCAGAGCCACTGAGGGACTCTGAGCAACTGTACATAATTCCCTTTAACGAAGTGTTAGCTACAAACTAAATCTGTACCATTGTATATATTGTTTGCATGTACAGTGCGCGGTCCCTTTAAGAGCGCGGGCAAACACGATGACGTCATGCCGCTAATCACGTGATCACCCAAATGCGGGAAAAACGTGATGACGTCATGACACCATCCACGGGACCGCCCAGGCAGTCCTCGTGGAGCCTCCGACCTGTTAAGACCTGTATTCATAGTTCTCTTGCATCAATCTGTTTAAACTCATTAGTTTGACATTAAAAACCTTTTTGATTGATTGCCTGCATCGAACCCAATCTCTAGATAGGAATTTGATCATTCCTATACTATCACTGACCTTCCCTTTTGTTCTTTCATCCCCTCTGATATACCTATCAATTCATCCAATGAAAAGCGACGAGTTAAAACAGTAACTATAGGTTTTTATTGGCTAAATAACAGAGCCCACCCTCGTGGGTGATCGGATCCAACAAGGAGGAATACCAGCCAGTCGACCACCTTTATACCTGGGCAAGTAGGTGGAGCCATGGGCGGAGTCAGCAGTGGTCAGCCCAGGTATAACAGCGTGACAAGAGGCGACCTCGTGTAGTGATACAACAGTGTAAACAGTGATAACCATAGTGTAACGATAGTGAACGATAAAAGTGGTTTACCACATTCACCCCTTGTTTAGATTTGAGTCCGGCGGGGTGAAGTGTACTACCAGTTCGGGTATGTCAGTCTGTCCGGAGGCCTCGTAAGCCTTTCTGATCGTCGCAGCAGCGGCGGCGGTGATGCAGTATCCGATGTTAATGCTGGTGTCTGCGTGGTCGGCGAAGGCTCATGGGGTTCCGGCATGCCGTCTACCTGGGCTGGATTTGGGGGGGTGGTGGGGGGTAACGGTGGTGTCTCGGGGATGCCCGAGGGTGCGAGGTCTCGTAAGGAGACTGTGTCCTCCCGCCCGTCTGGGTATGCCACATAGGCGTACTGGGGGTTGGCGTGCTGGAGGTCCACCCTCTCGACCAGGGGGTCCATTTTATGGGCCCTCGCGTGCTTTCGCAGCAAGACGGGCCCCGGAGAGGTCAGCCAAGTTGGTAGCGTGGTTCCCGTAGTCGACTTCCTGGGGAAAACAAACATTCGTTCATGGGGGGTGGCGTTAATGGCAGTGCAAAGCAGTGACTGGATGGAATGCAGCGCTGCCGGGAGGACTTCCTGCCAGCGAGAGGTTGGGAGGCCCTTGGACTTTAAGGCTAAGAGAACGGCCTTCCAGACAGTCGCGTTCTCTCTTTCCACCTGGCCGTTCCCTCAGGGGTTGTAGCTGGTGGTCCTGCTTGCAGCAATACCTCTCACTAGTAGGAACTGGCGAAGTTCCTCGCTCATGAAGGAGGAGCCCCGGTCGCTATGTATATAGTTCGGGAACCCGAACACGGCGAAGAGGTCGTTCAGGCATTTGATGACCGTGGTACTGGTCATGTCTGGGCAGGGGAAGGCAAAGGGGAAACGGGAGTACTCGTCAATGATGTTGAGGAAGTACACATTACGGTCAGAGGACGGGAGGGGCCCCTTAAAATCGATGCTCAAGCGCTCGAAGGGGCGGGTGGCCTTGATCAGGCTTGCTCTGTCCGGCCTAAAGAAATGCGGTTTGCATTCGGCACAGGTTTGGCAGTCCCTGGTCATGGTCCTGACCTCCTCGATGGAGTAGGGCAGATTGCGGGCCTTAATGAAGTGGTAAAGTCTGGTGACTCCGGGGTGGCAGAGGTCGTTGTGGAGGGTCTGCAGTCTATCAATTTGCGCGTTGGCGCATGTACTTCGTGATAGAGCATCTGGGGGTTCGTTCAGTTTACCAGGCCGGTACAAGATCTCATAATCATAGGTGGAGAGCTTGATTCTCCACCTCAAGATCTTGTCGTTCTTGATTTTGCCCCTCAGCTTGTTATTAAACATAAAAGCGACCGAACGCTGGTCAGTGAGGAGGGTAAATCGTTTGCCTGCCAGGTAATGCCTCCAGCGTCGTACAGCCTCCACGATCGCCTGGGCCTCCTTCTCGACTGAGGAGTGTCGGATCTCAGGGCCCTGGAGGGTCCTTGAGAAGAAGGCCACCGGTCTCCCCTCCTGGTTAAGGGTTGCGGCTAGGGCGAAGTCGGATGCATCGCTCTCCACTTGGAAAGGGATGGACTCATCCACCGCGTGCATTGTGGCCTTAGCAATGTCTCCCTTAATGAGGGAGAAGGCTGCGCACGCTTCTGCCGTCAGGGGGAAGGAGGCGGACTTCATGAGGGGTCTGGCTTTGTCCGCATAATTGGGCACCCATTGGGCATAGTAGGCGAAGAGCCCCAGGGTCCTCTTCAGCGCCTTTGGACAGTGGGGGAGGGGAAGCTCCATGAGGGGGCGCATTCTTTCGGGGTCGGGGCCGATGACTCCGTTCTCTACTACTCAGCCGAGGATGGCAAGGCGCGAGGTGTTAAACACACATTTCTCCTTATTGTAGGTGAGGTTCAGCCGTTGGGCCGTACGGAGGAATCTCTCCAGATTAACATCATGGTCCTGCCGGTCGCAGCCGCAGATGGTGAGGTTATCTAGATAGGGGAACGTGGCTTCCAGCCCGTTCTGGTCAACCATCCGGTCCATCTCCCTTTGGAAGACCGAAACCCCGTTGGTGACGCCGAAGGGAACCCTAAGGAAGTGGTAGAGGCGGCCATTCGCCTTGAAGGCGGTATACTGGCGGTCCTCAGGGCAGATAGGGAGTTGGTGGTAGGCCGACTTAAGGTCGATGGTAGAGAATACTCGGTACTGTGCAATCTGATTGACCATATCAGATATGCGGGGAAGGTGGTATGCGTCCAGCTGGGTGTACCGGTTTATGGTTTGGCTGTAGTCGATGACTAGGCGGTTTTTATCGCCGGTCTTAACGACTACGACCTGGGCACGCCAGGGGCTGTTGCTCCTCTCGATGATGCCCTCTTTCAGGAGACGCTGCACCTCAGAGCTAATAAAAGCTCTGTCCCCGGCGCTGTACCGCCTGCTCTTGGTAGCGACGGGTTTACAGTCGCGGGTGAGGTTGGCGAACAGGGAGGGGGGCGGAACCCTGAGGGTGGATAGGCCGCAGGTGGTACGCGGTGGGCAGTTTAAAGGCTGTTGGCTGTTGACTGTGAGTGGGGGGAGGTGTCCACCGTATGCCAAAGTGACACTTTGAAGGTGGGATTGGAAATCCAGCCCTAGTAGGACGGCAACGCAGAGTTGGGGCAGGACGAGAAGTTTAAAATTTTTATACTCCGTGCCCCTAACCGACAGGGTCACAACACAGTATCCGCTGATGTCTGTTGAATGGGACCTCGACGTCATCGAGATCCGGTTGCGCTTTGGCTGGACAGTGAGGGAGTAGTGGCTCACCGTGTCTGGATGGATGAAACTCTCCGTGCTTCCGCTGTCGAACAGGCAGGTCGTGGCGTGGCCGTTTACTTTGATGTCCATCATGGACTTGGACAGGTGATGCGGGCGAGCTTGGTCCAGTGTGACGGAGGCTAGTGTATGGCTGAGCGAGCTGCTGTAGTCTGCGGGTGAGGCTGTGGTCGGGTCTGGAGACAAGGTGGCGGTCGAGTGTGGTGAACAAAATGGCGGTGCCCACGACGTTGCATAAAATGGCGGAGAAGATGGCCGCCCCCACAACTCACGTGAGGCACTGCCGGTGTCGGTGGCCTTGATCAAAGATGGCCGCCCCCACGACTCACACGAGGGGATACTGGCATCTGTGGCCTTGATGAAAGATGGCTGCCCCCACAACTCGCATGAGGCACTGCTGGCGTCTGTGGCTTTCCCCCTGCAGGCCTTCGCGAAGTGGCCTTTCTTGTGGCAGTCAGAGCAGGTCGCGTTTCTTGCAGGGCAGCGCGCCCTCGGGTGTTTCGCCTGGCCACAGAAAAAGCAGCCGGCGGCCCGATCGCGGGGCTCCGATGTCGCAGCCGGTACCGGGGGTGGCGGTCCCGATCGGGTCCGGGACGCCGACGCTGAGGTAGGTCCCAGAGGCGGCGGTGCGAGGGGTATTGCGGTCGGGGTCAGGCCCGAGTCTCAGGGTCGCGCAGCACAGTACCTGGAATACGCCTCGAGGTCCCGATGGGCCACTTCCAGAGAGCGAGCGAGGGCTGCAGCTGTGTTCAGGTCGAGGTCCTTTGATTCGAGCAGTCTTTGCCGTGAGTAGTCGGACCGAAGGCCTTTCACGAAGGCATCGCGGATATTCTCTTCAGTATTTTCTGCAGCTGTTACGGCTTTAAAGTCACAGTCCCTGCCGAGTGTTTGTAGCGCCCGTAAAAATTCATCTACAGACTCTCCTGGCTGTTGCGGGCGGGATCTTAGGAGATGTCTGGCATACATAGAATTTACCGGGCTCTGGTACTGCTCTTTCAGCAGGTTAAGGGCGGCCTCATATGTAGTAAGGTCCTGGATGAGTGCAAATACTTTAGGGCTCACTTGGGCGGTCAGAACTCTTAGTTTGGATCTCTGAGGCACGCCGGATTCTCCCAGGTAGGATTCGAAACAGCTCAGCCAGTGTTTGAAGTCGAGGGCTGAGTTTGCTGCCTGTGGGTTTAGATCCAGGTACGGCGGTCGGAGGGCTCGCAGCCAGGCCGGCTGCTGTGGCTGTTGTAGCTGGGCGTCTGACTGGTCGTTTGGCTGCTCCGTGAACGACATTTCAAAATTTAGCCAATAAAATTGATATACCTATCAATTCATCCAATGAAAAGCGACGAGTTAAGACAGTAACTATAGGTTTTTATTGGCTAAATAACAGAGCCCACCCTCGTGGGTGATCGGATCCAACAAGGAGGAATACCAGCCAGTCGACCACCTTTATACCTGGGCAAGTAGGTGGAGCCATGGGCGGAGTCAGCAGTGGTCAGCCCAGGTATAACAGCGTGACAAGAGGCGACCTCGTGTAGTGATACAACAGTGTAAACAGTGATAACCATAGTGTAACGATAGTGAACGATAAAAGTGGTTTACGTCACCCTCCCCCTTTTCCCAGCCCCTAAACCTGCTTTCCATTTCCTGCTTTTTTCCAGTTCTGACGAAAGGTCATCGACCTGAAACATTAACTCTGTTTCTCTCTCCACGGATGCTGCCCTAGCCTGCTGAGTTTTTCCAGCGTTTTCTGTTGTTATTTCGGATTTCCAGCATCCGCAGTATTTTGCTATCACAATTATTTGATTGTTGCACTATTTATTATATTAAATTGTATCATATTATTAATTAAAGAGTCACTTTAATCTGTGCTTCATTATTTCTCCTGTAATCACCAGTGCGCAGGATCATATATATATCACTTACTTCATGCTTAGAAACCACTTGTACTCTAATGTTCTTTCCAAAAAGGTTTTGTGGCAAAGTAGTTATTTAAGAGAGACCTCAAAGTGCAAACCACAATTAGGCCGGAATTTTGCCGACGCTCAGTGGACGGGATGGGTGGCGGGTCAGCTATTAAATTTTAAATGATTGACAGTGGGTCGGGAACACTGGACTTTCGCAATGTCGGGTCGCTCAGCGCTGAGCAGACCCGACAGGCAGCGGCGGGAGAGGCAATTAAAATCATTAGTGGCTTGTTTACAGCCAATTATCAATGAGTTTTTCCCAGCTTTTTGGATTTGACAGGTCACCCACCGGTTTCATAGAAACATAGAAGATAGGAGCAGGAGTAGGCCATTCGGCCCCTCGAGTCTGCTCCGCCATTCAATGAGATCATGGCTGGTCATCCAAATTCAATACCCTGTCCCTGCTTTCTCCCCATATCCCTTGATCCCTTTAGCCTTAAGAAATATATCTAAATCCTTCTTGAATATATTTAATGAATTGGCCTCCACTGCCTTCTGTGGCAGAGAATTCCACAGGTTCACCACTCTCTGGGTGAAGAAATTCCTCCTCATCTCTGTCTTAAATGGCTTACCCCTTATCCTTAGACTGTGACCCCTGGTTCTGGACTCCCCGGCCATCAGGAACATCCTTCCTGCATCTAGTCTGTCTAGTCCTGTTAGAATTTTATAAGTTTCAATGAGATCGCCTCTCATTCTTCCAAACTCCAGCGAGTATAAGCCCAATCGACCCAATCTCTTCTACGTTATTCCTGCCATCCCAGGTATCAGTCTGGTGAATCTTCGCTGCACTCCCTCCATGGCAAGAACATCCTTCCTCAGATAAGGCGACCAAAACTGTACACAATACTCAAGGTGTGGTCTCACCAAGGCCCTGTACAACTGCAGCAAGACATCCTTATTCCTGTACTCGAATCCTCTCGCTACGAAGGCCAACAAACCATTTGTCTTCTTAACCGCCTGCTGCACCTGCATGCTTACCTTCAGCGACTGGTGCACAAGGACACCCGGATCTCGTTGCACTTCCCCTTCTCCCAATCCATTGCCTTTCAGATAATAATCTGCCTTCCTGTTTTTGCCACCAAAGTGGATAACCTCGCATTTATCCACATTATACTGCATCTGCCATGCTTCTGCCCAATCGCCCAACCTATCCAAATCATACTGGAGTTTCTCGGCATCCTCCTCACAGCACACACGCCCACCCAGCTTTGTGTCGTCTGCAAACTTGGAGATATTACATCTAGTTCCCTCGTCCAGATCATTTATATATTTTGTGAATAGCTGGGGTCCTAGGAACAATCCCTGCGGTACTCCACTAGTCACTGCCTGCCACTTGGAAAAAGACCCGTTTATTCCAACAATTTGCTTCCTGTCTGCCAACCAGTTCTCTATCCAAGTCAGTACCTTGCCCCCAATCCCATGTGCTTTAACTTTACACGCTAATCTCTTATGCGGGACCTTAACAAAAGCCTTCTGAAAGTCCAAATACACCACATCCACTGGTTCTCCCTTATCTATTCTACCAGTTACACCCTCAAAAAATTCCAGTAGAGTGGTCAAGCACGATTTAGCTTTTGTAAACCCATGTTGACTTTGTCCGATCCTGTCACTGTTTTCAAAGTGCTCTGCTATTACATCTTTTATAATGGACTCTAACATTTTCCCCACTACTGATGTCAGGCTTACATAGAAACATAGAAACATAGAAGATAGGAGCAGGAGTAGGCCATTCGGCCCTTCGAGCCTGCTCCGCCATTCAATGAGATCATGGCTGATCATTCAAATTCAGTACCCTGTCCCTGCCTTCTCCCCATATCACTTGATCCCTTTAGCCTTAAGAAATATATCCAACTCTTTCTTGAATATATTTAATGAACTGGCCTCCACCGCCCACTGTGGCAGAGAATTCCACAGGTTCACCACTCTCTGGGTGAAGAAATTCCTCCTCATTTCAGTCCTAAATGTCCTACCTCTTATCCTTAGACTATGACCCCTGGTTCTGGACTCCCCGACCATCGGGAACATCCTTCCAGCATCTAGTCTGTCCAGGCCTGACAGAATTTTATAGGTTTCGATGAGATCCCCTCTCAATCTTCTAAACTCCAGGGAGTATAAGCCCAATCGACACAATCTCTCCTCATACGTCATTCCTGCCATCCCAGGTATCAGCCTGGTGAATCTTCGCTGCACTCCTTCCATGGCAAGAACATCCTTCCTCAGATAAGGCGACCAAAACTGCACACAATACTCAAGGTGCGGTCTTATCAAGGCCCTGTACAACTGTAGCAAGACATCCTTGTTCCTGTACTCGAACCCTCTTGCTATGAAGGCCAACATACCATTTGCCTTCTTAACTGCCTGCTGCACCTGCATGCTTACCTTCAGCGACTGGTGTACAAGAACACCCAGGTCTCTTTGCACTTCCCCTTCTTCCAATCTATTGCCATTCAAGTAATAATCTGCCTTCCTGTGTTTGCCACCAAAGTGGATAACCTCACATTTATCCACATTATGGTGCATTTGCCATGTTTTTGCCCAATCACCTAACCCGTCCAAATCATACTGGAGTTTCATGACATCCTCCTCACACCATACCCTCCCACCCAGCTTTGTGTCGTCTGCAAATTTGGAGATATTACATCCAATTCCCTCGTCCAGATCATTAATATATATTGTGAACAGCTGGGGTCCTAGGACCGATCCTTGCGGTACCCCACTAGTCACTGCCTGCCACTCGGAAAATGAACCGTTTATTCCAACTCTTTGCTTTCTGTCCGCCAACCAGTTCTCTATCCAAGTCAATATCTTGCCCCCAATCCCATGTGCCTTAATTTTGCACGCTAATCTCTTATGCGGGACCTTATCGAAAGCCTTCTGAAAGTCCAAATACACCACATCCACTGGTTCTCCCTCATCTATTTTACCAGTTACATCCTCAAAAAATTCCAGTAGATTAGTCAAGCATGATTTACCTTTTGTAAATCTATGTTGACTTTGTCCGATCCTGTCACTGCTTTCCAAGTGCTCTGCTATTACATATTTTATAATGGACTCCAGCATGTTCCCCACTACCGATGTCAGGCTTACCGGTCTATAATTCCCCGCTTTTTCTCTACCACCTTTTTTGAATCGTTGGGTAACATTAGCTACCCTCCAATCCATGGGTGCTGTTCCAGAGTCTATTGAGTTCTGGAAGATGACCAACAATGCATCTACTATTTCCAGGGCCACTTCCTTAAGTACCCTGGGATGTAGATTATCAGGCCCTGGGGATTTATCGGCCTTCAGTCCCATCAATTTTCCTAACACCATTTCCCTACAAATACTGATTTCTTTCAGTTCCACCCTTTCATCAGACCCTATGTTCCCCGGTATTTCTGGGAGGTTATTTGTGTCCTCCTTTGTGAAGACAGAACCACAATATGTATTTAGCTGGTCCGCCATTTCTTTGTTCCCCATTATAAATTCCCCCGATTCTGACTGCAAGGGACCTACGCTTGACTTTACCAATCTTTTTCTCTTCACATATCTATAAAAGCTTTTACAGTCAGTTTTTATGTTCCCAGCAAGCTTACTCTCATATTCTATTTTCCCTTTCTTAATTAATCCCTTTGTCCTCCTTTGTTGAATCCTAAACTGCTCCCAATCCTCAGGATTATTGCTTTTTCTGGCCAATTTGTATGTCCTCTCCTTGGATCTTATGCTATCCCTAACTTCCCTTGTTGGCCACGGTTGAGTCACCTTTTTTGTTTTATTTTTATGCCAAACTGGGATGAACAACTTCTGTAGTTCATCCATTCAGTCTTTGAATGTTTGCCATTGCCTATCCACCATCAACCCTTTGAGTGCCATTCCCCAATCAATCCTACACATCTCGCTCCTCAGACCATCGTAGTTTCCTTTATTTAAATTGAGGACCCTAGTTTCTGAGTCAACTACTTCATTCTCCATCTTAATGAAGAATTCGATCATATTATGATCGCTCCGACCCAAGGGGCCTCGTACAACAAGATTGCTAATTAATCCTTTCTCATTACATAATACCCAGTCTAAGATGGCCTGATCTCTGGTTGGTTCCTCAACATATTAGTCCAGGAAACCATCCCGTAAACACTCCAGGAATTCCTCCTCCACAGTATTGTTACTAATTTGGTTAGCCCAATCTATATGTAGATTAAAGTCACCCACGATGACTGCTGTGCCCTTATTGCATGCTTCTTTAATTTCCCTTTTAATGCCATCACCAATCTCCGCCTTACTGTTTGGAGGTCTATATACCACTCCCACTAATGTTTTTTTCCCCTTAGTATTTCTTAATTCTACCCATACAGATTCCACATCATCAGAGCTAATATCCTTCATTACAATTGTGTTAATCCCTTCTTTAACCAGTAATGCTTCCCCTCCTCCCTTTCCTTTTTGCCTATCTTTCCTGAATATCGAATACCCCTGGATGTTGAGTTCCCAGTCTTGGCCATCCTTGAGCCACGTTTCCGTAATCCCAACCAAATCGTATTCGTTTACCTCTATTTGCACAGCCAATTCATCCACCTTATTACAAATGCTCCTCGCTTTAAGACACAAAGCCTTCAGGCTTGTTTTTTTAAAGCTCTTAGACCTATTAGAATTATTATTTACTGTGGCCACGTTTGATTTAAACCGTTGATTTCTCTGACTGCCACTTTTGTTTTTCTCCTTCCTATCTTTTGCTTTTATCCTTGTTTCCCTTTCCTCTGTCTCCCTGCTCAGATTCCCAACCCCCTTCCATTTTAGTTTAAACCCTCCGCCACAGCACTAGCAAACACTCCCCCTAGGACATCGGTTCCAGCCCTGCCCAGGTGCAAACCGTCCGGTTTGAACTGGTCCCACCTCCCCCAGAACTGGTTCCAATGTCCCAGGAACTTCAATCCCTCCCCCTGGCACCATTCCTCTAGCCACGTATTCATCTGAAGTATCCTTCTATTTCTACTCTGACTAGCACGTGGCACTGGTAACAATCCTGAGATTACTACCTTTGAGGTTCTGTTTTTTAATTTACCTCCTAACTCCCTATATTCTGCTTTTAGGACCTCATCTTGCTTTTTACCTATATCGTTGGTGCCTGTATGCACCACGACAACTGGCTGTTCACCCTCCCCTTCCAAGATGTTCTGCAGCCGCTCAGAGACATCCTTGACCCTTGCACCAGGGAGGCAACACACCATCCTGGAGTCTCGTTTGCGGCCGCAGAAACGCCTATCTATTCCCCTTACAATTGAATCCCCTATTACTATAGCTCTACCACTCTTTTTCCTCCCATTCTGTGCAGCAGAGCCACCCCTGGTGCCAGGAAGTTGGCTGCTGCTTGTAATGTATATACCTTTAAGGGGGGAACTATCTTTTACAGCTCATGTATACTGCAGTACCGGCAGTGACCTCACCTGTATATAGCACTGAGTAGTAATCTGTACAGATCAGTTCCAGTGTGAGCCACGCTGAGTAAACACCTGTTGTACCGTTCTCCTGCAGTCTGTGTCTTATTATACACAGACACAACACTGCTGCCTTCCTCTGATAAGCCATCCCCCCCAACAGTACTCAAAGTGGTATATCTGTTGGAGAGGGGGATGGCCACAGGGGACCCCTGCACTACCTGCCTGCGCCTAGTACTCTGCCTGTTGGTCACCCGTACCCTTTCTTCCTGTCCAACCTCTACCTGTGGTGTGTCCAACTCCTTAAACGTGCTATTCACGATGTCCCGAGCATCGTGAATGCTCCAGTATGCATCCAATCGCAGCTCCAGCGCCGCAATGCGGTCTGTCAGTAGAACGAATAGCGGTATACTGCAAGGCAAATGAGGTGTCAGATGACAAGAAAGCATCGGTATTGTTAAATTTAATGGGTGCAAAGATGTATGGTTTATTACGAAATCTAGTAACCCCAACGAAGCCAATGGAAAAGAGTTTTGAAGACATAGTAACGATACTACAGGAACATTTAAACCCCACACCGCTGCTGATAGCAGAAAGATTCAAGTTTCACAAACGGAACCAGCATAAGGATGAAAGCAATGCTGATTATTTAACAGAACTGCGCAAACTATCGAAACACTGCCAGTTTGGAGCGGGACTGGCAGATACCTTAAGGGACAAGTTTGTGTGTGGGCTTCAAAGTGAAGGAACCCAGAAACGGCTTTTATCTGAAAAGGACCTTACGCTGGAAAAGGCTTTCAGCATTGCGGTATCATATGAAGCAGCAGCACAGGGCGCTGCAGAGATACAACAGAGACCGAAAGAATATGGCACAAACGAAATGTCATATAGAACAGAGAAGTGCTATCGCTGCGGCAGAACAACACATGACCAGAATGATTGCTGGTTCAAAGACAAAGTGTGCAGACAGTGTGGAAAAGTAGGACACATAGCACGAGTCTGCAGGTCGGGAAAGAAAACCAGCAATAAGAAACCTACCAAAGAAAAGTACAAGAAGGTACATAAGATGACGGAGAATAGTTCAGACGAACAAAAGAGTGATAACGACCCCGAAAGCAGGGAACTGAGTTGTCTGAAACTACATAATGTGATCACAATGGAGGGTCACCGAACCATTTGGGTCACTCTCAAGATAGCAGGAGTCCAGGTAAAGATGGAATTGGACACAGGATCAGCCCTAACAGTCATAAACCGACGGAACTACGAGCGGCTATTCTCGCACATACCCTTGAGAGACACAAAAATTATTTTGAAGACGTACACGGGGCAAAAAGTCTACCCCAAAGGAAAAATAAGGGTGACCGTTATATATAACGGTAAGGAAACACCAAAACTAGACCTGTATGCATTGCAAGATGGAGGACCACCATTACTGGGACGTGAATGGATCCGGAAAATACAACTGGATTGGCATTCCATACAGGCACTGACTGTGGCTGACAAAAAGGATGACGACGTCACACCTGGGCGACTGTCAAAGAACCTAACTGGCGCGAAAGAAGTGTTCCAGCAAAGACTCGGAACACTAAAAGGCATGACAGCGATGATTAAAATTGAAGAAAACGTAAGCCCAAAATTTTTTAAGGCCAGACCGGTACCTTATGCGATCCGCCCAGCTGTCGAAGCAGAGCTGGAGAGTCTGGAACATTCAGGTGTACTGTCCAAGGTAGACTGGAGCGAGTGGGCTACACCCATCGTCCCTGTGATGAAAAAGTCGTTGAGCAGCACACCTGGGGAACCAAGGAAGGTTCGCCTCTGTGGGGACTTTAAGGTAACAGTGAACCCGATCCTTCACACCATACAATATCCACTTCCGCGGATTGAAGATATTTTCGCCTCGCTACCTGGAGGGAAACGCTTCACTAAGATTGATCTGGCCCAGGCGTATCTGCAAATGGAGGTAGAAGAAGCATCAAAAAAATACCTCACAATCAACACCCATAAAGGTCTCTACCAATACAACCGGCTGGTAATCGGGGTAGCATCAGCTCCAGCTATTTGGCAGAGGGCAATGGAACAAGTCCTGCAAGGGATCCCAGGGACCCAGTGTTATTTGGACGACATCCTGGTCACGGGCGAAAATGACAGTGATCACCTTGCCAACCTGGAGCAGGTGCTCACTAGATTGCAGGAATATGGGCTCCAAGCTAACCGCCCCAAATGCGAGTTTTTTAGAAAACAGATCTCGTATTGTGGCCACGTTATCGATAAAGAGGGGTTACATAAGTCCCCAGAGAAGATTGAGGCAGTAGTCAAGGCTCCAGCACCGGAAAATGTCTCACAACTGAGGTCGTTCCTCGGGCTGGTAAACTACTACCATAAGTTCTTGCCAAATTTGTCTACAATACTACACCCACTGAACACCCTACTGCAAACTGGGGTGCCATGGAAGTGGAGTGACGAATGTAAATGAGCTTTCCAGAAGAGCAAAACACTAATCACATCGAAAGAGGTATTGGCCCATTACAACCTGGCATTACCAATTCGGTTGGCATGTGATGCGTCACCCTACGGCATTGGAGCGGTGCTGTCGCACAAATTCTCGGACGGCTCAGAGAGGCCAATAGCCTTTGCGTCATGATCACTAACCTCAGCCGAGCGTAACTACGCCCAGATTGACAGGGAGGCCCTCAGCCTAGTGTGGGGAGTGAAAAAGTTCAATCACTATCTTCACGGGCAGAAATTCACCTTGCTGACTAATCACCAGCCTCTTGTCTCCATTTTTAATCCGAAGAAGGGCGTTCCGGTGATGACTGCGCAACGTCTACAAAGATGGCCACTTTTTCTAGGGGCGCACCACTATGAGATTGAATATAAGGACACGAAACAGCATGGCAATGCTGATGGGCTATCACGCCTGCCACTGACTACTGCGGAGGAAGCACCAGCAGTGGATCCTGTCGAAATATTCCATTCGACTATAGTTGAATACCTACCGGTAACTAACGCTTGTATCGAAAAGGAAACGCGAAATGACCCGACACTGTCTCGGGTATATGATTTGACGGTGAAGGGATGCCAGCACATGGCGACTCACTGTTGCCAGCATTCTCGACAAGAAGAGAACAGCTGTCAGTGTGCCGGGGGACCTTGATGTGTGGATCCCGAGTGGTAATTCCACACAAGTTAAGGGATAAAGTGCTCAATGAGCTTCATGAGGGTTATCTGGGAGGGGTAAAAATGAAAAGCCTAGCCAGGGCTTATGTGTGGTGGCCGGGAATCGATAAACAAATCAGGATGCCAGAAAGTCCAAAATGCACCACCACAGGCCCCTCTACACCCATGGGAGTGGCCCTCATCTCCATGGCAACGGGTGCATATTGATTTTGCTGGTCCATTCATGGACTCAATGTTTTTAATAGCCGTGGATGCGCACTCGAAATGGCCTGAGGTCATCAAAATGTCCTCCGCCACCACGGAGAAAACTATTGCAGTCCTACGGACCATTTTTGCCAGGAATGGCTTGCCAGAACAGATTTGCTCCGACAACGGACCACAGTTTGTGTCCGAGGAGTTCCGGAGGTTCTTGAAAAAGAATGGGGTAAGGCATTACACATCCGCCCCGTATCAGCCAGCCACAAATGGATTGGCTGAGAGGTTCGTACAAACCTTTAAGAAGGCAATAAAGGCTATGTACAATGACAACATTCTGCTGCAACACAAGGTGGACAATTTCCTGTTCGCCTACCGGAATGCGACACATGCAGTCACCAACCAGGCCCCAGCCATGATGTTCTTTAACCGAAGGTTAAGATCTCGCCTGGATTTGCTCAGACCAAACGTACGAAGAGATGTTGAGAGTAAGCAATTCCAGCACATCCATGAGAAGCCAACAAGGAGCTTCAATGTAGGGCAGCCAGTCTTGGCCCGCGACTACCAAACAGAAAAATGGCAGCCAGGAACGATATGCACACGGCAGGGCCCACTAATGTACACAGTGGAGAGCATCGTGAGATGCCATGCTGACCAGATCCTAGAGTCACAGGAACAGGTCAACCCCATGCCTCGCCCATACGTACCTGGTGATGAACCCGACGTACAGGTCGCATCTACCCCAGAAACAGTAGCATCGGAAGCTGATGAACCAACCGACAACAGGGGGCCAGAATCGCCTCCGCACCAAGAGCAAGACACTCGGGAAAGGCGCTATCCAGAAAGGATCAGGAAGCCTCCCCAAAGACTGAATATATAAATAGACTATTTTCAGCTAATGTTGCATGTTAAAAGTGTTAATTGTAATTAGTTTGATATTTAATTGTTAAATGAGTGTTATGGTACTGTTAATCTAAAAGGGGAGGGATTGTAATGTATATACCTTTAAGGGGGGAACTATCTTTTACAGCTCATGTATACTGCAGTACCGGCAGTGACCACACCTGTATATAGCACTGAGTAGTAATCTGTACAGATCAGTTCCAGTGTGAGCCACGTTGAGTAAACACCTGTTGTACCATTCTCCTGCAGTCTGTGTCTTATTATACACAGACACAACACTGCTGCCTTCCTCTGATAAGCCATCCCCCCCAACAGTACTCAAAGTGGTATATCTGTTGGAGAGGGGGACGGCCACAGGGGACCCCAGCACTACCTGCCTGCGCCTAGTACTCTGCCTGTTGGGCACCCATTCCCTTTCTTCCTGTCCAAACTCTACCTGTGGTGTGTCCAACTCCCTAAACATGCTATTCACGATGTCCCGAGCATCGTGAACGCTCCAGTATGCATCCAATCGCAGCTCCTGCGCTGCAATGCGGCCTGTCAGTAGCTGCAGCTGGATGCACTTCTTGCACATGTAGTTGTCAGGGACACAGGAAGTGGCCACATATCGCAGGAGGAGCAGTCTACAGGGCCGGTCTGTCCTGCCATGACTTACCCTTTAATTAATTGAGTTGAAATTAAATCAATCAATCCCACTAATTACACTACAGTTAAATAGTTTACCAACAATCCCCGCTACACCAGAGAGACCTTAGAAACTATAAACCAGAGTTAAAGTTTAAAAAAAGAGAGAAATACTCACCACCCAATCACTTACCTGCTTCCTGCTGACGTCACACTTTGATTACTTTTTACCTCTGTCCCCCGCTGCTGAATTGGTACTCCTCGCTGAATCCGCCGGTTTTAAGCTCTGCCGCGCTCGATGCTGCTCTCTCCCAGGTCCAGGCTCTGTTGTCGGGCCTCGCTGAATCCGTCGGTTTTAAGCTCTGCCACGCTTGATGCTGCTCTCTCCCAGGTCCAGGTCTATAATTCCCCGCTTTCTCTCTACCACCTTTTTTGAATAGTGGGGTAACATTAGCTACCCTCCAATCCATGGGAACTGTTCCAGCGTCTATCGAATTTTGGAAGATGACCAGCAATGCATCTACTATTTCTAGGGCCACTTCCTCAAGTACCCTAGGATGTAGAGTATCAGGCCCTGGAGATTTATCGGCCTTCAATCCCGCCAATTTCCCTAACACCATTTCCCTACAAATACTGATTTCTTTCAGTTCCTCCCTCTCATTAGACCCTATGTTCCCCGACATCTCTGGGAGGTTATTTGTGTCCTCCTTTATGAAGACAGAACCAAAGTATGTATTTAATTGGCCTGCCATTTCTTTGTTCCCCATTATAAATTCCCCTGATTCTGACTGCAAGGGACCTACGCTTGACTTCACCAATCTTTTTCTCTTCACATATCGATAAAAGCTTTTACAGTCAGTTTTTATGTTCCCTGCAAGCTTACTCTCATACTCTATTTTCTCCCTCTCAATTAGTCCCTTTGTCCTCCTTTGCTGAATCCTAAACTGCTCCCAATCCTCAGGTTTACTGCTTTTTCTGGCCAATTGATATGTCCTCTCCTTGGATCTTATGCTATCCCTAATTTCCCTTGTTAGCCATGGTTGAGCCACCCTTTTTGTTTTATTTTTATGCCAAACAGGGATTAACAAATTCTGTAGTTCATCCATGCGATCTTTGAAAGTTTGCCATTGCCTATCCACCGTCAACCCTTTAGAGTCATGGGGGAGAAATTGGGTATAGCCCCGTTTGGGGTGTTAGAATTGGCACTGCGCAAAGTTTATCGCCAGGCGCAACTTATCGCCACCTCGAGTGATATTGGGTTGCTGCGCCCCTAAAGGTGATTGCGGCGTTGATTCAGGCACTGCACGGGAGTCTTAAGGCGCTAACCCGGCGGCGCTACTCAATATGTTGGCAGCCGGGTGCAGCGCAGGTGCTGCCAATAATCGATTACCCTGAGACATGCTGGCGCTGGCCAGCTCTTAAAGGGGCGGGTCAATTAGGAGCAGCAGCCACACTCTGTGCCTTGTAGGCCTCAAAATCGGCACTGTGCTTTCTGTGGCGTTCCAAACTTTGAACATATGGAGAGGGTGAGGCAGAGAGCGGAGCGCTTTACCGATGGGGCATTGGATGCTTTGGTTGGCAAAGTGGAGCGCCGGCGAGCTGTGCTGTACCCCGACAATGGCAGGAGGCCTCATCAGAGCGAGTACCGCAGGGCTTGGATGGAAGTTTGTCAAAGTGTCACCTCAACCAGCGTGGTGGCCAGGACTCCTGTGCAATGCAGGAAGAAGTTCAATGACCTCACTCAGGTCGTTAGGGTGAGTGCCTTTTTCGCCATCTTCTTCATCCCTCCATCTGCACCTGACATTATTGCCAGAGGGTGCGCGAAGCCCCAATGGCCATCTGTCAGCCAGCACCCATGGCCCTTTCTGGAAACACACACGCACATTCAGCTCAATGCATAATGGAAGGGCTATTCTACCATGGGGGGCATGTGATGTCAGCTCAATGCATAATGGAAGGGCTATTCTACCATGGGGGGCATGTGATGTCAGCTCAATGCATAATGGAAGGGCTAATCTACCATAGGGGCATGTGATGTTAGCTCAATGCATAATGGAAGGGCTAATCTACCATGGGGGCATGTGATGTCAGCTCAATGCAAAATGGAAGGGCTAATCTATCATGGGGGCATGTGATGTCAGCTCAGGCCAGCATGTTTCATCACTTCCCGTCCTTTCTCCTGCAGGCCAAGCTGGCCAGGAACCAGAGGGAGCAGCTTCGCACCGGAGGAGGCCCTCCTCAGCTGCAGACACTGACGGACCTGGAGGAACGAATTTACCAGGTTGTTGGAGGCCGGATGACTGGTCGTGTCACCACTGGAGCTGCCGACCCCATTGTGCACAGTGATGGTAAGGTCATCACATTTTTGAACTCTCTCCTTTCACTTCTTCCCCCCACCAGCATGCTTTTTCACTCTGGACCCATGTCAGAGCATTGCAGCACTCATGCATCCCTTGCTGCCACCCTGTCCTTTCGCTAAAGCCACTCTTCAACCTCGCTGCTTTCAGATGCTGCATCACCAGCTCGGGAGCCGGGCCCTCAAGCAGTCACTGCCACTGACTCCGGAGGCAACGAGCAGGAGGAAGCTGGACCATCCCTGCCACCCTCAGGCGAGCCAGCCCCTCTGCAGACTGGAGAGACTACTTCCCTGGAGGGGAGCGGGGGCGAATGCTCTGAGGAGGAAGCAGTTCCAGGAACCAGCGGGCTGCAGCAACGCAAGGGGGGTAGGGAAGCTCGGGGGCCATCTCCCCGGAGGGCGAGTCAGGCTGCGAGTACTGTTGCACAGAGCGCAGAAGAGGTGCGTTCCCTCGCAGAAATGAGCGCCCAGGCTCGGCTCAGGCACTCTGAGCTCATGGCTGCAGTGGCAAGGATGCCTGAATCCATCGAGACACTGGCAAGGAGTGTCCAAGACTTCGGGGCAGCACAGGCAAGGAGTGCGCAGGACTTCGGGGCAGCACAGGCAAGGAGTGCGCAGGACTTCGGGGCAGCACAGGCAAGGAGTGTGCAGGACTTTGGGGCAGCACTGGAAAGGACTGTCCAGGACTTCGGGGCAGCACTGGAAAGGACTGTCCAGGGCTTGACCGAAGTAGTGGAAAGGACTGTCCAGGGCTTCACCGAAGCACTGGCACCTGCCACGCAAGTGCTGAGTGCTGCCACGCAGTCACTCGCTGGCCTCATGCAGACACATATTGAGGCCACGCAAGCAATGACTGCTGCCACCCTCACTGGATCAGGCAGGATTACCCGGGGCCCTTGCAGCACCAAAGCAGGGCATCAATCTGTGGACCAGCCGATTGGTGCGCATGCTGCGGTGCTGCCCCGTCAGAGTGCCAGTGTGTCGGTCGACCAGGGAGCTGCTGTCCGCTCTCAGGATGTCAGCATTCCTGATGCCACCGCTGGCACGTCTCCACTGCAGCTGCCACCACCTGCAGGACAGACTGCTTCCACCCATGCACAGTTGGAGCAGTCAGCATCCGGGCCCTCCAAGGCCAGAGGTCGTCCAGAACGTCCCTCAGGGGCATCTGCGCTTTCAGACAGCCAGCAGGCCTCCCCCAGCCTTGATGCAGCCACTGGGGTCCCATTACGGAGGAGCTGCAGGGAGGGAAGGGGCCGATCTCGCAAGAGAAGTAGATCACCATCAAGGGGGAAAGAGTAGAAGGTGCAGCTGAGACATCTTATTTGTAGAAATCAAGGCCATGGATGCTGGTCAGAATGTTAGTAATGTTTTGGATAGTCTCCCGGGTGTGCGAGCCACTTATGTGTTAGTGTGTTAGTTTTGCTTTCTGTTGCCATTGCTTTGTCATGTTGGAAGGAAGCACATTTCGCAAAATAAACAACTTTTAAATTTACATTGGCCATGTCTGATATTTACATTCACTGCTCTTCATAGGCTTTGGGTTATCCGGACGGTTCCATTCCTCCTCATCGAATGGCAGCAAGCATTCCTTCAGAGGGGCCTAGAAGCGGCTTGTTATCAGCCTCTGATGGACAGCCCTTCCAGTTTGTACCTCCCTCCCATCTTGGTCCTCCTCCTCCTCCTCCTCCTCCTCCTCCGCTGGTGCTTCAATGGCTGGTGGCACTGGCTGGGTGCGTAGGATGGCGAGGTTATGCAGCATGCAACAGACTATGACGAAGTGGGAGACTCGCTCTGGTGAGTACTGCAAGGCACCTCCGGAATGGTCCAGACAGCGGAACCGCTGCTTCAGCACGCCGATTGTGTGCTCCACAATGTTCCTCGTTGCCTGATGGCTCGCATTGAAGCGCTCTTCAGCAGTGGTGCTGGGCGAACGGAGTGGCGTCATCAGCCATGGGCACAGAGGATAGCCCTTGTCACCGAGAAGCCAGCCTCCTGGGTGAGCCGGGGCCTCGAATAGGTCTGCAACTGAAGTCTGGCGCAGGATGAAGGCGTCGTGGCTGCTGCCAGGGAACTGCGCATTGACTGCGAGGATCAGCTGTCGGTGGTCACAGACCAGCTGAAAATTCAAGGAATGGAACCCCTTGCGGTTGCGGAACTCCTCCGGATTCAAAACAGGCGCCTGCAAAGCCACGTGCGTGCAGTCAATGGCGCCCTGCACCATGGGGAAGTCCTCTATTGCTGCGAAGCCCTCTGCGCGCTCCCGCTGCTTCTCCAATGTCACAGGGAAGGAGATGTACTGCCGCCTCCTTTTAAATAGGGCATCTGTTACTTGACGGATGCAGAAATGCACCGCCAACTGCGATATGTTAGCGATGTCCCCAGTTGCGGCCTGGAAGGAGCCGCTCGCATAGAAATTCAGGGCAACAGTCATCTTGACAGCCACCGACAGAGAGGTCCTGCACCTTATCTGAGGCTGCAGATCTGGCTGAAGCAGGTGGCACAGCTCAGTCACCACCTCCTTTCTGAAGCGCAGCCTTCTAAGACACTGCTCCTCCGACATGTTCAAGTAACAGAACTGCTGTCGGAAAACCCTGGCAGCGTAAGGTCTGGTGTGGCGACGTCTGTTGGCCCTCCTCTGTCTGGCCATTCCTGCCCCTCTCTCCCTGCGTCTCTGTGCCCTTTCCAGATGGTTCAGCAGCAGGACGTTCCCCTCCAATGCAGCCCCCATAATAATAGTGCACAAGAAATTGTAAACGTTGTAAATGCTCACCAGCAGCAAGGTGATGGTCAGAAGGCTGAAGTTCCTCTGGCCAGCACTGGCTCACTGGTGCAATGGCTCTCAGAGTGCAACTCAGCAACTCTGTGAAAGTCTCGAGGAAGTTGTGCTCCCAAAATGGCTGCCGCTTTTATACCAGTGCAGTCCCCTTTAAAGAGCGCCCCCCTAGCCCGAGAGCGACTGGGGAACGTTCCAGGTAAGCAGTCCTTATTAGCGCCAGGCGGAACGGAGGGGCGCAACACTGAATTTCTGGTCTGGGGCACCCAAAAGGCGTTGCATACTGAAATGATGTCATGATCTGCCTGCGCCCGCGAGCGGGCGCTCAGGTTTAGCGCCGGCGCAAAATGCCCACTCAATATGGGAGGAGGCGCTGGGTTCACTGCGCACGGCCGAAAATTGGCTAACACCCCACTTCTCGGCCTCTTTAGGCACTAATTGGAGGCGCTGCCAACCGAATTTCTCCCCCATAGAGTTATACAGCACAGAAAGAGGCCCTTCGGCCCATCGCGTCCGCGCCGGCCGTCAAGCCCTGTCTAATCTAATCCCATTTTCCAGCATTTGGTCCGTAGCCTTGTATGCTATGGCATTTCAAGTGCTCATCCAAATGCTTCTTGAATGTTGTGAGGGTTCCTGCCTCTACCACCATTTCAGGAAGTGAGTTCCAGATTCCAACCACCCTCTGGGTGAAAAAGTTTTTCCTCAAATCCCCTCTAAACCTCCTGCCCCTAACCTTGAATCTATGCCCGCTTGTTATTGACCCCTCTACTAAGGGGAAATGTTCCTTTCTATCTACCCTATCTATGCCCCTCATAATTTTGTACACCTCAATCAGGTCCCCCCTCAGCCTTCTCTGCTCCAAGGAAAACAACCCCAGCCTGTCCAGTCTTTCTTCATAGCTGAAGCGCTCCAGCCCAGGTAGCATCCTGGTAAATCTCCTCTGCACCCTCTCCAAAGCAATCACATCCTTCCTATAGTGTGGCGACCAGAACTGCACACAGTACTCCAGCTGTGGCCTTACCAGCGTTTTGTACAGCTCCATCATAACCTCCCTGCTCTTATATTCTATGCCTCAGCTAATGAAGGCAAGTATCCCATATGCCTTTTTAACCACCTTATCCACCGTTCTGCTGCCTTCAGGGATCTATGTACATGCACACCAAGGTCCCTCTGATCCTTTGTCTTTCCTAGGGTCTTACCATTCATTGTGTATTCCCTTGCCTTGTTAGTCCCTCCAAAATGCATCACCTCACACTTTTCAGGGTTAAATTCCATTTGCCACTGTTCCGCCCATCTGACCAACCCATCTATATCGTTCTGTAGCCTGAGGCTTCCCTCCTTGCTATTTACCACCCCACCAATTTTCGTGTCATCTGCGAACTTACTGATCATACCTTTTACATTCACATCCAAATCATTAATGTAGACCACAAACAGCAAGGGACCCAGCATCGATCCCTGTGGTACCCCACTGGACACAGGCTTCCAGTCACAAAAACAACCTTCGACCATCACCCTCTGCCTTCTGCCACTAAGCCAGTTTTGGATCCAATGTGCCAAGGCACCCTGGATCCCATGGGCTCTTACCTTCCTGACCAGTCTCCTATGCGGGACTTTATCAAAAGCCTTACTGAAATCCATGTAAACCACATCCACTGCACTACCCTCATCGATACACCTAGTCACCCCCTCGAAAAATTCAATCAAATTGGGCAGACATGATCTTCCCTTTACAAAGCCATGCTGGCTATCCCTAATTAATCCTTGCCTCTCCAAGTGGAGACTAATTCTGTCCCTCAGAATTTTTTTCAATAATTTCCCTACCACTGATGTTAGGCTCACTGGCCTGTAATTCCCTGGTTTATCCCTACTACCCTTCTTGAATAATGGTACTACGTTAGCTGTTCTCCAGTCCTCTGGCACATCCCCTGTGGCCAGAGAGGTTCTGAAAATTTGTGCCAGAGCCCCTGCAATCTCCTCCTTTGCCTCACACAGCAGCCTGGGATACATCTCGTCCGGGCCTGGGGATTTATCCACTTTTAAGCCTGCTAAAACCGCTAGTACCTCCTCCCTCTCGATGCTAATATGTTCAAATATATCACAGTCCCCCTGCCCGATTTCTATGTCCACGTCGTCCTTCTCCATAATGAACACAGATGCAAAAAATTCATTTAAAGCCCCACCTACATCTTCTGGCTCTACACACAGCTTGCCACTTTGGTCCCTAATGGGCCCTACTCTTTCCCTAGTTATCCTCTTGCCCTTAATATACTTATAAAACACCTTAGGATTTTCCTTTATTTTGCTAGCCAGTGTTATTTCATGGCCCCTCCTCGCTCTCCTAATTTCTTTTTTAAGTATCCCCCTGCACTTTTTATACTCCTCTAGGGCTTCCTCTGTCTTTAGTCCTTTGTATCTGCCAAAAGCCCCACTTTTTTTCCTAATCCATTCTCGTATATCCCTTGACATCCAAGGTTCCCTGGGCTTATTGGTACCCCCTTGACCTTTACGGGAACATGTTGCCATTGTACTCTCTCAATTTCCTTTCTGAAAGACTCCCATTGCTCCGATGTGGATTTTCCTTCAAGTAGCTGATCCCAGTCCACATTGGCCAGATCCTGCCTTATCATATTAAAATCGGCCTTCCCCCAATTTAGAACCTTTATTTCCGGTCCATCCTTGTCCTTTTCCATGACTACCTTAAATCTCACCGAATTATGGTCACTGTCTCCAAAGTGCTCACCTACTAACACTTCCACCACTTGCCCGGCCACATTCCCTAGAATTAGGTCCAGTACCGCCCCCTCTCTTGTAGGACTTTCTACATGCTGGCTCAAAAAGCTCTCCTGGATGCACTTTAAGAATTCTGCACCCTCTAAGCCTTTCACACTGACTATCCCAGTTAATATTGGGGAAGTTGAAATCCCCCACTATTATTACCCTATTATTTGCACACTTCTCTGAGATTTGCTTACATATCTGTTCCTCTATCTCCCCCTGACTGTTTGGGGGCCTATAGTACACTCCCAGCAAAGTGCTTGCCCACTTTTTGTTTTTAAGTTCAACCCATATGGCCTCATTAGAGGAACCTGTTAATATATCATCCCTCCTTACAGCAGTAATTGACTCCTTAATTAATATTGCGACACCCCCTCCTCTTTTACCCCCCCGTCATGCCTGAAGTTTCTATACCCCAGAATATTGAGCTGCCAGTCTTGCCCCTCCCTCAACCATGTCTCCGTGATAGCAACTATATCCTACTCCCATGTGTTCATCAACAACTTCAGTTCATCCACCTTATTCGCAAGACTCCTTGCATTAAAATAAATGCCATTCAGCCTTGCCCTACTCCCTTGTGCCGTTACATATTTGCTCTGCCTTCCAAGCTGACTTGTTTTTCCCTCTATATTTGGCTGTACATCACCCCCTATTATAGCTCCACTCTTTATCCCATCCCCCTGCCAAGTTAGTTTAAACCCCCCCCCCCAACAGTGCTAGCAAACCTCCTCGCAAGGATATTTGTCCCGTTCTGGTTCAGGTGCAACCCGTCCGACTTGTACAAGTCCCACCTTCCCCAGAAGCAGACCCAGTGATCCAGGAAACTAAAACCCTCCCTCCTGCACCAACTCTTTAGCCACGCATTCATCTGCTCTATCCTCCTATTTCTATACTCACTAGCACGTGGCACCGGGAGTAATCCAGAGATTACAACCTTTGAGGTCCTGCTCTTCAATCTTTGAGTAACATTCCCCAATCAATCCTACCCAACTCGTGCCTCATGCCATCGTAGTTTCCTTTATTTAAATTCAGGACCCTAGCCTCTGAGTCAACTACTTCGCTCTCCATCTTAATGAAGAATTCGATGATATTATGATCGCTCCGACCCAAGGGGCCTCGCAAAACATGATTGCTAATTCATCCTTTCTCATTACATAATACCCAGTCTAAGATGGCCTGATCTCTAGTTGGTTCCTCGACATATTGGTCCAGGAAACCATCCCCTATACACTCCAGGAATTCCTCCTCCACAGTATTGTTACTAATTTAATTAGCCCAATCTATATGTAGATTGAAGTCACCCATGATAAATGCTGTGCCCTTTTTGCACGCATCTCTAATTTCCCATTTAATGCCATCCCCAACCTCTGCATTACTGTTTGGGGGTCTGTATACCACTCCCACTAATGTTTTCTGCCCCTTGGTATTTCTCAGTTCTACCCATACAGATTCCACATCATCAGAGCTAATATCCTTCCTTTCAATTGTGTTAATCCCCTCTTTAACCAGCAATGCTACCCCACCTCCTTTTCCTTTTTGACTATCTTTCCTGAATATTGAATACCCCTGGATGTTGAGTTCCCAGCCTTGGTCACCCTGGAGCCATGTTTCCGTAATCCCAATCATATCATAACCATTTACCTCTATTTGCGCAGCTAATTCATCCACCTTATTACATTAAGACACAAGGCCTTCAGGCTTGTTTTTTTTAACACTCTTAGACCTTTTAGAATTATTATTTACTGTGGCCATGTTTGATTTAAGCTCTTAATTTCTCTGACTGCCACCTTTGTTTTTCTCCTTCCTGTCTTTTGCTTCTATCCTTGTTTCCCTTTCCTCTGTCTCCCTGCTCAGGTTCCCAATCCCCTGCCATTTTAGTTTAAACCCTCTCCCAGAGCACTAGCAAACACTCCCCCTAGGACATCGGTCCCCATCCTGCCCAGGTGCAAACCGTCCGGTTTGTACTGGTCCCACCTCCACCAGAACCGGTTCCAATGTCCAGGAATTTGAATCCCTCCCCCTTGCACCATTCCTCTAGCCATGTATTCATCTGAAATATCCTTCTATTTCTACACTGACTAGCACGTGGCACTGGTAGCAATCCTGAGATTACTACCTTTGAGGTACTATTTTTTAATTTACCTCCTAACTCCCTATATTCAGCTTTTAGGACCTCATCCTGTTTTTTACCTATATCGTTGGTACCTATATGCACCACAACAACTAGCTGTTCACCCTCCCCTTCCAAAATCTTCTGCAGCCGCTCTGAGACATCCTTAACTCTTGCACCAGGGAGGCAACATACCATCCTGGAGTCACGTTTGCGGCTGCAGAAACGCCTATCTATTCCCCTTACAATAGAATCCCCTATTACTATAGCTCTACCCCTCTTTTTCCTCCTGTCCTGTGCAACAGAACCACCCATGGTGCCAGGAAGTTGGCTGCTGCTGCTTTCCCCCAGTAAGCCATCCTCCTCAACAATATCCAAAGCGGTATATCTGTCTGAGAGGGGGTTGGCCACAGGGGACCCCTGCACTACCTGCCTGCGCCTACTACTCTGCCTGGCAGTCACCCATTCCCTTCCTGCCTGTGCAGACTTTACCTGCGGTGTGACCAACTCCCTAAACGTGTTATCCACGACGTCCTCAGCATTGCAAATGCTCCAGTATGTATCCATTCGCAGCTCTGGCACCGCAATGCGGTCTGCCAGTAGCTGCAGCTGGATACACTTCCCGCACACCTGGTCATCAGGGACACAGGAAGTGTCCCTGATTTCCCACATAGTGCAGGAGGAGCATACTACGGTGCTGATTAAATTAAATCAATCCCACCAATTACACTACAATTAAATGATATACTGAAGGGCCCTTGTTTACCAGCAGTCCCCGCTACACCACAGATACCCTATAAACTATAAACCACAAAATTTAAGTTTGGAAAAAAGGAGAAAGAGAGAAATACTCACCAACCAATCATTTACCTGCTTTCTGGTGACGTCACACTTCAATTACTTTTTACTTCTCTCTCCATCTCTCAGAGCCTACCTGCTCCACCGCCTTGCTTTAAATCACCGCTGCCGCTTTGCCACTTCTCACAGGTCTGCCGCCGCCACCGCTATGGCGCCTACCTGCTCCGCCGCCTCGCTTTAAATCACCGCCGCCACTTTGCCGCTTCTCACAGGTCCACCGCCACCACTGCTGTGGGGCCTACCTGCTCCGCCACCTCGCTTTAAATCACCGCCGCCGCTTCGCCGCTCCTCACAGGCCTGCCGCCGCCGCCACTGCCGCCGCCGCTGTGGGGCCTACCTGCTCCGCCGCCTCTCTTTAAATCACCGCCGCTGCCTCACCGCTCCTCACAGGTCCACCGCCGCCACCGCTGTGGGGCCTACCTGCTCCGCCGCCCCGCTTTAAATCACTGCTGCCGCCTCGCCGCTCCTCCTCACAGGTCCGCCATTGCTGCCGCTGTGCCTAGACCTCGTCTGTGAAGTTGAGGCGGGAGGTCAGTGGCCATTGAATCAGCTGATGAGTTGACAGCTTCAAATGTCAAGTCAAAGCTCCCAACTAATTGAGAAATGTTCCCTTAGCCACTAGCTTCTCTGAACTGCATTTCCACTACAGAATCAGAATGCTGCAAGTCTTTACACAAGTCTCCATCCAGTTTGACCTCATTACCTCTCCCACCATTGACAGATTGCTTCTGTCATCACTACTTCACCTGCTATCTATTCCATCAGCATGGGTACCCTTGAAACTCTCTCACCTTGGTTCGCAGAATCCCACCATGATCAGCCCCAACACCAGCATCACCAGGCACACCAGCAGCACCAACAACAACACCACCCTTCTCCGCAATCACCTGATGCTGCACAGGACCTGGTATCAGCACCCGACCACATTGCTGCCCAGGAAGTCAGGGATGGCCTCACCATGGCCACATTTACTTCACTTGATGCGCCAGGTTGGCACCACCCCACACCAACAACATAAAGCATCCCTACAATGCCCAAGCCATTCCTTTCACACTCATCAGCATTGCGGGGGGTACCATTATGTCTCACCATTCATTGCAACTCACTAAACCACTTCCAAAGGTACACACAAATCTGTCCAAGAACGCAAAGATTTCAATGGCTGACAGCACATTAACAGAAAATTTACATGAATGTTGGCTACAACACCCAAGTGCCTACCCTTGTGTGTTGTTAGTTGGTATGATTGTACTAGGATGAGGGTGAGTGTGAGGGGTGGCTAGTGAGATGGGGAAGTGATAATGTAGATAGAGAGGGATGGGTGGAGGTGCAAGGTAAGTTGGTGTGAGTAAGGATGTGCAGGAGTAGGGTAGGGAAGGCAGAGTGATGGGGATGTGATGAGTGGCACAGCAGGATGCGGTTGAATGTGACTTTGCAGTAACGTTTCGTGATCTACTGAGATCATTGAAAGGTTTGCGCCACTGCAGCCTAGTCCTCTTGACGATATTTCTGCTTGTGCCCTCCTGTGCAATGTGCAACCAGGCTGCGTTGGTGTCCTGGGGAGGTCTTTTCTGCCCATGGAAAGGGAACAAGACCTCCCTGTGTGCTGTGATTCCCTCCATAAGCATATGGAGGGAGTCCTGGGAGATCCTGGGTGCAGCCGTGCACCTCTGTGCAGTGCTTGTCAGTGTTTGCAGCACCTCAATGTTGTAGAACACTAACAGCACAAATGTCAAACTAAATTTGGCCATGGTCCCTTTAAGGAAACTGGCTGATGACGCGTCATAAATTATATCATCAGACCCGCTTCCTTCAATTGGCTGGGAAACTTGCTGGGCGGGCTTAACAAGCCCAATCATCAGAAAGTCATTTTGGAGGCCGGGATGGAGCCAGCAACGGGGTCGGGACCCACCACCAACATTGCCCGTCACAGACCCGCCCAGGTTCGTAAAATTGCGGTCTTAGTTACAACAATCCAACGCTTGGATGCATTTCAGTATCGCACTGTTCCTAATAGCATTCAACTTGGTTCCCCTCTGAGCATCGTAATTGTTCCAACATTCTTTGAAGGCCATTCCATGAGGCAGTAAAGTGATATTTTTAAAGTTCCAAGGGTCCGTTCTCATGATGTAATGTCTAAAATTGCCCTGTCCCATCAATTTCCATGGATAAAACAGCTCCAATACTTCATGACGCACGTTTTGAGAACTCATAGCACCAAAGGTCAAAAGTATTCATCATTTGTGGGCATCATTTCAGCAAGGCACTGGTTTTCTACTTTGTAGTTTATCAGCTGCCCATTATATAGGAAGTGAGTCTTTGCATCTCAGCAGCTCGATGCTCATTTTCCCACCTCACTTTTTTCAGATAGTTTTACCACCTCCTCCTCTCCTGAAGGCACTGGCTCATGGTGGGCTATGGTTCCATGGATGCCATTCGGCCTCCGATACCTCAGTCAAATCTCCGCTCTTCGTACGGGAGTCTTGAAATTAAAGGGTAAGTTTCACTGCTCCCTGTGAGGAGCCGCACTTGAAGATGAAGAGATGAAGATGAGTGCCTACGGCTATTTACCATTGTTGGTGCTGATGCTGCTGCTGTCCTCACCAGACACATACACAAAACAAATCTGGAAATAAAAAGCTGATATCAGTAGAAATGACCTTGAAGCTGTTGGATTGCCGTAAAAACCCAACTGTTTCACTGATGTTCTTTAGAGAAGGAAGCACACCGTCCTTACCCAGTCTGGCTGATATGTGACTCCAATCCCACACCAAAGTGGTTGACACTTATCTGCCCTCTGAAATGGCCCAGCAAGCCATTCAGTTGTATCAAACCTTAGGGATGGGCAATAAATGCTGGCCTTGCCACCGAGAATGAATAAAAAGCACACACACCCACTCTTCCAGCTGGGATCGCTGAATAATAATTAGGAGTAGGAATGATAGCCGATTTTCCCTTCCCTAACCTAATGGTGCTGAGGCCAGTTGTAGCATGCCAATTGCTGCCCTAGCTGAGATCAGCTATTCAGTGCTCCTGCCTCACTCTGTCCTGTGTGTGTCTAAACCAATGAGAGGCCATTTGGCCCATCCTTCCATAGAAACTTATGCTTCTCCCAGTACAGCATCTAACTGCTTAGTGAATGAATCCAGAGTGTTTGCTTCCACTGCCCTGCCCAAAACCATTCCAGATATCAGTCACTCTGTATGAAGAAGTGCTGCTTTTTACCAATTTGTACCAATGGCCCCTTGTCCTGCAGTTATGGGTTAACTTGAAATAGTGTTCCACTTTTCTATTCCACTTAGTATCTTATGCACTTCTATGAGGTCCACTTTCATTCTCCTCTATTCAGGTTTGAAGAATTGTTCAAACTTTTCTTCATAACTTAAAGAAAAAGAAAGATCTTGCATTTCTTTAGCACCTTTCACAACCTCATGATGTCCCAAAATGCTTTACAGCCAATTAATAATTTTCTTCAAATGAAATGCCTATCAGTGTCCTTCCTCTTGTCTCTGTCCACCCATCTCTCTTTCGCACTCTGTGTCTTCCCCTAGTCTCTCAGTTGCCTTCTTGCACCTATGTCTTTCATATATCTGTGTCTCTGGCTCTCTTGTGCTCAGCTCTTCCCAAATATGCCATTGCCCCTTGTGGTGATTATTCTTGTTTTATAAGAAGCATTGTAATTGGTTGCCTGTTTTCCTGCCTTGAGATATATGCTGTAAACTTATTGGTTAGTTGATCCCATGTGACCTGTGGTGGCCATCTTAAATTCAGTTTTCTACAGTTTGGTTGAGACTGGGTGCTCAACATGTACTTGCTGGTTTTTTAAGGTTAATAAAGCCTAGCTTTTGAAAGGCAATCTACTCTTTATTTCAATTTTACGTTAGTAACTGACCAAAAATCTGTGTCCTTCATGTTTGATGTCAAACATTTCGGAAAGATTAAGAATGATAAAATAATGAGGTGGAGGATCGAGTTGGCATGCTACCATTTCGATATAGTCTATCGTCCGGGGAAGGATAATGTTGCCGCTGATGCGCTGTCGAGGGCTTATTGTTCTGTGCTTCACGGAGATACGCTTATTAATCTTCATAATGCTTTGTGCCATCCTGGTGTTACGAGGATGATACACTTCATATGCAGTAAGAATTTGCCCTTTTCAGTTGAAGACGTCAAGCGGATGACTTCGTCATGCTCTGTCTGCGCCCGGTGTAAACCGAATTTCTTTAAGCCTCAACGAGCTCATCTTATAAAGGCTACTTCTCCCTTTGAACGCCTGAGTGTTGATTTTAAGGGGCCTCTTCCTTCAACGACTCAGAATCGATATATATTTACTGTTGTGGATGAGTTTTCAAGGTTCCCTTTTGCTTTTCCTTGTGCAGATGTATCAGCTGCTACAGTTATTAAATGTCTGACTCAACTTTTTGTCATCTTTGGGATGCCTGCGTATATCCATTCGGATCAGGGAAGTTCTTTTATGTCTTCCCAGTTGAAGGAATACCTCCAGAGTCGGGGAATTTCTACTAGCAGAACTACCCCGTATAATCCCCAGGGTAATGGACAGTGCGAACGATACAATGGGGTGATCTGGAAGGCAGTTATGTTGGCTTTGACATCCCGGAACCTTAAGAATACACAGTGGGAAATGGTACTGCCTGATGCCCTGCATTCCATTAGATCATTGCTTTCAACGGCTACTAATGTGACCCCCCATGAAAGGCTCTTCAACTATCCGCGGAGATCCACTACGGGATATTCGGTACCTTCATGGCTTACTATGCAGGGACCTGTGCTGCTCCGACGCCATGTTAGACTGTCAAAGTATGATCCTTTAGTGGAGGAGGTGGAGCTATTGGAGGCAAATTCCCAATATGCTCACATTCGATTCCAAGATGGGAAAGAAAGTACGGTTTCAGTTAAAGACTTAGCTCCTTGTGGTGGCCAGCCCTCTCCTGAGGACATTAACAATAGCCATAATTCAGATAATGTTGATGTCGTCACAGATACTACGAACATTTCCAATCCTATTGCAGACACTTACAATTCTCTTAGTCTGCCCCCGATGGATGTTCATGACCCTCCCAGTCTACCTTCTAATGGGACTTCCAATCCAGAAACCGTTGATAATCGGGATATTGATAGCTTCCCTGCAGAAGATATTTCTGTGTCTCCTGGTGTGGGAGGGCAAGGAACTCCACCAAGGCTAAGAAGGTCGACACGAACAAGATATCCGGTCGACCGATTAAAAATGGACTTTTAGAATAATTAATAATTTAATAGTAAAATTTTAAAATTGTTGAAGGCATTATACATTGATATACCTATCAATTCATCCAATGAAAAGCGACGAGTTAAGAAAGTAACTATAGGTTTTTATTGGCTAAATAACAGAGCCCACCCTCGTGGGTGATCGGATACAACAAGGAGGAATGCCAGCCAGTCGACTACCTTTATACCTGGGCAGGTAGGTGGAGTCATGGGCGGAGTCAGCAGTGGTCAGCCCAGGTATAGCAGCGTGACAAGAGGCGACCTCGTATAGTGATACAACAGTGTGAACAGTGATAACCATAGAGTAACGATATAACAGTGATAACTATAGTGTAACGATAGTGAACGATAAAAGTGGTTTACCACATTCACCCCTTGTTTAGATTTGAGTCCGGCGGGGTGAAGTGTACTACCAGTTCTGGTATGTCAGTCTGTCCGGAGGCCTCGTAAGCCTTTCTGATCGTCGCAGCGGCGGTGTTGCATTATCCGGTGTTAATGCTGGTGTCTGCGTGGTCGGCGAAGGCTCGTGGGGTTCCGGCATGCCTTCTACCTGGGCTGGAATTGGGGGGGTGGTGGGGGGAGGTGAAGGTGGTGTCTCCGGAGTGCCCGAGGGTGCGAGGTCTCGTAAGGAGACTGTGTCCTCCCGCCCGTCTGGGTATGCCACATAGGCGTACTGGGGGTTGGTGTGCAGGAGGTCCACCCTCTCGACCAGGGGGTCCGTTTTATGGGCCCTCACGTGCTTTCGCAGCAAGACGGGCCCCGGAGAGGTCAGCCAGGTTGGTAGCGTGGTTCCCGTAGTCGACTTCCTGGGGAAAGCAAACATTCGTTCATGGGGGGTGGCGTTGATGGCAGTGCAAAGTAGTGACCGGGTGGAATGCAGCGCTGCCGGGAGGACTTCCTGCCAGCGGGAGGTTGGGAGGCCCTTAGACTTTAAGGCTAAGAGGACGGCCTTCCATACCGTCGCGTTCTCTCTTTCCACCTGGCCGTTCCCTCGGGGGTTGTAGCTGGTGGTCCTGCTTGCAGCAATACCTCTCGCTAGTAGGAACTGACGGAGTTCCTCGTTCATGAAGGAGGAGCCCCGGTCACTATGTATATAGTTTGGGAACCCGAACAAGGCGAAGAGGTCGTTCAGGCATTTAATGACCGTGGTACTGGTCATGTCTGGGCAGGGGAAGGCAAAGGGGAAACGGGAGTACTCATCAACAATGTTGAGGAAGTACACATTACAGTCAGAGGACGGGAGGGGCCCCTTAAAGTCGATGCTCAGGCGCTCGAAGGGGCGGGTGGCCTTGATCAGGCTTGCTCTGTCCGGCCTAAAGAAGTGCGGTTTGCACTCGGCACAGGTCTGGCAGTTCCTGGTCATGGTCCTGACCTCCTCGATGGAGTAGGGCAGGTTGCGGGCCTTAATGAAGTGGTAAAGTCTGGTGACCCCAGGGTGGCAGAGGTCATTGTGGAGGGTCTGAAGTCTATCACTTTGCGCGCTGGCGCATGTAATTCGTGACAGAGCATCGGGGTGTTCGTTCAGCTTACCTGGCCGGTACATGATATCATAATCATAGGTGGAGAGTTCGATTCTCCACCTCAAGATCTTGTCATTCTTGATTTTGCCCCTCAGCTTGTTATTAAACATAAAAGCGACCGAACGTTGGTCGGTAAGGAGGGTAAATCATTTGCCTGCCAGGTAGTGCCTCCAGCGTCGTACCGCCTCCACAATCGCCTTGGCCTTCTTCTCGACCGACGAGTGTCGGATCTCAGGGCCCTGTAGGGTCCTTGAGAAGAAGGCCACCGGTCTCCCCTCCTGGTTAAGGGTGGCGGCTAGGGCGAAGTCGGATGCATCGCTCTCGACTTGGAAGGGGATGGACTCATCCACTGCGTGCATTGTGGCCTTGGCAATGTCTCCCTTAATGAGGGAGAAGGCTGCGCACGCTTCCTCCGTAAGGGGGAAGGATGTGGACTTCATGAGGGGTCTGGCTTTGTCCGCATAATTGGGCACCCATTGGGCATAGTAGGCGAAGAGCCCCAGGGTTCTCTTCAGTGCCTTTGGACAGTGGGGGAGGGGTAGCTCCATGAGGGGGCGCATTCTTTCGGGGTCGGGGCCGATGACTCCATTCTCTACTACACAGCCGAGGATGGCAAGGCGCGAGGTGTTAAACACACATTTATCCTTATTGTAGGTGAGGTTCAGCCGTTGGGCCGTACGGAGGAATCTCTCCAGATTAACATCGTGGTCCTGCCGGTTGCGGCCGCAGATGGTGACGTTATCTAGATAGGGGAACGTGGCGTGCAGCCCATTCTGGTCAACCATCCGGTCCATCTCCCTTTGGAAGACCGAAACCCCGTTGGTGACGCCGAAGGGAACCCTAAGGAAGTGGTGGAGGCGGCCGTTCGCCTCGAAGGCTGTATACTGGCGGTCCTCAGGGCGGATAGGGAGTTGGTGATAGGCCGGCTTAAGGTCGATGGTGGAGAATACCCGGTACTGCGCAATCTGATTGACCATATCAGATATGCGGGGAAGGGGGTATGCGTCCAGCTGGGTGTACCTGTTTATGGTCTGGCTGTAGTCGATGACCAGGCGGTTTTTATTGCCGGTCTTAACGACCACGACCTGGGCACGCCAGGGGCTGGTGCTCCCCTCGATGATGCCCTCCTTCAGGAGACGCTGCACCTCAGAGCTAATGAAAGCTCTGTCCCCGGCGCTGTACCACCTGCTCTTGGTAGCGACGGGTTTGCAGTCGGGGGTGAGGTTAGCGAACAGGGAAGGTGGCGGGACCTTGAGGGTGGATAGGCCGCAGGTGTTACGCGGTGGGCGGTTTAAGATCTGCTGGTTGTCGACTGTGAGTGGGGGGAGGGGTCCGCCGTATGCTAGCGTGACGCTTTGGAGGTGGGATTGGAAGTCTAGGCCTAGTAGGACGGCAGCGCATAGCTGGGGCAGGACGAGGAGTTTAAAATTTTTATACTCCGTACCCTTAACCGACAGGGTCACAACACAGTAGCCGCTGATGTCTGTGGCGTGTGACCTCGATGCCATCGAGGTCCGGTTGCGCGTTGGCAGGACAGGGAGGGAGTAGTGGCTCACCGTGTCTGGGTGGATGAAGCTCTCCGTGCTTCCGCTGTCGAACAGGCAGGTCGTGGTGTGGCTGTTTACTTTGATGTCCATCATCGACTTGGACAGGTGATGCGGGCGGGCCTGGTCCAGTGTGACGGAGGCTAGTGTATAGCTGAGCGAGTTGTTGTAGTCTGCGGTTGAGGCGGTAGTCGGGTCTCGAGGCACGGTGGCGGTCGGGCGTGGTGGGTAAAATGGCGTCTCCCACGAGGTTGGACAAAATGGCGGAGAAGATGGCTGCCCCCATAACTCACATGAGGCACTGCTGGTGTCGGTTGCCTGTATCAAAGATGGCCGCCCCCATGACTCACATGTGGGGGTGCTGGCCTCTGTTGCCTAGAAGGAAGATGGCCGCCCCCACAGCTCGCATGAGGCACTGCTGGCCTCTGATGATCCACCTCTGCAGGCCTTAGCGAAGTGGCCTTTCTTCATGCAGTTTGAGCAGGTAGAGTTCCTGGCTGGGCAGCGCGACCTCGGGTGTTTCGCCTGGCCGCAGAAGAAGCAGCCGGCGGCCCGATCGCGGGGGTCCGATGTCGGAGCCGGTACCGGGGGTGGCGGTCTCGATCGGGTCCGGGACGCCGACGCTGAGGTAGGTCCCAGGGGGGTTGCTGCGGGGGGTATCGCGGTCGGGGTCGGTCCCAAGTCCCAGGGTCGCGAGTTACAGTACCTTGAGTATGCCTCGAGGTCCCGATGGGCCACCTCTAGAGAGAGAGCGAGGGCTGCAGCTTTGTCCAGGTCGAGGTCCCTTGCTTCCAGTAGTCTTTGCCGTGAGTAGTCGGACCGCAGGCCTTTCACGAAGGCATCGCGGACATTGTCTTCAGTATTTTCTGCCGCCGTTACCGCTTTAAAGTTACAGTCTCTGCCGAGTGCTTGTAGCACCCGTAAAAATTCCTCCACGGGCTCTCCTGGCTGTTGCGGGCGGGATCTCAGGAGGTGTCTGGCATACATGGAATTTACCGGGGTTTGGTACTGTCTTTTCAGCCGGTTGATGGCGTCCTCGTATGTTTTAAGGTCCTGGATGAGTGCGAATACTTTAGGGCTCACTTGGGTGTTCAGAACTCTTAGCATGGATTTCTGAGGCACGCCGGATTCTCCCAGGTAGGCTTCGAAGCAGCTCAGCCAGTGTTCGAAGTCGAGGGCTGAGTTTGCTGCCTGTGGGTTTAGGTCCAGGTACGGTGGTCTGAGGGCTCGCAGCCAGGCCGGCTGCTGTGGCTGTTGTAGCTGGGTGTCTGGCTGGTCGCTTGGCTGGTCGTTTGGCTGGTCGTTTGACTGCTCAAGTGTCGACATTTTAAAATTTAGCCAATAAAATTGATATACCTATCAATTCATCCAATGAAAAGCGACGAGTTAAGAAAGTAACTATAGGTTTTTATTGGCTAAATAACAGAGCCCACCCTCGTGGGTGATCGGATACAACAAGGAGGAATGCCAGCCAGTCGACTACCTTTATACCTGGGCAGGTAGGTGGAGTCATGGGCGGAGTCAGCAGTGGTCAGCCCAGGTATAGCAGCGTGACAAGAGGTGACCTCGTATAGTGATACAACAGTGTGAACAGTGATAACCATAGAGTAACGATATAACAGTGATAACTATAGTGTAACGATAGTGAATGATAAAAGTGGTTTACCACATACATGTATTGCTCTAGTCATAAATAACTAATTGTAAACTGTAAAGGCTACCTAGGTTGAAGTATATTTTAAAAGGAGGGGTGAATGTGGTGATTATTCTTGTTTTATAAGAAGCATTGTAATTGGTTGCCTGTTTTCCTGCCTTGAGATATATGCTGTAAACTTATTGGTTAGTTGATCCCATGTGACCTGTGGTGGCCATCTTAAATTCAGTTTTCTACAGTTTGGTTGAGACTGGGTGCTCAACATGTACTTGCTGGTTTTTTAAGGTTAATAAAGCCTAGCTTTTGAAAGGCAATCTACTCTTTATTTCACCCCTTTTATGCCTCGGTGATCTTTCTGTGCTTTTCTGGAATGTGATTCTCACAACCAGGATCTGTATACACTCCCATGGACATTAATCCCGCAGTTTCCCTTGCTGTTCCTCATATTGGGTGAAACTGAGGCCCCAGTGTCTTCCGAACCTAAGTAGGAATCAGGATAAGCCAGTATCTTTCTCAACTCTACATGGATTCCCATATTCTACCCAAATGTGGACACAGGAAAAATTCCCTACCCATTTCTATAGAAATCTTTTCCCAGCAAACTTAGCTGATTCAAGGTCAGTTGTAGTGGGTTCAAGTCCCACTCCAGAGACTTGAGCACATAATCCAGGCTGACACTCCAGTGCAGCGCTGAGGGAGTGCTGCACTGTTGGAGGTGCCGTCTTTTGGATGCAACATTAATCTAAGGTCTCATTTGCCTTCTTAGGTGGACGTAAAAGGTCCCATAGCAGGATTTCTAAAAAGAGAAGGTGTCCTGACCAGTATTTATCCCTCAACCAACACCAGTAAAACAGATTATCTGGTTATTTATTTTGTTACTATTTGTGGGACCTTGCTGGGCACAAATTGGCTGCCGTGTTTCCCTACATTATAACAGTGACTGCACTTCAAAAATAGTTCATTGGTTGTGAAGCACTTTGGGATTTCCTGAGGTCATGAAGTTGCTATATAAAATCAAGTCTTTTTTCCTGATTAGGACTAACGAGTTATCTCAATTACCTTGGACAAAGAGAAGTGAATAGAAAAAGGGATAAGGAACAGGCAAATGGTGCAAAGCATGGACGAGAACCCTAAATCGAGACAACTGAAGAGCCAAAGAGTTTCACAGAACTGAATCTATTTTCTTTGAAGTGAAGAGGGTTAGGGGGATAAGAGTCAGGTTTTTAAGGTGCTGGGAAGCAGGATATAGATGTGAGCTGGCTTTTTGACTTAGACTGTGGATGCAGAATTAGAGACATAAGCTTAAAAGGAACAAGCCCCTAGGGATGAGAGGAAATCTTTTCCACAGAATAGCAGATATGCGGAATAGACTTACAGCAAACCAGTTGGTGTTGTGTCACACTAACTCCTTCCAAAAGGAGCTGGACAAGTATCTGGATGGGAATGGGGTTGGCGGCTATAAGGATAAACTGAGATGATCGAATACTCCACGAGACAAAATGGTTTGTGTGCTGCTGGGGTGGAGACACATTCTTTATGAAGTGGAGCAGACCAGGGTTTAATTGCAGAGAAGTGAGGACAGGTGAATATTCTGCAGTTTTGTTTGATTATCTTTGGGGAGCAGGGAGTAAGTATGCAGAACTTTAGCTCAGGAGACTTAGCAGGGTAGAGTTCATAATAGGGTGGGTTGTATGTGGTCTTTTGAAGCAACGGAATCATTGGGCCACACAGTTCATTTTTGTTCTATATTTTCTTGATAGGATGTTTTTACTGATAGAAGATTGAAACAAATACAAAAAGAAAGAAAAAGAAAGACTTGCATTTATATAGCAACTTTCACAACCTCAGGATGCCCCAAAGCGACTTGCAGTCAATGAAAAGGGATCTGGGGGTCCTGGTGCACGAAACTCAAAAAGTTAGTATGTAGGTGCAGCAAGTGATCAAGAAGGCCAATGGAATGTTGGCTTTTATTGCTAGGGGGATGGAATATAAAAACAGGGAGGTATTGCTGCAGTTGTACAAGGTATTGGTGAGACCGCACCTGGAATACTGCATACAGTTTTGGTGTCCATACTTAAGAAAAGACATACTTGCTCTCGAGTCAGTACAAAGAAGGTTTACTCGGTTAATCCCGGGGATGAGGGGGTGGTCATATGAGGAGAGGTTGAGTAGATTGGGACTCTACTCATTGGAGTTCAGAAGAATGAGAGGCGATCTTATTGAAACATATAAGATTGTGAAGGGGCTTGATCGGGTGGATGCGGTGAGGATGTTCCCAATGATCGGTGAAACTAGAACTAGGGGGCATAATCTTAAAATAAGGGGCTGCTCTTTCAAAACTGAGATGAGGAGAAACTTCTTCACTCAGAGGGTGGTAGGTTTGTGGAATTTGCTGCCCCAGAAAGCTGGGGAAGCTACATCATTAAATAAATTTAAAACAGAAATAGATAGTTTCCTAGAAGTAAAGGGAATTAAGGGTTACGGGGAGCGGGCAGGAAATTGGACATGAGTCTAGGTTCGGAATGGTCATGGCCCTGTGGGTAGTGGAGTGGGCCCAGGGGCCGTGTAGCCTGGTTCTGCTCCTACTGTGTTCTAATTCTGTGTTAGATTTCAGGAGATGGTTTTATTCCTGTTCCTGGCTGGGGTGGAGATCGCCTTTACAGAAGGTAAGTACTGTAGAAAATATAGGGACAGAGTGATCTCCTGGAAGAATTTCGATCGCCTAGATGGGTCGGAGAGGAATTTCCCAGATTTTTTTCTCCCAAATTGGCCATTGGGTCTTTATCTGGTTTTTCGCCTCTCCCGGGAGATCACATGGGTTTGGGTGGATGCAGAGTGATAGAAGATTTGAGGTTAGGATCAGATCAGCCATGATCTTATTGAATGGTGGAGCAGGCTCGAGGGGCCGATTGGCCTACTCCTGCTCCTATTTCTTGTGTTCTTATGTTCTTAAAACATTTTGAAGTGTAGTCACAGTTGTCATGTAGGAATTGCAGCAGCTGATTTGTGCACAGCAAGATCCCACAAACAGCAATGTGATAATAATCTGTTTTAGTGATGTTGATTGAGGGGATATTAGCCAATACACCTGGAAGAGGGGAATGAATGGCACCATCCCAATGAAAGATCTTCGTGCTTCTTCGACTGTTATTCAATTTGTGCAGATGTGCAATTTGCACAATGTAACAACATAAATTAGATCAAAAAGTATTGATCATGACATCGTTACATAAAGTTGCATCTAGGTTCTTGGGCTCTGCTCCTTCCCCCCAAAAAAGCTTGTTGAACATTCTTCATGAAAACGGTGACCCTTTAAATGGGGAAAAGTAAACCCCCAGCAAAAATTTGGATAGGTTAAATCTCAAAAACATAAATTGCATGCCCACCCACACAATGGGCAGAGCAAGAAATGTAAGGAACATTCCAGAGAAACAAAGATCACAGCAGTACATAGGTCTACATAAATCATTCCTAAATATGAATTAACCTTTAACAGTCAGAATAGCAAGAAGGAAATGGAAGAAATGGAAGCCTGACTTCAGTACAAAGGCACACAGAATAGCTAATTAGAAACCACTTCAAGTTATCACATCTGGCATTCATGAAAAATCAGTGCTTTATCAGTTTAGTTTGGCTGGGATTTATAGCCTGTGCTGGCAGTCAAACCACCTTTCTAATACTGTGTTTTCAAGGCAGGCTTATATCATGGCTCTGTGGTAGCACTCTTATCTCTTTGGCAAAATGTTGTAGGTTATAGCCCCACTCCAGAAACTTGAGCACATAACCTAAGCAGAGACCCCAGTGCAGTACTGAGGGAGTCCTGCACTGTCGGAGGTGTCATCTTTTGGATTAGACGTTTAACTGAGGCCCTCACAGGTGGACGTAAAAGATCCCACGGCACTATTACAAAGGAGAGCAGGGTAGTTCTCTCCTGACCAATATTTATCCCTCATGCAAGATCGTAAAAACAGATGATCTGATCATTATCACATTGCTCTTTGTGGGAGTTTGCTGTGCACAAATTGGTTGCTGCGTTTCCTACATTACAGCAGTGACTACACTCCAAAAGTACTTAATTGCCTGTAAAGCGCTTTGGGGCGTCCTGAGGTTGTGAATGGCACTGTATAAATGCAAGTCTTTCTTTTTACATCACCGGTCTAATAGGGATTGACTTCCCTTTGGAGTTTGCAAACAATGCAACCAATTCCACTTATATAACACTGCCAGATCATTTTGTGCATATTGATAATGCATAATACAATATTCCAATACAGTGAAACTCCACTCCTTGCTTATGATGAAATTACAAAAGACAAGGAAAATACCATAGCTACTCTTTCATTATTTTGGGCTTGAAAGAGCCCCCAACATCGATGGAAACCAGTGCTTCCAGTCACTAAGCTCTTCCAGTCACTGGCTGAATTCAGGAAATAGGAAATGGTCAGGATTGTATTAATAAAGCTGTCATTTTCTGGTCAGCCTCAGGACATGAAGCAGCAGCATGAAGTATGTAAAGAAATCACTCTGGTGCAGCGGGGTTAAGGTTGTGCAATGAGATTTAACCTGCACCTTTATCTACACTACAAATGGCTTAGGGAGTGCCAGGTGTTCACAGAGGCAGTGTTCCATTCTCCAGCAAATGATGCCCATCACTTTAATGCACACATTTGTTAGACTGTCACTTTAGTGATAAGTTTTGTCCTGTCTGCTAAAAACTAGACAACAACTACCCAGACTCATTTTGCATCAGATTCTTAAATCCAGTGCAGAGAGAGGAGATTATCATCCTGTCAGTCTGGGCTACAAATCCAGAGTGCTCCCCCACTACATTAAGCAGTGTCTGCATAGTTTCTTCTTTGTGATCAAGTTCATTTTATAACCTCTGGTATATCAGTTTAAAGAACATGCAAATCATTAAGTCGGTATCACAGCTAATTAACCCAGGTGGTGAAAATAAACATCTTTGGAATTCTCTACCCCAGAGGGCTGTGGATGTCGTTGAGTAGATTCAAGGCTGAGATCGGTAGATTTTTGGACACTAAGGGAATCAAGGGGTATGGGAAAAGGGCGGGAAAGGGAAGTTGTTGAGGTAGAAGATCAGCCATGATCTTGTTGACTGGTGGAGCAGGCTCGAGGGGCCGTGTGGCCTACTGCTGCTCCTATTTCTTAAGTTATGTTCTTATTACCTTGGTGGTTGGTCAAGGTAGAATTAAGTTATGGAGAACTAGAGACTTGCTATTTTCAAATAGAAAAAGATCACTGAAAAAGTACAGATCAATCAAGATTTGTATTTCAAGTGTAAAGTATTCAAGATTTGTATTTCAAGTGTAAAGTATTTTGAATTTCAGTTGTGTCTATTTCTCAGTGGTAGAATGGAATTGATCACCTGTTTATGGAACATTCCTGAGTTACCCAATTAGACAATACTTTAGGCTCTGGGCTAGAGTTGATGTTGCCCAGGAATGGGCGCTAACTTTGGAAAAGTTAGGGGCTAATGAATCTCGCTGCACGTAAAATCCATCGTCATCGCTCAAAGAAAGGATGGGAGCACTAAATCAAGCGCTAATGGCTTAGCTCAGATGCATTAGACTCAAAGCACTAACCAATATCAGATGCAGTCTAATTGCAACTCATCATTGCCACAGGCTCATTCCAGTTCTTAAAGGGGAGGTTCATTGATGCTGCAGAGCCTCATTCTCAGCATTGCTGGCTGTGAACCTGTGTCAGCAAGCAAGAGCAGGCCAAGCCCAAGGAGCTGGATGACTCAAGCAGGTTTCATGATGGCAGATCCACGCCCCAGGAAGAGAGCCCACAGATTTTCGGACCAAGCATTGGAGGAGTTGGTGTCCGCTGTGGAGAGACGGAGGGTGGTGCTCTAACCGGCAAGTGGCAGGAGGCCCTTGTCGCAAGTCTTCCGTGCCATGTGGAAGGAGGTTGTCCATCAGGTCTCGGGCAGCACTGTGGTCCCCAGGACTGATAGACAGTACAGGAAGAAATTTAACAACCTCACTCGGTTGGTCAGGGTGAGTCAATGCCTCAACAAATGCTGCATACCACCGTCTGAACCAGAGTCTGCACACAGTGGCCAAAGCAACACACCCCCAATACTTACCCACCAACAATCTCTACCTACCAACACTCACACCCACATCTCACACCTTGCACACAATGACAGCTATTCAACTATGGCAGGCACATCACCCAAACACTTTGCTCCACACTCACTCACACACTTTCCTTTCTCTTGCAGGTCAAGGTGGCTCACAACAGGAGGGAGCAGGAGCGCACAGGCGGGGAACAAGCCGACACCCAACCACTGTCTGCGCTGGAGAATCGAGTGCTGTAGATCATTGGGCGTCAGGTGGTGGGCGCCGTGGCCACCGGCCATGTTGACCCCCTTGGGGACAACAACAGTATGTTCATCCATACTCCTTCTTCTCACATCCCACTTCCTCCTCCCCCATAAGCCTTTTGCACTTTCCAGCTAATCATGCTGTATGCATGCATTTCTCCCTTCCTGCCCCCCTCCCCTCACCTTAACCCGTCTCTTGTGCCTTTATGCTTTCAGATAATGAGCAAACACCTGAGCAGCCTGTCCATGAGGGCACTGTAGAGAGCGAGGCAGGAGAAGAGGAGGAGGAAGAACACATCGCGTCACTGCAGTTCTCACCTGCAGACACCAACTCAGATACTGGCACTACGCATTCTTTAGAGGCTAGTATAGTAGCGGGATCTGCACAGGGTGATGCACTGGGGACGAGGAAGCTGCAGCAAGGCCAGGGGGAAAGGGTAGCTCAGGGGCCAGCTCACCGGAGGGTGAGTTCGTGGGCGAGATCTGCTGCACAGGACCCAGATGAGCACCTCGATGGGGAGGCCTTTAGAATAAGGGTTATGGGCATGCACACAGAGATCATAGGTGCAATGGTAAGGGTGCCCAAGAGCCTGTCGGCAATGGTAAGGAGCATGGAGGCGTCCGCCTCCAACATTGCACAGAGCTCTGCGCACATCATGGAGCATATCATTTCCAGTCTGGAAAGGATGGTAGACTCCCAGAGAGACCGTGGTGACCTAGACCTGATGCCACGTGTGATGGATGATTCCATTGCAGCACAGGCGGAAGCGACACAATGTCTTAGTGCTGTAATGCAGTCTATGCTAGGTGCCATTCAATCTCAGACTGTTCTCATGCAGTCTCAGCCTCATGCAATGCAAGCTCTGACTGCTGCCATCGTGGCTGGGTCTACCACCTTCGACTGGGGCTTTCACGGTGTCGCAGCAGGCCAGCAATCTGTGCTGCGAGAGATTGCTAGGGATGCTGAGGTGCTGTCCCGGGGGAGTGACAGTGGGTCAGTGGAGCAGGAACCTGCTGTCCTCTCTCAGGATGACAGCATTCCTACTCCCACCACTGCCACTCCGCCATTGTCCTTGTCACTACCTGTCATCCAGTCAGCCCGGACTGCTGCCGCCCATGCTGAGGTGATGTAGTCTACAACCGGGCCTTCCAGGGCCAGAGCTGGTCGAGGGCGTCCTGCAAGGCCATCCGAAGCCTCCCGCACGGACACTCAGCAGCCTTCCACCAGCCCGGCTGCAGCCACTGGGCCAACACTTCATAGGAGCACTGGAGTAGGCAAAGGCACAGTAATGACAGGTCTAAGGGATTGCACAAGTGTGAATAGTTAATATTGTTGTTGTAAAGATGTGTTCACTGATTATTGATAAATTTATTAATTCACTTCAGATAATTTTGTACTGCATCTCATTTCAGCTGTGCGCTGTGATATGGCCTGCGACAGGGATGGAATGATGGGGATGTGGTGAGCAACGGGGATCTGGGGTTGAATTTACTGGAACCGCAATCTGATGAGGCAGTCACGGACTGCCCTTCCGGTAGGCCGATTGAGTGGCTGCCTCCTCCCTCACTCCTCCTCCTCCTCCTCATCTTCCTCTCCCTCTTCTTCCTCCTGAGGTGGTCCCACAATCCCTACTGACAAGGGCTGGGCCCTCATGATGGCCAGATTGTGGAGCATGCAGCACACCATGACGAAATGGGACACCCACTCCAACGAGTACTGGAGTGTTCCTCCCGAGTGGTCAAGGTAGCAGAACCGTCGCTTGAGGACCCCGATGGTCTGCTCAATGATGTTCCTGGTGGTGGCATCGCTCTTATTATATGAGTGCTGGGCAGGTGTGTTGGGGTTGCAGAGGGAAGTCATGAGCCAAGTGGAGAGCAGATAACCCTCGTCTCTGACCAGCCAGCCGTGAGCTTGACGTGTGAAGAGCTCGCAAAGTCTCTGAAGAATGGACTCAGTTGGGAAAATTTTTGTGGACTTTATGGGATTTTTCTGAGGGTATTTTCCCTGTTATGGGATCGCCCTGTGCAGATACGTGAAAGACTGGTTTGTTAAAACTCCAGAGAACGCATGGCAGTTGGCTGTGACAAAAGAACTGCCCATTATCCAGTATGTATGGGCCCGACAGTCCTGCAAAAAGGAAGGGGGCCATTAAGCTTGATTAGAAAGGCCACTCTAATATGCAAAAGCACTTCTCACCTCCATCTCAGAAGAGAAGCAGAACAATGAACCCAATGGCCTCACCCAGCCAAAAGGGAGCCAGTTTTTTTCCCCAACACAAAGACCGAAAGATATGTCTCAGACTTGGGGCCATTAACCCAATACGCATGGGTCCGAGGATGACTCATCACAGATTAAGCACTGGAGTGCTCAGAAGCAAAAGGATTTTAAAGATTGGCGGGAAAAGATAGGGGCAGGCAGACCACTAAAAAAGAGAGATTCTTTTCCACCATTCTCTCTCTCTCACTCCCTGCTCCTACAAGATCGAACTAACAAGAAGTACCAGAGAAGCCAACGAGCAGAGCAATCAAAACCGACCACATGTGGGGGTAAGCCTAGTCTCTCAGAAGTGAAGCTTTTGGGCTATTCCGAGGGTGGGAGCTTCGTTTGGTTCAGCCAGGCGAAGGGGTTTATGCGACTGGGTAATTCGTTGCTGGGGTGGAATTATAGAGTCCACCATAGCAACAAGGGAATTACTGCTTGTTATAGTCCCCAGTTTTGTACTGTATGTATGTTGATTGTAATCTGGACTTTATTCTCCACAGGGATAGTGATTTTGTTTAGTAGTGTATGTTTTAGCCAGTGTATGTTAGACCAAATAAATACAAGTTTGATTTTTCACCGAAGCATTCCTGTCCGTGACTTATTTCATTTACACTCTGAATAATAATTCCCGGGTATAGAACTTTCGTAAGGCGGGGGCGATTCGAACCGTCTGTCTAGCAATTGGGCTAGGATCAAAAACCGCTTGCACCTGGTGGCTGGAAGAGTCCAGGAATACCGGTCTCGCACAGGAGGAAGGAATCATGGCTGCTGCCAGAATAGTGGGCATTCACATTGAGGATTCACTGTCTGTGGTCGCACACCAACTGCACATTAAGTGAATGGTAGCCTTTGCGGTTACGGAAGATCTCAGGATTGATATGTAGTTCCTGCAAAGCCATGTGGGTGCTGTCAATGGCACCCTGCACCATGGGGAATCCCGCTATCATGGCAAAGTCACATTTACACTCGTTCTACTTCTCCCTAGTGATGGGGAAGGAAATGTTGTCCCTTCTTCTACTGTAGAGAGCCTCTGTGACCTCCCGGATTCAGCGATGAATGGCAAACTGCGAGATGTTACCTATATCTCCTGTTGCAGACTGAAAGGATCTGTTGGTGAAGAAATTGAGGGCAATGGTGACCTTGACTGCCACTGAGAGAGCCCTCCTCATCCTGATCTGAGGCTGGAGATATGGTTGCAGGAGGTGGCAGAGTACGGTGACCACCTCCTTGGTGAAGCAGAGCCTTCTAAGACACTGCTCCTTGCTTAATTGAAGGTAGGAGAATTGCTGTCTGAATACCCTCAGAGGTAAGGCCTCCTGTTGAGAGCCCTCATGGCACTCCTCCTCCCTCTGGGCACGTTTCAATCTTTTTCGCTGCCTGTGCTCCCTCCGCCGTAGATCCTGGAGGGCGAAGTCGACTGCCGGTACAGCCCCCATTAATGTAAGAAGTGTAGCACTTTGATATGTTATGAGCATAAATGTAACTAATTTTTAGTAGCCACAACACTCCGGAGACTGAACAACCTTTAAGTGACTGATTTAAATTGTTGCACAATGGCAAACTGACAAGGAAGCAGTGATACAGCACTAACCTGAGAGCTGTGACTCATTAGTCATGATCCCTTTAAGTATTGCCCCTGGAGCCAGCTACCGACTGCTTCACGCCTCCTCTCCCCGTCACTGTCGGGCGAGGCGCTAAGGCAGGGAGCGATACTCAATTTGGCAGATCAGGCGCCCAGTGAGCGTTGCACGCTCACTGATGTCACGATCTGCCTGGCGCAGAAGTCCCCAGCACTAACTCATAGCGGCGGCGCTACGGGGGGGGGGGTGAATTTGGTGTGCGGTGCTGGATTCGGCTCGCCACAGCGCTACTGCCTCAGCACCCCGTTAGTGCCCTCGCCAGGCGCTAACTAGAGGTGCTAAGTTACCGAATTTCTCCTCCCAAGGGTTTAAGAGATGTTTCACCCGTAGTAAATGGTTTTTCATTGTGTAGTTCTGATTATGTTATAGTGCAGCCTGATTTCTGTCCCGTGGCCCCCACTGGCATTTCTTGCTGGGGTGAAGTAGGAATAAATCAGTCCTCATGGCATCGCAGGAAGAGCACAAAAGGGAGGAGGTCCAGGCACAGAATGAGATATGGAACCAAGTGCTAGATTAATGTCTGGGCCCTATCTGTGTGTCCGAGGAGATTACAGATTCTGTCACATTAAATACCAGAAAGTTTGGGAGTAACCTAGACAATGCTGCCTCAAGATTACCATCCGCATGTGGAATCTACTCAATAGAGGTCCTCCTAGAGCCAGCTGATATCGGGGAGTGGGGGCGGTGGGAGTTTTAGAGCTGAGCCACCTCGCATATATACATTCTGGGACATGGAGAGTACAACATGAAACTGAAATCACACTGGTTAAATTAACTTGCATCAAGCGCTCACACCTTTCGAAGGTACACCAAATTCCCCCATCCACCCCCAATAACAAAAATGTTCTTCTGCACCATCACTTCCTAGTCCCTCTATTGCCATTACCTCAAAAATTGTGTGCCCCTCCCCACTCCCCCCGCCAACCATCAAGCAGCCAGACTTCTTGGTCTCTTGTTGCTCACTTCAAGTGCCCTTACTCTAGAAAAAAGAAAATAGAAAAAAGTTAAAGGCACTATACCTGAATGCGCGAAGCATTCACAACAAAATAGATGAATTAATAGCACAGATAGAAATAAATGGATTCGATCTAATAGCCATTACAGAGGCGGGGTTGCAGAATGACCAAAGTTGGGAACTAAATATTCCAGGATACTTGACTTTTAGAAGAGGTAGGCAGAATGTAAAAGGAGGGGGTGGGGGTAGCCCAGATAATAAAGGATGGGATAAAGACAGTAGAGAGAAAGGATCTTAGCTCAGAAAAACAAGATGTAGAATCACTTTGGGAGGAGCTAAGAAACAACAAGGAGCAGAAAACACGGGTAGGAGTAGTTTATAGGCCCCCTAACAGCAGTTGTAGTGTCGGGCATAGTATAAATCAGGAAATTAAAGGTGCATGTAACAAGGGTAATACAGTAATCATGGGGGACTTTAATTTTCATATAGACTGGGCAAACCAAATTTGCAGTAATAGTGTGGAGGACGAGTTCATGGAATGCATTCAAGAGAGTTTTCTAGATCACTATATTGAGGAACCAACTAGAGAACAGGCTATTTTAGGTCTAGTATTATACTATGAGACTGGGTTAATGAATAACCTTGTAGTAATGGAGCCTCTGGGGAAGAGTGACCATAATATGATAGAATTTTATGTGCAGTTTGAGAGTGATTTAGTTAAGTCTGAAACTAGGGTCTTAAATCTGAACAACGCAAACTGCGTAGGTATGAGAGGCAAGCTGGCTAAGGTAGGTCGGGAAACTAGATTAAAATGGTAGATAAGCAATGGCAAACATTTAAAAAATAATTCATATTTCACAACAAATATATATTTCCTTAATGAATAAAAACCTCACGGAAAAAATGGTCCAGCCATGGCTAACAAGAGAAGTTAAAGATAGTATTATATTAAAGGAAGAGGCTTATAATGTTGTGAAAATGAGTAAGCCTGAGGATTGGGAGGATTTTAGAATTCACCAAAGGCAGACCAAGAAATTGATAAAGAGAGAGAAAATAGAATATGAGAGTAAATTAACAAGAGACATAAAAACAAGTTGTAAAAATTTCTAGAGATATGTAAAAAGGAAGAGATTAGCAAAAGTAAATGTGGGTCCCTTACAGGTAGAGACAGGAGAAATTATAATGAGGAATAAGAAAATGGCAGAGAAATTAAACAAATACTTTGTACGTGTCAACATTCCGGAAATAGTGGGGAACCAAGGGTCCAGTGAGAATGAGGAACTTAAAGAAATTAGTATTAGTAAAGAAATAGTACTGGAGAAATTAATGGGACTAAAAGCCAATAAATCACCTGGACCTGATGGCTTACATCCTAGGCTTTTAAAAGAGGTGGCTGCAGAGATAGTGAAAGCATTGGTTTTGATCTTCCAAAATTCCCTAGCTTCTAGAATGGCCCCCATGGATTGGAAGGTAGCAAATGTAACCCCATTATTCAAGAAAGGAGGGAGAGAGAAAACAGGGAACTATTGACTAGTTAGCCTGACATCAATAGTAGGGAAAATGGAAAAACCTATTATTAGGGACTTGGTAACATTGCACTTAGAAAATCATAATATGACTGGGCAGAGTCAATGTGGAATTATAAAATAGAAATTGTGTTTGACAAATCTGTTAGAGGTTTTTGAGGCTGTAACTAGTAGGGTAGATATGGGGAGACCAGTGGATGTAGTGTATTTGGATTTTTAGAAAGCATTCGATAAGGTGCCACACAAGAGGTTATTAGGCAAATTAAGGGCTCGTGGGATCAGGGGTAATATATTAGCATGGATTAAGGATTCGTTAACAGACAGAAAACAGAGAGTAGGAATAAATGGGTCATTTTCGGGTTGGCAGGCTAAACTAGTGGGGTACCGCAAGGATCAGCGCTTGGGCCTCAGCTATTCACAATCTACATCAATGACTTAGATGAGGGGACTGAGTGTACTGTATCCAGGTTTGCTGACAATACAAAGCAAGGTGGGAAAGTAAGTTTTGAGGAGGATGCAAAGAGGCTGCAATGGGATATAGGCAGGTTAAGTAATTGGGCAAGAACATGGCAGATGGAATATAATGTGGAGAAATGTGAAGTTATGCAATTTGGTAGGAAAAATAGAAAAGCAGAATATTTTTTAAATGGTGAGAGATTGGGAAATGTTGGTATTCAGAGGGACCTGGGTGTCCTTGTACACGAATCACAGAAAGTTAACATGCAGGTACAGCAAGCAATTAAGAAAGCAAATGTAATATTGGCCTTTATTACAAAAGGATTGGAGTATAAGAGTAAAGATGCCTTACTGCAATTATACAGGGCCTTGGTGAGACCACACCTTGTGTACTGTGTACAGTTTTGGTCTCCTTACCTACGGAAGGATATACTTGTCATAGAGGGAGTGCAACGAAGGTTCACCAGACTGATTCCTGGGATGGGGGGATTGTCCTATGAGGAGAGATTGAGTAGACTTGGCCTGTATTCTCTAGAATTTAGAAGAATGGGAGGTGATCTCATTGAAACATATAAAATTCTTACAGAGCTTGACAGGATAGATGCTGGGAGGATGTTTCCCCCGGCTGGGGAGTCTAGAACTAGGGGTCACAGTCTCAGAACAAGGGGTTCAAAATTTAGAAGTGAGATGAGAAATTTCTTCACTCAGAGGGTGGGGAATCTTTGGAATTCTCTACCCCAGAGGGCTGTGGAGGCTCAGTCGTTGAGTATATTCAAGACAGAGATCGATAGATTTTTGAATATTAAGGGAATCAAGGGATATGGGGATAGTGCAGGAAAGTGGAGTTGAGTTAGAGGATCAGCCATGATCTTATTGAATGGCGGAGCAGGCTCGAAGGGCCGAATGGCCTACTCCAGCTCCTATTTCTTATGTTCTTATATTCCCTGCTCTCAAATGCTGGCATCCCCATTGTCTCAGATTGAGTGGCAGGCCTCCTCCTTGTCCCAGAATCAGTGCCTCGGTGCCTCTGCCTCCCTCCCAGGATCTGGGCCTTCTGCACCTGGGAATGGGCTGGAGGCATATCCGTGCTGGACAACTGAAGCAGAATCCAGGAGAGGGGGGGAAATGGGTCTTGAATCCAGGCGAGAAGGCTGGGGAGAGAATGGAGTGTGAGGTGTCTGCTCTGCTCAAATTGAAGGCCTGTGTCTGCTCCGGGATTCAGGATTTAATTATTTAAATATTATGCACGGGTGGCTTAGGTTTATTTATTTAAATATAAGAAAGAATGACTCATTTATAAAGCGCCTTTCATGACCCTAGGAGATCCCAAAGCGTTTTACAGCCAATGAAATACTTTTGAAGTGTGGTCACTGTGGTAATGTAGGAAATACGGCAGCCAATTTGCACACAGCAAGCTCCCACAAACAGAGATGTGATAATGACCAGATAATCTGTTTCAGTGATGTTGGTTGAGGGATAAATATTGGCCCCAGGACACCAGGGAGAACTCATCTGCTCTTCTTCAGAATAGTGCGAAGGGATCTTTTACGTCCACCTGAGAGGGTTTAACGTCTCATCTGAAAGATGAAATAGAGTGAATGAGGGGCACCGATTTATTTATTTAAATAGGCTCAATGAAGGGCATAGATTTATTGATTTGTTTACTAATTTATTTCTTGAATTTCTATTACTGAGCAGATCGATCCATCATCCTATAATGAATATTTAATCATAAGAAGGCAGCACTTCTGAGGGCACGGTGGCACAGTGGTTAGCACTGTTGCCTCACAGCGCCAGGGACCCGGGTTCAAATCTGGCCTTGGGCGACTGTCTGTGTGGAGTTTGCACATTCTCCCTGTGTCTGCGTGGGTTTCCTCCGGGTGCTCCGGTTTCCTCCCACAGTCCAAAGATGTGCAGGTTAGGTTGATTTGGCTATGATAAATTGACCCTTAGTGTTAGGGGATTAAATACGTGGGGTTACGGGGATAGGGTGGGATATGTGTCGGTGCAGGCTCGATGGGCCGAAATGGCTTCTATCTGCACTGTAGATTCTGTGATTCTGTGATAGCAAAATACTGCGGATGCTGGAAATCCGAAATAACAACAGAAAACACTGGAAAAACTCAGCAGGCCAGGGCAGCATCCGTGGAGAGAGAAACTGAGTTTCTACTCCACTGGGATGTGGAAATGAGCCAGAGTGTGATGTGACTGGCACAGTGAAGATCCTCTGAAGAATTCTACACAGGAGCCTATCTCCGTTCAATACACTCGTAGCTATTTAATTAAAGAATGTGTTGAATAAAACTAACGTAATTTGTGTTGACCAGATTAAATAGGATCTGTCGTCGAACATAACGCTTGCTGTTACTCCCAAGGCCCACTGTCCTGAGAGCTGTTCTCGCTCTTCATCAGCTTCCATAATTATTTCTGTTAAATTAATGGCCAAGAAAACACGGCACAAACGGCGCAGTCCTTAGTGAAGCTGCTGGTCATTGGGAATGACAAATGCATTGTACGCAATGAAGATATTTAATTGTTTGGCTAACGCTTATTTAAATACGGAAAGATCTTTCAAAGTAATAAATCTACAGACACTGTAGCAAATAGATGTTAGCTCTGTGGTATATATTTTTTTTTCTATTAAGCCCTGATGTTATTATACACTGTGGTGCTTTGGATCAGTCCGTATCGTTTAGTATGGTCTGTCCGAAGCTCTCTTTTACAGCACTATAAAAGTTTTTAGGAACAGGGAAAGATCAGTAGGCCCAAAAAGGCCTTTAATTTTTAACAAATCAACCCACCCACCTGCCTTCCGACCGTATCTCTGTCCTGGAGTGAGACTGAAGCTGTAGTGTATGTGCTTTAAGTCAGAACTACTTTTTACAGCTCCTGTATACTGTAGTACCGGCAGTAACCACACCGGTATATAAGCTGTGCGCATGCCCCTGTACTCCAGTCTAGCGATTACCCTCCTCCAGTAAAGACCTGTTATTTGTTTATGTACAGCATCCGTGTAATTCTTTATCCACTGAACCACGGCTCTAACAGTGGCGACGAGTGTTGATGCGAATCTACCTGCAACATTAAACAAAAACAAAAAAAAGAATAGTAGAGTCCAGGAACACGGGCGTCGACCGCGAGCAACCACCCAGCAGTCAGGCAGAGATCCAACTTCGCTGGGGAGGCTGTGGAGAGCCGGGCTTGGTTCCCCAGCCACAACGAGCAGTAAGAGACCGACGACAGGTCCTGAGCAGACCCTTCCCGAGCAGCAGCGGCTGGAGCCGACTGACGGCAGAGAGAGAGAGCCGGGCAGCGTCGACGGGGTAAGAAAAAGGGTGAAGAGAGCAGGGCGCAGCCGGGGGTTGATCACCGAGCGGCGTCGTGGAAAAATACTGCAAAACCGGAGAGAGAGAGGGTAAGAAACAGCCGGGTTCTAGACCGAGCGGCGTCGACAAATATCAAGAGGAGAACGCACAGAGCACAGCCAGGGATCACGGGCTGATCAGGGTCCGCGGGGCGAAGCAAGGGGAGACGCCATTGAGCCGCAGAGAAGCAGGGAGAGCGCAGGAGGCGCCATTGAGCCGCAGAGAAGGAAGAGCACGGGAGACGCCATTTTGCGAAGCCGCAGCGGAGAAGACGGGCGAGCGCGGGAAGGAAGGAAAGCGCGGGAGACGCCATTTTGTGCCAGCGGAGAAGAAGGGGAAGCGCGGGAGGCGCCATTGGGGATAGTTAACGCACAACCAAGGATGCTGAAGAGTGGCAGTATCTCTACGTTCGACAATGAAGTCGAAGATTGGGCGACATATGTGGAACGTATTGAGGTGTACTGCAGGGCGAATGAAGTGCCAGATGCTAATAAAGCACTGGTTCTGTTAAATTCCATGGGTGCAAAAACTTATGGGTTACTGCGGAATCTAATAACCCCAGAGAAGCCGGTAAACAAGGATTTTGGAAGCATAGTAGAAATCCTACAGGACCACTTAAGCCCCACACCACTGCTGATAGCAGAACGATTTAAGTTCCATAAAAGGAACCAACACAAAGACGAAAGCAATGCTGAGTACCTAACGGAACTGCGCAAGCTATCGAAATACTGCCAGTTTGGAGCGGAACTAGCAGACACATTAAGGGACAAGTTTGTGTGTGGGCTACAAAGTGAAGGAACCCAGAAACGGCTTCTATCAGAAAAGGACCTTACGCTGGACAAAGCTTTCAATATGGCAGTATCACACGGAGCAGCCGCAAGGGGCGCTGCAGAGATACAACGGAGACCGCAAGACCCGGACCCGGGTTCGAATCCGGCCTCGGGCGACTGTCTGTGTGGAGTTTGCACATTCTCCCCGTGTTTGCGTGGGTTTCCTCTGGGTGCTCCGGTTTCCTCCCACAGTCCAAAGATGTGCGGGTTAGGTTGATTGGCTATGATAAATTGACCCTTAGTGTTAGGGGGATTAAATACGTGGGGTTATGGGGATAGGGTGGGATATGTGTTGGTGTAGGGATTATGGGGATCGAGTGGGATATGTGTCGGTGCAGGCTCGATGGGCCGAAATGGCCTCTACCTGCACTGTGGGGTTTCTGTGATTCTGTGATTCTGTGAATACGGCACCAACGAAATGACCTATGGAACAGGGAAGTGCTATCGCTGCGGCAGAAAATCACACGATCTGAAAGATTGTTGGTTCAAGGACCAAGTGTGCAGACAGTGTGGGAAAGCAGGACACATAGCAAGAGTCTGCAGGTCTGGGAAGAAAACCAACAGTAAGAAATCTCCACAGGAGAAGTACAAAAAGGTACACCAGGTGATGGACAGTGGTTCAGACGAACAGAAAAGTGACACAGACTCCGGAAGCAAGGAGCTGGGTTGTCTGAAACTACATAATGTAACCGAAATAGAGGATCACCAGACTATCTGGGTTACACTCAAGATAGACGGAGTCCAAGTGGAAATGGAATTGGACACAGGATCAGCCCTAACAGTTGTAAATCAAAGAGACTACAAGCGGCTATTTTCACACATACCCTTGAAAGCTACAGAGATTGTCTTGAAGACGTATACGGGGCAAAAAGTCTCCCCCAAAGGAAAAATAAGGGTGAAAGTGGCATATAAAGGTCAGGAAATACCTAAAATGGATATATATGTATTGCCAAATGGAGGACCACCACTGCTAGGACGTGAGTGGATCCGGAAGATACATTTAGATTGGCATTCCATACAGGCACTGAAGGTGGAGGCCAAAAAGGATGACGACGTCACACCTGGACAACTGTCAAAAATGCTAACTGACGCAAAAGAAGTGTTCCAGGAGGGACTAGGAATACTAAAAGGAATAACAGCAACAATTAAAATAGAGGATAATGCAAGCCCAAAGTTTCTGAAGGCCAGACCAGTGCCTTATGCGATCAGACCAGCGGTTGAAGCAGAGCTGGAAGGGTTGGAACGTTCAGGAGTACTGTCCAAAGTGGACTGGAGCGAGTGGGCTACACCCATCGTCCCTGTAATGAAGAGGTCGTTGAGTAATATGCCTGGGGAACCAAAGAAGATCCGCATCTGTGGGGATTTTCAGGTGACAGTGAACCCAGTCCTTCACACGGTGCAATATCCACTTCCACGAATTGAGGATATTTTCGCCTCGCTATCTGGTGGTAAACGCTTCACCAAAATTGATCTAGCCCAGGTGTACTTGCAAATGAAGGTAGAAGAAGCTTCGAAACATTACCTTACGATCAACACCCATAAAGGTCTCTATCAATACAACCGGCTGGTGTTTGGAGTAGCCTCGGCTCCGGCTATCTGGCAAAGGGCGATGGATCAGGTCCTGCAAGGGATTCCAGGGACCCAGTGTTATTTGGACGACATCTTGGTCATGGGCGAAAATGACGGTGATCACCTCGCTAACTTGGAGAAGGTGCTCGCCAGATTAAAGGAATATGGGCTACGAGCTAATCGCCACAAGTGCGAGTTTTTCCAGAAACAGATCTCGTATTGCGGCCACGTCATCGATGAAGAGGGGTTACATAAGTCCCGTGACAAGATTGAGGCAGTAGTCAAGGCTCCAGCACCAGAAAATGTGTCACAACTGAGGTCGTTTCTCGGGCTGGTAAACTATTACCACAAGTTCTTACCAAATTTGTCCACGGTATTACACCCACTGAACACCCTACTGCAAACAGGGGTACCATGGAAGTGGGATGACGAACGTAGACGAGCTTTCCAGAAGTGTAAAGAATTGATCACATCAAAAGAGGTGTTGGCCCATTTCAACCCAGCACTACCAATTCGTTTGGCATGTGATGCATCACCCTACGGCATTGGAGCGGTGCTGTCGCACAAATTCCCAGACGGGTTGGAGAGGCCAGTGGCCTTTGCGTCTCGGTCACTAACCTCAGCTGAGCGCAACTATGCCCAGATTGACAGGGAGGCCCTCAGCCTAGTATGGGGAGTGAAAAAATTCAACCATTATCTGCATGGGCAGAAGTTCACCTTGCTGACTGACCACCAACCACTTGTCGCCATCTTTAATCCTAAGAAGGGCGTGCCAGTAATGACTGCACAACGGTTACAAAGATGGTCCCTGTTTCTAGGGGTGAATCAATATGAAATAGAATATAAAGGCACGAAACAGCATGGGAACGCTGATGGGCTATCGCGCCTGCCACTGCCTATGGTGGAGGAAGCACCAGCAGTGGACCCTATCGAGATATTTTATTCGTCGATAATTGAACGATTGCCAGTAACAAACGCGGATATAGAGAAGGAGACCTGCAATGATCCGACGCTGTCACGGGTATATGAATTGACGGTGAGGGGATGGCCAACACATGGTGACTCACTGTTGCCAGCATTCTCATCCAGAAGAGAACAGCTGTCAGTATGCCAGGGGACAGTGATGTGTGGATCCAGAGTGGTGATGCCACCCAAGTTAAGGGAGAGAGTGCTAAAGAGCTACATGAAGGTCACCTGGGGGGAGTGAAAGTGAAAAGCCTTGCTAGGGCTTATGTGTGGTGGCCGGGAATCGATCAACAAATCAAAGACCTAACTAAGAGCTGCTTAGGATGCCAGAAGGTCCAAAATGCACCACCACATGCCCCTCTACACCCATGGGAGTGGCCCTCCTCTCCATGGCAACGGGTGCACATTGATTTCGCTGGTCCATTCATGGACTCAATGTTCTTAATAGGAGTGGATGCTCATTCAAAGTGGCCTGAGGTGATAAAGATGCCTTCAACCGCTACAGAGAAAACGATTGCAGTCCTACGGACCATATTTGCCAGAAACAGTTTGCCAGAGCAGATCTGCTCTGATAATGGACCACAGTTTGTGTCCGACGAGTTCCAAAAATTCATGAAAAGGAATGGGGTAAGGCATTATACATCCGCCCCGTATCATCCAGCCACCAATGGATTGGCTGAGAGGTTCATACAAACCTTTAAGAAGGCGATAAAGGCCATGTGCGACGAGGAAATTCCACTACAGCATAAGATGGACAATTTCTTATTAGCCTACCAAAACACGACACATGCAGTTACCAACCAGACCCCGGCCATGATGTTCTTTAACAGAGGTTGAGATCTCGTCTGGATTTGCTCAGACCAAATGTGCGAAGAAATGTTGAGGACAAACAATTCCAGCACATCAACGAGAAGCCGACAAGGAGCTTCAATGTAGGGCAACCAGACTTGGCCCGTGACTATCGAACAGAGAAGTGGCAACCCGGAACGATATGTACAAGGCAGGGGCCATTAATGTACACAGTGGATGTCGGGGAGAACATTGTGAGATGCCACGTCGATCAGATCTTAGCGTCACAGGAAGGCGTCAACCCCATGTCTCGAGTACCTGGGGATGAACCCGACATACCGGTAGCGTCTACTTCAGACCCAGTAGCAGTGGAACCCGATGAACTACCCGATGAAAAGGGGTCAGAATCGCCTCTGCACCAAGAACAAGATCCTCTGGAAAGGCGCTATCCCGAAAGGGTCAGGAAGCCGCCCCAAGACTGAATCTATAAATGGACTTTTTGTTATTGAATGTACATGTAAAAATGTGATTGTTATTTGAATATTAAGGGGGTATTATTAATCTAAAAAGGGAGGAATTGTAGTGTATGTGCTTTAAGTCAGAACTACTTTTTACAGCTCCTGTATACTGTAGTACCGGCAGTAACCACACCGGTATATAAGCTGTGCGCATGCCCCTGTACTCCAGTCTAGAGATGACCCTCCTCCAGTAAAGACCTGTTGTTTGTTATGTACAGCATCCATGTAATTCTTTATCCACTGAACCACGGATCTAACAGAAGCCACAACGCTTTGACTCAGTAGCCTGACAACTGAGCCAACCTGTGGTATACCTGAGTTGCAAAACTCAAAATTGACACTAGGGGGCATGTCATTTTTTTTTAACAGTTGACATCCAATTGCACTGGGTGAGTTCATTTGGTAAGATTTTGTTACCTTCAGCACGGCAAGCTTGGTCAAAGAAGCGGGTTTTACGGAGGGTCTTAAAGAGAAGGATGAGGTGTTGAGGTGGAAGCTTTTAGGGAAGGAATTCCAAAGTGTGAGACCTAGACAGTTGAAGAGATTGGGAACGGTGAAGCCAGAAATGGATTTAAATGCAAGGATGAGAATTTTAAAACTGGAGACACTGGAGGGACTGGGAGCCAATGTGGGTCAGCAAGGACAGGTGGGAGGGGTGAGTGGGACCTGGTGCGGGGATAGATATGAGCTGCGGAGTTTTGGGTCAGCTGAAGTTTATAGGGTGGAGGATGGGAGTTTGGCCAGGACAGCAACAACAACAGTGAATTAGATTTATATAGCACATTTAACATAGTAAAACGTCCCATGGCACTTAACAAGAGCGATATCAATAAAAACATCTTTAACACCGAGCCACAGAAGGACACATCAGGACAGATGACCAAAAGCTTGTTCAAAGAGGTAGGTTTTAAGGAGCATCTTAAAGGAGAAGAGAGAGGTAAAGAGGTGAAGAGGTTTAGGGAGGGAATTCCAGAGTGTAGGGCCTAGGCAATTGAAGGCATGGCCACCAATAGTAGAGCGATTTAAAATCGGGGCTGTGCAAGAGGCCAGAATTGGAGGAGTGCAGAGATCTCGAAGGCTTGTAGGACTGGGTGAGGTTACAGACATAGGGAGGGGCATTGGACTAGTACTAAGATATAATTGTGCATAATCTAGTCAATGCTTCTAATTTGGACTCCTTTCAAGTATAACTCAGGTGTGAAATAAACAATGAAAATTTCAGAACGATTTTTTAAGCTGCTTCAGTTTGGCTCAATCTGCACCGTAGTCGACTGACAATAAACAATCCTCCATTCATCCTTTCCTGTATTAGTCCTGAGGGGAATAACATTAATCACATCAAATCACCAGTACTTCGATCTACTGCTGCTTCTTCCACTGCAGGTTTTGTGAAGCCTACTGTAAATTAAGCTGTCAGATGAACACAGAAATATAAAACTATTGCAGGTCATGTCCAATGACCCCATCGGATCCGTGACAAAGTGAGGAAGTTGCAAAACCAAAATAACAACAGAAAATGCTGGAAAAGCTCAGCAGGCCAGGCAACATCCGTGGAGAGAAATTAGAGTGACGTTTTGGGTCTAACCCTTTTTCAAACTGGAAAGGAAATAAAATAGAACGAAGGCAGGGCTGCGATAGAACAAAAGAAGTAAAAGAAGTAAAAGAGACATTAAGAGGTATTCAAAACCAGACGAGATGGTAATAGGACAGTGGAGACAAAAGACGGCAAGATTAGGTGTGAAGTGTACTGGCAGGATGGGAGACAGCTGCCGTGTGGGAGAGAGAGAAAAAAAAAAGAAAGGGGGGGGAAGGGAAGATCCAAAACAAAGGGGTGGAAAAGAAATATAAGTAAAAATGTAATAAGGGCCGAGGTTATGATCTGAAATTGTTGAACTCGATATTGAGTCCGGAAGGCTGCAAAGTGCCTAATCGGAAGATGAGGTGCTGTTCCTCGAGTTGCAAAACCAAATGCGCTGACGTAATAAAGACTCACTATGCACTTGGTTGCACATAAAGCAAGGCTTTAATCGACTTGTAACAAAACATGGAGGTCTAGTTAATAGTCACTAGCTTCCTGTTTCTAGACTGTCTCTGGCCAAGGTGGGCCCACGCCCGAGTATTTATACTCCTCGGGCGGCACCCTCAGCTGGCCGTTCAGTAGTTCTTCTTGTAGAATTTGCGATTTATGACATGCGCCATAGAAAGGTCACTGGCAATAGTAGAGGAAACATTGAGGACCAATGGAGTGCTGAGGTCATTAAATTCCAGCAAGTATTTTTAATCCAATAAAATTGAAAAGCAACAAGCTGTCGAATCTTGCCAAGAAATCCACGAGGAATAGCTTACAGAGCATAAGATATAGATTTAGGAGCAGGTGTTCTGGACATTATGTGACATTCTGGACATTTTTACATGCAGTAGCACCCTCTGGTGGTGGTTATTGTGTTAGCAGTGTGTTTGTATGAAGCAGAGGTCATTTGACCTTTGTTCCTTTCTTCCTGTGTGAGGTCATTTGACCTTTGTTCCTTTCTTCCTGTGAGAGGTCATTTGACCTTCGTACCTTTCTTCCTGTGTAACACAGGGAGTAGAATTCCAGGAAGAACCTGGCAGTAATGGAGGATTCCATAAGGGTTTCACAAGCCAATGTAATCTGATTTCATATGTTAGGCCAAGCACAATATCTGTGAGTATCTTTGTTTCTTAGCATAATAGCAATGTTGTCAGAGTAGTATTTTGATAAACTATGTTTATAAAAGGTTAATATTTGATAGTTATAGAAGTTAGTCCAAATGTTAGTTAGTTATACAATTAGTCTATTCTACTGTTGTAAATATGTTATATCTTATGTAATATCGAATGTATAGTACTCAGTTTATGTACAAAACATACTTTATCTTTGTTTACAGCTTCACAAATTTGTTCAAGTAAAGGCTTCAAACAGCAAACGGCTTCACGAAGAATTATTTTGAATAAGTGTTTAACTTGCTGGATAACTAGATAGGAGCACGTCTAGCGCGGCCAGTACAGTAAAAAGATATCAGTGAAAAGATATCAGTGAAAAGATAGCAATACGGCTAGCTGTGAAGAGCGGAGCAGGAGGAACCCAGAGTAAGCCTTAACCTCGTAGAGCACATCCAACTCACATCAACATGTCAGAAGATAATAACGAAAATGCTTTGCAGCGAGGAGAAGACCTTAAACAGGCAGACGAAACTGTAGAAGGTGACAATCGGTCTATAAGCTCCGATTACGCCAGATCGCAAGCTGGTTCACGGTCATCAGGTGGTTCTAGAATAAGCGTGACTATCGCCAGAGCACGGGCTAAGCTAGTGGCAGCTCAAGCCAGAGCTGCGCATGCGAACAATGAAATAGAAATAAAAGTAAGACAGGCCCGTCTCCAAGCTGAACCCCAAGCAGAACAGGCCCGACTCCAAGCAGAACAGGCCCGATTCCAAGCAGAACAGACCCGACTCCAAGCGGAACAGACCCGTCACCAAGTGGAACGCCAGGCTGAACAGGCCCGTCTCCAAGCCACATTAGACGCTCTGCAGCAACAAAAGGAGATAGATGCTGCATTAGCCGAGACACATGTATTCGAGGCAATTTTGGAGGGAGTTGATCCCGAGACAGCTTACAAACCTTTAATTCCCATTCCGTGGCAGAGCCCACGACAGCGCACTATAGATTACGTGAGCGACCATGCCGACATACAGTTTACAGGAGAAAGGGATGGAGGCCCGCACATCTCTACAGACGCAAGCACTTGGCATAACATGCCACAAGTTGCCAACCAAGGTCAAAGCAGACGGCGTGCCTCAAGCCGCAGAGTCTCCCCCAGCAGAACGGAAGACACGGTGCAGAGGAATAGGACGCTGAATAGAGAAAGTCAGAGGCAAACCCCCTCTCGGTTCCTTGAGACCCCCAACAGAGCCCCTAGCCAAGGCAACCCTGGCACAGGTCCCAGCACCTACGACCTCGCCAAATACCTTGCACGCACCCAGCTGGTGACTTCAGGGTTAATTAAGTTTGATGACAGGCCGGAGAATTATCGGGCTTGGAAGTCCTGCTTCCATGATGCCATATCGGGCTTAGACCTGTCGGCAGGAGAAGAGCTCGGCCTCCTTATCAAATGGCTCGGCCCAGAGTCCGCCGGACAGGCCTGCAGGATAAAAGCGGCCAATGTGGGACAGCTGCCAGAGGGGTTGAAGATGGCTTGGGCGAGGCTGGAAGAAAGCTACGGCTCGCCCGAAGCCATTGAAAGGGCTCTCTTTGACAGTTTGGAGAACTTTCCGAGGTTGACGAGTAAGGAACCCCAGAAGCTCCGCGACCTTGGAGATCTGCTGTCGGAACTCGAAGCCGCAAAGCAGGACGGCTACCTACCCGGTCTATCGTACTTAGACACTTCCAGAGGGGTAAGCCTCATCATTGAGAAGCTTCCATTTAACCTGCAGGAGAAGTGGATAACATTTGGACCAAAGTTCAAGCTAAAGCACAACGTGGCGTTCCCACCATTCTCTGCGTTCGTTAAATTCATCCGTAAAGAAGCCAAAGCCAGGAACGACCCCAGCTTCAACTTCTTCTCCTTCCACCCAGCACTTGCCAGAAGAGACAAGTTCGACAGACATGGAAAGACACCAATATCTGTCCACAAAATGCAAGTGTCCTCAATTGAGCACACAAAGATTCAGAAGAAACCTGAGGATATGAGCAAACAATGCCCCATCCTTTAAAGAAGTGCAGAGGCTTCAGGGAGATGTCCCTGGAAGATCGGCAACAATATCTTAAAGAGAACTCTATGTGTTTCAAGTGCTGCTCTTCCACGAGCCATCTCGCCAAGAACTGCAAGGTAGATGCAAAATGCACTGAATGTGAAAGTGATCGGCACGTTTCAGCACTATACCCAGGCCCAGCTCCTTGGAAGTCAGAGACGCCTCCTCCCGCTTCAGAGCACGGCGGGGAGAGAGAGGGAGCTGCTGGTCCGGAGATTACATCCAGGTGCACCGAGGTGTGTGGAGAAGGAGTGAGCACAAGAGCATGCTCCAAGATATGCCTCGTTAATGTGTACACTGCAGGACGTCGCCAGGAATCTGAAAAGATGTATGCCATACTAGATGAACAAAGCAATCGTTCCCTAGCAAGATCCGAGTTCTTCAACATCTTCAAGGTCAAAGGAAGTCCGTCGCCTTACATGCTGAAGACGTGTGCTGGACTTTCAGAGACAACCGGCAGGAGGGCCTGCGGTTACGTTGTTGAGTCAGCCGACGGGAAGATTAGTCTCCCCTTTCCTACACTCATCGAATGTAATCAAGTCCCCGACAACCGTTCTGAAATTCCCACTCTGAATGCAGCTCGCCATCACCGTCACCTGAGACGCATTGCAGACGAGATCCCACCTCTTGATCCAGATGCAAGCATACTTCTGTTGTTGGGAAGAGACATCCTGAGGGTACATAAGATAAGGGAACAGATCAACGGTCCACATGACGCCCCTTTTGCCCAAAGGCTAGACCTCGGCTGGGTCGTTGTTGGAGATGTGTGCCTCAAGGGCGCTAACAAGCCATCTCAGGTGAGCACACTCAAGACTTCCATCTTGGAGAATGGTCGTCCAAGCTACCTTACCCCATGCAGTAGTCAGGTCCGAGTGACAGAGAAGTTCAGTCATACGGCTCAGCCTCAGAAAACCCCAGCGCTGATCTCCGCAGACAGCACACAGATGATGCTCACTGGAGAGAACCCGGGTCAGTCAGTCTTCTGTCGCACCGCCAACGCCCACAAACTTGCTCCGTTGATCGACGACATGAGGTTCCTCCAGATTATGGACAATGAGGTCTCTCGTGACAGCTCTAACAGCTGGGTTGCACCCTTACCCTTCCAGAACCCCAGACGACGGCTGCCGAACAACAGGGAGTATGCCTATAATCGTCTTAACTCACTCCGTCGCACACTAGAGAAGAAGCCAGAGATGAAAGCACACTTCCTAGAATTTGTCAAGAAAATGCTTTTCAACGATCATGCAGAGATAGCTCCTCCACTCCAGGAAGGCCAAGAGTGTTGGTACCTCCCTTCCTTCGGAGTCCATCCCCCAAAAAGCCGGAACAGATCCGCGTGGTGTTTGACTCCAGTGCACCATATCAGGGCGTCTCTCTCAACGACGTACTCCTCACAGGGCCCGATCTTAACAACAGCCTCTTGGGAGTGCTCATGAGATTCAGGAAAGAGCCCGTCGCCATCACTGCCGATATCCAGCACATGTTTCATTGCTTCGTGGTGAGAGAAGACCACAGAGACTTCCTCCGCTTCCTGTGATATCGGGACAATGACCCCAATAGAGACATTGTGGGCTACAGAATGCGTGTCCATGACTTTGGGAATAGCCCATCCCCTGCTATCGCCATATACGGACTAAGGAGGGCTGCCAAGGAAGAAGAGGACGACTTTGGCAGTGATGTGAGAGGGTTCATCGAACGAGAGTTCTATGTCGACGACGCACTGAAGTCATTCCCGACCGAAGCAGAGGCCATCAGTACCCTCGGACGAGCCCAGGAACTACTTGCACTATCCAACCTCAGGCTGCATAAGATAGCCTCTAACAGACCAGCAGTGATGGAGGCATTCCCCCCTGAAGATCGTGCTAAGGACGTCAAAGACCTAGACCTCTTCACTGATGACCTCCCCTTACAGCGTAGCCTCGGGGTGTCGTGGAACATAGCAACAGACACATTCACGTTCCAAGTCTTAGACGTCAAGAAACCCTTCACACGTAGAGGAGTGCTCTCTACAGTCAACAGCCTATATGACCCTCTCGGCTTCTTAGCCCGTCACCATACAAGGCAGGCTGCTCCTCAGGGAACTCTCCGCATGCGCTGAAGAGTGGGATTCACCTCTCCCTGAAGAGATGGAAGCAGAGTGGGACAGATGGAGAGACTCACTCCAAGACTTACAGGAGATCCAAATACCTCGCTGCTATTCGTCTTTCTCTCCCTTAAATGCCCAATTCAAAGAGCTTTGTGTCTTTGCAGATGCATCTACTAAGGCCATTGCAGGTGTGGCTTATCTGAAGGTCACCACTCAAGAAGGACAAAGCAAAATCGGCTTCGTCTTTGATAGAGGCAAGTTGGTGCCCCAGCCAGACCTCACCATACCCAGGTTCGAACTGTGCATAGTAGAACACAACCTACCCCCTCACAGCAGTCTAATGAAGCTGCATCCTATCATCGACACCGACGGACCATCTCTGAGGTGGTTCTTCTTTTGTCGCCAGACGACTCCAGTGACAAGTAGAGCTTGGACTATGTGGAGTCGTTAATGACCCCAGATGGGGAGTGTTCTGGACATGATGTGACATTCTGGACATTTTTACATGCAGTAGTACCCTCTGGTGGTGGTTATTGTGTTAGCAGTGTGTTTGTATGAAGCAGAGGTCATTTGACCTTTGTTCCTTTCTTCCTGTGTGAGGTCATTTGACCTTTGTTCCTTTCTTCCAGTGAGAGGTCATTTGACCTTCGTACCTTTCTTCCTGTGTAACACAGGGAGTAGAATTCCAGGAAGAACCTGGCAGTAATGGAGGATTCCATAAGGGTTTCACAATCCAATGTAATCTGATTTCATATGTTAGGCCAAGCGCAATATCTGTGAATATCTTTGTTTCTTAGCATAATAGCAACGTTGTCAGAGTAGTATTTTGATAACACTATGTTTATAAAAGGTTAATATTTGATAGTTTTAGAAGTTAGTCCAAATGCTAGTTAGTTATACAATTAGTCTATTCTACTGTTGTAAATATGTTATATCTTATGTAATATCGAATGTATAGTACTCAGTTTATGTACAAAACATACTTTATCTTTGTTTACAGTTTCACAAATTTGTTCAAGTAAAGGCTTCAAACAGCAAACGGCTTCACGAAGAATTATTTTGAATAAGTGTTTAACTTGCTGGATAACTAGATAGGAGTACGTCTAATGCGGCCAGTACAGCAGGAGTAGGCCATATGGCCCCTCGAGCCTACAGGAATATGACGAATTGATAACTCATCCAACAAAGTCCAATAGAAAATCAGATTAAAAAGGAAGAGGGTAGCTAAAGTAAATGTTGGTCCCTTAGAGGATGAGACTGGGGAATTAATAATGGGGATATGGCAGAGACTCTGAACAAATATTTTGTATGTCTTCACTGTAGAAGACACTAACAACATCCCAATAATGGATAATCAAGGGGCCACAGGGAGGGGGCAACTAAAGACAATCACTGTCACTAAGGAAATAGTACTTGGTAAAATAATGGGACTAAAAGATGACAAGTCCTCTGGACCAGATGGCCTGCATCCCAGGGTCTTAAAAGAAGTGGCTGCAGAGATAGTGGATGCATTGGTTGCAATATACCAAAATTCCCTGGACCCTGGAGAGGTCCCAGCGGATTGGAAAACTGCAAATGTAACACCCCTATTTAAGAAAGGAGGGAGACAGAAAGCAGGAAACTATAGACCAGTTAGCCTAACATCTGTTGTTGGGAAAATGCTGGAGTCCTTCATTAAGGAAGCAGTAGCAGGGCATTTGGAAAATCATAATGCAGTCAAGCAGAGTCAGCATGGTTTTATGAAAGGGAAATCATGTTTAACAAACTTGCTGGAGTTCTTTGAGGAGGTAACGAGCAGGGTGGACAAAGGTGAACCAGTGGATGTGATGTATTTGGATTTCCAGAAGGCATTCGATAAGGTGCCACATAAAAGGTTACTGCATAAGATAAGAGCTCACGGAATTGGGGGTAATATATTAGCACGGATAGAAAATTGGCTAGCTAAAAGAAAGCAGAGAGTCGGGATAAATGGGTCATTTTCCGGTTGGCAAATGGTAACTAGTGGGGTGCCACAGGGATCAGTGCTGGGGCCTCAACTATTTATAATCTACATTAATGACTCGGATGAAGGGAACCGAGTGTAATGTAGCCAAGTTTGCGGATGATACAAAGATGGGTGGGAAAGCAAGTTGTACAGAGGACTCAAAGAATCTGCAAAGGGATATAGACAGGCTAAGTGAGTGGGCAAATATTTGGCAGATGGAGTATAATGTGGGAAAGTGCAAGGTTATACACTTTGGCAGGAAAAATAAAAAAGCAAATTATTATTTAAATGGAGAGAGATTACAAAATGCTACAGTTCAGAGGGACCTGGGGGTCCTTGTGCATGAAACACAATAAGTTAGCATGCAGGTACAGCAAGTAATCAACAAGGTAAATGGAATGTTGGCCTTTATTTCAAAGGGATTGGAGTATAAAAGCAGGGAAGTCCTGCTACAACTGTACAGGGTATTGGTGAGACCACACCTGGAGTACTGCGTACAGTTTTGGTCTCCTTATTTAGGGAAGGATATACTTGCATTGGAGGCAGTTCAGAGACGATTCACTAGGTTAATTCCAGAGATGAGGGGGTTGACTTATGAGGAAAGGTTGAGCAGGCTGGGCCTCTCCTCATTGGAATTTAGAAGAATGAGAGGTGATGTTATTGAAACATATAAGATACTGAGGGAGCTCGACAAGGTAGATGCAGAGAGGATGTTTCCCCTTGTGGGGAAATCTAGAACGCGGGGCCACAGTTTTAGAATAAAGGGTCGCCCTTTTAGAACTGAGGTGAGGAGGAATTTCTTCTCTCAGAGGGTCTTAAATCTGTGGAATTCTCTGCCCCAGAGAAATGTGGAGGCTGTGTCATTAAATACATTTAAGGTGGAGATAGACAAATTTTTGCAAGATAAGGGAGCGAAGGGTTATGGGGAGTGGGGGGGAAGCGGCTTTGAACCCAAGATCAGCCATGATCTTATTGAATGGTGGAGCAGGCTCGAAGGGCCAAGTGGCCTATTCCTGCTCCTATTTCTTATGTTCTTATGACTTCTGTTTTACTAAGGCTCCTTGATGCCACACTCAGTCAAATGCTACCTTGATGTCAAGGGCAGTCATTCTCACATCACCTCTGGAATTCAGCTCCTTTGTCCATGTTTGGACCAAGGCTGTAATGAGGTCGGGAGCCGAGTGGTCTTGGCAGAACCCAAACTGGGCATCATTGAGCAGGTTATTGGTGAGTAAGTGCTGCTTGATAGCACTGTCGACGACACCTTCCATCACTTTGCTGATTATTGAGAGTAGACTGATGGGGTGGTAATTGGCCGGATTGGATTTATCCTGCTTTTTGTGGACAGGACATGCCTGGGCAGTTTTCCACATTGTTGGATAGATGCCAATGTTGTAGCTGTACTGGAACAGCTTGGCTAGAGGCGCGGCTAGTTCTGGAGCACATGTCTTCAGCACGATAGCTGGGATGTTGTCGGGGCCCATGGCCTTTGCTATATCCAGTGCGCTCAACCATTTCTTGATATCATGTGGAGTGAATCGAATTGGCTGAAGACTGGCTTCTGTGATGGTGGGGACCTCAGGAGTAGGCCGATATGGATCATCCACTCGGCAGTTCTGGCTGAAGATGGTTGCAAACGCTTCAGCCTTGTCTTTTGCACTCACGTGTTGGGCTCCACCAACATTGAGGATGGGGATATTCATGGAGCCTCCTCCTCCCGTTAGTTGTTTAATGGTCCACCACCATTCACGACTGGGTGTAGTAGGACTGCAGAGCTTTGATCTGATCCGTTGATGGTGGGATCGCTTAGCCCTGTCTATAGCATGCTGCTTCCGCTTTTTAGCATGCATGTAGTCCTGTGTTGCAGCTTCCCCAGGTTGATACCTCATTTTTAGGTACATCTGGTGCTGCTCCTGGCATGCTCTTCTGCACTCCTTATTGAACCAGGGTTGGTCCCCTGGCTTGGTGGTAATGGTAGAGTGAGGGATATGCCGGGCCATGAGGTTACAGATTGTGGTGGAATACAACTCTGCTGCTGTTGATGGCCCACAGTGCCTCATGGATGCCCAGTTTTGAGCTGCTAGATCTGTTCTGAATCTATCCCATTTAGTACAGTGGCAGTGCCATACAACACGATGGAGGGTGGCCTCAGTGTGAAGACGGGACTTCATCTCCACGATGACTGTGCGGTGGTCACTGCTACCGATACTGTCATGGACAGATGCATCTGCGACAGGTAGATTGATGAGGACGAGGTCAAGTAGGTTTTTCCCTTCGTGTTGGTTCTCTCACCACCTGTCGCAAGCCCAGACTGGCAGTTATGTCCTTCAGGACTCGGCCAGCTTGGTCAGTATAGTGGTGCTATCGAGCTACTCTTGGTGATGGACATTTAAGTCCCTCAGCTAGAGTACATTTTGTGTGCTTGCTACTCTCAGTGCTTCTTCCAAGTGGTGTTCCACATGGAGGAATACTGATTCATCAGATGAGGGAGAGCAGTAGGTGGTAATCAGCAGAAGGTTTCCTGCCCATGCTTGACCTGAAGCCATGAGACTTCATGGGGTCCAGAGTCAATGTTGAGGACTCCCAGGGTAACTCTTCCCAACTGTATACCACTGTGCCACATCCCCTTTTCAGAGGGCAGTTAAGAGTCAACCACATTGCTGTGGGTCTGGAGTTACATATAGGCCAGACCAGGTAAGGACAGCAGATTTCCTTCCATAAAGGACATCAGTGAACCAGATGGGTTTTTACGAGAATCCGATAGTTTCATAGTTACCATCACTGATACAAGCTTTTTTTATTCCAGATTTATTTAATTAACTGAATTTAAATTCCCCAGCTGCCATAGTGGGATTTGAACTCATGTCTCTGGATCATTAGTCCAGGCCTCTGGATTAGTAGCCCAGTGACATTACCACTATGTTACCTTAGTTTAATTGCAGTAGATGAATTGAAAACCTATTAGCTTAGAACTAATTTTCCATTCCAATCTCATTTGTATTCATGCTTGCCTTTTATATTTTGTTTCAGTTCCGTGTAGGGCCAGTTTCTCACTACTTAATCGCATAACTTCCCTCACGATCTCCCGCTCTGCTCCTGCTTGACTCTACAAGATCGGTTTTAACATTTGGGTGAACCGTGCCAGCGAACCGCCTGTGCCGACAACGAAGAGGCCAGAGCCATTTTGTTCGTCTGCATAACAACAGTGACTGCACTTCAAAAGAAAGCCAGTGTATCTTTCTGTCTCTTTTGGTACTTCTCTTGGTCATTCAAGTTTCTGGAGGTTGGCTGGGATCTAGAAGGGAAAAAAATTGTAGGGCTACGGGGAAGGGGCAGGGGAGTGGGACTAGCCGAGAGTCGGCACGGGCTCGAGGGGCCGAATGGCCTTCTTCCATGCTGTAACCACTCTATGATTCTAGAAAGCTCTGCCTAAGCAAAAACCAACACCTTTGGAAGAGGAGGGAAAAAATTGTAAGGGAGAGGGAAAGAAGAAAGAAAAAGAGAAAGAATGAAGAGAAAGAAAAGACTTGGGCCTAGAAATTCAGGATAGCCACGTTCGGGGCGCTACAGTCGGGCGGCCGCTAAAGTTTGCGCCCGGCGCAACTTCGCGCCACCTTCGCCGATATTCAGTCGCATCGCCCCAAGAGGTTGCTGCTGCGCTAAAACAGGCGATGCACGACTATCATTAGGCGCTAAGCCGGCGGCCCGGGGCGATACCCTCGAAGGCGGGCGCAGCGCAGGTGCGGCGAGTTGCTGATTGACGGCAGACACTCTGGCGCCGGTCAGCTCTTAAAGGGGGAGGGTGGACTTGTCTGGCTGCCATGCCCTGCGCACTGCAGCCCTGAAGCAAGGCCTGACCAATGCTGGTTCATCAGTTCTACGCCCTGGACCATGGGGAAGCCCGCTATTCTTCCAAATCCCATTGTACGCTCTTGCTGCTTGTCCAGGGTCATGGGGAAGGAGATGTACTGACGTCTCCTTCTGAAAAGGGCATTGTTCACCTGGCGGATGCAGCAATGTACCGCGAACTGGGAGATGTTGGCAATGTCCCCAGTAACGAATTGGAAGGAGCCGGTGGCATAGAAGTTGAGAGCCACCGTCACCTTCACTGCCACCGACAGAGACGTCCTGCTCCTCAGCTGTGGCTGCAGATCTCTGCGAAGCAGGTGGCAGATCTCAGTGACCACCTCCCTTCTGAATCGCAGCCTCCGAACACACTGCTCCTCAGACATGTTCAGATATGAGAACTGCTGGCGGTATACCCTGGGTGGGTAAGGCCTCCTGTGCCGACACCTGTTGGCCCTTCTCTGTCTGGCCATGACTGGCACTCTCTCACGGCGTCTCTGATCCCTTTGAATGCAATGCAGAAAGCCAACGTTTCCACCCATTGTAGCCCCCATTACAGTATATGTGGCGACTCAAGGCTATGGCACTGAAAGTGAAATCCAAGTGCAAAGCTCTGGCCTGAAGCCAGAAGTACCTGTGCGAGCGCTGAGTCAAAGCAGAAAGCTCTCTGCCTTTGTCTCTCACACAGAAGGATTGGCACAAAATGGCTGTCACTTATAATGCAGGAGGAGTCCCCTTTAAATAGCGCCGCCCGCACCCCGCAGCGACTGGGAACCGTTCCCCCCTACCAGTCGCTGGGGGCGCCAGGCGCAAAGAAGGGCGGCGCCACTGAAGTTCCGGTTTGGGGCGCACAAAGGGCGTTGCACGATGAAATGACGTCAGGATCTGCACGCGCAGCTGAGCGCGCGCAAAGACTTTGCGCCGACGCTAAATCTCTAGTGAAGTTGGGGAGAGGCGCAGATTGCGCTGCGCCCGGCCGCTAGCCGCCTAGCGCCCAACATCTCCTCCTCTTAAGGTGCTACCGGCTGGCGCAAGCAACTGAATTTCTAGGCCTTGCTTTTTTATAGTGCCATTCATGGACTCAGGATGTCCCAAAGTGCTTTACAGCCAGTGAAGCACTTTTGAAGTGTAGTGTCTTGTAATGTTGGAAACGCAGCAGCCAAATTGTGCACAGTAAGGTATGAAATAATACAACAACAACAACTTGCAATTATATAGCGCCTTTAACATAGAACATAGAAACATAGAAGATAGGAGCAGGAGTAGGCCATTCGGCCCCTCACGCCTGCTCTGCCATTCAATGCGATCATGGCTGATCATCCAAATTCAGTACCCTGTCCCTGCTTTCTCCCCATATCCCTTGATCCCCTTAGCCTTAAGAAATATATCTAACTCCTTCTTGAATATATTTAATGAATTAGCCTCAACTGTCTTCTGTGGTAGAAAATTCCACAGGTTCACCACTCTCTGGGTGAAGAAATTTCTCCTCATCTCAGTCCTAAATGGCTTACCCCTTATCCTTAGGCTGTGACCCCTGGTTCTGGTCTCCCCCGCCATCGGGAACAGCCTTCCTGCATCTAGTCTCTCTAGTCCTGTTAGAATTTTATAAGTTTCAATGAGATCCCCTCTCATTCTTCTAAACTTTAGCGAATATAAGCCTAATCGACCCAATCTCTCTTCATACGTCATTCCTGCCATCCCAGGTATCAGTCTGGTGAATTTTCGCTGCAATCCCTCCATGGCAAGAACATCCTTCCTCAGATAAGGCGACCAAAACTGCACACACTACTCAAGGCGTGGTCTCACCAAGGCCCTGTACAACTGCAGCAAGACATCCTTGCTCCTGTACTCGAATCCTCATGCTATGAAGGCCAGCATACCATTTACCTTCTTAACCGCCTGCTGCACCTGCATGCTTACCTTCAGCGACTGGTGCACAAGGACACACAGGTCTTGTTACACTTCCCCTTTTCCCAATCTATTGCCGTTCAGATAATAATCTGCCTTCCTGTTTTTGCCACCGAAGTGGATAACCTCGCATTTATCCACAATATACGGCATCTGCCATGCACCTGCCCAATCGCCCAACCTGTCCAAATCGTACTGGAGTTTCTCTTGGTCAAAGAGGTAGGTTTTAAGGAATGTCTTAAAGGAGGTGAGAAAGTTAGAGAGGAGGAGAGGTTTAGGGAGGGAATTCCAGAGCTTAGGGCCTAGGCAGCTGAAATCACAGCTGTCAATGGTGGAGCGATGAAAATCGTGGCTGTGCGAGAGGCCAGAATTGGAGGAGCGCAGAGATCGCAGAGGATTGTAGCGCTGGAGGAGATTACAGAGATAGGGAGGGATTTGAAATCAAAGATGACAATTTTATAATCCAGGCGTTGCCGGACCGGGAGCCAACGTAGGCCAGCGAACACAGGGGTGAAGCATGAATAGGTTAGGAATCGGGCAGCAGAGTTTTGGATAAGCTCAAGTTTACGGAAGGTGCCAGATGGGAGGCCAGCCAGGAGAACATTGGAATAGTCGAGTCTGGAGGCAACAACGGCATGGGTGAGAGTTTCAGCAGCAGATGAGCTGAGGCAGGGAAGGCGGGTGATATTATGGATGACTAGATTATCTGTTTTTGGCGTTGGTTGAGGGGTAAATGTTGGCCAGGACTCCCTCAGTGCTACACTGGAGTGTTAGCCTAAATTTTGTGCTCAAGTCCTTGAAGTGAGACTTGAACCTACATCCTTCTGACTCAGAGGCGAGAGTGGTTACACGGGGCCATGACTGACACCCTATATAGAGATTTCCAAGACCTGAGGACATCCTGATGTCCTTCACAGCCGATGAATTACATTTGAAGAGTAGTCACTGGTGTTCTATAGACAAATACAGCAGCCAATTTGAAAACCTTTGTTCAAACTGGCACTCTTATTCCCTTTCTCCCTCGGTTTATAATGATACTCTCCTCCTCCTCCTAGCTGCTACTGGCTGCTGTTCCAGGGGTATGAAACCACTGCATGTTGTGGCTGAGAATTCCTTATCTCATTAAAAGATCAGGAGAAGTCTGCCCCCTCCCTCACCCCCTGTCCGCAAACCCTTCCCCACCCGTCCCCCGGAGCAGGTGGAGGTACTGAATCCCCTGGAGTTGCTCTAGAGTTAAGAGCCGGGAAGGGTGCTGACAAGTAGATACCGAGTTGACTGTCCGCATGCTACCCGCCTCAGGCTAAGCCCAGCAGTGCCTACCCTTGGTGTAATGACCCTAAGTTCAACTTGCTCCTCACGTCTGATCTATCACCAAGACCATTTTTTTTTCACATCCAAAACATCAGCAGTCCTTTGCCAATGGAACTGGGAACAAATGAGGAAGAAGTTTTCTGTTATTAGGAGAAGTAACAAGGTTAGTGTTCCCACTTTTGCACACGTTATTACTGTTGGGGCACAGCATGCATGGCCTAGACCAAAAGTGTGACTCTGGCACCCTCAGGGAGGGATCATGCAAAGCATGGCTGCAACCTTTGCTCTTTCCTACATTCTTTTATTGCTAACAAGCTGCAGGACACACCTTGGGCTAGATTTTGTCAATGGGGATGTGATGGAGGCAGGGCTCCCACTTTTTGGGTTGTAGTCCCAACCCACGCGATTTTCCCTTGATTGACCTTGTTAAGCCTGCCCAGCGGGCTCAGCATGCCAATTAAGGGACACCTGGTTACAGGTGACGTCAGGGATTGACATTTCATCTGTCAAGAGCTTTTGACAGATGAAATATCAGCGTTTGACAGCTCTGTGAAGCTGTCAAACACTGACAATCTGACTTCTAACTTGAGTCCTTCGCCACAGGCTCAGGTAGAAATCTCTCCAGAACAGAAAGCAGAATGCTGCAACTTTTGACAGCTCGCAGCCATTCTGCTTTCTGTGCCGATGAGATGAGGGAATCCTGAGACCTGAAGGAAGGAAGCCTGCATTAGTAAGTAAAGGTAAGTAAAACTTATTTAAATACTTTACACACACCAAACACACTTACCTCTGCACTCATGCACCCATCACTCACCTGAACACTGGACATCTCTGTAACGTCCGTGTGTAATTGAGACACGGACTGCAGAAGTTGGTTATAACAGGTGTTTACTGAATGGAGACAAAACTGGAACTACTATACAGGCTTATATACAGGGGTGGTTACTACTGGTACTGCAGTATACAGGGGCTGCAGAATATAGTTCCTTCTTCAAGGTACATACACTACAATTCCTCCCCTTTTAGCTAAACAGTACATAACATTCGATTAATAATTAAATAACATATTTACAATTACAGTTGCTATATACATTAGCTGAAGTTAATCAATTATAAATTCATTCTTTGAGGAGGCTTCCTGATTCTGTCCGGATAACGCCTCTTTGGGGTATCAGGTTCTTCTGGTAAAGTTGATTCGGGATCAACGTCGTTGTTTGGTTCGTCTGCATCCAATATCACCGATTCTGAGGTAGATGCAATTGGTACTTCGGTTTCATCACCAGGTGTATCGGACCGTGGTGTAGATTTGACGTTTTCCAGTGACTCTAGAATCTGGTCAGCATGGCGTCTTACAATGCTCTCTCCAACGTCCACGGTATACATTAGAGGTCCTTGCTGTGTGCAGATCGTTCCTGGCTGCCATTTCTTTGTGCGGTAGTCCCGGGCCAAAACTGGTTGACCTATCTTGAAACTCCTGGTTGGCCTTTCATTCATATTCTGAAACTGCCTGTTCTCCACATCTCTTCTGATGTTTGGCTTAACCAAATCCAAGCGGCATCTTAGTCTTCGATTGAAGAACATCATGGCTGGAGTTTGGTTGGTAACCGCATGTGTCGCATTCCGGTAGGCAAACAAGAAGTTATCCACCTTGTGTTGTAGGGGTATGTCTTCATTACACATTGCTTTGATAGCCTTCTTGAATGTTTGAACGAACCTCTCAGCCAATCCATTGGTGGCTGGATGATATGGGGCGGATGTGTAATGCTTAACACCATTGTTCTTTAAGAACCTCCGGAACTCTTCAGACACAAACTGTGGTCCATTGTCAGAGCAAATCTGTTCAGGCAGACCATTTCTGGTGAATATGGTTCGTAAGACTGTGATAGTTTTTTCTGTGGTGGTTGAGGACATTTTTATTACCTCTGGCCACTTTGAATGTGTATCCACCGCAATTAAAAACATCGAGTACATAAATGGACTAGCAAAATCAATGTGTACCCTTTGCCATGGAGATGAGGGCCACTCCCATAGATGTAGAGGGGCTTGTGGTGGGGTGTTTTGGACCTTCTGGCATCCTGTACAGCTCTTGGTCATCTCTTCGATTTCTCTATCGATTCCCGGCCACCACACAAACGCTCTGGCTAAGTTCTTCATTTTTACCCCTCCCAGATGACCCTCATGAAGTTCATTGAGCACTCTATCCTTCAATTTGGGTGGAATTACTACTCTGGATCCACACATCAAGGTTCCTCGGCACACTGACAGCTGTTCTCTTCTCGGCGAGAATGCTGGCAACAGTGGTTCGCCATGTGCTGGCCATCCCTTCACCGTTAAATCATAGACCCTGGAGAGTGTCGGGTCATTTCGTATTTCCTTTTCTATGTTTGCATTCATCACAGGTAGACATTCGACTACGGTCGAGTGGAATATCTCCACAGGATCCACTGCAGGTGCTTCTTCCACCGTCGGCAACGGTAGGCGCGACAATCCATCAGCATTCCCATGCTGTTTAGTTCCTTTGTACTCAATGTCATATTGGTGTGCCCCTAGGAAAAGGGACCACCTCTGTAGCCATTGTGCTGTCATTATCAGGACGCCCTTCTTAGGGTTGAAAATGGAGACAAGAGGTTGATGATCAGTTAGTAGAGTAAATTTCTGTCCGTGCAGATAGTGATTGAACTTCTTCACCACCCACACCAGGCTGAGGGCCTCTCTGTCAATCTGGACGTAGTTACGCTCGGCTGCAGTTAACGAGCGTGGTGCAAAAGCTATTGGCCTCTCTGAACCATCAAGGGATTTATGCGACAGTACCGCTCCAACGCCGTAGGGAGACGCATCACACGCCAGTCTTATCGGTAGTGATGGGTTGTAGTGAGCCAATACTTCTCTTGAAGTGATCAGGCCTTTACACTTCTGAAAGGCCCGCTTACATTCATCGCTCCATTTTCATGCTACTCCAGTTTGTAGCAGGGCGTTCAGTGGGTGCAGAATTGTGGACAAATTTGGCAGAAACTTATGGTAGTAATTCACCAATCGAGGAATGACCTCAGTTGCGACACATTTTCAGGCGCTGGAGCCTTAACTACCGCTTCAATTTTGTCAGGGAACTTATGTAACCCCTCTTCATCAATCACGTGGCCACAATATGATATTTGCTTCTTAAAAAACTCGCACTTGGGGCGATTGACTCGTAGCCCATGATCTCTTAGTCTAGTGAGCACCTGCTCTAGGTTGGCAAGGTGTTCACTGTCATTTTCACCTGTCACTAGGATGTCGTCCAAGTAACACTGAGTCCCCAGAATCCCTTGCAGGACTTGTTCCATCGCTCTTTGCCATATAGCCGGAGCTGATGCAACTCCTAATACCAGTCGATTATACTGGTAAAGACCTTTGTGAGTGTTTATCGTGAGATATTTCCTAGAGGATTCTTCAACCTCCATCTGCAATTATGCTTGCGCTAGGTCAATTTTTGTAAAACGTTTCCCTCCAGATAGTGAGGCGAAAATATCTTCTATCCTCGGAAGAGGATACTGTACTGTGTGAAGGACTGGGTTCACAGTCACCTTGAAGTCCCCACTGATGCGAACCTTCCTTGGCTCCTCAGACTTATTGTTTAATGTTTTCTTCATGACAGGAATGATGGGTGTCGCCCACTCGCTCCAGTCTACCTTAGTTAACACGCCTCCATTCTCCAGATTCTCCAGCTCTGCCTCGATGGCTGGGCGAATTGCATGCGGTACCGGTCTTGCTTTGAAAAACTTGGGAATTGCATTCTCTTCTATTTTTATCGAGGCGGTTACGCCTTTATGAGTTCCCAGTTCTTGTTGAAATACCTCTTTAGCGTTGGCCAAGATTTTTGACAATCGTCCAGGTGTGACGTCGTCATCCTTTTTACCAGCCACAGTCAGTGCCTGAATGGAGTGCCAGTCTAAACTTATCTTTCTGATCCATTCACATCCCAATAATGGTGGTCCACCATCTTGCAGTATGTACAGATACAATTTCTGTATTTCCTTGCCGTTGTATTCGACAGGCACCCTTATTTTCCCTCTGGGGTATACTTTCTGCCCCGTATATGTCTTCAAGACAATGGATGTGTCTTTCAAGGGTATGTGTGAGAATAGCCGCTCGTAGTCTCGTCGATTCATGATGGTCAGGGCTGATCCTGTATCCAATTCCATTTTGACTTGGGACCCTGCTATTGTGAGGGTGACCTAAATGGTTCGGTGATCCTCTTTTGTGATTACGTTGTGTAGTTTGAGACAGCTTAGTCTCTTGTTCCCGGATTCACTATCGCTCTTCTGGTCTTCGGAACTTCTGTCCGTCATCTTTTGTACTTTCCTGTACTTTTCCTCAGTAGTCTTTTTGTTGTCGTTAGTCTTCTTCCCGGACCTGCAAACTCGTGCAATGTGTCCCATCTTTCCGCATTGCCTGCATGTTTTGTCCTTGGACCAGCAGTCCTTCTGGCCATGGGTTGTTCTGCCGCAGCGATAACATTTTTCAAATCCCCGTGTCATTTCATGGGTGCCGTATTCCTGTGGCTTTTGCTGTATTTCTGCAGCTCCCCTTGCTGCTGCTTCGTACGATACTGCCACGCTGAAAGCCTTATCTAGCGTCAGCTCTTTCTCTGAGAGTAACCTCTTCTGGGTTCCTTCACTCAGGAGTCCACAGACAAATTTGTCCTGTAGGGTATCTGCCAGTCCTGCTCCGAACTGGCAGTGCTTTGATAGCTTGCGTAGTTCCGTAAGGTAATCAGCATTGCTCTCATCTTTATGCTGATTTCTCTTGTGGAATTTAAATCTTTCTGCTATCAGCAGCGGTGTAGGATTTAGGTGTTCCTGTAGGATACCAACAATTTCGTTAAAACTCTTCTCCATCGGTTTGACTGGAGTGATCAGGTTCCGCAATAGGCCGTACGTTCTTGCGCCCATTAAGTTTAGTAGTACCGATGCCTTTTTCTCATCGGCTACTTCATTTCTTCTGCAATATACTTCGACTCTTTCCACATACGTGGTCCAGTCTTCTATTGCATTATCGAAGGCAGTGAAATTGCCAGTGTGGTAAACCACTGCTAACTCTGTGCATGTCTGTGTGGTAAACCACTGTTAACTCTGTACAGGTCTGGGCATGTCTCCGCCCCTGGCTCCACCCCTAAGCCCGGGTATAAAGGTGACTCACCACCCTTCCCCCGGGAGCTCTTAGGATGGATCCACTAGCAGAGGCATGCTCCAGTTCTTAGTCAATAAAAGCCTACTTCGTATAAGTTCAACTCGTAGTCTTTGGTGTTGTTGATAGTGCATCAGCCAGTCTTCGGCATCTTGGAGATCTAAGATGGCGCCTCCCGCGTTTTGCCTTCTTCCCCAATTGAACAAAATGGCGCCTCCCGCGCTTTGCCTTCTTCCCCGCTGGATTATGATGGCGCCTCCCGCGCTTTCTGCCTTTTTCGCTGCTGCCAGCGCTGTTGCTGGCATTTTTATGCCTTGATGGCGACGCCCTATGGTCTTCGCGCACTTCCCCCCGCGCTGCTGCCAACGCCGCTCTCTGCGGTCCCCGTGGCAAACTGCAGCTCCTCGCGGCTTTCTGTGCTTCTAATTTCTTTTATTTTAATTACTGTTCCCGTCGTCAGAGCAGACCCTATGGGACTTTTTCCTCCCTCTTCTCGGGTCTGTACGCTGCCCGGCTTCGTAGCACCGGCCGCGCCCTGTGTGCTCCACCCTCTCTCTCTCTCTCCTCTTCCCGACAACGCTGCTCGGCCCCGTTGAAAAGCCACCCGATCGAGCTCTAGCCCGCCGCAGCCCAGGAAGGATCAGTGTACTACCTGCCACCAGCCCGATTAGCTGGAACACCATAGACTGGATAACCAAGCCCCGCTCTCGACAGCCTCTCCTGCAAATCTTCGAATTCGATGAATCAGAGGGCGGTTGCCCACGGTCGACGCCCGTTTCTTCTGTTTGTTTGTTGTTTTGGGGGGATTTCTTCCTTCTGGCCTCGACCTCGAACAACTTCGCTTCAGGGATGGATCCCCGTGAGGTGGTGCAGAACTGTCGGTAAGTTCGGATCTGTTCGTCGCCAATGTAACGTCCGTGTGTAATTCAGACACGGACTGCAGAAGTTGGTTATAACAGGTGTTTACTGAATGGAGACAAAACTGGAACTACTATACAAAGTTACTACACAGGCTTATATACAGGGGTGGTCACTACTGGTACTGCAGTATACAGGGGCTGCAGAATATAGTTCCTTCTTCAAGGTACATACACTACAATCTCGAACCCTCCAAGCCCTTCAGCCCGACAGTCCACCTCGCTAACTTGGCGTGGTTTGGAGCCATCGGGCAGCCCACACTTCAGGGCTAAAAATAGGGATTAGGCCAAAAACTGCCTGTTAACTATCTGTTAACAGGCAGTTAATTGGCACTAATCCTCTTCCTGCCTCGGGGAGGCGGCTCCCAGCACAGGTTGGGTACCCGCCTCCTGGGAAACGGGCATGGAGGTGGGTTGGGGGTGGGAAGGGTTCGTGCCCCCTGATTCTGCAATTTTCCCCCCACTCCCGCCTCCAAACCCGCCTCCATGGGGCTTGGAAATTCGAGCCCTTGGTGTGTGGCACACAAATTGCTTGATCTGATCCATAAATGTTGAACGGTGTGTTCAGAACCAACAGTGCCGTCAGAACATATACGTGCCTCTGTAAACATCAGTTCATTGAAAACTCTGCTGCCTGTATCCTATCGCACCACCAATTCCCGCTCATCCATCATGCCTGTCCTTGCTGACTTACATAGGGCCCCGGTCCACCAGTCACCTCAAATTTAAAGCTCTCATCCTTGTGTTTAAATCCCTTCATGGCCTCACTCCTCCCTATGTCTCTAACCTACACCAGTTCCAAAACCCACTCCCCCCAAACCCTGACTTCAATCTCTTGTGCATCCCCACCTCCCTCCCCAACTCCCTCCGCTCCACTATTGGCGGCTGTGCCTTCAGCCATTTAGACCCCACGCCCTGGAATCCCCTCCCGAAACCACTCTCCACCTCCCTCCCCTCCTTCAAAGACCCTTTCGACCAAGCTTTAGGCCACCTTTCCATACATCTCCTTCTTTGGCGCGACACCCACTATTTACTTCTGGCTCTGTGAAAATGGCAATGAAAACTGCCAAGTGTCATAAAGACACAACTGGTTGACCAATGCCCTTCAGGGAAGGGAGCTACGGGGTCTTGGCCTACATGCGACTGCTGTCCCACACTATGTGGCTGACTAATAATGGCCTCAGGGCCACAAGGGGTGACCAGTAAATACTGCTTTGTCAATGCTGCCCACATCCCAAGAACAAATTTAAAAA